>NC_091014.1:76525076-77231742 GCF_041296385.1 Aphelocoma coerulescens | reverse complement strand
AGGTTTCCTAACAGGCTGTAGAGATGATCATTCCTTGAGGCAGAATAGTGACCTTAAGGGAGATGGAATTGGTAGCTACCTAATGGTATCTAAGAGTATCACCCCCAGCATCACTTCTTTTCTTCTGTGGAGCAGGATGGAAGAACAGGCGTGGGTGGAGAGCAACTCTTCATAAATCACCAGGGACCAAGGCCTGTTTATTTCTGAAGCCTAACTGGTGATCTGCCTGGTCTCACATCACTGCTCATCCCATACAACCTCTGTCAGGAGGAAGATTAATTAATCCCAGACCCTGGAAGCAGTGATTTCCTATAAGACCATGTTATAATGGGCAAAGATAAATATGGTTAAGTGGTCCAGTCAGTACACTACAGAGTGCTGTGCTTGGTTCCCAGTGCTAGTGACAACACTAAATGAATTTAAACTAATTCATTGTTTTGATAAACAACTATCATCTCCTATCTCTGGCTGCAGCTAGAGTTTTATGAGCACCCATTTAGTGCCTATAATAATGCAGGGGTTATTATTAGCCTTCTGCTTGGAATCTGGACACACAATCCTGGGAACTGTTCAGAGTAAACTTTAAAATTATGTGTGTGTGTGTGGCAGGGGGGAAGCATGATCTAAATTTAAATGGTAAATTTCTGCTTTCATTTTCAATGCTTAAGGGCATTCAGCTAATAAACATTGCATGTCTTCAAACAAAATAAAAGACACAGTAGTAGATAATGGATGTCGTAAAACCTCGGACTTATCTCAAGTCTGAAACTTGGAGCATTAACATAACTTAGTTTATGATGTTCATCACAGCTGCCAGGAGACCTGGCCCTGCCTCCCCAAAGTGCAAGAGCTACAGGGACTGCTCTTCTGGTCTCAGCTGAGTAATCAGCTGCACTTAGTTAAAAGTCTGCATTAAGAGGGAGCTTTTCTACATTTATCCATGCTGAATAATGAGTTATACCCCAAAAGTCTGAGGAGCCATCTGTGTGAGATTCTCTTGTCCATAGAAACTACACAGATAAGAAACATAACAAGTCATATATTCAGGGCTCTTTCAGTCATTATCTCATTCAGTGGTTTATCCAGTCTGAAGAGACCTTAGTGATGGGATTTTCTTCATTCCTTTTACATGAGGCTGAAAACACCAAGTTCCTGTTTGTTCTAGGGGGACTTTAACGATCCCACAGCAGTTTTGCAACGGGATTGTGTCATCCTTCCCTTCAAGGATCCTCCCCTCTGTCCTGAAGTTTGGTAGGTACATGCCACCACAGTGGATAACAGTGTCAGGGGCTCAAAGATCCTTCAGCTCTTTGCAATTATGATGATATTTGCTTCTATTATTTTCTCAGGCCAGTGTGATAAACCTCTGATGGCTAAGTTTTATTTCTAATGCTTCAAGAACACTTCCTCAGCTTCACCCCGTGCTCTTGTCAGAGTGAGCAGAGAACATATAAACAATTCCACTTTCCTCTGGCAGCATTTGAACAGAACAGTATGCATTTAATTCTCCTGTTACTGCCCTGCAGAGTGCCACAGACTGACTGCAGTGATCAGTTTGCTTGGCTGCTCACAATGACAGCATACCAGACATGAGGAAACAGAGCCCTGGGACCCTGCAATTCGACAAGGAAGAGAACCTCCAACTGCTCCTAATGAAAGCTGATGCAGTGACCAGGGAACCAGTCCGAGAGGAGGTTTACATTCCTTGCTTCACCATGCTTTAGGTTTGGCTTTGCCCAGAATAATGGGTGGTTACCTTTTCAGCACTATTGGTGTGCCTGGCAGAACAGAGAGGTAGCCAGCATGATGCCCAATAGTATTTAAATGGTGTTGGGCTGAAAGGATGCCCTTTCCCAGTGTAATCCTGTCCATTCTTGCCCCCCAAGTCTCTTGTCACTCCCCAGTCTGTGGCTCTCCAAGTGCACCCACCCAGCAATACTGATTCACTTGTGTGTGGGGATGGACTGCGTGGAATCGATGAAATTCTCCTGATTCAAAAGATGCTCTTTCCCCACAACTGGTTTGTTGTGGGTTTTTGTTTGATTGGTTCTTGTTTGTTTCTTTAGTTTTCATTGGTTTTGTTGTTATTTGGTTTGTTGTTGCTACACCTGGTGGTTTCTCTCACACTAGAGCATTTCTAGAAATTTTTCTTGTCAGCCTGTCATCCTCTTTCAGTCCCCAAGCAGCTGTTGAAAATTTTGGCCTTTAGTTTCCCTGCCCATTTTTTAGTTTCATCTGGAAGTTGTGTGTAATGCTACTGCTGCTGGGATAAATGGATTAGCACTGCAGATAGACTGATGCTGACAAAGCAGAAGTGCTTTAGAAATATAAATAGCACTTGGATGCTGAAACAATGCTTTCACAAATGTGCCTCCAGAAGCTGTTTACAGTCTGCAAGCATAGTCTATAACTCCTGGTTCCTTACTGCTTTTAAAAGAGGAAGCAAATTTAGATGGCATTTTTAACTTTCTTGATGGATCCCAGCATAGCCTCCCCAGAAGATAAAGATGAACCTTGTGGTCACAAATGACTCTGCTGTGGGGGGTGAACTCTTCAGCTCCAGCTGAGTTGAAAGCTTGGCTTACCTTTTTTTACGGGAGCAAGGGTCATTTTTTAAAGTAGTCTTAAACACCCTCTTTACTGTTTTGGTTTCATACAGAAGAAGAGATATGGTCTTTAAACTCTACTTACAGGTAGGGTCCTGCCCTGGAGGCTTTTTGTTTAGGTGGAAGAGCACCTGGGAGGGCTGAGGCACCTCCTGCTCATCCACCTAGGGCAGATATGATGAAGCCTCAGTAACGGGAGCCCTAGGGGGAACAATAAAACCCAGCAATCCTGTTCCTGTGCCCCCCAGCAGCATTGCTCTGTCGTGCTCCCCTCTATCTGCTCCACCTGTTGTCCTGGAGGATGAGCAGTCAAGGCAGCAATGCCTGCTCTCACCACCGTTATCGAGATCGAGATCGGAGCTCAAGGAGGAATTTTGTTATTCCACCCCATTCTCTGAACTCCCTTCCCTCCCATTCTTCAGGGTTTAGCCCAAGAAAAGTGGCAAGAAGAGCTGAATAATTCACTGCTCTAAAGGAATGAGCATGGTCTGGCCAGGAAAGCGATAAACAATGTACTCTCATTTTAATTAGATAAAGTACAACATATAAAGAGATGTCACTCATTGCTAGAGCAGATAAGAAGGCCAGGACTGTGTGTTTAGGAAGGCAGAGAAGCAGCAGGCCTATTGCAAGCTATTATCAGATAAGCCACTGAGACAGAGAGCTGTTGGCTGGAAAAAAAGAAAAACATTCCTGGAAATCAAGCTGACAATGCAAGGGAAGAGAACTCACATGCCTGCTGAAATTATTCCTAGAGAAACATGCATCAGGAGGCTGTTTTGGATTGGGTTGTTAAACTGTTCAACAGCTGGGAAGTGCCCTGCTATTGCTCAGTGCAGCTGGTTATATTTCTGGGACTTTCCCTCTGAATTCCTCTTTCCTATAACGCAGCCTGAGGCACAACCGACTGGAGTCATCAAAGCTTGTCCTTTCTTTGTGTAGGTTGAAGCTCCTGCCCCAGGGAGTTGTTGAGGTACAATGAGAGAAGTGATGCTCTCAAACTGATACGGGCAGCAGAGCCAACCCTACAAGAAAGAAGTTAAGACTGAAATCCCCGTGCCTGCAATAGCTAAAAACAAGGAGGCTTAGCTTAAGTTCCTGAACTGTAGAGTGGTCTCCCTAAAGAGAGAGCTTCTCATCTCTCCAATGTCTTCTTGCAAATATTTCACTAATTTTTCAAGTGCTTCCTGTGCTATTCATGGCTCAGAAAAGCTTGCCTGTGCCTGGAAAATCATGTATTTAAATTAAAGCAAAGTGCATGTAAATTAAAGTACAACTGCTATGTGTCCACAGCTCTTGTGTGGATAGGCTGCCTCCTGGTCTTTGAAACCTGGCTAAACTACAGCACTTCAAAAATCACTGGGAAAAGGACTGTTAGGCCAAATTTTGACTTTTTGCATAGAGAACTCCTCAAAAACTGTCTGGCTACTTTTTCTCCCTAATCTTTAATTGCTCTCCTGCTTTGTCTGGGCCTTCCACAACTGTCTGGATGCTGGTGGGGAACATCCCAGCCACTCACCAGTAACTGCTGGAGGGTTCAGGCACTTGCTGCGGATTGTACTGGCAGATCCCTTGGAAGCAGATCCTTTACAAGTGTCCAGTTTTGGTCAGAGGCATCACTCCAAGTGCTTACCTGCCTCTCCATGCCTTCCTCACTAAGCCAAAGCCCCCATCTATTCATTCCAGCAGATCTTCAGGCTAATTACTAAAGCAAGCACATAGCTTACAGAGGAGTAAAACATCCCACAGACATCCATGGACACACAGCTAAGGAAACATGGCCCATAGCTGCTGGCTAGGGGTAGATTCAGCTGGTTTTTGCCCTGCCAGACTGAAGCTCACTTGCCACAGGCTGTGGCCAGAGTGTCTGATGAATGGCAGATGGACGTGCTGTAAATCACAGCAGGCAATTAATGAATCTGCACAGGACCCTGTGCCAAAGGGGTCATGGTAAAAACACTGGCATAGTGAAATCACAGCCTGGGGAGAAGGGGACAAGACAGGGTGCTCAAAGTTCTATGAGGGAAGCAGAAGAAGTATGTAAAAAAAAGTGAGTTTTGTTATGGATTCTACTGCCCTTGCCAGTAAGGACTGGATTGGAACATTTTCCATGAAAATGTTGCCATTTCAGGCTATTTCCCTCTCAGTGACCCCTCCCATTTTGTGAAAGAAAACCTGAAATACTTCAAATTTAGGTTAACTTTCATGGCAAGCTTCCCCTTTATTGTGCTTCATCTGTATTTCTTCTGCCCTTTTAGGAAGGACCTTCTTTTTCCACCGTAAGGATCTTAAGACAAAAAAAATATGGAAACTTTTCTGCTAACTAAGGTTTGAGCCAATTCTTAGTAATGATGTTGTCATATCCTTTCTCTCCCCTTACTCATCCAAATAGTGTTGGCCATATTTCCCTCTGGTCTTTGGATTTCTGTATCCGAGTCTTGATTCTCCAATACAGGCAAGTCAGCTGTGATCTACCCACACAGAGAACAAGGCTATGACTGTAGATTAGTCAAATTAAATTTACTTTCATTCCATTTGAAAAGATTAGGCAGCAGATAAACTTTCTTATGTTTCTCTCCAACAGGACTTGAATTGATGCCTTTATGAGGGTTTTTTTCCCTCCTTTGGTCAGTAATCATTAAAAGAGGGTTGATATTGGTGCAGAGCTGCACAGACCATGGGCCTTTTCTACCTATTCCTGGCAAAATGATCTTTCCACTGCTCTGTACGATCATAAAAGTATATTTGTCTCCAAAAGCCCAATCTGAGCAAACTCCTACAACAACTTTTGGTCCATGGTTGTCAAAATTTTGGATGACACCAACTTAAAAGATTAGGAAATGATTAAAAGGCATTTGAAAGATTTCTCTATTGCTTCAGTGAGGTCAGGTTTTTTTAAAGGCCCAATTCCAACATTAGCTTCAGTTGAAGATTCTCATCATAAATGTAAACATACTGAAGCTTTTCAGATGCAGCTAGGGACCTAATCCAGAAGCACCAATTTTCCTGGCACTTTTTTGCAGCTCTAGAGACATACATATAGTAAAAAGGTTGGCCCTCAATCTCTGTTTACATCTTGAAGTTTCTGTCATTTTTATTATTTCCAGGAAGAGGTACACTCCCTACTAGCTTTGCAAGTTCTACTGCATCTATGCCAGTCTAGACTTTCATTGTAGATTTTATTGCAATACATGTAATTATGCCTGTAGCTTCCACTTAAAATAATTTGAAGTTTTGTGCACAAATATGGAACTGGATGAACAAGAGTATGTTATATGGGACAGAAAAGCAGACGTGAAAACCACAGAAATAAATCAGGAGCAAGTAAAAAAGTGTCTAGAGGTTTTTGTTTCCTCAGAGGTAATCCTGCTAACAATGTTTTTCTGCAAGTGAAAGAAGTATATTTTTCAGCTGCAAATTCTACTGGCAGTATCCAAATAAAAACAAGTAACAGATGCACTCTTAGGTGAGAAATCATTATGAAGTTTCAAAAGATTTTGAACAAGATTCTTCAACCTAAATAAATTTGTGCCCAAGCTTTGCAACCATCTTATTGAACAGACATGAAACATGTATTTGGCCACCTGCACAGTCAGCTAAATGCAAGAAAACTGGGGAGAAAACTTAGGCTAATATCTAAGATGTGTTAGGGATCTATTTGCTACAGGTGGTTTTAGCCTCACAAGGATAATTTCTCCAAGATTTTTTTTTGCCTTGTTGATAGATTAGGTTCCTGCAGTGGGTCATAACTTGGAGGACCCCATCTCTGTCCCTGGGGTAAAGAATTGCAAGGGGCTCATGCCCACATTTAAGAATATATTCAGCTTTCAATAATGTTAAGGATATTTGGATCCTTGAGAATGTATCCTGTAGGAAGCTTAAGTTGGTTCTTTCAAAGGCAACTGTTGAGAAAACTTCTCTGCTTCTCTGAGTAAGAGATGAGAGCAGTGAGGGGCCAAAACAATCAGCAACCACCACCTTTGACTTGTGTTTGTACTGCAGAGTGAATAGTTTACCAGCCTAAACAGAAGCCAAATTTAGGCCTGCCCTATTTGATGCAAGTAAGAAGTAGTTAATTTTAAGTCTGAGCTTTCTCGTTTGTTAACAGCAAAGGCCTCCATGGAACCAGAGGCAATTCACTGTGAGCAGGAGAGAGAGAAAGAAGCAAGAAATGTCAGTAGAACCCCAGTGGAAAAGGACAGCAAACACTGACAAATGCAGTCCAAAATTCCAGCCATCTGACACGCCAGGAAAAGCAAAAAAAGTCCAACAGAGTCACAAGGTTCACCTCTCTGCAGGATTCCTATTTTGCTGTTGAAGCCCATATCTAAAGTGGATGGGACAGGGAGAGAGAGAAGTGATCATTTAGCACTGGCCAGAGGCTCTTGACCTACAACAAGGAAACACTGAGTCAGACTTGAGTAAATGACTCCTCTGATCTTCAGGGGCTCTACTGCACACAAGGGCTCTTTCTGACATGCAAAGGAAGGCAGAGCAGGGAGTCTCACACACATAGTGAAGGCAATCCCCTCGCCCACACCACCTTTTCTTCCATTTTTTTATGCATTAGTTTTGATGAGGTGAGTTAGGATAGAGGCCTTCAGACCAGAGCACTGGCAGTGATGAACCCCCATTTCTTTGGATACCCTCCTTCCCTTTCTTTTGCCAGCTGTATGAGAGATTACTGCCAACAAATGCCACAGAAATGGCTGTGGCACAGAACTACACAAAGCCCAGGGATTCTGTCATGTCTTGCATGGTCTCTCTGCTTTGCACTCAATCATAACAGCCTGCTGAGCAGATCTGCTGCCGTTTAATTAGAGTGTCTGGGTCCACCTCCTGTCCTTCTGTAATGACATTAGTCAGAAGTGAACTGTCTGGTTCCTGCCTCTCCTAGGCCAGCTGAGCTGCTGGTGTAGAGCTGGCCAGATTGGTTAATTGCACCACTGACTTTTAAAGGTCAGCTCTTTCAGAATCTAATAACATTCGGAAGGTTTCCAGAATAAGGTAGATCGGAAAGAAGAGCCTGGATTCCTCCATGAGATGCTGCCTGCTGAGCTGTGGGACAAAGCAAGCACCCTGCAGCATCCCTCAGCTGGCCAGCCCAGCCACCAGGGCCATAGCCAGATGGTAAAGGGCATCTTCAGGGGCAGCAGCTTCCCCTTGGGTTCAGAGCAGCTGGCATGGCACCAGCTTCTGGGGGTGTGCACCTCAGGAGGGAGGACAGAGTAAGGGAGACACGTATCTGAAAGGAAGTGCTCAAAACAAATGACTCAACTGCTTTGTCCAGATGTAAGGTACTGCATCGTATCCTAGGAATTCTCCATCCTTGGAGTATCCTAGTGGGAAAGCTGAATGGTTGCTCAAGCAGGATCTGTTAGGTAGAAAAACTCAGAAGCCTGAAGAGTGGCTCGGGAACAATACAAATATTTCAGTAAAGGATGGATGTCCTCGGTTTCATGCGTGCTCTTACTGCTGGGGATACCTGACTAAAATCCACAGCTAACATGCTTTATTCACCAAAGCTAATAATCCTCTGTATTTGAGAAGCATATCCTCCTCTGTTTTCCCCTCCTTCACAGGAGGGAGCCCAGCAATGGGCACTGTAAGGACCTCTCTTGCTAGAGGAGATGAGATGGCCGAGAGCAGTTGTTGCTCTTCTTCCCTCCCTGAGTTCCCTGGCAGGCAGGAAAGGAGATCCTCAGCTGGGATGCCCCTTCTTTCCTCAAACAGATCCTTTTCCCCCTCATGCAAACACCTGAATGGAACAGCTGCCAGCCCTAAAAATCTCCAGTCCCCTCACTGTTCCAAATTCAGCCTGCCTTGAGCCAGGTGGTCTTCACTGGAAGAGCAACAGAAAAGGGGAAGTTTTGAGAGACATCAAAGAGGAGCTCTGGCTCTGCTGCTTCCAGAGGAAGAGTAGTCAATATATTTAATTACAGCTGGGACTTCCACTTCTCTTCTTGGCAGACAGCCTTGTTTAAAATCTTTCATTATCAATTCACAACTGAGTTTATACAAGATGAGTAGATTTTTTTGTGTGTGCCTTTCTCTGGCTGACAGTTTTCTAACATTGTTTAGCAAGAAAAAGTTTGAACAATTGCTTTTATCTTTTCCTTGATTTTCTTCATCATTTTTCATCCCTTCTTATTGATTTTTTGAGGGCTTTTTCCTTTGAATTTTGGCCTGTTTTTGCATGTGCTTATTTTAAACTGATTTGCATGCAGATGATCAACTGGAAATGCAGTTTGGGTAAGATGTTTACAAACTGATATTAAATCACTCTGCTTGTTTGCACAAAACAGTAATTGAATAAACACTGGTTATTAGTTCACTTGCATATTTGCTTTGCATTCTTTCACTTGGTTTCCACAAACAACACAGGGATGTTTGTTCTATAGTTAATAGCATTTAGAACAGTCTAAAGTAAGTAAATAAATAAATAAAATTCTTGGTGTGTTCCCTTTATAAAAAGAGTTTTTTATGAGAGTAAGACTTAGAGAGTAGCTTTAATTTTTCTTAGTATTGCTGTTTTTCTGATTACTCATATCCTTTAATTTTTTTGGTTACAAATTCACTCACTGAGCCCCTGTCTTTTTTTTTCTTGTTTATTGTCCTGTTTCTCCCACTACACCCATTTTGCCTACAACAAGCCATGACATTAATAAAAGAAAGCCTGGCATAAATGCATGTATGCTTTAAGTACTGAAACAACATTTATGCTTCATATTTTTGTTACATTCTTTCTACATCAATGTAAACTTTCATTCACAAAAAAAACCCAAATGCATGCTGCTGTGTTTTACAATCATATAATGTTACTACTTTTGATTGGTTGGTACTTCAGTGCAACTCCCAAATCCCTTTTGGCATTAACTCTTTTCTGAGTTTCTTACCTAGGGTCTGTATTGCCCTCCTTCTGTTGTTACCTTGATTTTATATAAGCTAAATTTTGGGTTCCTAAATCCTGCAAGAGCTCCCAAAATATTGTGCCAGTCCTGCCAGTTTATTGCTGATAAGCAGTTGATGTTTCCTGCTTTCCAGTTAATGTGTCACAATTAGAGACTTGCATGTAGCTCTTCTCCAAGTGATGTTTTCAGCTCATTAAGCAAGTTGACATAAATATTTGGTATGAGCTGTTAGATAGTTTTGTTTTCATCCACAGTTCTGCAAGATGACTTGCTCACTAGAAGAATAGATTTTACCATTTTATGATAAACATGAGGTATATGGACATGGCATAACCTGCTGAAAGCCACCCTGCAGAGTTGACATAAAAAGAAAACCCCAGTTCTGGACTCCATCAGGAAATGCTACTTTGTGACATTTTACTGCATAGGCTAAATTTTTTAGTAATGTTAAGATTTATTTTCTGCATTTTTTTTCATAAAATATGAAGTATATTGCATTCACTAATTACAGTTCTATGAGGGAACAGAGCATTCAGAGTTACTTTGAATGCCATCCTGATTTCATTCAAACTAATCTGTCTATTTGTTACTTCAAGCTTCTCTGTAAACTGAAATTGCTCAGCACTTCTTTTGAAGTTTGAAATAGTTCTGCTCGCTTGCTTTGTCCTTAAGTCTTTCACATGCTTCTGTTCTGGCTGGCTTTGAGGGAGATCAGGAGAAAAATACTGAACTTCCCTCACAGCAGGTTCTCTTAGGATTCTGGAATTACTTGTGCAAGCAGAGATAAGTTGCAAAAAAGCACCCAGATGTTTCTGCACACGCACCCACAGCCCTGAGCTCTCCTGGCACCTCCAAGCCGCCCTAAGTAAAGTACAATGTGCAGGCTCAGGAGTAGCAGCTGCACTGTGTAAACACTGTAATCTGACAAACCCTCCTAACAGTGCAGGAGTTCAAAGCAAGCATTGATTAGATTAAACGTCCCTTCAATTTGCCATCAAATCACTCTCTGTTATCAACAGCATTCACTTAAAGCAACTGAGCAATGCAAGGTGCATGACAGCAAGGGCATGCCAAAAATCCAGAGGGCAGGTGGGGTACAAATAGTGGGCTCATAATAGTGTGCCTGCAATGATCTGTCTATATGTGGCAAGAATCTTTTTCTATAGCTGTACCTTACCTGAAAAATTACTTAGGTATTTCTGATATGTGTTTGGCTATATGTATCTATATTTTTAGCAAAATTGGAGTCACATGCATGGTTCATATCTGTGCATATGGATAACACAGAATAAGGGACCACATGCAATTAAGTGGTCACCAAGTCCCAAACTGACTCCTGGTTCTTTAAGCTACGAGTTGCAAAGGACACTGCTCTGGGATGTCAGAGAAGATACAAATTTAATGGGATTGGTCTCAGTGATGAGTCCCAGAAGAGCAGTGCCAGAACTTGAGAGCGCTCTGGGTGCCGTTCTGTGATCTCCAGTTGTCTCCAAAGAGGTTACAAGGAGGGAGTGGCCACTCTGGCTGCTTCATGCCTGGGTTTTGAAAGCCCTGGGAAGAGCAGGTCAGAGATGTCACTGGCTCTAAGGAGAGGGGAAAACGGTCAGTGAACCCTGGCTGGCGTGAACCATGTACTACTACCCATTATTAAACTTTCCAGCAAGTGATGTTCTCAGATTGTAACTTTAGAGAAACATGTAGAAGCAACTAGATTTCACCCTTCCCTTCATAATCCCATGTTCTCTTATTTCCTATCCATACTGAATATTTATCCCACGCTCTGGAGTCTGGTGTGAACTCTAATTTTCTGTAGTGCTCCACCCTGAATTTTTTAAAGCTCAATTTTGAGTTCAGTAGAAATTATGACGAGAATGAGTTATTGTGCAGTACAATTTTATTATAGTAGTTTTTATGTTAGACCCTAAACCTGTTCCATGTACCCATTGAACAACATTTGCCCTGGAACAAAACCACTGTGGAATAAGTAGCTATTTCTCTTCCAGTGCAGGAAGGTTTGAGGAGAACAAACTCTTTGCCCATCATGCTTGATGTTGCTTCTCCTGCTTTGGGCTCCAGGCCTCATTAAATTATATACTCTAGTTAGAAACTGAGGCTTGGAAAGTTGCTGCACTGCAGGAAATTCATTACAGGGAGAAGCTGCTGTGCTGCTACTCAGGGGAGTGGAAGACTGGCAGCTCCCATAACAGAGAACCGTCCTCTCTTGAGCAGCAGAGCTTGAGGGCTGGAGAGCTACATCTACTGCACCCTCTGGATGTCACCAGGGATTGCACTAATAAAGTCTTTCAGGCTGAGAGCTTTTGCTTCTGAATACTGAGCCTAGGATCTGAACAGGGCGAGGAAAGAGCAAAGACTGGAGGGAGACATCCCTGTCAAAGCCGTAGCTGAGTGTGAGGCTGTTCTAGAAAATCAGTGCAACCGATGAAGCTTGACATTTTAATTGTCTTGTTTGCAGCACTAAATTTGGTAAAGAAAAACACTGTTCAGTGGCTGTGATTAAAAGTTTGAAATGTGCCATGGATCCCCAGACACGTACTTGAGTGAGAGCACTCTCAAAGTGCTACGTTTGAAGTAGATGCTAGCAAAAAAGGGGCTGAGGAAACAAGTGAGCTTGTCAAAGCCAAATTAAAATGCTTTTCCTCCTACAGACTGTCCCCTGAAGAGCTATTGTGTTAGAATTTGGTTTCCAAAGTTACCATTAATTTGTGAACTAGCAGGATTTTTATGCTGTGGTTGTCAATGTACCTGTAATGCTGGAGTCTCTAGTGGTACTTCTGTAGAGGCATCTCTAGGCTGTATTTGACTTGCATATTCACAGCAGTGAATAGTTTAGGTGGAAATTAAATGAATGCAAAGAAGCATGTATGTGTTCTTGAGCTCTTTCTGTTCTGCTAGGGCTAAGATCACTGAATTTGATTTGCTAAGAAAAAATATCCAGGATGATGTAGCCCTCCACCTGAAAGATTCTTGGTATTTTCCTATTTAAACTCATTCTTCTCTGCCAGGAAAGAACACGTAACACCCAGGTAACCTTGAGCACAGATAAACAGACAAATGTTGCTACAGAGCAAAAATCCCCCTTTGGTTTTACTGCCCCCACGGAGCACAACTGCTGTAGAAGTGCATGTGGGAAACTGTGCTAAAACTGCCCCTTTGAACAACTAATTAGAACCTGTCAAGGGTATTTTGACTGGAAACAGTTCAGGACACAATGAACATATTTTTGGCCTCAAAAGGATCCTAAGACATGAACAACAACAAAGCTTATTTAACACCAGTTATATATTTTTGTTATGGAAGTCAGGCAGCATAATTCTCATCGGGGACTACTCTTGAGCTACTGACCACACGGTCCACCTTGGAACATGAAATTCCACAGAACAGCAAAGCTTCTAATTCCTGGTTGCAGACTGGGGTTGTTTCAGGCCTGAGTGTTTACTGTCCAGAGACTTGTGTTTGTCAGCTACCCATGAACATGGCCTTCTGCTGAGTGAATAAATGCCTGATATTTATGGTCCCACACTGCTGTAGGATGAATGAGTCACGTATTTACTTGCAAGATTAGACACCAGGGACCTGTTGCACAGCAAACAACCACTCCTGTAGGTTCTGAAGCACTTGGGGGCTGTAAAGCACTAGAATAATGATGCTGTTCCTCCTGAGTAATGTCAAAAATGTCTTTGCTATTCAAATACAGCTTCCAATGATATCTAAGAGAATATCTGAGGAAGATAAAGAGAACCAAGGGCAGGAATTGACAGGCAAGCAGGCTGGCTAGTTGTCACAGTTCAACATTTCAGGGTATCAAATTGTTTTCTAGACCTTGAGCTGGACTCACTCTCCCCACAAAGAACTTGAATATTTTCCTGGTTTTCCTGTGTCAGAGAAGGTTTAAGAGTTTAAGAAGACAGGAAAAGAGAAGGGCACAGAGATGCCCTGCTCCCACTCTAGGTCAAGTGCAGGGAGGAAATTATTTTCTGCCAGAGAAATTTCTGCCTTGGAAAATGTTTTGATTAAGAGAACCTGTGCTGTTGGCTCAGTTCTTTGGTATCCAGTGCCACTTGCTTCCTGGGCTGTGCTTGCTGCTTGTCTGACTGCACAAGGAGCACTGGAGAGAGACTTGGCTCAGGTGGCTGAATGCAGGTTTGAAGTGGCGCTAGAAATTCCCCGTAGTGCCTTACGTGGCTCTGGCAGCCACTTAGAAAAGCATGGGTCTGTCCTTGACAGGTCCTGTCTCACAGCAGCCAGCCTCCTGTGGCTGTCCCAGGTGGCAGCAGGTGACCCTGTTTAAGCAACTTCACAGAGCCCTGGCTGGACACGGGGACTGCAGACCCTTCATTCCCACGTCAACGTGAGCATGCGGGCGTGTTGGGCTTTGGTATTTGAAACAGAACCCTAGTCTTAAGTCTCCCTCAACATCTCCTCCACAGGAGACTTCTTATGGGACTTGACATCTCAATTTGCATTCACAGGGTATCCCACAGCCTTGGAGTAACTATGGCCCCATAATAATGCTCAACTGATCCTGTGAGGGGGATGATGTAATCTCAAAACATTGGGATTTCTACTTTTCTCCTGCCTCTTGCAGATGAATATGAGTTGCTTCCTACTAATACCTTTGATTTGCATCTCTAAGGATTTTCCTCCTTAGAGGAATGCAAATGGAAGATGAGTCAGAGCCCACTTAGGAGAATACCCACCTGTGGCAGTGGTGCAGATTCGTGATCCTACTGGATGATGCAAAGCTAAACCATTTCTGTGGATACTGCTATGGGAAAGCTCATAAACCACCAGAACATGGTTATCACGTCAGCTTGGGATGACTTTTGAGAGGCCAATACCCACAGTTTATCTCATCTTAAATTGCTCCCACAGGCAAAACATTTGTTTTGCTTTTTAAGCAACCAGTGGGAAAGCAACTCTGTTGTGAAAAATGAAGATGTGCTGTTTTGTCAAAGGCATTTGTTTTCTCTGACTGGGAGAGGAACAACATTTACACTCAGAACGAGACTACTCTGTCACAGAATTATTTGAGAATTAAGAAGGGAGAAGGTAAAAGTTTACTTAATAAATATTTTACAAGCACTGGATGGGAAAATTAGATGCCATTGCCCTCTGCTTTGGCAAGATACCTTTCTTCCCCCAAAGGAAGCATAAAAAGCCAAACTCAAAATAGCCTCTGTCTTACAGGAAATATAGGAATTGCTAAATCTTACTCTGCACACACAACTACCCCCTTCTCACTGCCCAGCTACAATCCTGCTTTGTGCAAACCAAATGAATCAAGTGACTGGAAAGGCCCTGATGAAAATAACACACATGTTCTTATACTGGCGAGATCAAACAGAAACCTTCACTGCAAGAGATCACTATCAGCATTTGTGACACTACATAAACCACGGCACAGAAAGACAAATCCCACCCCTTAAAGTAGACACTGACATAAAGCAGAGCAGGTCAGACAGGGAACAGGAAAAACTGTACAAATACTTTGGGGTTATCCCTACCATTAGTTGACTGTAGTACTACCCATTCATACTTGCTCACTAACATTAGTTGGGTGGAAGAGGGGGAAAAGTTACATGGTATAAGATCTTCAGTGTTTTGCAATTGCTTTACAATTTAATTGCATTCTGGATTATGTACTGTGCAAGAAGGGGAGACCTTCACCTCTACTGCTGTCCAAATCAGGGAGTTAGACAGTTTTTGTGACCCCTAAAGTAGGACTTTGGAGTGTTCTTACTTATGCTACAGCTCTTTATCTTGGAAAAACAGACTTAAAAGTTCGCACTAATTCAGGACACGTGGACACATTCTTTGTTTGTGTTTGGAACGAGAACAAAAAAAATTTTCTGGATTATGATAAATTCCTGCACACCATGGACAAATAAAACACTGTGATTTATTTCCATAATTCTCATAAATTTTCCTTCTCACCCTGTAGTGTAAGCTTGCTTTCATTGCCTAAGGTAGGAGTGATTGAGGAAGTCAAGTATTCAGTCATTTCATGCTTGATGCTGTGAGATCGCATCTCTTTTGCCTTAATTTTCTTTGGAGCTCTTTTTTCTAAGGATGCCACTGTGCTCTGGATTGGGTAACACTTCATGCTTTTAGTCTCTACACAACTCACACTGCTAAGTGTGTGCTGCTTCAAAATGCAGTCTGCAATTACCTGAGCAGGTAATTACCTACTTTTAGAGCACCAGTGCTGCTGCTGTACTCAGACCTGCGTTTTACACACGCTGCTCTTTGGTCTGAGGCACCTTCCAACGCCCAGGTTCCCTCTTCTCTTGCAACTTTAGTCCTCACCTTCCCAGTGTGTACTCAGGCTTAGAGGCTGAAAGGGGAGGCTCTTTTTAACCTGGGTTCCCAAACACAGACCTTAAATTGCAGGAAGACAGACCTTTGGAAAGGTTAGGAAAATGTTTGGTAAGTACAATTAACAGGACTGCAAAATGACACTCCAAAGAAGTGAAATACTTCATTTGTCTCCCTTGCAGTCACTCGTGACCTTTTTATTAATGAATGACGTTTTTGCAACCAGTCTATCAGTGACACTTGCCCCTCTTCCAGAAATATGTTGTGATCCTTATCATGTAGCTGCTGTTTGTGATAGCAAAACGGCCTAGAGCAAATATCCAGCTCGTGTAATTTGGCATAACTCCATGGAAATCACTGAGGCTATGAATGCTTCTCCAGGGATAGGATCAAACTCAGAGTATTTGTGTATCTGTTTTTTCAGGAGCAAAGTTTCATTTTTGAATACTTCAAACGCACAATTGTGATTCAAAAATTATTTTGACTTCTCTTGTCTCCCCAAGAGCTTGAGAAGCACTTGCCATTTGGTTGGAAAAGAACTCCTGACCAATTTCAGGCTCAAAGATTATTTTATTTATTAGCCGTGAAGAACCAAAAATAGCTGTGTAGGTAGAGGAGAATGGCCCTTTTATCCAGGCCCTGCATTGGATAGTTGTGATTTCATGAGCTGTGGCCAAAAGCAGGAAACGGGCAGATCAAATTTCTCATGCTGTTAGTGCAGTTATATTACCTTAGGGAAGTAATTACTGCCTCAGAGTTTGTTATAACACAGTGAACACAAACAATTTAAAATCACTGTGTACTGCATCTTCTTCTGACTCTCACAAACCAGCATGGGACCTTCCCCTGCTTGAAGGTGCTGGTAGATCTGTGTTCCCACGAACCTGGGATGCCAGTGCCACCCACAACCCAACTTGCAGAGCCAGGGCCACAGTCTTATTTTCACAACAGACTTTAGCACCATCAGAGTGGTGGCCTGATCACCATCCACAGAAGCTTTTCAAGAACTCAAGTGAGGCTTCAGGCTGGAAAAAAATGGCTTGCTGCTGGGTTGATGATGGACCTAGGGGTGGAGCTGGGACACAGAGAAAGCTCTGCTGGGCATGGTCTCAGTGATAATCCCATTGCTCTGTGTGGCTGCCCCTACTGGAGATACATTTGCTTAAACACCCTGCTGCATCAAGCAAACTGGAGAGAACATGGCACCCTATGCTCAAATCAACGACACAAATCCCAGTTAGATCCAGTTAGGAGGTGATGCAGGCAGCTACGAGCTGTAATGAGTCTCCAGTATCCTGGCTTATCTCCAGATGCATTTGGATGGGAAAAGGCTTTTGACCAACAGCCATGTGGGATAGATCTGAACCAGGGATGAAAAGCAGCAGAATCTTGTTGCTGCTTTCCCACATACCACTTGTTAGCTCCCAGCATGAAATTTTCAGTGCACTTTTAGCTAAAAGCTAGTCATTGCCACTAGAAATGCTGAGCCCAGGGAGTTAGAAATGCATTCAGTAGCTTCTCCTTACGAGCATTTTCTTGATTTCCCAGCTAGTAGCAAAACACCCCAAAGATGAATTTCACTCTGTTCTGTGCAGACAATATACATAAGCACCTCCCAAGGGCATAATGAGATAGACAGTGGAGATGCATTTTTATGAAAAAGTATTTTCTATATTTTCAGGTTTTATGAAGCTGCTTTATCTTTAGCTTCCTTCAGTTCTACAATAGTGTATCCCAACTTTGAACTTTGTTTTTTCCCTCATCCTGGTTCTCCCCTTAAAGTAATTTTTTTCCTTTTTTTTTTTTTTCTCTAGTGCACTCTTTCTTACCTGCAATCCTACAAGCATGAAGATACATTTCACTTTTATTCTACTTTGTTACCAAACCTTTATTATACAGAATGAGGAATCTGCCTTACGGTGTTCTCTAGTGTTCAGCAAACTTCCACCACAATTTTTTAAATTCGTTTCAGCCAAGTCAATTCATTGTTCTGCTCGATTTTGTGTCAGGTTATATCATTTGTGTCTGAGGAATGTTTTCCACATAGAGGAATTCCTCACAGTGTGGAAGTGAGCACTCAGACAGCATGTACACGTTAAAACGCACTCTAGCTTCAGTGTGACACATGTCTTAGGTGGTTTCTCCAGGCCACGGTGATCATTACTCTTGAAGATGCCTCTGAAGTGCAAAAAAGTTTTGCCATTGCTAGTGAGTAGTGAAATACAAATGAGAAACATTTGTATTCGTGTTACTACAGCCTTCACTATCACCCACATTTGGAATGTGAAACGGATAAATATTTGCAAATAACAACAGCACAATCTAAAGACGGAACGAGTGGCCTCTGACGCAAAGCACGTTTTATCTTTGCCTCTGAAGCAGTGTGGGAGGGGACCACAGTGTCTGCCTCCATTTCCTCACTTGCAAAATGCAAGTTGTTACAAGATCTTTATTACACTGTGGTAAAGCATTTGCAAAACTTCAGGCCTTGTGAGCTGCATGCAGGGCTCCATATGGTCTTGGAACAGCTGCTGGAAATGTGTCAAGGAGCAGAATTTGGCTTAATGAGGTTTCCCAGATAATGGAGTGGGAGTAGGTACTTCTGCCCCAGCTAAATGTTGTGGCAGGGGTGATATATCTAGAAACTTCTAAGATGTTCAGGGAAAAGCTGGTTCTCTGTCTTCTGCGATATTTATTATTAAATAATTACTCTTCCTTTCAGTCAGTGCCTCATCTGTCTTCCATGGTTTCATTTTTTTAGGACAACCTTACAAACTCAGGGAAGATGGGCTTTGAGCCTTTTTTTTTAAGCCATGAGAGACTCTGATCCCTGGAATTGTTTTTTCCCCTACCTTTTAATGCCATATATTATCACAAGCCTTTCACTTAAGAAAAATAATGGACTTGGAAGTTGTGCAGAACCTTTACAAAAATGAAAGCTAGCTCAGAAAGAAATGAGAAATTCTGCTTTTACTACCAATATAGTGGAATAAGGGTGAGTTTCTGAGCCAGCCCAATGCTCTGTTTAAGCTGAGAAATGGTTTGTGTGTCAGGATGTGCCCAAGGAATGGTGACAGAGCACCAATCTTACAAGGAGCAGCTGAGGGAGCTGGAGTTGTTTAACCTGGAGAAAAGGAGGCTCAGGAATGACCTTATCACTCTCTGCAACTCCCTGAAAGGAGGGCGTAGCCAGGTGGGGCTCAGTCTCTTCTCCTGAGTAACAAGTGACAGGAAAAGAGGAAATGGTTTCAAGTTGCACCACGGAGCTTTAGATGGGATATAAGAAAAAATGTTTTCACAGAAAGGGTTGCTGATCCCTGGCTGCCCAGGGAAGTGGCTGAGCCACCATCCCTGGAGGTACTTAAAAGATACGTGGGTGTGGCACTTGGGGACCCGGTTTAGTGGTGGGCTTGGCTGTGCTGGGTTAATGGTTGGATTTAATGATCTTAAAGATCTTTCCCAACTTAAATGATCGCTGATTTTGTCTGTTTGTGTACCAGCACAGAGGAAACCTGCCAGCCTGTTGGTTTGCTGTTGCTCTTCTTTCACTGACAATTTTAACTAGCTTGCAGAATAGTCGAAACTTTTTCCTAACAGGAGCATATTCATTTTCCATTATAAAGTGAAATATTTTCACTTTCCATTACTAACCACCAAAAAATAATTCAAAAGCCAGCAAAAAGATAAAAAATATGAACAGTCATGTATTTTCTGAGATTTTTCCCAAGACCAAACTATTCTTTTCTTAAACACTCTCTATTAATAATACCCTCTAAGATCTCTTGAAATCTTCCCAGTTTCAACAGGATAAGCTACTGCTCTTGGCAATATTATTTACTATTTCTTTCACACGAGCACTCACATGAAGCATATCAGCCTGTCCTAAAATCTCACTGATTTATCCTTTCACGCTCAGCCAAATTAAGATAAAACTGCAGTTTGGAGTCTTGTCTTCCCCTGATGTGCAATCATTGTGCATTTTATTGCTGTTAATCAACAGTGACACTGCACATTAATTGTCATTACAGACTGTTTTGGTTTTGAGAGCCTTTTTTCTGTGCAGAGCCACAAGGTGCAGCTTTTCTCTTCAACATCTGTGCCACTGCTGGAGACAGAAGGCTTCTGAAATGACACCGAGTGACCTGTAAGCACTGAACCAATGCTTTATTGCTGTATGTGATAAGTGTGTATGTTCACACTTGGTCTCCCAAAATGTTAATTGTATTACATTTGGCACAGTGACATGAAGAGAGACCGAAATGAACAGGCAGCAAAATGTAGTTAAGCCTGTTTAAAGAAAAACTGCACAAATTCATAGCACAGCCCCAGTTTAATTACTGAATATTTATGCATGATGAGAATTAGCTTATTAAAATAGCTAAATGTAATTATCTCATCTCTGCTCTAGACAGGTCTGACTGTCCTTGTACAAAAGCCAGCATGTCAGCTTGTCTTTGGTATCTGTAATCATAAGCTTTTTCCAGTCTGCCCAGCAAGCCTTTTAGAGTGCAGAAACTGAGCTTGCCTACTTCTTTCAGTTTATCAGCAAAAATAACTGATTTCATAAAATTCTGTTCCAACTTCCTTGCTTGAGCACTCAGACTGATACTTTCTGCCCTCCCCAGCTCACAGTATCAATCAGTCCCATAAAAAGAGTTGTTTATTTTTCACAGGAGTTTTACACAGCCCAGTTTGGGTGCCTCTCTCTGCAAAGCCGGGTACCACGTGCCCTGCTCATGGCATTCCCTCGGGAACTGCCCAGACCAGTGTTTTAGGGTGGGTCACACTTCCACCATCCAGCCTTAACCCCTCTTAGAATCAACAAGCTGCCTTCAGAGCCCCCAGCCCTTGGTCCTGATCCCCTACAGACCCCATGGCTGCTTTGTTTCTCGCCGTTTTTCACACAGAGGTGCCTGTGATCTCGTGTAGACCGTGACAGCTTGAAAGAGTGGTGTTTCTATAGCCCAGGAGCGTGGGTGGTCATTGCATGCCATAGGAGAGAGGAACAGGAGAGTGCTGAGGGGTCTTTGAGAGTGCAGGGCTGATGGGGAGGTGCTTTGCCTTCATCCCTCTGCTATAGGAACAGTCCAGAGGAAACTATTCCCTGAATCCCACTCGGAGGGGAGGGGAAGAATACAGTTGTTTTATTCCATCCCATGCAGACAAGCAAAGGACCAGAGCTGGGAGCACAGTGTGCAGATAAGTTATTTGACAGGGTGGATATACTCTGAATAGTTGGGGCTTTTTTGGACCTTATGTATACAAATATGATGTGAATTCTCATCTGGCTGACTCAGTCTCTTTTTCCATTTGGGCAAGGTAAATGCTTCATTTTATTTGTCCACAATTCAACAGTTTTGTAGCTTCAGAACCAAGCACATTAAGTTTAAGAGAGCTTTTTATTGACTTTTCCCTTATCCCAACACTGGCTATTTGTTTTACAGCTCCTAGGGTGTCCCTAATATCCAAATATCCAGTGTTGTCTTCACCACCTCTACCACTTTAGCTGAAAGGTGACTCAGATATTACAGTGCAAGTTGTTACACATTCCTTTCAGAGATACTTGGAGAGATGCTTCAGCTATAAAGATTGTAACCAGATCTCAGTCTGTCTGAAGGGCTGCTTATGTTTGGATCCAATTGTTCTGGTTTATATCCATCCCTAGGAATGTTTAGTTATCCTTTAATTGTAAATGAAGTTATTCATATGTGTATTTGCTGTAATTTCTTCTGCTGTAAGTGACATTTCAAGTTTTGCTCTCAGGGAATTAGGGTAGAAATCCCCAAAGCACTTAAATCACTTGAGTGTACTGGAACATTTCAGCTATTGCACGCAGTGGATGTTAGCCTTTGCCATCATGCTGACAATGTTACTTCAAAAAGCCTCGTGGCAAATACCTAAACCCACCACAACTTTAATAAAAACTCAAACCAGCATCAGCTCCCCGCTTCCACAATTTCAGCAAACTACAAACTCTGACCACAGGGGCAGGAAATGTGAGTCCACTGGTTGTAACTTCCTCGGAAGATGCTACTCTTAATAGTAATATCTCCTCTTAAGAGTATTTCTGGTCTGAATTCTGTTGTTCTCATTAAATGACAGCATGCCATCATCATTAAATGCTGTGAAGTACCCTGAACAGGAACCCTGGGAACGCAGTGGGAACCCTAAAGCAGGCACCCTGGCTGCACTGTGCCATCCCTGCCTGTGCTTTCTTCTTCCCTTCTTCTCCCTCCCACCCTCCAGCTGCTGTTTTAAGCTGGGGTAGGTGCAGTGCTACAGCTGCAGCTGCTCTGGGCAGTCCAACCCCTCCCAGGGTTCTGGTGATGCTCTCCAGCTCTGCTCCTTACACAAGCGGGTGCCTTCAAAAGGCTTCAGGCATGTTCAAGGAAACTGTAAATGCAGAGATCCTGCCATGTAAATGTGCTGCTCACCTGCTGTTCTAAGCTATTGTATCTATTTTGTCACGGTGCTGCTTCCATTCAAAGGGAGCCTAGAGCAGCTCCAGCAAAGGAACTGCTTCCCAAGGGAGAATCCAACACAACTTACAAAGGATCTGTTAGGCAGAACAGAAAAACTAAAAAATCAAGTGGAAAATATTTACACTTAACTATAACTGCTCTCTAAACTTACATTTATACCTTATCAGCTTCAGGTGGAATTATTGCTTAGGTTTGCTGATAACAGCATACATTAAAAAAATCTCTTGACAACAGCTTCAGGTGCATTGAAAATAATACTTAATTAAAACCACGTAAGTAAATGTCAGCAGTAGCGTCCAAAGCTTTGATATTACAAAAAAAAATGCAGTTTTAAAAAAATCTCTACAGCTGCCTCTTCAGTGGAGAATGGTGAATTAATCTACTACTTTCTGAAAGGTTTAATGTAATAGTTTTACTATTCAGGAAAATGGGCATGTTCAACCACTCCACATATTTGGGAAAAGATCAAATGTAGATGAAAGCTCCCACTTCAACCCTTATCGATGTTTAATGAGATAATTTTACAGAGCTGCTGTACCTTCTCTTATCAGCAGCCTCCTAAATCTCCTGGATTGTTAATGGCTTCTGTGAAGCAAATCAGATCAGCATCTGGTGTCTTGTAAAAACCAGTGCAGCAACATGTGCTGATGTCTGAGCAAAATCTGAATTTGAGGCCTGAACGACACAGAAATTTCCTATTTGAACAGCTGCAAATATTTTATTTCCCTTTTTATCTTTACTCCCCTCATCAGTTTAGCTGGAACCCAGAGATTCAGAAAACTGAGCTTTCTGATATGTTGCTCTCACATTTTGGCTGAAGGAGCATCCTGGAGTGAGGGATGTCCTGGGGTGTGGCTGCTGCCCTGGAGCTGCAGGGCTTTACCTTCAGCGTTCCCTCTGCCCAGCTCTTCTCATTCTGAGACATAAGCAGCCACGATGAGACCATGATGGATGTGTCCTCAGCACAGCCAGAAGTGTCTGGAGTTGCACCCTAGCATTCCTCTCGAGTCATCTGACGAGCTGGCCCAGAGGAAGATGAGAAGTCAGCGTGCATCCTCAAGCTCTGTGTAGGCCTGCAGTCAAAAACCACTGTGTCCAGGGTATGTCTCCATTGGTCAGGACACAGAAAGCAGCTGTGTGTGTGTCCCCTGAGCATTGCAGATGTGAAGACAAGCTGGTGAGCTGCTGCCTGTGGTGCTGCACGCCAGCCACATCTGCAATGTACTGGGAGGATCGTGTGTTGAGCCTCTCGCAGCCCTGCTGAAGGGAAGCAGTACCTAGCTGGGGGACAGTAGTGAGGGATATATTGCTGTGGCCATCCTGAGAACCCACCAGGGATCAGAAAAACCTCTCTTAATCAATCAGCCTCCTGCTCAGGATTTACAGTACAAGTTGGAGGGGAAAGGACAGGAAGCCTCTTCTCACCTATGCTAGCAACTCAGCTGGGTTTTGCTCTGAATGGACTGTGGGGACAAAGTGGAGCTGAGCAACTTCCCACAGCTGGATGGGGATGGACTGGATGAAGCAATTTGCTGCAGTATCAGTCCAGGAACAGGAGAGGAGGTAGGAAATGAAGGAGGTTTGTAAATAAAATAATAATGAAAGGAAAATTCAGCTTTAGGGAGTCTGAAACCATTTGTCCAATCAGCAAGCAGTCTGCTCCGAAAGAAAGGAGAAAATTGTTTCAGAAAAACTATTTTTCAGAGAGAATTCCAGAGATTCTGGCAATTGTGAATCTGAGTTTTGCACAGAGAGTTTTGCAGCCATAACTGAACTGTCCCACCCGATTCTGGGCTGTGGGGCTGTGTAGGAGCTGTGCAGAGCTGACAGCACGCACATGGAGCAGAGACCTAGGTGCATAATTCCATGTCTGAGTAATTACCACGGTGCAGAATTAACCTCCAAAAGCGTGCTACAGAGCTATTTACTCTGCAGCTGCAAAAGCTACGGGACTAAGTGGCAGCCCATGAGCAGAACTGTGCTTCCTCTGACAGCCTTAATTGTAGTTCATCCACCACCCCCGTGAAATGGCAGGTTCATGACTTTGCCTCACAGGTCATCAGAAGAGCAGTTTAGGCAATCCAAAAATCAGGTGCATTGGTATCACTCTCCTGGTTTTCAGCTGACATTTCTGAAAAGAGAGCCATTTTCTTGAATTATAAATAGGAGAACTAATCAATTAGAGTAAATTTGGGTTAGAATGGGCATTTCAGTCATTCAGTTATGGATGAATGTCACAGCACACTTAGATTATCTGCTTGTGAGACTTGTGAGGATGAATGTGCTATGTCAACCCCCCTTCGTGAGTCCTTGACATGTGCATGATGGCCATATCCTCACATGCTTTCATCCATTCTTTTCCAGGCAAAGCACCCCTTAAAATCCACAAGTACATTGCTGTCTACCCAGCAAGACTGAGACAAAGAGAGAATATTTGTCTGCAAAGTCATCTTGATTCAGTGTTCATCAGACAACACACAGGTGTCCAAGGCATGACAATACTCCTAAAATACCTTATGCTTTATTTAATATACACTATTATGCCTTAAAAATGCTATGACAAACACATGGGAAGAGTTGAGGCAATCTTCTTCTTCCTTTTTAACTTAAACCAGGGAATAATTTTGGACAGAAGCAGCAGCTTTGGCACTTCCTGGTGTTTTTCATGTTCCTAATCTCTTTTATTTTCACTCTATCAAAGCAATCTGCTATTGATTTCTACAGTGCAATGTCCTCCTCAAAGACCGCACCTATCTGTTAATCTAAAATAGAAAACAACTTATGGATGAGGCAATTTTTATTTTAATATACTATTCACAAAGAAGGCAAATACCTCATGGGGCACTAATGACTTGAAGGATTAGGCTCAGTGACCAACCACAGCCTCTTCTAACTCTATGTGCCTGTATCTCCACTCAACCTTTTGCATACAAAAACTTTATTTACATGAAATATAAATTTTTACACAAAATATAAATTATGTTTAGGTGCATAAAATCAATGGGAGAATAATTTTTTAACAATTTTGCCACAGACACTCAATTTATTTTCTTTGTTACTAATATACTTACTAAATTTGTAAGAAAACAAGCTTTAAGTATTTAGCATTCAGGTTATCCATTAGACCTTAATTTAATTATTTTGAGTCTATTACACAATCTTTAGGGACATGATCATGTCTTATTTCCCCAAGACCCCAGTACCTTTCTGTACTCCATGGAGGGTGGAGAGCAGATTCTTGATAATGAGTAAGTTTATCAGAGATCAGTTTCATTGGTTGCAGAAGGTGGACACCATGCAATTTAGTTTTGGATCTGATTCTGTGAAGCTCCACCTGAGAAAAATGGCCTTAATACCTCTGATGCTAGTGAGTATGTTTAGTCAAAGAAAGGTCTTTGCTTCCCACCCGAGAATTCCTTATTGTTACGGACTACAGTTGGTTATAAATTTGTCATCAAAAGCAGTCTTTACCTGTAAATTGACTTTTGATTAGCCATATTTTGTATTAAATATTCCTCTATACAACCAAGTTCATACAATGAGAGAAAATGATTATAGCAAAGCAGTCTTTCAGCAATGCTGTGCTTCACCGAAGAGAATGAGCTCTCAACTCTCACTGCAGTCATGACCAGGATATGAACTCATGAACATACTGCTTTTTAGTTGTACTCTATTCCACTTAATCTAATGAGCTTCCAAATGAAGCACTTCAGTGTTCAGACCCCACGTTTCTTTAAGAAAAACAAAATGAAACACAGCCCTCCAAAAAGAGAGTATAAAACTCATCCAAGTATCCTGCTACATGCATATTTCTTGTTTATTAATACTATTATTAAAAAAGGCCTTTGGTGACTTAATAACGTAGCAACTCTGTTGACCGGATTAATATTGGGATCTTTGCCTTCAAACTGTACTGGATAAATTGTGCTAATAGATGCTTTACTCTGGGCATTTTTTTAAGTGCAGGACCAAAGAATTATAATTCCCAGCATTACTGGAATAGCAAAATGTCTTTCAGTTTATCCCTTCAAAGTGGAAAACAAGACATTTTCAGAAGTCTTAGCAAGTCAGATAAAAATGCTCAACTAAGATTCTACGGAGTGCCTTTTTCAGCTTAAATAAATAATCTCTTTCCCAAAATGTTGTGATTTCTCTTCAAAAGATACTAAAGGCTAAATTTAGTTTCCAGAAAAGGGATGAACCCAAAGATGTGAGTATTTTCTTCCTAAGCTTTTGAAGGATGGGACTATGATTTCTTTCATATTTGTATACAATTCTGAGCCCTTTAGAGCATAAACAAAATAATGGTGACAATGCATAATGATTAGAAAGGGAGAAAGAATCATTCCAGATTTCATAGAATAAGACACACAAAATGCCCAAAGCGAACACAGAAAAGAATTTACATTAAAACCTTAAAAAAAAAGATTCCCGATGAACATAAGAAAACATTCCGTGGTTCTATATAGGTGTCTTGGCTTGAAAGAAAGGTGTCTGCTAAGGAAGGCAGAAGCCTCCCTTGGAATGGCAGATGCAACCCCCTTCCCTCCGAGTTATTATAATTTTGAAATCGAAAAAACAGCCTCCCTCTCCGGCGTTCGGGACCAAACTGCCCACACACCCAGGTGAAACAAAAGAGTAGCCAGGTGCACCCCACCTTCAGTGGGAAGCTCTTTGTTTTCCTTAAGTACCCAGCAATTTCTCCTCCTAGCAACAGTATGGGGGGAAAATTCCTTTAACAGAAAAAAAAAACCTAGGAGAACTCCTAAAACCTCAACAATGGGAAAGGCAATAATAAATAATAAATAATAAATAATAAATAATAAATAATAAATAATAAATAAAATAATAAATAGTAGAAGAGATGCTGTTCTCCTCACTGACTGTGAAATTCCTTTCCACGCCTGTTTGTTTCTCTGCTGTGCTGGGAAGGCTCCAAGAGGTAAAATCTAATTTGAACTGATGATACGTGTGCTTGGAGCCGGATATTTCCTGTTTTAAGTGTGCTCATTTAATAGTTAATGGATGAAATTCTGCTTTAGGTTACATAGAAAACTGCACATGAATTTTATTGATTTCCTTGAAACCACCTGGACCTTGTTTCAACTAGAGGCTGGCCTAATGTCATTGCTCTAACTAGATGAAAATGTGAAGAGATGATAAGAATGTACGATTTTTCTTTTAATTGGGCTGGTTTGTGGTGTGTTTCAGTTTTGGTATCTGTGTATCCAGGATGGAATACACTCACAAGCTACAAACTAAAATGATTCCTTTGTTAAAACATAGCAAATTATTGGTATTTTTAAAGCAGATTGGGGGTTGTTTTGTGTTTTGTTGTTGTTTGTTTTTCTTGACGTAGGCAGCATTGTATCTCTGATTTTTCTGCACAAAAATGGTTGTGTTCCTTCAGGCTGCATAACCACTCTGAGCTCGGCTTCCTCCCAGTGGAGTACTCCAGGACGAGGGAAAGGCACCATTTTTGTTGTGCAACACATTGTGCAATTAATGCCTAGGATGTAAATTAAAACCTGCCCCGCAGATAAATATCTGTTATGACAAGGCTTCCCCAACCCAAACGTGGAGGTCATGCTCAGACCCACCCCCTGACGTTCATTTTTCAAAGGATGATTTAAATAACCCTATGTACGTCAAAAGGATCTAGATTCTTAGCAAAAGGAATTCAGAGCAGGCAATGGTAATTTATTTTGAGCAATTAGTCACTGCCCCATCAATGCCAGCAGAGTTCAGCAGGAGTTTTATGGGTACAAAAACGGGCTTCATCTGATTTAAGCACTCAGCATTGCTACGAGTAGTAAGAACTACAGCTCCACTGCAATACTTTAATTTCAAGTGTGCCCAGATTTTCTAAACCTAGACTTAGTTTCTGCTCCACTGCATCAGATTCACAGTGAGATAAGCTAGTAAAACCTAAGTTGGCACAAAAGTGCTGTGGCAGAGTAGAGGACTTGGTCAGAGACCACCTCTTTTCATCTCACTGTCATTTGCTACTTCACAGTAACATGAACAGCCAGCCTCCACGCACTAAAAGTGATGAAATTTCATGCAGTGAGGCCTGCAGGATGGTTTACCACTTTCAAGGTCTCCCAGCCACATATTTCACCAGGGTACGTCACAAACTCGGGGCTGACTCAAACCCAACTATTCCCAAAGTTGTCCCGTACCATTCCAGATTTTTAAACTTTGTGCTGCAGTTGAGATATAAATCTCTGTATGCATTCCCTAGCATTCATTTTCCATGGAAGTCATTGAGACTGGAAAATAGGAAGGAGCAGATTTTCTCACGAGATTTCACACTCTCCTTGGTTCCTGCCAACTCCAAACTGACATGGGAGCAGTCTCTCCCGAGGAATTCTGCTGCCTCTGGTTCTGGTCGACATCAAGAAGTGTTGAGGTATGTGTAAAAAGTTAACATTTCCCCCCTCTGAATCTCAAATAGCACACAAAAGTTCAAATGCAGTCACAACCAGACGTCAGTTTTAAGTTCTCCATGTCCTTGCTACAGATATTTCA
This sequence comes from Aphelocoma coerulescens, assembly GCF_041296385.1. Classification (NCBI taxonomy): domain Eukaryota; kingdom Metazoa; phylum Chordata; class Aves; order Passeriformes; family Corvidae; genus Aphelocoma; species Aphelocoma coerulescens. The sequence goes on along the minus strand of NC_091014.1, from coordinate 77,202,876 downwards.
TTTCTAAAAGCAGCCTGTTAATGTCAAACATTTCCATTCTAGCATTCAGAGATTATAAGTTTATTGCAGCAGCTGTAATCTTCCTGTATTTCAAGGGAAATATATTAGGAGACATTTTAAATGCATTTTCCTCTATTAACATAAATCTTGGCATCTTGTGTAATAAAGTCAAATAACAGGGCATAAATTACACCAAAAGTCCTGAAACAATAAAGAAGTCCTAAAGGAAAAATACAATTAAATTGAGATTTCAGGTTTAAAATTTTGTGTGGGAATGCAATTCCTCACACCAGGTAGTCCTTCTCTCATCAGCACACAAAAGCTGAGGTGCTACTAATGGGACACAAAACTTTTCACCAGAAAGCTTTAATCCCTGCAGCTCCACAGTGTGTGGAAAACATGAGTCTCCACTCTCTGGCTGCTGCTTGGTGGCTTCTGCAGGGCAAGTTCCATGGAGACATTAGAAACAGGCTGGAATCTCCATTTCAGGTTCATTCCCTTATGGATAGCTACAGTCTAGGTTGCTCAGGGCAAACTCAACTTAAACAGCATGTGTTCTAGTACCCTCAATATTGTTTAAACTCTGCAAGGATGTGCAGCATGAGACAACAGTGATGGTAATTGATTCTTCCATTAATTCAACTAAATATTTTGGGTGATCCCTTCAATTAAAGTCCCTGGATTTATACTCTGTATTTAGTTAGATTGTTGTCGTGCCCTAATAACGATTCCGGCTTGTTAGGGATTTATTTATGGAAACTTCCTTTCATTGCTGTGAGACTACAAATGATCTATTGTATGCTTGATTGTTTCAGATGCTCTCGTTTACACGACCTTTCTTCTAATAGCTAAACTGAACATAGAGAGAGAGAGAGCTGTGATTTAGTGGGAGAGCTGTGATTTAGGGGCTCTGCACTGGAAATGGGATTATTGCACATGGGGGACAAACCTGAGCATCCACAGTCTGAATACACAGAAAAAAATCCCATAGGATGGCAATGAAAACACAAGAGGCAGTACAGGCAACCAACCAATCTCTCTGCCCTGGGTTTTATAGTTCAAAGCAGAGAAAATGCTATGAACATTATTTAAAATAGAACAAATTTCTATGCAGCCTTAATCCCAGTCTTCCCTTTTTTTTAACCACTGCTTTGTTCACCACTTCTCTTCTTTGATTTGATGCCTATTTCTGTTTAGGAGCCTATCTGATGTTTTACTTATTGATCACCTAGTTTCCAAATGAAAATAAGAAAGGAGGGAATTCAGAAGAAAAACATTACTTTAGGAAACACTGCGTATGTGCCCAGGTCAGCGTAGTAAAGCTCTTGATACAGTCGCAAATCCAGTAACATTTTTTCTGCCAGGGAACAGGGCTTTGTGTGCATGTCAAAGCACTCACTCTCCCACTCTCCCAGAACGTTCTCACACTCTTAGAAAACTGAAAACAAAAATGAAGGTGGAGTTTCTGGGGTTGTACACACCTTGTGCCTGAAAATGGTCTATTTCTGACTCTCATTATCTCTTTCTTTCAGCTTGTTCTAGTGTATTTTTAGTGTTTTCTTCCACGTGTAACATTAGATAAGGAGCCAAGTTAGAGCAAGGCCTGCAGTCTGTAAGGACTGAAGCTGTAGGAAACCATGCTGACTTCTCTAATGGGCCCCAGCAGGAAGTGAGGCAGGTGGGACATTTGACTTCTCTCACAGATGTTAAATACGGATCCTGCTAGAAGGCCAAACACGAGCAAGGATTCCTGCAGCAGCCCTTTATACCATTCAGGGATAAATAAAGGGGAAGCATGCAGGGGCTTTTCTCAGGGCCAGGGAGCTACATCTTCGTGTGTGCTGTAAAACCCAAAGAAGTTGAGCTCTGAATACTTTTGTTCACAGGGACTTATATGGCCCAAGCTGCACCACCACCCATGCTAGAAGCAAGTGGTGGGCAGTGATGCCACCCCTGCCTCTTTCCTGAGCATCCTGTGACGGCAAGAGGCTCTGAAGCCACAACTCATCACACAGGCTGAGTCAACAGCCTCGTCACACTTCTCCACTCGCCCTTGTACTGCTTCTGTTGCAAGCTGCCATCTGCACTGAACAGCTGACATCGCCCTCAGAATCACGAAGCACCACAAGGGAGGCTCTTTGCCCAGAATGTTAAAGAAATGGTGACAGTATCGTATGGAGCTCTTCCTCTTTTATATAGGCTTTGCCAACAAATCATTGGAAATAAGGGCTTGGAGGCCACCCAATCTGCCCTGTGACAGCTCGGCGACACCTGTTCTCGACACATGTTCATCCTGTGGGTGTGAGCCTTCTGTGATACTTCCACCTTCCCACAGCAATCTGTTCCAGGGGTCTGTCATCCTTGCTGCTGGATGTTTGACCTTAAGGTCCAGCTGAATCCTCCGCACTGCAACTTTAAGACCGTTGCTTTTTGTCGTAAGCACAACTACATTTTAAATGTTGGAGAATGCTGCTTGTTGCTTTCTCAGTCTTAAGGAGCTCCAGGTAGAGTGGAGTGATTACTACAGATGATACCTGGTTTTAAAGACACTGGTATAATATTTTTTCTGATTTGCCACAGGCTGAGTTGACTCTTGGTCACGGCTTCTGATTCATTATAACCCTCAAGTCCTTCTCAGCCACACAATACCCAGGCTGTGTTCATGTCAGTAATATCTTCTGCCTCATTGCCACAATTTACACTTGTCCATGTTGTATCACAACATTTTTTCTAAATGGAAGTGGTCTTTTTCTTGAAAGAATAGTCATCTTACACCACTTATCACCATTCTTACTCTGTTCTCTCTACACTTCTTGTCCATCCCAGCATACGACATAAGTGTATTTTCCAACCCATTATGAAAATTATCAGTTAATTACCTGCCCCATGTCTGTCAGAGCTCAGGGGCTAACAAAGGGTATTTGTATCTTGACCCATTGTCTCTCTGCCCCTGTCTCTCTGTTCAGTTCTTCTCCTGAATCATTCTCCAGGTAGATCCTCTTTGAGACTTTCCTGTGCATGTAGTTTTCTCATAAATAGCTCCTGACTGAACTGGGAAGACTCTTTACTATTTACTCAAGGCTGAGTGTTTCAATTCTCGAAAAACAATCCTCAATCTCTCTGCAAAGCACCAAAATACTAAAACTCACTTGCTTCAGAAGAAACAGCAAAATTGTTGCAAATTTCCTTGGTACTTCAGTCTAAAATTCTTCTGCGATTTAGGTTTAAAGTTTAGGTAACTTCTGCTTTTTCATTCTTCTGAGCATTTTGGTGCACGATGCACTCAGTCGTGTCCAGCACCCAGTGTTAGCTCTATCTTATTTTTATTTGTCTGCTTCTTCTGACCACAAAAACAAGCCAGGCCAACAGAAAGGAGGCCTAGCAAAGGCTGGGTCAAGATGACTGTAATGGACAAACCTAACAAAGTTAATGCAAATAAGATTTTTGCAGAGTCTATTACACCGAGTACCTTAGTGAGTGATTCAAGGTGAGACAGAACTTTCTCGGAATGTGCACTGGGCTGAACCAGAACGGGTTACCCTTGGAATCCTCTTGAGCCTGAAATGTTAATTTCTAACCCCTGCCATTTCTTCTATTCTAGTGAAAGCTTTTGCTTTGAAACTTGGAGTCACACTGCGGTCTCTGTTTTTATTACTGAGCAAGAAATTTATGACTCTTGGATATAAAGATGAGATGAAAATGTAACCAAACACATTACAAAGACTCAAAAATATAAATATGAAATACAAGCAATGCTTTCTATTTTTTTTTTTTTTTTTAAGATACAAGCCCAGTTCCATCAGCTTGTGAAGAAATCCCTTCATTTGATGTGAAATATAGGTCATGATTTTTGAGTCCAAAAATATCAAGCCCATGCTTGGGCTTGCCAGCATGATTTTTGGCCTGTAGCTCAAAATGGAGCTGGCCATCTGCACTTTGGGAATCCATTACCATTGTCAGAACCACACAGGGTATTATAGCAACTGCCCAAAGCAAAACAAAACCAAACCAAAATACTTCAAGATACTACAGCCATTATATCCATCTGTCTGGCTATTTATAAACAGATTTGCTGAGGTACTCCACACATTCTGGAGGCAATAATTTGCCATTCCTGTTTATTTTTGCAGGTGTCCTTGAACCATGCACAAAAAAGCAAAACAGCACAGGGTTGAGAATGGGAGAACTTGTTTGCTGCACTGAGTGAAACAGTAGGTCCTTTTCTCAGAGCCTGAAAAATGATACATCAACTGCAGTGAAGAATTTCTGGAGTTGGTTCAATTCATTTGACACTTTGGGGAATACTAATTGAGCATTCAATAGTTCAACACTGTGGGAGTGGGGTAAGCCAATCCAGGAAAACCATCAGCCGTGGGGAAACCAATTTCCTCTCTCAAACTTATTGTTCCTGCATGTCAAAGGTGATCCCAAGAGATTCTACTTGTTGCTGACACATTCCAGAAATCATTTCATTTTCCCACCTTTTTTTTTTTTTTTTAATTGGCAGAAGCAGGCAAGAGAGATGGCCAGATGTATCCCAAGGGCAAAAGAGAAAGCTTATAAAAGAAACGTTGAGAAGAGAGGCAAGATAGCTAACAAAGGGCAAAAATGCCAAACCTGCTTGTTTCCACTGCCCTTGGAATACTGTCCACATAGATATGTGTGAACAAATATCTAGTGCATCTGTAAAAAGATTATTTACTTGACTGCTCTCTGCTGATTTGAAATACAGTAGCTCTGTTGAACTCATCAGAATTCTGTCTTTGTTAGACTGTGGCTGCTGAGCTCACTACAAAACTGAGATAGAAGGTCCTTGGAACATGAAGCTATGAGATAAATGTTGCTAACCTGCTGAATGAAAGTGTGGCTGCCCCACACAGTGGGGATGTGCCAGATGGAGCCTTGTTCTTCAGCTGTGTTTCAGAAGCTATCAGGAAATGAAAGAACTACAGTAGAAGTAGGACCCTTTCTCTTTCTCCTCCAAACCAGAGTTATCTGGCTGTCCCTGAGAGGAGCAGTGAAGTCCCTTGATAGTCACAAGCACTTGTAAGCAGGTATTACACCAGGGAACATGCAGAACAAACAGGCATCTCCTAGATGCATTTCTCTTCCTTTCATACAGTTAAAAAGGAAAACGCACAATTACCACATTTGCATAATTCCTTTACAAAACTAGTCTCTCAGCAGTTTCAAAGACATTGCTTCATCTCCTTCTCATTTCCTGCAGGGATATTACTGTCATCTGGAAAATTTAAGTCCACCTGACAACAAATTTTCTGGTTGAAACTAATAGCAACACAGCAACAGCTTCAAACATTCTCTGCACTGCTTGGTTAGGAAGTCAGGATTAAAGACATACTGTGTTTCTCTACTTCACTAAAAGCCTGTACTTTAATGTTTTAAAGCTTCTAAAGTTGTGTGCCAATAGTATCATATCTGTCACTGGCAACAGTATTTATTCTCACAGTGGCAGAATTTATCTATGGGAGAACTTACTGTGGTTTTCCTTATGTTGTGGCAGATCCACAGTAGGTCATAATTTCTCACCTACTAGGTATTTTCCCTGAAATTTCAACACATGAAACTCTTCCTCACTTCTTCACAAAGTTTAGCAGGCCTGTCAACACTGTTACCCCAGGATCTCACATTAATTAATTTATCCTCACAGCGCTCCTTTGTTAGATGCCAGATTTTTCAGAGAGCTCAGACTCGAATATTTGAGTGCTCAACACCGAAATTGGAGCCAGATTTTCAGAACAACTGACTTCTCTTTCAGTTTCTTAAAGAAGGTGCAAATTTTTCAAAGTTTCCAACAACCCTAGCAGCAGCGTCTGCTGCCCAGATTGTGTGAGAAGTTGAGGACTCCGTGTGCTAAGCTTCTTTTCTACCTATGAACATTACATTTTGGTGCCTAAAGCGGAGGTGACTCCCTTGTAAAGTCTGGCTGTCAGAGTGGGAGGCTGAGCTCTTTTGAAAATCTGGATTGCTATTGTAAGGTTATCACTGCTTTGCAGGAGACAAATGACAGCTGGAGCGAGGGCCCAGAGCAGTGGAACGTTTGTGTAACAGGTGGAAATGAGATCAGGATTCAGGCTGTCAAGCCACCCATTTCTGTCCACGTCGTACTTGGAATGGGGCTGCAGTGTGGCTGGCTGGTATCAGTGTGTGTTCAGCTCTAGGGAGAGCTGCATGGCACAGGCTGTGACGTGGGCACAGGCTAAAACACGAGCTCAACAGCATCCTCGTGATGACAGAGCTGCTGTATGAGGCACAGGGGATGAGGCAGAATGAAGCAAGTTCCTGGAAAGCTGCAATATAACACTCTGCCCTCCTCCTACTCAGTGGAACTGAGGAATGCAGATGTACTATCTGTGCTTACACCTCGGAATTAAAGCAATCCCACAAAGGAAAAAGGTGGTTTGTTGGGGTTTTTTTCTGCACTAATTACTATCTTTTACTAACTCTGCCTTACAGCTTGAATACAATGCCCCGTGATGTAGATTCATCCTTTGCAACTCTGTGAGCCCATGAAGTGATTGCAAGGCACCAAGGGCTCCTGCTCAGGACAGCTCCAGAAAGAAAAAAGCCCACGGGTCAGGCTGAACTGGTAAGCACAAATATACAGTGCTGAATGACACAGGGGAAGAAAGCAAGAGTGGGAAATAGCCTCAATCATTCACACTGTTCACTCATCAGGTTGCCCTGTCTTCGTTTTGGACTGTGCTAAGCAGCTACCTCTGAGACAAACTGGGCTCAAGTGGAGTTAGCTCTGAGGAGAACTCAGAGCTGAGAACCAGTCTCTAAAGTCTATTTTGTGCAGCAGCAGAGGCACAGCCCCAAAGCCTTGCCAACAGAAAACGTTAATTACTCTGAGCATGCACACATCTCAGCTGTTCCACTTCTCTTTCCTGAGTGACCATATTCAGTGCTTGCTTGGTGAGATCTGAGCTTCCTGTTCCACATCTAAGGTTGAAAACCCACCACAGCCGTGCCCAAGGCAGTGGTTTTGGTGGCACACGAGTTTGGTTCAGAGAGACTGTACAAAAATCTTACTGTTAAGATACACAATCCTCCCCCTTTTTGAAAACGTAGGCAGAGCTAATTTTCAAGTATTCCTATTTAAGCTCTGGCAATTGTTAGGCACCATATTTTTTAATTCTAACAAAAGTGTCTCTGTTTTTAAGGGTCCGGAGCAAGATGGCAAGGGCCACAGTCACAGATGTGCTAATCACCAGCAGTGCAGGTAGAGAATGGTGGTTGCTCATCCTCTATAAAAGCAGCTGAAGCAAGTTTCAAGGTGGGCCTAAATTCTCAAACCCAAGGTAGCAGTACTTCACAGTTTCCCATTATCTCTCCTTCTCCCAGTCACGTAGGCAGTTCCTTGTCCATTCCCTCCTTCCATCCAATATCTTAAATTTTAAAAGTGTTTCCAGCCAGGCTGTGTTAATGTGACAGATGGGAATTCTCTGTCAGCTCTCTTCTGCTGAAACATTTATAAGGTGTTGTATGGCTTCAGAAGGCAACATATTAGAAAATTGGGATGTGGAGGGTGTAGAGGGAGAAGCTTTCCTATTTTAATTTTAAGCAGTAGGAGCATGAGTAGAGTGAGTCATAGCTCTTCAAACATGAATCCCAAAGCAAATAACGAAATGGAAAGAGGAGAAATATAGATTAGGCAGACAGAGCAAACAATGCCGTTAATCCCTGCACGCCTAGATGACAATTTCTTTGCAAAATGCCCAGAGAATGGGCTGAGGTGCCACACATGGGTGTTTTAGGCACAGAGGAAGGTGAATCATTGCTTAACTTCATGAACGGGGCCTACTTCAGCGGGTGACTTGGGACATGAGTGGAGCTGTACTGATGGGCTGCAGAACAGCCAAAGGGCCACAGCTCGTGTTCCCCATCCTGCAGGGAGGGAGGGATGGAGGGCGTGCAGCTCCCGGGGAGAGCTGCCTTCTCCACAGCCGCCTGGGATGCTCACCTAGCCTGGAAAGAGGGAACAGCAATTACCACCTCACTGAATATGAAGGGTGGGTGGGGAAGATATTTCTGGTTTTGCCCACACCTCCTCCTGGCAGTATCAGCGCCGTGAGTACTCCCATAATGTACTGGTATCCCAGCAACGGGGCTGGAACAACACGGCACGGATAGCGCCGTACCTGCGCAGCACTCAAAGCCCTTCACAAAGGCGACAGCCACATTCATCCTAGGGGCTAATTTTGTAAATTAGGGAGGTGCTGCATTACCAGTGATGTTACTGCCAATCAAAAGGAGGGAACTGATGTGCATTTTTCCCGAAGTCATTATTTATTTGTTTTGGCCAAGAGCAGGTTCCAGTATGCTCTCCTGGATGGCTTCACCGCAACATCAGCCTTGGTTACCTGCACAGCAAAATAGGGTTTAGCTCATAAAGAGGCTCTATCTTTATATGTTTTCTTACATGGTGTTATTTAGAGATCCAGAACTCTCTTGGTTGCTGTGGTCCAACACACCTTTAATCCAGTCTTTATTTTGTCACTGCCAGATTGCACAGTTAGACAGCAGGGCACGCTTTCCTGTTTGCTTAGCTGGAGCCATTGCACTTCAGTGTTTACTAGCATGGTTGAGAAAAATTCCAGGAGGGTTGGGTTTGGTTTGGGGTTTTTTTTACTCTTTTTTTTTTTTTTTCCATTAGCATTTGCTTATTTGTCAAAGTTGAGATGTTCTGAAGAGATGGTTTGGTTTTGACAGTTTTTCTTCACAACCCAGGAAGCTTTGGGATCAGTCAGCACAAAGGCTGGGTTTCTTAGGGCTCTTGGCATTGCGCTGCCTGTGGGGAAGAGAGCCAAGATGTCTGCTTCAGGGCCCTAGTCCCATGGCTTTTTTGTTTTATAGAGTATTTTAAAATATGTCTCTTGTCAGAATATTACCAAAATTCAAACCATCTAAATTTTCTCTTAAGCAGAATCACCTTTCAATGCAGAACTGCAATATTTATGCACTTAACACCACTGCCAGAGGCACAAAAGTACAAAGCAATCCTATTTGGAATATTATCCAGCACTTACTTGTATTACAAACAATAATGCAGTGTCTTGCTAGAGCTCATGTGAAATAGAAGTTCTCCTCTTGTTGATTCACTGCCACCCAGCTAACAAAGTCTAACTGGAAATGAATGCACCTTGTTGGATCTGGGATAGATTCCAGATGCTTCTCACTGGCTTTCCTGATCCAAATACTCTCCAAATTTTAGCAGCCGTGATATTTTTAGACCTCTCTAGCATCTTCTGTCTTAGAGCCTTGTAGCAGGCCTTGGAGGTGGAGGGAACACTGCAAGCCCCCATTTCATAAATGAGAAGGCTGGAAGCAGGAGGCTGCCAAAGATCACAGTGCAGCTCCAAGGCAGAGTCGGGAGAGCAGGACAGATGGCCACCCTTGCAGGAGAGAGGAGCTGTGTTATTCCTGGCACCCTCAGGCACTTCCATTCTGCCAGTCTCCCCTCTAGAAGCTGGGATGGCAATAGGACTCCATCATTTTCTGTCCAGACAAGTCACAGCTACTTTGTGCTATGAAAAAGAATCCACGCTTTCCCCCTAAGTCGGATACATTTCAGGAGAAAGTGAAACAACTTGCTCCGAGTGGCAAATGTGCCAAATGCTAGGAGCCAGTGCAGAATCACACTGAGAACAAAGCTCCACATCCCTTTGTGCTCCTGCTGTGCCCCACAGGGATTTAGGGACTAAATGTTTCATTTCTCCTGCAGAAAGGACTCTAGTCAGGAGCTTGATATTGTGCAATGGCGTTCACCTTACAGGGTACAGAACTTCAGCATTCTAGGCTGTAACCATTTACAGCATTTTGAGAATCAGTGAAACACACTGTCTGGACAGCATCTGTTACCATGGCCTGCAAGCAGCATTTCCAGAAAGAACAACAGCTGTAGGAGAGTAAAGTTTGTAGTAAATACACAGCAGATAGCTGCACACTACATGAGAACTGCTACAGAAAGCAAATCAACCACATCCATTTCTTCACACCCTTCTGCCACCTGTACCCCAAACTGTGGCCTAGTTTTGCTGGTGGCCTGGCAGAACTTTTTTCTCTCAAATTGCTGAGGCTGCACCTGCTTTACTCAGTGCTGGTGAATTTGACTTACAAGCATAAAATTACTCTTGCATCTCCAGGTCTGTTTTCATTGCAGTTCATGGGCTATGAATAATTAACTACAGTCATCTGCAACAGAGGCATCTGCCTTGGCATAGGAATTCAGGGTTTGAGCTGCAGCTGAATTCAGCACTTGAAAATAATTTAAAATCTAATTCTCTCTTTGGTTCACTTTGGGAATATGACAAGTGATGAAGAACTGCACCTAGATTCCTCCTTTAAGTGAAGTTCTTTGTCACTTCTTGCATTGCAAATATGAATCCATGTGGGAAGGGCAAGCAACACCAGTTTGTATGTCTGGATCTATTTTACTCTAGAGCTATTTTCTAGGCACTGTTCTGCCCTGTGAGACCTCTCATGATAATCTTTGCTCTTGGTCTGTGTTTGCATAGCACCTAACATATCCTGGCCAGGTGTGCTGAGAACTGAATTGCTGCAACTATGGAAGAAACACAGTCTGGGAGGAGCAACACTGATGGAGTCCAGGTTTTTCTTCAGATGTTGCTCCCAAGATTAAGCTTAGATGTCTAAAGAAGAGAGCTTACAATGAACAACTTCTTCAACTGGGGCTTTACGTGCACTGTAAGGACACAATATGCCTCAGGTAACGACATTTATTTGTCAAATTTGGATGCAGTTTGGTCAGCAAATAATTAAAATAAGAGACAGATGGCTAAATAGAGCAAGACAGAACGATGGGACGGAAAATGAAGTTTCCCTAGGAAACCAGGATCACAAAGACAACAGTGAAACAGAACGTTTGGATTCACATATTTTCTCATTCCACATTCTTTTGTGACAGTTCACACTTTCCCAGAAGCACCTCTCCTTATTGCTTTTCCCTTAACAATTAGACTTGTGTTTCTTGTGTAATTAAGTCTGCGCCTCCCGATTTCTTAGAGACAGAATTACAGTGTAAAAAATAATGGACTACAGTAACTTAATGTGAGATTAGAAGAGTAAACACAAAGCACATTTGAGATACTTTCTCCCTAATATATAACATGACAATACAGATGAAACAAAACTATATTCCCATGTCAAATCAGACCTATTTCAATCTTAGCAAACTCTGCTTAAGCTTTGTTGTGAGTTTTTTTCCCTCCACACTCCAGTTTAAGCAGAAGCAGAGTCCCACTAATCTCATTATAAAATGTATTCTTGCAAAACTTCCAAACTATTTTAGGATTTCTGAAACTTTTGAGAAATACAATCAAAATAGATTTTTTGTGTTCCTTCCTAACCAAGTTATGTGAAAGTATGAGATACCATTCTAACAGCAAAATCTCTTGCACAAGGGAACAGTTTTATAGTAAGATTGTTGCAAAAGAGTTCCCTTTTATTTATTTAGTTTTGCAGAAACTGAGATTTATAAGCCATCTCCTCCCTCAGCATTTCAAAAGGTGAAGTATGCTTGCATAGAGTGGAGCAGTACCGTGGCCTCAGTTCACCACAACTCTTGGTGCAATGATACAGGACAAAACCATTGCAGAGGACATTTGCTGACCCTTTGTACAAGGCTGTACACTGAGATACCAAATCTAATAAAACAGAAACAGCCAAAGTAGTGATGGGAAGACTACTTCATCTCCATCTGGGAAATGTGCCACCACTCCTGTCTGCACAAAGGAAAACCAGGAATGAAACCATGAAGATTTATGAAAAACTGAAGCTGAGTACTGGCAAGTTTTCAATACATACTTCTGAAATCTGCAGCCCCTTGGGAATACTGCATAATAGGCTGATAGTGCCCGTGTCCTGATAGAACTCCTGTAGTGTTACAAGGAAAGGATTCCTCTTAACTCTGATGAAATGCACCATTTGATAAACTCTCCCAATAAACTCTACTTCATCTATTAAGAGCTGAAATATTGTGCTTTTGCTGCATAATTCATAAGTTACACAGGCACAAATGTCACATCATTAGCAAGGCCAGCATCAAATGTAGCTGTAAATCATGAAAATACAGCTTTTATTTATAGATCGTGGCTTGTAATTTTGAAAATTTATGTTTAGATACATAATTTTCCTCATTAAGAGTGGATAATTAAATCACAGCTTTAAAAACTGTATTTCAGTACCATAGTAACTTCAGGGCTTGCTGATTTTCTCGGGATAGAGGAATGTACTCTGGGCTCTGGCTGACCACTCAGGTATATTATTCTCAATTTCAGTAGCTGGGAACTATTGTTCACATGTCAAAATTATTTGTACTGCTAACAGTCTCTCCCAAATTGTTCCATACTCAGTTTTGCTGGTGTTTTCTTCTTTACTCTTTTAATGGGCTTGGATTGCACAGCTTGATGCATGTTTATAGCACGGTGTCCTCTCTCTCCACCAGCTTCATTCCAGAGGAACCTGCCACGTAAAGAGAGCAGCCAAGGAGCTTGCAGAGCCCCTGCTGAGAGCTCTGTCACCATCCCTGCCCTGTCACTTGCATCAGCTGGCCCCAGGGCAGCTGTTTCTCCATCACCCTCTCCACCAGCATAGCTGGGAGCAGCACAGGACAAAGCCCTGATGGGAAAAGCAGCCTGTGGCTGTGGGGGAATCAGGGGCCAGGTGATGGAGATCAGCTGATTGCAGCACTCCCTTTAAACTGCAAGCCCAAGGGATGATTAGGGCAGCCTAAACTTGGAAAGGATGCCCTTTGGGGAGTGGGATGCAAGGCCAGAAAGCTGGGAAGGAGCCACATGACAAAGGCAGAAGTCCTGCACAGAAACCAGTAACTGTCTGGGGATGTTCCTGGAGCAAATGCTGGTTTTGTGCCTGGATACCAAGCAGGGATTTTCATGTCTACCCCTTGCTTACATCAGTTCCATTAATGCAACACATGTGTGGATTTATGATAGTGTAAAGCAACCCAAGAAGCAGTGAGAACTATTACACATTATACAGTCTTGGGGGGGTTAGGGGGGTTCAGGGAAGGCTCTATCTTCTGGCCAGAGTTAAAGGAGCAAAGCAGAAGCCCTTGGGGAACTCGAACTGGACTGGCTGGGGCAATTTTTCTGCTTTGCATTTCTTGTGTAGAGAGCTATTTGAAAAATTTCCAGCTATTTTCTTTTATTTTTTTTTTCCTTCTGGAAAATGCCAATTCATGAAAATCAACAAGTCTCATGGGAATATGCTGTTTTTTGAAATATTTTCACTGTGCAGAAAGAGCAAAAAGTGAATGGTGATGACAAGGTCAAGGAATGTTCTGATATTTCATTTCAAGCTTGTCAGCTTTAACATTTCATCTTGCATAAAATTTTAAACAGGCAAAAATGAACCATGACTTATTTAAGTAAGAAAATCAGTTTATGGTTCACTTTTGTAGCTGTGTGGAGCTGGAAACAGGGTGTGCTGAAAATAACAGGCCTTTTGTGAAGCTCCAAAATCTACTGCTGTTGGTCTCTGCTGGGGAGTTTAATCCTGGGTCAAGGAGCTTGAAAGGGGAGAGGATAGAGCTGTGAATGCCCACTGGTTGATGCCCACTTGAGGAATCAAGATACTGCTGCTATTAATGAGTCTGAAAGAGAACACTGGATCATTGTGCATCCCTAGGCATGGAAGTGCAGCTTGTTGCTAACGCTTTTCATACAGCTGTGTCATACAAGCCCTGGGATTAGATGCTTTGTGTGGAAAATCTGCTCTAAAGCTTTAATTCACACCTTTCCCTTTCAAATACTAACACTGGGTTACCTGCGTGTGCCCTTTTATCTTGTGGGGGTGTGACTGTAATAAATCCTTCACCGTGGCCAGTGAGGCTCCCAGCCCACTCCTGTGAACAGAATGTATTCATCCATCCTTCTGATGGGATAAGATATAAAGTATCACCAATTTCGTCTCTAATTAGTGGTCTCTGCTCAAGAGCACGACTAAGCAAGCTCAGGTTGGTCTCTAGCTGCTCCTGTGTTTCTCCTTTCATTAGGACAACAATTTTGTTTCTTGGAGGGCTTTGGGTTTTTTTTTTCGGGACTGAGTGGTGTTACAGGGGTTGAGGGTTTGGTTTTCAAACTCGCAGTAAGTGTTACAAGATATGCTTGTCCTGGAGAACAAAATACATGTGAACATGAAACAGCTGTAGAGAACAAAGTGCTTTTCTAAAATTCAGAGATTCATGGTCACCTTCTGGACTAAAAGTATTTCTTTTTCTGTATTTAGTCTAAACGAAGCAAAGGTGCCCATTTGAACTCAATTTAATGAAAATCTGCTCTTGAAATAAGGTTTTTATGAAGAAAGTGTCAATTTTTCAACACAGTTATACATAGACTGCTTCCTACATGCAAACTGTACCTATGTTGAGGCCAGAAGTGCTAAATTCAGCACATGCTTCTTGTCTGGAGATGGAAGAGCAGCTCTGAGCACCCTGTGAGGGCCATGTGTTGAGGCTGGCAGCCAGACCCCCCACTCATACCCCTTCTTTTACATGACAGCAGACAAGCCTGATGTCAATGCCTGTCTGAGCAGCATGGGAGCAGATCTTTGGAGGTTTTTTCCCCACTTCTGAGGCTCCTCCCACCATGTGAGTCAGGCCTTTTCTATAAGTTATCTAGGTCTGCTCCTAACTTATTTTATTCATACCCAAGGCTCCAAAGAGTCTTTTATGATTTGTTTCACAATGCCTTTCCTACATGCTTTGGAGAACGAGCTGAGAATCCAATTTATGACAAGGTTCACTCTCACCACTCAATCACAGAATGTGCTCAGTTGGAAGGGACCAAGGATCATTGGTCAAACTCTGGGCACTGCAGAGGATGGGAAATACCTGATGTGGTCTAATTTATAGTCAGCTTCAGCCACACAACCTGGGTTATAGCAAATAGAAGCTGATCTCTGTATGTTGTAGTCAAATAACCCTTTGGGATGATCTAAATTCTCCTAATGCATTATGGAGTGTGTTTATGCCCACATGGGCCTTCAGTGGCTTTTCTTTTTTTTTTTAATTGCTTTGATTTTTTTTTTTTTTTTAACCTTAGCTTGGCTCAGCTGATGGAAAAGAGGCCACTTTATTTCCTACACTGGAGATCAGGTGTGCCTCCACGTGCTATGGATCCACTGCAGACTCCAAGTGCTTTGTGAGAATGTTTCCCCTACAGGGCTCCTTGCTTTGAGAAAGGACTTTTCCAAAAATCAAGAGCTGTGTTCTAAAACACACTTTAAATATTCAGCTTCATCCTAGAAGCCACAATGCAGAGAATGAGATTTTTGGCCTACACTTCACCAGGCATCAGAGGTGCAGCACTGCTATACCAAGGCAACACTTTTTTTGTCCTCCTCTCTGGGGCTAACTAGGCTGTGCCATCTGTTCCTGCGTGCTGGACAGGGCCCAGGGAAGTGTCAAGCAGAGCAATGCAGTCTTAGAAAGTGAGAGGCAAGGGTGGATGACAAGGAGGCTCCAAGCAGGGCAGAGGAAAGTGAGACCAGGAAATGATGAGCAGAAAGGGAAGTGAGCAGGAGTGGGAGAACAGCCGTGTCCTTGTGCAGTCTGTGCCTGGCTCGCTGCGACTTTCGCCGCAGTGTCAGCGGTAACTGCGCTAACAGGGGAGCTGGGGGAGAGCTGAGCTCAGGAACTGAAGAGCAGCAAGTGAAGGAATGCAAGAAGACTCCCAGGTGAAGAGATGCAGCCCTTACCAGAGATTGGCCTTGGCTTGTCTGACCTTAAAAACATGCACATCCTAGGAAAAACGGTGTTTTAAAGGGATGTGAAGGACTTGATGTCATGAAAACAAAGGTGGCGCCTGGCTGCAGTCAATGGAAAGCACTCAGAAACCTTCCTAGGTAGAAAATGTTCTGTACTGAAGGTTTAGCATTTGGGCCTGAAGTAGTCAGTGATTTTTTTGCTGTTTTCCTAGACTTTTGGCTTGACTCATTTGTGAGTGGCCTTTCTCCAAGAAAAATGTTATGCTGTTTCTATGGGATACACAACAAGTCAAAGTTTTTTCAGGATGTGATAATCCGACTTCCCTTGTATGCCAGTGTGTCGTACTATGTGATTTAGTAACTATCTGCTGGTACTATATTCTGATCCAGCAGTCACCAAATACCCTTGCACATAAACACCACCTGCTGTCTAGAAAATATGGACAACCTTCAGAGTTTAGCAGCAAACGAATTCCCTGAAGACACAAAGCCTGTCCCAATGAGACACCTGGTGTGCTATATACAGCTTCAATACACATGGTAGAGAATGAAGACCTGAGGGACAGTACAAGATGCAAGCTGGTGTGACAGGTCTGAAGGATCAATGTTCCTTTGCCTTGTTCCTGACACAGGACCATCTCCCACCAGGTTCAGGGAAGAAACTGCCTCTTTTGCTGAGTTCAGTCTCTACACATTTCAGTGTTGCTCATGAAAATCTTGGTGACGTTACCTGAAGCAACAATGAAGTGTGTAATTCTACAGTCCTGAGCTCTAGCTAGCAAAAGCTTTGTCTCTTTATCTTGACCTTGCAAATCTTGTGCAGAACCTGAAAGAAAAACTGTGTAAGGCACTGAAGCCCCTTCAGATAGTGAATGTGATCGTGGTGGCTTATAAACCAGGATGTGAAATTTCAGTTTGACAGTTCCACAAGTCATTTGATACCACACAGGCAATATTGTAAGCTTATGTTTTATTTCTGAATCCCTGATGTGGAAAATGAAAGATAGACAGTTTGAGCTCTTGGAGCTGCATTTTGAGCAAGGACAAATACCTGAAAAGGAATTCAACTAAATCATAAAACACTAGGCTTGAAATCAGGACAGCTATACAGAAAAGTATTCTAGAATAGCCACTATGCTTCAAATTAATCCTATCTCTTCTTACTTCAGAGCAACTTCCTTGTCTTCTGGGAATGTTCTTTGCAGGATGTCTTTGCAGGACTGTTCCTTGCAGGATGTGCTCACCTCAGAGCTGCCTGTCATTGCAAGGTGCTGAAGACTAATTAGGTTCAATGTACTTCTAAGGCTGTGCTTGTTCATCTTTGCCCGTTAGCAGAACAAATTCTGCACCTCTTCTCTGACACCGATAGCTGCAAAGGCCCTTTGTATGCAGGCAGAAATGCTGCAGGAAGGCCCTTTGGCACAGGCAGCATATTTAAATTTCTCATCTGGCTTAAGCTGTCCTAACTAAACTGTGTGGAGCAGGGTGTCTGTATTTGTTAACAGCAAATCTTCACACTTAAAGGAGAGGTAGGATGCTTTTCACTTAACTCCTTGCTTTGGAGTGACTTCTGATTAGGTGTCTGTCTACAGTCCTGGTTTTTGGGAGGAAGCATCCTTAATTCTTACTGCACCCTGATGCTTGCAGGCAGGTTTAGTGTCTCAGCCCTCCTGGTTTCCATAGGAAAAGGGCAGCAGGTATACATTTTAGGGCTAATAAGTACCACTGGGATATTACATGAAGATGTTCTCTCAACCATGTCGTTCTCTGGGACAGAAGTTTCTACAGGAGAGAGCTATTTCAGATGAGTGCTTCAGTGCCAATGGGAAAAACATAGGGATAGAGTTTAAAATGGACTGAGAGGAAAAACATTTTCTTTGAACCAACTTGCTGAGTCTCCTACATTCCATTAAGAAACATTTTATAACCTCTGGTCTTTTTAAAGCAAGAGTATGAGCCTGCCCCTCACCACATAAAGAGCAGAACTTTCTTCTACTCCTATTGGAAGACAGTGTGCTTTGTGCTTTTTAGAAGGGTCCTGGTGTATTCCTGAGTCAGGAATGAAAAGTTTGGGGGGTTGGGGGTGGTGTTTAAATGCCTCAGCAGTGAGATGGGAGGAAATGCAGGAGCATGGGGATATGTTCTGTAAGACAGAGTGAAGGCATCCAAGTAGCAAACTCTGGTTGATCCAAGTGAGAGCACCCAGAGTGGAAGGCCCCTTGAATCCTCATGACCTTGAGATTCCACACAGAGAACACGTTCTGTTGGATGCCTGGTGAATGTACAGAGCACTGGGCTTTGAAGATACTGCCAGAGATGTTTGGACAAGATGGGGGAGACACAGGTGAAGATACAACCTCCTCAGCTAAAAGTATTCTGACTGATGGCTTTCTCTCCCCTGGGAAACAGAGGCAGTTCACATATTCACACCCCCAAATGTTTTTTCTCAGACACGATCTTTATGGTCCCTTTCTTTTACAAGAAACTTATTTTGACATTAAAATAGACTGAAAGAAAACTAATCTGGAGGCCAAGCAGGCTGCAAAAGAAATCTCATCTACTCCCAACCACTTCTACACAATTACAACACAAGCTGACATGTTTATGTGTGGAGCCTCCCACTGATGTGGTATTCGCTATTTAAAGGTCTAAAAGCATTTATTGTACCCAGGCTTTTTTGAAGTAAATTTCTAGTCTAATAACTACATTAGAATTGAAGTGACTGAACTAAGGTAATACAAGAAATCTCTGAAAGATACAAAATTTGAATTCAAGTCGTTGGTTTTCAAACACATCTACTCCTTAATGACAGCTACATCATAAGACATAGGTACCCCAAATTAATTCACATAGGCAGTACACCATTTACTTTGCCCTAGCTGCTGTTTGACTAGTCTTTCCCAAATAAAGAAAGCAGTTTGCTTCCCCATTAGGGCTACCTTGCATCTTCCACAGTGTTTCTTGCAGATAAAAAAGTGGGAGAACAAAACTGTTCTGGCTGGGCTGATACTAAAGCTTTTATTTGAAGCCAGCCCTGATGATCAGCAAACCTGTCCCCAAAATCATAACACTGGGACAAGCAAATGGATTTCTACTAGAGATAAAACACATTCTATAGAAGCACAGAAACTCTGCAAGTGGTTTCTAAGAAACATGACAAAGAAAGCTCCTCACAGAAAGGGCATTCCGGGAAAGCTCTTTACATTTAAGGACAAACATTTCCCTGAGTCATAACTACATTTAACTTCCATATGTTAGAGAGGGAGGAGGTTGTGGAGTAAAGGAAATGGGAGGTTCCTCTAGTAAAAACTTGAGATGAGCAGTTGCTTCTTCAGGCATCTGCCTGTAGGATTATGCCAGACGAGAACTTTGCATCCATATGGTGCCCTGCAAACAAGGCCCTCGCTGCTGTACAAACATCAGCTGATTTTTGCACATCTTTTGTTTGCCTTCTAGCAAGCAGTAGAGAGAACCCTCTAATCTCTGCTGGGGCTTGCTGGGTTCTGCCATAATTAAAGAGGAAGAAGGAAATTAAAAGGTACTGTATTCTTCAGGGACAGGGAGAAGTTGAGGTAGCAAACTATTGTGACTGGCCAAGCCCACACAAGAAGTGAGAGAACCCTCAGACTTCTGTCTCCTGGTTTGCAGCCCCCAGTGGGAGACACGGGACTTCTTGCATTAAAACCAGGATTGCTCTCCATAAAGCATCATGAAGCTTGGAAAGTGGATCGTCTGGATAATCTCCTGGCTACCTGAGCCCCTTTGGCACACAGGGACACAGGCAAAGGATGTCTTACAGCTCAGCTCCTCAGAGTAAATCACCCTGGCCTTGAGCACAAGTGGCTGCACACCTTCTTCTTTAGTGACTTCATGTGTAGCACTCTTAACTGAGGGACTTAAAATTATCAACTCTGAGTGCTCATGCTGGTGGAGCTCTTTTGAAGAACACTATGGACCCACAGGGGGCTTGATAAGGATGTTTTAAAGCACAGTGGTGTAACTGAAGTATTTGTCTACAGTGGGACAAATCTTTCTGCTGCTTCGCTACAGACATATAAAGTTTTTTTATGTAGGAATCTGGGTGACTGTTTAAAAAAAAAAGAGAAATAAAACACAAAACAACACCAAAAAACCCCACAATGAACAAAAGACCCACCCCAAAACTAAAAACAAGAACACAAACCTGCAACACTTTGAATAGCTCTAGCTTGAAATTTTATTAGACTTCCAAAAAAGCATGTTTGTGTGTTATCTGCTTTTGTAAGAGCTGAATATCCTTAGTTCCAAGGGAAAAGAACACCTTATGGATGGCCCAGCCAGCACAGAGCTGTGCTTTCCACAAAGTGCCCTTGCAAAAGAAAGGAGCCAGGCAGAAGCAGAATGAAACATAAGCCAGGAACTTCAGGATCACAGCAAACTGAAATGCAACTGCCCAGATTTTGCTCTCCATTTCACTGGCATTGGTTTGTGTGGTCAAGCTGCTGTAGAAGTTTCTAGATAACAGACTTTAAGACACCATTCATCTGTTCAGCCTTAAGAAAAACTACCCCATAGTGCTCTGACTCTGGTGAAAGGGGTCCTCTGTCAGGAAAACAGTATTTTTGTGCCAGATTTGTTTGCTTGTTTTTAATACCTCTGCTGAGACTTCAAGTGCCACTTGGTTGTTTCTCTTTGATGGAGACCTTTGAAATAGATTAACTCAAGAAGCTTTTTGATTTGTGGAGCTGAGCACATATAAAATCATCTAGATGGCTGAGAGCCAGATGCAGTCTCCTTCAGTCACAAAAGGATTGCCATCTCTCATGACTTAACTGCAATGTTTTTTGACATTTGCTGCCTTTTCTGCAGCCCTGACTGATGGCAGCAGACGTGGTGAGAACCTCAGCTTTGTTTGAAAGCCTATGGAGATGTGTGTTCAGCCACCCTGATTACGCCGAGAAGTCTGAAAATGTTATTGCAGGTGTGTTCTGAAACCTCACACACAAACAGAGGGCTCTTAATAGCTGAAATAGGAGTGCAGGAATTCCTTTCCACCTTCCCCTTCTTTTACTCTATTCCCAGGGCATTTTCTCTGTCATCCACACTTTGCACTTGTATAGCTGCCCCAAGACAATGACTTTAAGCATTTCTCTGAGCTTAACAAAACCTTCTCCTTGTATCTCAGCACAAGATGCGAAGTAACTCCAAACTGATGGGAGCTTTTCAAAGCAGGAGAATTAGGAAGAGATGCTGGAAAACTAGGACCAAAGTCTCTTGCTGTCAGCAACAGCTCACTGTGGTTCACTTTAAGACACAATTACTGGAGAACATTATAATGTTACCTCAGACCTTCACACCAGCCTGACTTCAAGGTTAAATATTGAAATGTATGTATTTTTTCTGGCTGGTAATTAACTGCTGGTGTAGACACACTTGGGCTTCAGAACTGTCATTCATTTGCTCTGTGCACGTAAACACAATCCTCACACTTGTATTCATATTAAAACTGTTCTCTTTAGCAGTTAAAATTCACTGGGAGTAGCTTGGAACAGTCATGAGAATTGGTATGAGTGACACCACAAGTCAGATTATGATCTCCCAGGAGATGCAAAGAGGCAGGGAGGTGCTGTCTTCCTGTATCATAGGAGGAAAATTACAGAACACTCTGTATCAAACTAGAAAAGCAATTAACTTTTTTCCCTTCTAAACAGATTTTAAGACCACTGCTCAAAAAGGCTCAAGCTCTTCTCAAATTCACCTATATATTTTTCATATACAGAAATAGGGAAACATGTTGAGGGAAAGCTTCCAGAAAGAAATAGAAAAATAATGTGGCATTCTAGATCTGTGGGCATCTCCTGTGTGTTTGCTAAAGATCAGGCTTCATCACTTGCTATAGGTGTAAAATTAATATGCCTCAGATTAATAGAAGTCCTAATTTCCTGCCTCTGCAAGCCACAGGGGAAATGATGAATCAATGCAGCTTTTGCAAAGCTGTGAGCAAAGCAAAGGTTTGAGCAGGAAAAGTCTGACACAAAAGCATCCAGTGTGGAAGGATGTGTCCCCAGGAAAGGCAGCAGACCCCTTCCCACTATTCTTCAGCAAAGGGATATCTTGAAGGGAACAGGAGAAAAAGGGATACTGAGGGGAGGCAGTAGCAATCCATCAAAAACCTCCTTTGTAACAGTGCACAGAAAGCCTTGGACAGACCCAGGGAATTTCAGACCCTTAAGCTCGTGTGCACAGGGACAAATGCTGAAGGGGGCTTTTGTTTCACCCAGCAGATGCACCAGGCAACAGTCAGAATGATTAACTTAACACTTGCACAGGCTGCTGATGCTGCCCCATAAATAGATCTTAGCTGAGTTTTCAGTTCCACAGACTAAGCAAGGAAGGTACAGTTTAATGGAGATATCATGACATACAGGATGAAGAACTACACACCAACCCATGCCTCTTCTTTTTCCTGGTTTTCACTTAGTAATGCACAAACCAAAGCCCAAATGTGGACATACTCCCAGGGTTTTAGGGTTCTGCAAAACTGAACTTGGCCTTACTCTTGCTGGGATAACAGATTTTTCCTCATGGCAATTTTGGACAAGGTGGAAAATGCCATTCAGTTTGCTTCAGTATTGCAGCACTGAAGCAGAAAGTGGAGGGAACCTGAGGGAAGGACAGAGGAAGTTACTCTACAGAGAAAAATTGCATTAAACTCACTTTCTGAGTGAAGATGAAATTGAAGTTGCCCTTAAATGAATTATTTCCCCCACAGCTTGTTTCAGCAGCAGACAAACTCCAGAGCACTCATTTATTCACTTGTTGCATTGTGGGGAAAACACAGCAGAAGAGACGATTATCAAGTTGTGTATAAGGCTCTGAGTTTGGCTAATACCAAATAAAAACTCACTTCAGTGTTGTGTTGTTCTCTGCATGCACATAATGCTCATCTATGCTGTGTCCCCACAGAGTAAATGCATTTTTTAACAGAATTTCCGAGTTAAAACTGCACTAATGGTGCTAAATGGGGCCTGTGGTGGTGGTAAATGCGCTGAGCTTCGACAGTGAGATACTTTTCACCCCTAATCTAAGGAAGGCGCCAGCAAATCCATCAGAGGAGATTTATTCCAAAGATTCATCACACTGCTGCCCTTGCTGCAATAAAACAGGCTATAAAGTTCCACCAAAGCTGAACAGCAGTGTCCTGCTGAGCTGATGTGAACGCCAGCGCACGGAGTGCCCCACGCTCATCGCTCGGGGCAGCCTGAACTGGAGTCTGGGGATAAACAAAGCCTTCCTCACTGCTCTGCAAGTGCTAAACCTTGGGAAGGCATTTGGGTCACTAATTCTTTTAAGAGTCTTACAGGCATTTAGCCAAGATAAGCATCTAGAAGTAAGGTGGACACCCAAAATTAATTTAATGCACTGACAATGGTTTCTGGGGCTGCTGCTGCATGGTATATACTCAGGATATTAGAATTTCTTCCCAAGCTGCTCACTGTCCTCACTTGAACACGGTATTCCAGCCTGGCACTAAAAAGCCTAAAAAAAAAAGTAATCAAGAAGCTGCAAGCAACTGATCTTCAACTGAAGTGGGTGAAAAAATAACTCTTCTGGAATGGCTTCTGCGTAGGACAGTAGATAAAACAGAAAAATAAATGATACCCTGATGGAGGCAGGCTTTTTTTCTTCAGCACTTTAGTTTCTTAAATTCATAGGTAGCCCATATACACCCCTTGTTCCACTTGAAAACTGGAATTTCTTTGCAGGACTGCAGGCTCTGCCTAGGCTGCTCAAAAGACCATGGATATATGAGGCCACAAACCCTAACTGCCACCAGGTAATTGGGGAGATTTGTATCTCTCCTACATATCTATATATATATATGTGTGTGTGTGCATGTATATCCATCTCCCTATGCGTTTATACTTCCTGTATTAAAGTTACATCTCCTGGACCAGTGAGGTATAACCCAGAGCCCAGGGCTGAGGTCATTCTGTGCTGGTCTGACAGCCCTTGAGACAGGAGATCTCCACTTCTCCACAGTGTAACCACCCCACAGGGAGCTGCAGGAGGGAGAAATCCCTTTGCCAATGTCTTGTGATGCTGCTCAGCAGGGAAGTGCCTCTGACTGGGTGAGCTGGATTTATTCCTTATCTCTAGCTGGAGAAAAGATGCAGAGTGTAAAAAGCTCCATCAAAGCCCAAGCACGAAGGAGAGAAAGTTTCACAACGATGTGCAGAGATGAGGTAAAGCAACTGAGATTTTGTCACTCATCTCTGAGGCTGGGAGCTGCATTTTTTTTAGCTTCCAGAACTGCTTACCGAGGCAAATCTGTTTCAGATAAGCTAATGGAAAGACAAACTTAATCCTAATTTGCTGTTTGCTCTTCATTTCTTGGGACTTTTGTCTCCTGTGCACTTCGTTACTTCTTTGGAGCGTCTGTGCCCAATTTTTTCTTCCCTACACAGCTTCTTGAAAAGAAAGTGGCCTATACCTAGGGTGGAATGTCTTCCATAAGGATAAGCTTGTGAGGAAAATTTAACTTCTGCCTCCAGCATGTGAAACACAGCTTGGAACTTCCAGAGGCATTGGTTTGCTGGCAAACACAGGTACACTTTCAGAGGCAAAGAAAAAGAATACCCTTGCTGACATGCTGACCCCACTCTTGTCATATTTTGTGTTCCTGCTTTGGGGACAGATAATACTCAAACACCTGGGCAGAGATGCTACAAGAATATTTTGTAATGCAGACACACAGCTATTTTTTTGTTTTCCTAACCTTGTTCTCAGAAATGTCTGTAATGCTTCTGTAGACATCTTCCAGTAAAAAAAGCAGCCTGGAGCAGACACCCAGCATGGAAATGTCAAGTCTGAATAGTTAAATCTAAGCAATGTCCTAAGAAACTTAGAAGGGCCCTGGTACCACCCTACCACTATTTAAGGCTACGCTAAGAAGTTTTGCTTCCAGTTCCACCTGTCAGACTGAGGCTTATCCTGACAGATGACACTCATCCCTGTCAAAAAAAAAGAAATGCAGGAGCCCCACTGGCTTCACTCACACAGGTCAGTATTTAGAGGCAGCACAGCTGAATAGCTCCTGTTACTGAACCTATGATCCTGACGTGTTGTGTGCTAGACATTAACACTGCCTCCTCATTATTTTAATTGCCAAAGCTCTTAGCAGACCACCTCTTTTCTCTTTTTGCTCCCCTGAGCAGTCCAAGCCAGGCTCATGTAGAAGAACCACACTGCTGTTGAACAGAAAATCTCTGTAACTGTGGGCTTGTTCTTGCTGTCCTGTGATAAGAAGCCTTCTACTAAGTGCTTGTATCTAGCAGATGAAGACAGAAGGTTGTGGTAAATCTGTATTTATGTGACTGAAAAATATAACATGCTGATAGGGGCAGTTTGAATCATGCAGACAGCAGGAAGAGTCCTTGGTACAAGGAGTCAGGGTCTAGATTGAGCTGGAATGGTCTGGGTTAGACTCCTGGGTGAGATCACCTTGGAATCAGTTCCTTTGTGGTTTCATCCAGTGTGTCCTCAGTATGTGAAATCCATGCTACTGGCAAGGGTATGTTAGTGCTGAGCTATATAAAGCCAGGTGTTGTTGCAAGGCAGGGGTGGAAAAAATGTGTGAACTCTAACTTTTTCAGATGACACGTTTTTAGAGAATTTGTAGGAAGGGCTCCACATTCTGAGTGAAGAACAATGCAGCACCTCTGACTGAGGAAACAGCACACTATGCTTTTCCTGGGTCTATGGCTTTGCCTTTGAACTGTGTTTTGTCTTTCAATTCCTTCTATTACTTTCTGAGAGTCTGCTGGCATTGGTTGTGGGGCCACCCCACACATCCTCTTTCCTCCCCGGGAGGAGGCAGAGCGGGCACGGTCCATGGCACAACTGATCCTGCTCCTGATGGTCCTGTTCTGAAGCCCACAGAAATAAACACAGGCTTTTTCATTTATTTTCATGTATCAGCCTCCTTCTATCTGTGAGGGCCGCAGCATTTGTTCAGGACACTGCACAAGGTTATTTTAGTCTAGCACTTTGTGGAGTCTTGAATTAATCTTTAATTTTCCATAACTAATGTTCTTTATAAGCTTTGCAAATAATCCTCTGAAATTTTCATCTGGTTTTGAAGAGTTGTAACTAAAGCTCACCTTCTGTGACTTTGCTTTTTCATCTTCCCAGAGTATTAACTTAAGGTTTGTCTTTCTAAAACTGACTGCATCTAGATTGCCTCTTTGATCTGTGCAGATTTCCTCTGTGCAAGTTCTTTATTTGCCAGTGTGCTTTCAAATCTTACACCTTGTTCAGAGGTAAAAATATTCATGTTAGCATGGGTCACTGGAAAGCTCTGTCTTTTTGTTCTGATCTCCATATGAAAAAATTGGATCTGTATTCTGCTCTTCTGTGTGCTCCTGTTAATCCCTGTTCATGCAAATAAGCCACTTGCTGCACAAATTGTGCTGCTCATTTTAATGAGTTCAAATGCATAAAGTTTGGATGCTCTCATTAACAGCCCTGCAGCGCAGTCCAAACATTGACTCAGCGAATGCTTTCAACCTAGTGCCATAAAGTTATATGTTAAATAAAACAAATACAGAAAGTTATATAATTTTTTTCTTAGGTACTTAGTGTTAAATCTTAAAAAAAGATTTCATAACAGTGTTATGCCTCCTGAAACTAAGAGGGGGCTCCATGTGGTTAGTGTGTAGGAATAAGCAGATATATAGAATACAAACACTATCAAGAAAAAGGGAAGTGGCCCAGAGGAGAGGATCATGACTATAGCAGTGTTTTAGCTTAAGAGGAAGAAAACAAAATCCACCAAACACTGGGGAAAGATTCTTAATTTAGTATACTCGTGGTCAACAAGATCATATTTTTCAAGTCAGGAAGGGTTATTGCAGCCATCTCCCCTGACCCCCTTGCAATGAAGGACATAAAATGTTTGTCACTGGGGAAATTATTCAACGAGGAATAAAATCCTCTAGGGCTCATGAGGTACCTAGAATTGGCCAGGTTCTGCACTGCTGAGAGTAGCAGGGTAGAAAACCCTGCAGAGGCTGCAGAGTACAACAGTACAGACAGTGCAGACCCCAGGCTGGTCTCATACTGAAGTGTGGTGCCAAGGGCACCACCCGTGTGACAATATTTAGGCGACAGGGTTTTCTTTCAAGTGCCCAGGCTAAGGCAGCTGCTGTGATTTAGCTTCTGGAGACACAGGTGGCATAAGTCCTCCTACAGCAGCCAGGTGGTGGATAGCACATGTTTGAATGGTACAATTTTCTTTTTTTTAGAAGCAGCAGCTGTGATGTTGTGCTGAGGGGTAGAGGGATACACTGCAGGTGGAATCAGGCATTATACAAGAGACAGTCCCCACTCCCATATGATCTGGCACCTCCATGCGTTCATGCACTTCTCTAGGCTATTTTGTGGGTTTCACTGGGACACTACTTGCTCCTCAGAAAGCCTGCAATGCAGCTGGGAGCTAGAGAATGCCACTCTGTGCTCCAAGCTTCGGGAAGACAAGTTTTTCTAGAGGTCAATACTAATACCGGAAAAAACCCAAACAAAACCCACCACATTTATTTTGTTCTCCAAATTCATTTTGTGCTCCAACAGGAGCAACATCATTAAAAACATCCTTTAGCCTCTTCAGAAACTGCAGAGATGCAACTGGATTAGCCCTTACAAAGTGACCCAGGTGCAGAACTACTCTCGCTGGTTTAGTACTCTGGGAGTCACCCTGAGCATCCTCTGTTCATGACTGGCCTGCAAACTTTTTTCTGACCTCAGTCTGAGATCTGAGAGCACTTTGGCAATCAGCAGGTTCAAAGTGTATTGAATACACCTTTAGAATGTCACAGGACTGTAGAGCCCTGACTTCTTAAGAGTCACCTGCTGAAGCAAATGGAGAGGTCCTGGAATTGCACAATGACTTAGTACTTTTAACACATGATGTCAGATCGCTCATGCTTGAAACCAAAGCCTTTTTTCAATCCTCTGTTGTGTTATCCATAATGAAAGAACTTTAACCTTCACCAAGAGCAACAGTATTAATGGGAATGAACAGAAAATAACAGTGCACAACCAAGCTTCAAGGTACTTTCATCACGAGCATGTTTCCCTACGCCCTGTTCCAACTCCTGCTGTTGGTCATTGTATTTTCCCTGCCTTTTTGAACAACATGCCTGTCAGCCATCTCCTCTGCAGAAACAAGAGGTAGGATCTAAGGTGGTAATGCACTGTTTTAACTCAGCTGTGAAGGTCATTCTCTTATGTTGAGTCCCCTACTTCTATTTGCAGCCAGTCCCTGTCTGTGCTGTGGCACTGGGAACAGAAAGTAATACTTCCAGCACTCTGATCTGCACAAAAAGCTACTCAGACTGGATGATATTAATATTTTCACAGCTTACTAGAAGGCACCATTTAGTAAATGTTTAGCAACTGAAGAAATGCTATAAAATGAGCCATGCAAAATTACTTTAGGTAAATAAGAAGTCTTTTAGATACAGACCTAATGTGAGGTGAGATTTATGATACTGAACATGGAATTAGTCTTAGTAATATTGAAACTTTGTCCAGCTGGGTGTGAAGACCTGCAGGGAAATCATGATACTTTTCACACCTGTAAAATGCTAGAATTTAAGAAACTGCTCAAAGGTTCTTCTGCATTTTCCATGGTCTGTCTCTTGCCTCAGCTTTACAGGGATGCCAAACTATCCCGCTCCAGAGCTGATACTGATTGTATCATTAACATCAGTGGCTGCATGTGATTTTACAGATAAATATACAGTGTAGCTGCTAGAGCTGCTTAGGAAAAAACTTTACTGAGGTTTCTTCATGAAAATAAAATAAAGAAAATCCTATATATTTTGGTGGTTTATTCTGTAGAGGGAGACTAGGAAAACACAACAGGCAAAGCTCCTCTCTTAGTTGAGAATCCAATATATCTGCCTTTTCAAGCAGGAAAGAGTAGAAATAGAGTATGATCTCTTCTGTGGAGTCCTAGAAGTCTGCAGAACTATACATATGACCTGTCCAAACTATAGAAGTATTTGTTATAGTACAGGCTCCCAAACTCCTGCCAATCTGCACTGAACACTATGTGAATTTCCACCACAGTGGTACTGAGTTAAATCTCAGGGGCCTCTTTCTTGCTGGATTCTAAATAGCAAATTAATGAAGAAAACAGTCATACTGAGTATGTTTAAAATAGAGGTTGTTTGTTTTCATGAGAGAGGCTTGGTTATTTCACATGCCAGGTCAAAAACTGCAAACAAAATTTGCCAAGAAATTACCAAAGTGATACTGAGGATACATGGTGGTGGGTGGTGAGAACTAGACTGGTTTAATTACACTGAATACTGACAAGAGAGTATTCTTGCATGATGTGTAATTATTTGAGATCACCATGGGAGACTGAAGATTAGGATATCAATGTTTGATTATCCAGGACACAGCTTACTGTATTATCTTGAGACCTACCATGCTTCCCGTAGATAAAGGTCAAATTTTCTTAACTGGAGATAAATTTTCTTGAAACTTTGCCTGGAAGTAGATCTAACAGACCAAGTCATATTGTGGATCACTATTAAATTATTTCATGTTGGAAATCAGCCTGGAGGAGAATCAACTCCAGTGCACATAACCACAAGAATCCAGTTGGGTGAAGCAGCAGTGCTTGGCATCACAGACTCTGCCACTGAGGTTGGTTAACAAGGTGTTTGTTTTGGCACTCATACTCCCATGTCCAACAGAATGTGGGGTTTGGTGGGGATTTTTTGTTTGTGTGTTTTTTCTGCCACCCATGGGTCTAATACTGCATTCTTCTGTGGTGACTCTTCAATAATTTTCAATTTATTCTGCAGTGAAAAAATAAATAGCTCACTCTGATCTTTTTGCTTCTAATTCGTTCTTACACTTTCCTGCTTTGAATGACACTTTTGAAGTTCTCACTTGTAAAGCTCCTCTGGGTCAGTTGCTGGGTAGGTCAGAAAAAGATCATGGTTGACAGCTCTGTCTAACTGGCTTCCACTGTTGTGGGGAGTGGGACTTTTGTTTGCCAGGGCAGGAGCAGAGATGAGCTGCTGACAAAAGCAGCTCTCTAGAGCAGGGTTGTGCAAATCTCTGATAGATTATATTATAGTTAGACTGAGAGCTGGATGGAAAGTATAGCCACATGAAGGGGAGAAAGGAAGTAAAGACAAGCTCCTTTTGTGCTTGTGGTCCTGTGGGTCAAAATGAAATTAAGCCCTACTGGGGAAGTAGTGAAAGATGGGATTGCCAAATATGTTTTTAATGAAAATAAATGTTGCTCCTGTGCTTTATTTTGCTGTCAATAATTAATGTCAGTGCAAGAGCTGTAAAGGATCCCTCAGGGCTGACAGGGGTTGGGTTGCAGATGCTGCCAGCCTGGGAGCCGTCCAGCAGGCTGGATCTCAGCAGTCCTGGCCCTGAAGTCATGGAAAGGAGCTTTGGCAACGCCCGAGTCACAGATCCCTCAGTGACCTGGGACTATCAGGCTTCCCCTTCCTTCACCTCAGCTCCCATACGGGCCACTTGAGGCCAGTCCCAGTGGCCTGCTTTCCAGGAGGGCCGTGGTGCTGGCCATTGTTCCCACAGCCCTTGGGAAAGCTACAGCACTGTTCAAGCACCACAGAAATTCCCTCCCTGGGAGGGTGTATCCTGTGCACTGCCCACAGTTGCATCCTTCCACCCTGAAAACTTTTCAAGCCACTTATCCAAACAGTTCCTCTGTGGTAACACCACTGCCCCGGGCCTGTGCTCTTGCTTGTCTGCAGCTTCTCTGCTGCTGGCCCCAGCGCGGCAGCAGCAGAACAACCCGGGAATGTCAGCAGCTCCGTGTGCTTTCAAACCCAGGCTGGATGTTTTCAACATATTCCCTCATTTTCCTGAGCACAGACTACTGTCTAACATTTCTGGAAAGGCAGCTGGAGGCTCCAGCCAACTTCTAGGACATTTTAAAGCTGCACATATGTTTAATATATCTACTACTTCCTTCCCCAGGGCTTCATGCTTCTCTTGCCATTCATCTTTTCATGCTGCATGCACAGAATATGAGTTATCTACAGCATCACTGCCATAATAAATGGGACTTCCCAACACCTACATGGCAAATCCATTAGAAACTGTAACAGCTGCAGACTAACTCCAGCAGCGTGAATGCTCTACCTGGTGGGAAACAGCCATAAAAAGAACTTTTCCCATTCAGAATTATGAAAAGGCGATAGAAACAGATGCACCTCCCTCAGTTATTTTCCTGTCTCCAGGAAGAGGAGGTAGGAGTCAGGGAAAACAGGAGGGGCTGGTTTGATCTGAGGTGAATGGAAAGAAATGTGGGTTCAAACAGCAGGCCAGGTTGAGAGCTGGCGAGGTGGGAGTTCCGTAACTTTGGAGTGGCAATGGGGAGCACTCCATCAGCACCCCTCAAACTGCCTGTGGAGAGGGAAGGGAAGCTGAGGGGTGTCCTTGCCAAAGCTTTAATTGCCTCTGCAGCACGGGGTGTATAAAAGACTACCAATAATACTGAGCAAATGCAGGCTTGGAATAAAAGCAGGAAATGGATGAGGATGCCATGGTTCCTTTGCTCTCTTACAGCCATTCTTTGTCTCTCCTGCTCACCAGACCGCTGGGAGTGCCCACCAGGCATGTGGTGAGAGGGTACAAACACCCTCAGCCACCAGCAGATAATCACAGCCCTGTAACCAGGGCTCAGCTAGAGCCTCAAGCATTTCATTGATCCTCCTTCTTTAAGGCAGTGTTAGTTTTTCATACACCTAACGTATTTATTTTTGGGTGCTGTAAATGTACAAGGTTCAAGGATGGCACAAAAACAAATGCAGAGAGAGAGTTTGCTTGAGAAATACAGACATAATTTGTTTCTCCTGCTCTGCCACAAAGCCAAAATAGGTAAATTTACCCACTTCTACGACCAAGACTAGCTATGCACAGATACACTCTGCTTCCCTTTTTAACCTGTGCAAAGCTGGCTCCATGCAATGACTGCCTGGAGCAGTCAAATCTTGGAACGTCCTCAAAGTCCACACCAAGGAATGGGTTCCAGGACAGAAGGAACCACTTCCTCTGAAGTGACTGTTCTTTGCTGCATCACACCACTGCTGCCAGGATTAGCTCATCTGGATCTCACGTCCTGAGCATTTGATGATGCACAATGCACTGACAGTGTGGGCAAAGAAGGAGCTGGGGATGAGAAACAGAGATGGGAGGAAGCCCAAAGTGAGGAGGGTGAGAAAGGAAATGTAAATACAAAGTTCTCCTGTGAAGTACGAAGCCATTTCACCATATGCAGTCCCTGGGGAACATGTACAGTTCTAGGGAACCGGCAGGGGGAGAGGGGAGGGTGACAGCTGAGAAGAAACAAGGCAAGAAAAGTAGATGCAAGGCAAAGGGACTTGCGATATCAGGGAGGTAAAAACAAGTCTGTGGAAGAATAAAAATCTTGCTGTTTCTTAAAGGACCTCCCAGTGCCCCGGTGGGGAACAACAGGCTGACCCAAACACTGCAGGCCTTTATCACACCCTGACAAACCCTTCCTGGGACTCCACCAGGGAGCTTTGCAGTTGCCTTTGGCAAAACTGCAGGGGACAAGTGGGCAGGGCAGCTATCTTATCAAAGCAAGAGCTGCAGGGGGTGGCTAGGCACAGGCCTAGGGAAGAATTTGTGCTGCACACATAAATCTTGAATCCTGGCATTCCTTCCCCAGTAATCATACAGCAGGCTATATTTAGCCCAACCTAAACAAAAAAGAAGAAAAAAAAAAGAACAGCAGGACTAGTTTTAGCTCTAACAGCTGCCACCAGCTGCTCAGAGGGGATACAGGTAGAGCTGATGTCAGATGTAGTTAAATGAGATGGAACAGGGGAGGCAGCCACGCTTGAATGAACAACGTTGGCATTTGGTTAGAGAAATCCTGCATTTTATTATTCCATGGTTAGCCAGAAGGAAGATCAAATGTCGAGCAGAGCATGAATGGTTTCTGCTACACCAAGGACAAGGCTATAGTGAACCATGGATAGGCAAACAAGCAGAGGAAAGGGAGGAGGTTACACACACAAGCAGAGCAAATGTTTGTATGTCTAGCCCAGGTTCCTGGTGCTCCTTCTCTTTAGTTCCAGCACGACAAGAATCAACAAAGGCAGTTTTTAGAAAGACTGTTGACTAAAGAGCTTGTATCTGTGTGGTAAGGCCAGAATGCAACTTCCTTCATCCATGGATGGACCTGGGGCTCACCCTCTAATTAGGCATCAACATCATCCACTGGACAGGAACTTGGGAAGGTCATTGCAACACAACTGTTTGCTTGCAGTATCACTTGCTCCAAGGGGACACATTTGTATTCTTGCTGGGGAAGAAATAATCTTAAAATTAGTGTCCTAGTTACTGTTACGACTTAGACACCTACATGCACAGTACCTTCAGAGAACCTGGAGCTGGTTGAAAAGTGTAAAACCAGAGAGAGTGTTTTACGAGTACTTTACCAGCAAAACAATACAAGATGATTAATAAACCTGTATTAAACCTGGTCACTGAATAATCACTTAAGCATCTGGTTGTCGTTGCCATTCCTAAAAACAAAGGAAAAAAAGCCAACTGATCTGCTATGCTAGTGTAAGTAAAAAAACCAGGAAACAAAAACAAAACCCACGGCAGAAAATCCAGTGTCTTTCCATCCACATTTCTAGATTTCAGAGGCACCTTATCACAGTAATCCTCCCTCCATACATCAGGTGGTGTAGCATGGACTTTGAAGATCTTGTGGCAGCTTTCCCTGCCTTACTAGAAGAGCTGTGAGCTTGATAACTAATCACTCCTTAATAACTCATGTTTCCTCTGCAAAAGTCCCTGAAATGCAACTAGTGGGGGAAAAATATATGAGCAGGGATTTGTGAAGTAGAAAAATCACTTTGGGCTTCTTTCCCAGTAACCCACAGGGTTTTTTGAATGGGGGTGGGGTGACAATGAATGCAGTTCTATTTCCCATATGCCCAGACCTTGCAACTGGGAAGTGATCCCTCGTAGTGTGTTTCAGACATATCCTCAAATAATGAAAACAAACCACAGATTTGTTGAAGGACACTCTGGCTTGGCTGCTGCTTGGAACTTTCAAAACCAGGTATCTTTCTCCCAGGTATGTTCCCCCATCCTGGCTTAGACATGGGAAAAGAGCATAAGCCAACAGATACAAATACATGTCTGCTCAGGACTTTCCCAGCTGTGACTCTAAAATAACTGGAGTTGTTGAGGTCTTCATTTCTGTGATGGCACAGGCTCTTTGCGAGGTGACACCGACCAAAACCACATTTCTGGTCAGCCTTTTGCCCAAATGGAAGCATCCGAGCTGTTGCTGGATCAAAAAGTGACAACAGCCCCGTGCCTCACGGACCTGACAAGCAATGATTTGCTTAGAATCCGACACATTTATTGGGGGAAGCCTGTGGGAGCTTCAGGATCTTCCCTGTTGCTGAACCCTGACACCGAACTGTGCCGTAAATCAAGTCCCTCTTGATGGGAGAGAATTTTCTAAAAGTCCTTGCAAGGAGTTTCAAAGATAAACCGAGACTTTTCCTGGAGTGTCAATGCTGCTGGATAGTTGTTTATTAAGTTTTATCAGAGGAACAGAGCCACCAGCATGACCCAGGTAGAGCATAGAGCACAGAAAGCAGGAGAGGAGTCTCTAATTATCAAGATTTACACAGCCTTTTAAAGATAATTTAACCAATGGTTACTAAAAACATATCTTATTTTCACTTTCCTACCAATTATTCAGTAACACGGGCAGGAACTGCGGAATTCTCTATCCAATCATTCCAAACTACTTTTACTGCAGAACATGGAGTAGTAGACGAAAGAGAAGAAGGTTTAGAGAACAACAACAATCCTCCATTTTGATGTTTTTTACTCTTATCTATTTACTACAAAGAGAAACCCAAAACCTCTAAATATTCACCCTGTGACAATCTTACATAGCAGTCTATCACCTAATTCCCACCACTGTATTTTCTAGTTCTTATCTGATCGTTGGTAATTTTTCCAAGGTTGGAGGCTAAAACAGTGTTGTTCAGGGGGGTAAGAACCCTTAAAAACAGGCAGAGAAATATTCTCAACACTCTGGGTTCCTACAGAACCCATAGCAAAACCCACACACTCCATGTCCCATTCCTTGGCTGCAGCTGCATGGCCCATCCAGGCACATGAGAACTGCCTCTGCCAGGGGCTGGCCAAAGCACCCGTGCTAACACACAAACTTGGAGGGCTCAGCCTGGCACACACACAGCAAAAAGGCACGCTGGATAGCACACGCTGCAGCTGGACACTGTCTCTTTCTTGGCCAAAACAGAAAGGCTCCTAAGCAGAGGTATTTTGAGCATTCATAGTCAACTGAGTTAGGAGTTGGAAAAGCATCAGCCATGCACTGTTATCCAGCCCTGTTTTTCTCCTCTGGTTCATACAGTTTTGCTCCTCTTTAGATTTCTGGGCACATACTGTGTCTTGTGATGACATGGAAGAACATGGCCTTTAAGCCTTTATTAATTGCTACTACTGTAGTTTTAAAAGGAGCTATTTAGGAAATCCTCAGTTTTGTTACCATAGGAATGAAG
Source organism: Aphelocoma coerulescens (assembly GCF_041296385.1). NCBI lineage: Eukaryota > Metazoa > Chordata > Aves > Passeriformes > Corvidae > Aphelocoma > Aphelocoma coerulescens. The sequence goes on along the minus strand of NC_091014.1, from coordinate 77,167,477 downwards.
CTGTAGGATTCAGTGAAAGAACAATTTAAACAGCAGTGTTTAAGTAATTCACTTCAACTTTCATTCTCTGCTCCATCCAAGCTCCTCTTGGCCGTAAAGAAAAAGGCTTTAAAAGCTCTCTCCCCTCCTCAGTGCTGCTTGACTCCAGCCCAAATTAGGAGGTACAGCCTTGTTATCTATAGCAGGTCTTAGCAATGTCCCTTCCCACCCACAGAGCACTTCCTCCTCTTCCCGAGTGAGGCAGCTGCAAAGTGCTCCTTGGCTCAGGCAGAGCTCCTCATCTGGTTTTTTTCAGCTGTTTTAAAACAGTGTTTATGCAGCTTTTATACAGTAAGAATGGGGTGAAGGGAGAAGCATCTAGTCCACTGGACGAGAGCAGGTTGGGATGCTTGCACCTGATGAGTTTGCCCACTGCTCAGTGTAACTCTGAGCTGGGAGAACTCCTGGGTGCCTCTTTCTGAGCTGGTTTGCTCTTCTTCTTCCATTTGAAAAGTTTAGGTCTGCATTAAAAGGGCAAAACAGGACAGGTGAGGTGATTAGCCACTCTGCTGGTCTTCTCCAGCAGGCAGAGGGAGACAAGGCAAGGAAGAACACTGAAAAGCTGACACATTAGCTATTGCCTCTTGTTTGTTTTTTAAACCTTTGAACCATGGAAACATGATAAGCAGCAAGAAAAGTGGAGTAAAGTTTTGTTTTCCTTGGATTTAACTCTTTTGAGATGCTGTCACTATTCACACTTGTGAGCAGTGTTCTGGTTTCCCCACCTCAAGTTTGGGAGAGTCTTGGAAGGGACTGCTTTGTAGAGCAGGGAATCTTTCACCCTTTGAACGGAGGTCTGGCACTAATGATGAGATGGGGATGTTCCTTAGCTCTCAGTAATGCTAACAAGTCTAATGACTGCCTGAGGGACAGCTTTAGCTCCCCACAGGTCCTGAAGCACAGCACTCCTTTCTCCACTGCTGCTTTGACTCACTGATCCTAAGTCTGGGTCAGGAAGTGGAAGAGGAGCCTGTCCAGGACATTACAACGTGTGTCTGTAACTTCAGAGACGCTGTCAGGTGCTTCAGCCACTTACAGATTAAGAACCTAATGCCTGGCTCTTCCTCAGCAAACAAAGATGAGCCAGGAAAGCAAGCCAGTGGCCATATTTTGGCATGACTTTCTGGCAATTACAGTGACCCTATTTATCACTCAATGTCTTCTTTTTGTTGCATGTATGCTCCAGCATTCTGCCTTGTGCTCTTGCTTCTAGAGCCTGGCTTATCCTTCAGCTGTCTGGCCAAGTCTGCTCCAGTAAGCGATGACCACAGGATCCTGTCTCCACAACACATGACAAACGGGTCACAGGGACAGGGAGGGACACGGTTACACTAAAAAAGACACCATCAGCACTGTTCTAGCAGGGTATTGCCCACCAGAGCCAGCTATCTGGAGACTGCTTTGTGTCCAGCCCTGTTTTTAGCAAAGGTGGAACGGCACTTTCACAGCTCCCACTGTTGTTACTGTTGGCTACAGGCAAATAGGTATTTTCAGACACCACCCCCCTCACACACACACTTATTTCTCTGGAGTTGGCCAAGCTGTTGAAACTGGATCCTTTTATGGGAATGTACAAGAGGGGTTTTCACAAGCAAGCTGGAGATTCTGGGAGGCACAGTTGCTGCTCTGTTGAGGTAGCTGATAGCGCTCTGTGGTCCTTCCACCCCATTAAATTCACCTTGTTGTGCTGCCCACTTATTTGTGCTTTCATTTCCCCCCATATTCACATATGTATGGTCACAGTCAAAAGAGGGAACCTTATTCATATTTTATGTAATATTTCCTTGCATCTCAAAAGGGAATAAAAGGAGAGAGGAGGAAGACTTTGAAGGACTAGGATGTTTTTATTGGCTTTCCATTTGTCTCCCACCCGGTTCCAGAACTGCAGGAAAACATTTTTACTGTTTATGCTATCCTAGTATATATTGAAGTCCACAAAAAGGATACAACAGGTAAAAAAGGCTCTTGTTGATCCTATGCTGGTGTAGCACTTTAACTGAGCACTTAAAAGGTAGTTTTGTATTTTTTAGATATAAGCTTTCAAACTATTAAGAAAGCCAGGGTGAGGGGACTCTCTCAGTGTTTCAGTTTTCCTGCAAATATTTCAATGTTCTCTTGCATTATATTGAATCCAGCCAAAAGGCTGGACAACCACAGAAACCATCAACTGAATGTAAGATAAACCCAAAGGGGAACCACTGAAGTTGCAAAACTTGGGTTGGACGGTGAAACATGAATACAAAAGATGGGATGGGGTGAGCGCAGCAGGGAAGAAGGAAGAGTTTAAACTTATCCCAGTATATTATCAGCATTCCCTCAGGCATTCTATTCAAAAAGGTGGAATTTAATCTGCATTGCCTTTGAATAAGCAGTATAATCTCTAAGAAATTCTGCCTCACATACGCCTTTCTTCCTGATAGCTGACAGAGCTACTTCACTGACAGTGTTCTGGTGAAATACCCTCTGGGTAAATGTGCTTTTATAAACAACCCATTCCCAAGTTACTGAAACTGTAATACATTTATGGGACAGCACCTTGGCATGTGTAATACAAAAGTCACTTTGGGGAACTGGAGCTGGTTGATGGCAGCTGAGTCTAGCTTAATGCTCTTTCCAGGACATCCTATCTCCTGCCTTCTCTTGTGCAGATTTTTTCCAAAATAAACAGGATCTTGCAATTCCCAAACTGCCACAGGAGCATGATTAGGCTCAGTCTCCTCATCTCCCCATCCCTGCGGTGCAAGGACTTGTTAGAGTGGTCATGGAGCTGTCAAGTTAATGCAACACCCCTGAACTACCCGACTGCAACCCTCACACTCTGCTCCTCGTCTCACCGGAGGAAAGGCTGTCTGTAGAAATGGATTTTTAACATTTATGCCTCCCCCTTGTGTCTCTACCATACCAACTCGCCAGACTATGTTTATTTCTCAAAAGATGTCTACAAATGCACACTTTACACATGGTGTTGCCATAATTTCCTGGTAAATATGTAAACCCAGGAGAGCACAGAGAACAAAACTTCTTTGAGTTGCTGAGTCTAAAATTTCCTGTGGAAATCAGCCAGAATTACAACTGTTACAGAAGTCATCTAATACTTAACAGACGCTAGGGAGCATAATATTCCATGCCTTCATTGAGCACAAGCTATGAAGAGACAAATTGAATATTACTAAGTCTGTTCCCCCAGGAAAAAATAATGTTGCCACTCACTTCGTGAAAAATGGGTTTGATTTGGGCTGGGAAGTTTGTTTTGTTGTTGTTTGCTGTTGGGCTTTTTCTTAAAGAGTGATAAAAGTACTTTCATTTGATAGAACCTAGAGAAAATAACATGAAAAGCCAAAGAAGAGAGAATTCCTGGCCTGATCCCAGCCTCCCCAACAAGAAGGTGGTCAGAGATGCCCTTTTTTACCAAGAGTTTGTCTGCACAGAGGGAGCAAAAAGTTACCTGATGACAAGCAGAAGAAAAAATCAGAAGTCAAACATACCTGACTTGCCCACGCCAGCTCGACCAAAGATCGCCAACTTCACTTCTGCACTCTTGGCCATGCTGGAGGGAACACAGGGGTGGCAAACTCACTCAGTCACCAGAAGTGAAGCAGAAGAACAGTTCCCAGCTCCTGCCTTCAGCTTCACCGTGTCATTGTGACGTCAATGCAGAGCCTGGGGAAGAACACCACAAGGATGGAACTGCAAGGAGCCAGGCTCTCCCTTTCCCCTGCCCGCCCCCTCCTTTCTTCTTCTTTTTAAATAATCGTGATAACTGATGCTATGTTCCTGCTTTAAACACTGCAGTAACACCACTGACACACTTGGCACTGTTTGTGCAGAACCCACCTTCAGCTTTCTGGCTATTCCTCTTTGCTTCACACTGGCACTGTAAGATTGCAAAAGGTACTTAACAACCCCAAGCACCTGCCTTGCAAGGCTCCTAAGGATTTATTTCTTCCTTTCTCTTTCAGCTGAAATTGCATATATTTACCGTATTTGAATCACATGCAAGGAATTATTTTTTGTAGAATATATTTAATAGCTGTGAGCACTCACTAGTAGTGCCTGCAGATAGCTAATCTTTCCTTGAGCCCTCCAGCTCCAAAAAGGCTTCAATTACTCAGCTGCCGTTGCCTAAAACCCTCCAAGCACTTGTACCTTGCTCACTGCCCTAAACAAATCCATACCTAGAAAGTTCTCTAGTGCTCCTTTTTAAGCTGCCTGAGCTCATACATAAACATTCAGCAAAGCATGGGGTTAGCAAAAGGATGCCAGAGTTTCTGGTACTGCACTTCGAGCATGGGAATTACCTATATTCACAGTTTTGCTGCATGACCTTGATTTTGCTAACCTGGACAGTAAAATCTATAACCATACCTGTCATTGTAGAATGCTTTAAAATCTTCCGTGAAAACATGGCAATCGTGATGATGATGATCGTCAGCCCTGAATAAAACGTCAAATACTCGGTCTCCCCTTAAAGCGGGGTAGAACTTCACGTGTGAATGCTACCCGTTACGGGTTTGCTGATGAGCTGAAGTACCCACTTTAGCCGTGAATTCTAACAGTGGCGTAGGATGCTTCCCATGTCAGCACTCCTCGCTCTACAGCAAAATGCATTTCTAACATATTTCTTGAAAAAAAAAAAACAAACCCTAAGGCTTTTTCCTATACGTAAACGCTTGTAAAAAGAAAAAGTAAAGACACCTTACATCGAGAACGGTCCCGATTCATCTCTGACGGCTAAATGCTCCCGATTCCTTTTGCCTAAGAGTAAGTAGCAGATCACTCTCACTCTGGACGCACAGTTAGAGGCACGAACTGTTTCGGGACGTGGCGGGATGGGACACTCAGGGACTGGGACACCGGTGTTTGCCTCCCGCGAGAGCTCCCGGCCGCCCGCAGCAGAACCGCTGCCGCGCTCCTGCCCCGCTCCGCAGCTCTGTTTCACATTTCCGTGCAGGTACCGATTCCTGGCCGCCGGCTCCGTCCCTGCGGGCGGGCTTTGCTCCCCACGGCTCCGGGCAGGTGCCTCCCGCCCGCCCGGCGCAGGGCGGCTCCCGCGGCTGCGGCCCCCGGCGCTGCCCGGCCCCGCACGCTGCGGGCACCGCGCCCCCCGCGCCGCATCCTCCCTTGTGCCCGCACCCGCCGGGAAGCCCCGCGCCGCCCTCCCGGCGCTCACCTCGGTGCGCGCTGCTCGCCGCGGCCCGGCCCGGCCCCGGGCGCTCCCGCCGGCGCAGCGGCGCGGCCGCACAATGCGGAGCGGCCGCACAATGCGGAGCGGCCGCACAATGCGGAGCGGCCGCCCGCCCCTCCGCCCCTCCGCCCGGCCGCGGCTCCGCAGCGCCCGCCGCGCCCGCGCGGACCTGCCGCGCCCCCTGCGGGCCGCCGGGAGCAGCGCGCACCGGGCGGGTGCGGAGCCGAGCGGGAGGGATGCGGAGCCGAGCGGGAGGGATGCGGAGCCGAGCGGGAGGGATGCGGAGCGGGCGCCGGGCGGGACACGGAGGGCGGCCAGGCTGCTCCGTCCCTCGCGGTAGCGTCCCGAGAGCGTAACTCGTGCCCGGCGCGGTGCCCGAGAGGAACGGACGCAGCCCTGTAATCGGCGCCTTCGGCGGTACCGCAGCCTTTAATTATGTGGGACAGCGGCTGCTGTTCACTTGCATGGATTCTGAGTAAGAGCTCGTCCGGCCGAGGATGCTCCGCAGCTTATTTTAACATCTCAAGTGCTCTCCTTCCCTCTCTCTCTCCCTCGGTGCTGCTCACCAGAACCAGGCAGTGCCACGCTGTGCAGAGCCAGTCTCTCCTGTCCCGACACGTGTGACAGCAAAGTGACAGCAGGGCTGCTGCCCCATCAGACTGCTTTCCAGTAGCACCAACTTCTTACTCTGAGCGTTTCCTCCCGAATTCCCCGCTTGGCTTATGGCAAAAGAAAGTGTTTGTTATTTCGATTTGCAAACGGGCAGAACGAATCATGTAAATACCTCAGCCTCTGCAAGAGGTTCGTGTCAGAGGCGGGGATCAAGTTCTGAAATGGATAGGACCGAATTCACCGGACAGCTCTTACTTCCTTGTTTATTAAACTATCCAGTAATGTAAAGATACATTAGTAACAGATGTGAACCAGAGCTGGAAAGCACTTAGAGTTCAGTGGATGTTCCTGCTCTGTTTCTGTTCCAACTCAGATCTGAATGAGATATCAGATGAGTGGAAGAAAAAGCTTCCCCCTCACTGTCTTCCTTCGTACAAAATTAAATAGAAGTTGGATTGGAAAAGATTTCCACGGTCCAAGTCTCTCTCTACAGGAGCAGGATAAGCGTTTAGGGGGCAGGGTGGCAGTCCTGAGAAGAAATGAGAACCTAATTCCCTCTCAGAAGTGCCAGTTGCAGGCACTCAGGAGCAGATCTTAAAATAGCTGCATTGGATATCACGGAAAAGCAAAAAAAAAAAAAACAAAACAACAAACAAAAAAACCCCACCAAAAAACAACAACAACAACAACAAAAAAAAACACCCCAAAAGCCTAACAAAAATTAGAAGGCAGATGGGAAAGCAGTAGTGTGGTTTATGCTTTATTTTTTAAAAGCAAAGGCTTCTCTCACTGCTTGGTTTGCATAATTTAGAGGGATTAGCTTTTTCCATCCTCCTAAGAGAGCAACTAATGTGTACTTTGCATCTGGGGAAATGTGTGTTAGTCTCGAGGCCTGACATTTGTTTTATGTCTATGGAATTCACCCTGCATGGGGCTGTCAAATTAAATACGATAACTGGCTTTTCCAAAACAGCAGATAATTTATTGGTCATTAAAATCCCAGTGGCTGTGCAGTCAGCTTGTGCTGAAGTCTCTTATTGGTGCCAAGGCATAAGAATTCAGTAAACACTAATTGTGGGCACAGGCAAAGGCTTCAGAGGGTTGAGACCCAAGACTGGTCCAGGAGTGCTCCAGTTGCTATTTGTTTTCTGTGTACTCTGTGTTTCACAATGTTGGTGAGTTTTGGGGTGGTTTTTTCCTACCCAAAATGGATTTTGAAAGCCTTAGTCTTTAGTCCTGTAGATCAAGGGCCACCTTGCTTTGTCATAAGCAGCAGTTTTTTGGTTGTTGTGGCTGACAATGGTATATTTTCTCAATAGTTCTGCCATTTGTGCTGATCAAAAAATATGCTTGTGGGTGTTACCCTGGCATGGGTAATGAGATCAGTGAGTGAAGTCCATCACGTGGCTGACTGCCTGAAGGATGGGAGGTTCCTTTTCTGCCCTTCCATTTTATGAAAATTTGGGAGAGGGGAAGCAATGCTGGGGTCTGATTCCTGATGATCCGTGTGCTGTCAGTCTGAATTCAGCCTGACCCAGCAGAAAATCAGGAGAACCCTCTTTCCCATCCATCAGAGCCAAGCATCTTAGATTTCTCCCTTTTGCCTCTTAATGAGTCATAGTGTTTCACAGCTTAATTAATTTTTGAAAATAGCACTTTGGTGTATTTAAAAATATTATTCTCGTTTCACCAGGAGAAAGAGCAATCCCAGCACAAGAAGATGGATATCTTATGGGAATTACTGGCTGAAATGAAGTTGAGGGAAACTCAGTGCTCTTGGCAGGCTCCTTTTCTACAGCTGTCAAAGCACTGAAGTGTTTCTAGCCACAGTCATCAGTGAGTTTGTCCGTGGCTCTGTGACTCCTGTGGGCAACACTGAGCCTTGTTACAGGGCAGAGCAGGAGACCTCCTCTCCCTTGGGGAGCCCAGGCAGAGCAGATATGTCACTGCTGAAGAGCTGGTCCCATCCATGCTGTGAACATGGAAACTGTGGCTGCAGCTGCATGGTGTGGCATATATCTGGCTTAGCTCCCCTGATAACCTGGCTGCACCCCTTTTTACTTAGGAAGATGCCACCAGTGGTCCAAAACAAGGATTTGGGTTCATTTGTGGTCTAGTAAATGCCTGCAGTCTAAGCTTTGGACTGCAGTCTGAGCTTTGGACAACCCTTCTTCACCAGAAACCTTGATGGTTGAGGAGCAGGTAATGAAATAGGAGCGTGAACAGCTTGAAATGCCAATGCAGCCAGATATTCTTAAGTCAAGGCAAAATTCTGTTTCAGGATTGATTAACAGAGATTCATCCAAGCAGTTACAGTAGCCAGAAGTATTTTAGAAAGACTCACAATTTCAAATAATACTTTACAGGCTTAATAAGATGTATCCAGGTGCTGGCAAAGTCCAGAGGGTTCTTTCTGCCTGGTCTGAAGGTGCTACTTGTTTAACATCAAGTACTTCCACTGGCTTATTTTTTCATCGTGGATGCTTCTGGTGTGTTTTCTGAAGGTGTTTTTTTTTGGTGAAAGCCAATGACATTCGATTCTTGAAAGGTGGGAGAGAGGACTGGTGTGACACTGCAGGCCTGACAGCTAATATATGAAGAAGACATATGAGCAGGAAAGGAGCTGAAGGTGTGGGTTGTTTGGGTTGTTTTTTCATTTTGGAAATCCCATTGTAGACAGCAATTTTGTAGGTTTAAGCAACTTCCAAAATGAGATTTGGGCACGGGGTTTGTTGAGGCTCATGAGAGACGAAAAACAAGACACAGATTTCAGGAGGTTATTTAGGAGTCTCTGAATCCTGTGGAACTGAGTGGCATTTCCTCTTCTGAGCACCTTTGTGCAACTGAGTCCAAGTGTGTACAAAGTGTAGAGCAGATCATGCCACTGGTGGCATGGAGGAGGGAACAGACTCCTCTGGTACCATTCCTGCAGTAAGGAAGGGGCTGTTGAACTCAGGATTATTGTCTTTGCTGCTGTTGTGGAGAACAGCCCAGACCTGCCTCGAGGATTGGTCTAGAACAGGATATCCTGTCCTGTCCTGAATATCTGGTCAGAGCTGGATCCTTGCATTAAAAGGCAGATCAGTGACTTGGTCTATTTTTCACCCTTCCTTCCAGCCCTTCTGTTGGGAGCTGAGATGATAGTTTATAACTAGTAGAAAAACTACCCAATAAATAGCATGTTAACACAATATTTGCAGCTGTTACTAAAGGTTCACAGGGAAAGATTCAGATTGTTTTCTTAATTTTCAGAGAATATCTTCCAAATGTTTTTGTGTTGGCTCTCAGCAATGTACATAAATCTGCTCAGTTACACTAATCTAGCACAGTGGAAAATATTGCAACTTTGTCATTAAATTATGGATAAACTTTGCTGTTAGCTTGGCTTGTAGTCAATATGAAATATTGCTGTTTTAAATTAATATGGCATTTTCTCCTACTTTCCCTGGTAGCTTATGAAATGCTGAGTTTATAGTGATGGGTTTTCTTATGTGTAAGCTAAGCATTTATAACTGCTTTTCCTCTCCACTTTTTCCTCAATGTATAGAAGAAAAATCAAATACCCAATGCAGGCTTTATTCCTTTGAAGTGTTTATTTCTAGTGGAACAAATAAGACCCCAATCCTGTATTTGTTTGTGTTTAGCCTTACATAGGCAGGCTTAATGGAGTGGCCAAAGGAGGTACAACTTCCCCATCAGTACCACGTGAAGGTGCACTGTGCAGAACCCAGGCTTCAACATTTTCCTCCCATTTGGCTCCATGAGGTGCCAAAACAGGGCACAGGAGGTGATCATGGGATGCTCTTCACAGCACGGTGTGGATCTCACACATGCAAATGCCTCTGTGCTATGTCCTAACGCAGACCTTCTGTCTCAGTAGGCATTTGGCACGTTTGTGCAGAGATGTAAATACACAGCTTGGGTTTCTTGCAGTAGCAAGATTTTTATCAGGTGTATTTAACAGTGATACATGAGCAAAGCTGAGAGGCACAGCTCAGCAGGAGCTATTGCCAAGTAGAGGAGCGAGGTATTCGCTCATGTTTTGTAACACATGGCCAACACATTCCCTTCATATTGCCCAAGTTAAAATTCTGCTAATCTTTGTTTCTTCAGCCATTCAATAGGTTGTGTCCTGAGAGTCTGTCCTTAAAAATGGGCAAGCTGAGAGTCCACACTCAGCTGTGACAGCTCTGACTCCATCACGCCTTGGTGTGTTATTATTTGGTTTGCTCTTTGCTGAGGTTTCGCTCTTCTGGTATTGTTATTTCTCCCTCCACACTTCCTCAGATCACAGAGAAATTGTTTAATAGGTTTTTGTTAATGTAAATATAATTGCTGTATCATCAAAAAGAAAGCAGGGTGACTGTCACTCTCTTGCACATATTTTGTAATGATTAAATATCTGCTTACTGTAAACCCAAACAAGTTCAGTTTCTGCACCAAAATAAGTTTAAACTAAAAATTAAATCACCTACAGAATAGTCTGCACACAGGCTAGAACTCTTCTGCTAGAGAGATTTGTGTTATGGTTTTAATAAAGTACACTCACAGAATTAAAACCCACTGGTAACAAACGCAACAAATTTAGCAACAAATGTGCAATCCCAGACTTTATTAATGAATGAGTTACACTGGTGTGTCATCTTAATTTCTTACAGATGTATTCATGTTCTTTGAAAGGACCAGTGGAAATTGCCATAAATTCATTTGCCATTCACATTAATGAATGCTAGCCCTTTTTCTTCCTCAGTGGTATTATGATTGCAATCTGGATTGCTGCAGGGACCCCACTGTAATTCGTCATTGCTCCAGTGTTCAAATCCTCTGGTGGAACCTGATATTGGTGTTGACAACATCTGGAGTTTTATGTCTCTCATCTTTTCTCTGCCTCCTTCCTTCTGTTTAATCAAGAGAATGGGAAGGGGAAATTGCTGCCATTGTTAATATCTTCAAGACACTGAGTGATTGCCGGGTTTGGAGCATAGTCACACCTAGGAGGGAGGAGACACAGGTCTGTTCAAGAGGTGAGACTGAGGAGCAGCTGCTTTCAGCACACTGCAGTGCCAGTCATCATGGCATGCCTGGAGAGGCAGGAGGACACTCGTCCATCTTCTATTCTGAATCCAAGCAGTGGCTTTCCCCTTTCACAGAAGAGTGTCTTGGCAAGCATATTCCCTGTTTCTTTCACTGGGGCCATTCCATGTTCTATAAAACAGTTCTGAACTTGTAGCAAGGAGAGACATAGGCTGACGTGGATTTTAAGCAGGAATCTTTATCTATACCTGATCAGATCCTGACTTCTTTCCTACCAAATCCTTCAGATGCAAGTCCATTCTCAGGGCCTGGGTATAAACGAGCTCAGGAATGCACTGCAAGGTAAATCTTGAGTGTGGATTGTTCCTTAGCTTCGAGTGTGTCTGCCTGTCCTTACAGTGTGTGACAATACACTGCTTTGTGGGAATGCCACCTTGGCCCAAGAGACACATTAATGTTTATAAATTGTCCAAAAATGTGCTTTCCCCTGTCCTGTCTGCTGCACTTGGGAGGGGCTCACACAGAGATAATTCATCATCCTCCTTCAAGTCTAGCCTTTAAAAGTCCTCCTTGCTGTAATACCTAACATCAGTTTGATAAATGTTTGTCTGCAAATATGTTATGACCACTGCCTGTCGTGCTAAGGAATATTTTCGTATCTTGGTCCTCCATCTATCCAAATCCACCAGTTGTCTCCCAGGGACAGTGAGTGTGTGGTAGGGAACCAACCTTTGTGCATCCAAGCACTCTGCAGCTGGAATGGCCTCTGTGCAATTCACATCCATGGGATGGTGACACATCTTGTGAACATCCTGAAGGAAAAGTAGTACGTACACTTTTCAGTCAGGGACTGGATGATCTGCTGTCCACGAGTCTTGCAAACTCAGATCTGATTCACCTGCCCAGGGCTGTTGGGGGCTGAATGATTTCTTCTCTCCTCCCATGTGTGCTTGGACTATGTATTTTGCCTTAAAGTGTATTCCTTCTCTTTGATGCTGTTTTAGAGAGTGATTCACTGGGATTTATATCGCCACTTTTCTCCCCAATACTTGGGTGCAAGTTCTACAAGAAAAAACCCAACCAACTATTGAAATACTTGACATGTTAGGGTCACCTAAACACTTTTTTAGAACTGTCCCTGAATTCATGATGTATAAGGTGATCAAGGAATTTAGGAGCCTCAGGCTCCTCTCTGTTCAGGGCACAGCTGGTGAAGGTAATCAGCTCTTCCAGCAGTACAGGAGATATTTGTAGCTGGTAACAGATGCTGAGCATTTCTGTGCTGCTCTGTGACTGCAAGACACGAGGTGATGGCGCTGGTGGGGAATCCATCCTCATCTGGAAATCATTATTGCTAATCAGTCTGGCTTTTGTGTACTAATTACTGTTATCATATTACCTGTCAGAGTTTCTGGGAACTGGTTTCTGAGACTTTGCGTGTGCACTGAAAGTTTCGGGCATCAACAAAGTCCTTTAGGCACCATTTGTAAATGAGTGATTAATAAACCCACATAAAAGTTTGCTAGAACAGAATGAGAGAAGCAGTCAGAGATACCCTCCAAGGAAAGAACAGAAAATGTTAAAAAAATTGGTGTTACAAGCCCAAATTTCCCAGCATGTTATCCTGTGAGGTGGAGAAACTCTGAAAGGACCTATTTTAAAAAACAACTAGTAATGCCAAAATTTCAGGAATCTTTAAAGCACTTGTTAAATTCCTGTGGACTCCCTGCTCAACTGGTGGCACAGCTTGAAGGATTCAATAAAAAGCAGTAATTATAACAGCAGAAAAAACCCCCCTAAGATTAAGTCTCTAGTTCTTTACCCAGGGTTCCCATCTTCATATAAACACAAATCCCATGGAAAACAGTGTAACAGTGTAATTTTTATGGAGATTAACTAACTAAGCAGTCACTAGTTTATTTAAGCTGTTCATTATTTCAGTATCCACTGATGGTAAGATTGCAGGAACACAATGAAGTGTGCTCCTTAAGAAACACTATTCTCTAATGCCTGTACTATACCTTTAATGAGTATGGTATCATCCATAATAATAATGTATTTTAAAAATTCATTAGATGTTCTGGCATGTAATCAGAAAAAAGATTAAAAGAATAGATGTTTCATTTTGAAATACTTAGAGGTAATACTTTAAATCAGTTTAACTTATTTTTTGTTTCGGCTTCAGCTAGAAAAAAAAATTCTACAGGAAACTTATAATTTAGAGCAATGAATAGAGCTGCAATATTCTTGCATGGTTAAAGAACATGCTGTCCAATGGTACATTGTTTTTTTTATTTGTTACTTGAACGTTCTGTCTCAGGAATGAAATAGCACTTTTTCTCCAGTCACACAAGATTGCTGTTTAGCCTCTTAACGCATGCAGGTGCAGAGCAAATGGGCACTGAGAAAGAATATATCAAATGAAATAGCTTAGTTATAAGAATTTTATAGTATTTTGGCTGGTGTGGATTAAATTTACTCTAAACTGTGAAATCTTAAACAAAAAACACCAGTACCTTTTCCACAGTCAAGATGACTTCTGTTTATATATTCTATTTCCATCTGGCAAAGGACAGAGTTAATCTGAACTCCTTGTAGCAAAGAATGAAAGGCTAAGACTTTTCTGTCATGTTGCAGACTGAAACACCAAAACAACAGCTCACTGCTGTCCTTGAGACAAAACAAGGAGGTGCCAACATGTTTGAAAGTGAATAGAAATGGTTTGAAGTATTACTAGTAACATAGAAGTTCATCACTTACTAAAACAAAAGCAAAACAAACTAAAAAATAAACTAAATACAAACGAAAAAAATTAATATTGATTAATATTATTTATTAATTATAGTAATCAAGAAATAATAATTAATAAGTAATAATTGATATTTTAAATAATAATTAACTAAGAAAAATAAACTAAAAATAAACTTAAAATAAACTAAAACAAAAGCAAGATCAGTAACACAAGAAAGCAGCAGTATCACTATCTTTTATCCATTAAACCAACTCCTGTCATTGCAATTCCAAGAGTTTGTGAAAGAGAAATCTTAGCCTGACAGGCTATTCCAGTTTACAGTGAAATTCCTGATGTCCCCTAATTATAGACCTTCTTCATACAGTTATTATTCAGGAGCACAACTATGCTAAATATTAAAAGGTATTGGCATTCCAAATTTTTTGATGTGTGTTTAGGAAGGCTTTAAGAGGCCATGATATTAATGAAGAATTCTTAAGCACGTTTTCTGCGTTCTCCGTTGCTTTTGAGAACGCCAGCTCTTGCCTAAAATTACTGCTAATTGGATCAGTATTCATCTTTTGAGTGGTTTAATTAATGGCTGTGGAATCTGACATCTCTCATACCGGGCTGATGCTCCGAGAGCGGCGATTCAGGATTTGGTAAATACTCGCTCCGTGTCAGATGGTTCCGAGCAGGCTGCCAGACCGAGGGGCCTCCTACCATCCATCCCACCTTTGGGGTGCATGTGTGTCTGTGTCCAGGCTGCTTTGTGGTGTTACCTCTCGTGATTCAGTCAGAAAACAGGCTGAGAGAGCAGCCAGAGTGCATTATCATATGTGGAGAGTGTTTGCAAGTGGTGTCCCTGATGCCATGATGACTTTTTGCCTTTTCTTTTATACCCCTGTTATACCTTTTTACATCTTCCGTATTCCCAGTGCTTTTTGCCTACATTCTTGGACTTGGTTGTCAAGCTGAGAGACTCAACATTTTAGAAGCTTTGTAGGTAGGGATCAGTGTGCCCCAGAGCCCAAGGTCCTCTCCAGAACACATTCTGTAAACCAAGATAGAACCATCCAGGGGAAGGCTCCTTGGGGAGGGGGGCTCACTCGAGCCTCTCATTGGGGAATCTTTGATAGACATGCTAATTAGTAACACCTATAATGTTGTACCAGATCTTTGGGGATAGACTCAGCGGGGTGCATCTCGATGCATATGACCTGGACGTGTGCCCCTAAGGATCCTTAAAATAAACACCAAGGTAAAATCCCTTTTTCCCTTCTAACCCTGTTTGACTTTTAATTTTAAGACCAGGAAAAGGCATCATCCCCACGCTGGGTGTGACTGCTCACGGTGTCCTGCTCAAAACAGCCAGGGGTGGCTGGGTTATTTCATTTACCTTTAGCCATTTAACACACACCTAGTCCAAGCTACTGAGCTCATTTTCTGCAGTCCATGGAGTTACCTCTGACTTCATCTTCTCTGTCTCTGAAGGCATCGTGGATGCTCCAGTGCTTCAGTTAAACCTAACAATTTACTGCTGGCATAATCTACTTCCAACAACCCTTCTCACCTATCTGGAGACTGGTCACAGGCATCCTACCTCTGCTTAGAGTCAAAGGCACCTATTTTGGTGAGATCCATTGAGTTTAGCACATTCCTTTTTTTTGTTTTGGTTTGGTTTTTTTTCCCATTGGCTGTGAAGTGATTTTAGTTAAGTAGCTTAGATGGAGCCATTTACTATTGGTCAAACAAATCCAATTTCCAACTGAAATGTTGAAGGTTTAGTTCTCAAGGTCAATCCCTATTTCCCAAGAAGTGACTGTCCTGCAGCTGGAGGTGTGGGACTCCTCTCCACGAGTTCAAAATTTGGCATTCTCTGTAATGTAACCTACCAGGAAAGTCTGTGGCTTTTATTCTTGTTTTTACAGAAGATGAGAAATCTACTAAAATTATATATATTTATGGTACAGTCTTGTATGCAGTTTTTCTCTATGGATAATTTTTTGCTTCCTAGACCACAAAAAGCTTCATATGTGTCACTCCTAAGAGTTTTTCACTCAAGAAACTTTGTCTCAACTCCTGGTTTTGTCTTCCTCCCACTTTTACAATCAAGACCTTTTACAGCCACTTTAATTGCGAACTACAGTCTGTCGGGCTTTATTATAAGATCTGAGGCAATCACCATCATCACCTGCAGCTAAATAAAGGGCTTGATTGCACTTTCTCTTGAGCCTGAATGGGGTAGACAGCTTGGCTTTAAGGAGGTCCACTGTTGTCCTCAGTGCTAAACTCCACTCTTATCCCCCTGACAACCACAACCCTTTCAGTAAAATGACCATCCCCAGGCTATTTAACATGGGGCTCAGGGTGGCACCTCTTAAAAGGCAGAGTCTGTGTTTAGAAATTTGAATTACCAGGCTGGCTTTCAAATGAAACAAAGATAAAAACCTTTTTAGGTTTTCTGGGGATGCCACGGTGAGAGGAACGTATTTTATGTCGTTTTTAAGGCAGGCAGCATGTGCATTCCATGGCCCTGTGCCATCTGCATCATTAAGCCACCTTCTTCCATGATTTATATAAATCTTACAAGCACCAAAACTCTGCTAACTATCCAGCCAAACTAAAAATAACCTCTGAAAACGATCCAATGTAAAAATGTTTGCCTTCAAGAGAGAAAGCAATCTATTCTTTACAACACTTCTACTGTGTTAAAACACTGATTAAGTTACTGGTTACCAAGAAATTTAAAGCTACTAATTGCTTGCAAGCTGCTTCTGAATGATAATCAGAGAAACCTGGTGTAGGTGCTGCTTTGAGCTATTAAAATGCTGTTAGATTAATGCTATGGAAAGAAACATACTGAGCTTTCAATATTACACTGTTTATGCATTGAAATTTCCCTAATGGGGTGCAAGTTTCTCTTTCATTTGTACCAAGTGTTGAACACTCATCCTGTATATTTTGAAGTATTTTCCTGATTTTGTTCATTTTTCACATGATTGATTGGAAGGCTGTGTTAAGTGGTCAAAAATCTGCAGAGCTAAACTACCACTAGCAGTGGGGCTGTTCATAAATCCTGATTTCCATGTATTGAAAAGAGACTTACAATTTTAACTACCCTGTGAACAACCAAAAAACTGGGGATGTGGTTTCATAATTTTTGGAGGGCCTTTATTTTAGGAAGGGAGACTCATCTATTTGAGTGCTGCTCTGTTGTTAGTGGAGAAAAGGAAGGACTCCTCCCGGTAACTCAGGACACCTGCAGGGCCTGATTTCTGGTTTAGCAGCAGCAAATGCTGATCTCTGCTTCCAAAGGGAGCAAAGATGTTTAGCCTCCCTATGTAACTTCTTGGAGTTAATACCTTTGCTTGTTACGACTTATAATTCCCTTAGGTATCTTCCCACTCCTGTGCCAGGTAAGGAGCTGCTATGTAGGGATGCTGACTTGCAGAAACATTTATTAATAGCTACATCAACCACAAATTGTTGTTACATACGAGCTCTGAATTTATTAGGAAAGGTTCATTGCATGCTTTGTGTGGTGTAAGGCTTTGAAATGTGATAGCCAGCCAGTTCCTGGTGCAGGGAGGAAACTTCTAGAAAGGGACCTTACCAGAGCTCTTGGAATATTTTTATTTAATACTTAGGAGAAGCAGAACAACCAAAAAAAACCCACCCAAAGATAGACCATTAGTGGCTTCTTTGTAATGTGTTGGGTTTCAAACTGCTGAAGCAGTAGAACATCTCTGTAGCCAAATTGTAATAAGAAATGTTTTATCTCTGTTGTTTAGGACAGTAACACTGTCTGAGTGAGCATTTCCAAAAAGAAGTGGGTGGTGAAGCTTCAGATCCTATGTCTGCCTGGTTTAATACTTGAATTCTGAAAAGCTCTGTCGATGAATTGGGAACATCTGAAAAAAGTGTTGGAAACGTTTGTTTACAATAGGCTTTCAGTGACTGAGTTTGAATTACACTTACTAAAGGCTTCTCTCTGATGCTCTTGTTCTCAGACAGCAACATTTACATTCAAGCACCGCCTTTAAAACCAAGGTCCTACATCTCCTAACTTTTTTTTTCCCCAATGACTGTATCAGTGACTGAAATGCAGAAAAGAAGTTTTTATTTCTAGGCTCCCTAGACTGTTGTATTAGTGTATTAGCCTACACTCTCAGTGTAGTAGAATAATGGTAGTTTTCATCCCCTGTATTTGTCAGGGACTAAATAAGGCACAGTATCTGTTAGCCCATGGTTGGGGGGTGCAGAGCAGAGACGGTGACTGTGTTGGTTGCAGCTCATTTTAGTTTGCATATTCCGAACTTGGAAGAGTTGAGAGATTAGCACAGCCCAGTGTGAGGATGGCAACCTGATTTATGAGTTATTCCACATCATGTCATGTGTTCTCATGCCCCTGAGCACACTGGAACTTGTCTCACCCTGAAGCTCAGCAGGGTTGGACCCCTAAAGTCAGTACTGGGTGCTGCAGGCTTCTGGCTTGACATAAAGGGGAAAAATCACCCTGAGGACAATCAGACCTTGGAAAGGGCTACCCAGAGAGGCTGTGGGCTCTGCTCTTGCAAACTCTTAAAACCCAGCTGAAGAAGTTGTGGGCAGGCAGGTCTGCATTCAGTGCTGAGCCTGCTTCTAGCAGGAGGCTGAGCTAGAGGACCAGCTGAGGTGGCATCCAACCTGAATTATTCTAGGATTTGGTGCTCTGAGCTTGAATTTTATGTATTTCAATGCCTTTATGTAATTCTTTTTTATAAAGTTGCTTGCTTGCATGAGTTGACTGTAATGATAATATCCAATAGTTATGATAATTGTATCATTAAAAAGAGGTCATGCTTTCTGGCAGAAATAGACAAAAACATTTTTTTATAGATTTCTAAAGATAGCACTTATTGCCATAAGGCCTACTTTGTTTATGCATAGGAAAATTTTCCACCAATTGCTAATGACAGACTAAGATAATAGCCTATAAATGGGGTAAAAAATTAAACCATTAAAATAATTGCAGTATAGTTTCTTAGAATAAAAGCCTTTCTTTTTATTCTCCTCTTTAAGAAGTATAATTGTCCAAAACCAGGAGTATATTTGTGATAGAAGGAGAGTAGGCTGGAGTAGAAACTACACAAATCAGATATCACATGAAAGTTTTGCTTTCCAAGATTCACCTACTTGTTCAGTCATGTTGAGCTTAAAACTTCTTGTTTCTGTAACAATATTCTCATATTTCTTTCAGATGGAAGAACAATTACTGGTATTTTGAAAGGACATGTTATTGGTTTTGGCCACTGATCCTTCAAAACAGGTAATTACTCAAATGTGTCCCAAGTTGTCCATTTCTCCATTGTTGAAAAATAACTAATTCATTGTTCTTTTGGCTGTTCTGAAGACCTGCATGGCAGAGTTGAATGCTTTGAAAATGTGGAGAGTCCAATGTTTTTCAAATATTAGAAGAATATTGTACATTGCAGGAAGGATTGACTGTTGCAGTTTTGAAATTCTTCGATAACGGCAATGATGGGGAGGCTCATTCAGTGACTAAAGTGAATATTTTTGAAGTTTTTGTAATACTATTGCAAAAATAGATTTTATGCACGTTGAAGGTTGAGATAATACATTTATTGAGATGACAGGTTGATCATGGCAAAGTGGGAAAAAATGGAAGGTGGTTTTCTTCCGTGATAGAATTTCTCTCCCCGGTATTTATTGGTTTGGCTTTTACTATGTAGAATCTACATTAGTTACAAAAATTAACGAATTAACAAACTGTGGTTTTTCCTCTGTGAAATATCTCAACTTTTTAAGTCCTGAAAGGTTAAGGCTTGACTAAGGAAGAACTGTCTGAGGAGTTCTGTGTTCCAAAGGGCCAACAATGTGTGAGTGCATCTTCCAGCAGGTTTGTAGTATGCCATGGGTGATGTCCCCTCTTCGTTGTTATCTCATGGTCACATCTACCTTAAATGAAACAGCAGAAAACTCTTTTCCTTGTGTAACCAGGCTCAGACAGACTGCAGAAATGTGCTGAAAATGGGTTCTCTGAAGACAAGTGTCAAAAGCCTGTAGTATTTTTAGTTGTATGACTTCATAACCCATGGGATTTATGGCTTTTCTTTACTTCATCTCGGTTAGCATGAGCACATGGTGTTTCCTCTCTATGGGATTCTTGTGTGGGCCTGGGAGTTCTTGCTGCAAGGAGATTTCTCCCTGCACCAGCTGCAAGTCTCGTGCAAACCAGCGTGCTGGGGAAAGAGATTGTCTGTGCCCCTCACGATCTCTTGTGCAGCTCAGGAAAGAGGCAGAAAGAAGGGAGAGGCTCCCACTGCGCCATCCCAGAGTATGTGGGGAAAAGGGAGGGTGTGTGAGCACACACACACACACAGGCTGGGCTTGAAGTCAGAGGGGATGAATGTTGACCTGGATTCAGGAAAGGAAGAGGGTGTGAGCACACACACACAGGCTGGGCTTGAAGACAGACTGAATTTTGACCTGGATTCAGGTATTTTACTGCTGTGCTGCTCCTTAGTGGAGCTTGTCAGCTAGAGCTCACTTTAGCAAGGAATATGAAATGTAGTCCTGGAGCTGTGGACTTTGCCAACAGGCAGGTTTTGCTGGTTACTTAGAGCTTTAATTAGTCCTAATGGCTGTAGGAACAAGTTGTTGGGAGGAACAACATGCTCCCTGCATGGATTATCTGCAACAATGTCCTTCAGGGTGAGGCTTGGTGGAAAAGGCTGAGTTCCAGGGGGAAAATAATCATTTGCATCATATAATTAAGAAATGTATCACTGAGTATGCACCTAGTGAAGGTGAATTATGGAGGCTTTTGGTTAGATTAAATCTGGAATTTCATATTGTGTGTGTTCTTCTTGCGTTTTTTCTTTTTTTAATGTAAACTATTAAAACAGCTCACAAGATGGATATTTGATCTGAAACTGTACAGAAAAGACTAATAATGCAATACCTTATAAACAGAGAGGCAATTCAAGTCATTTTGGGAAGTGCAGCTGCTATGAAAGGCAGCAGCTTTCCTTGTAGGTGTTGCATGCAGTAAAGGTGCCACAACAACGTTCTGTGACATTCACCTTTAGGAAGGGACATGAAGACAAATAGATGTTAATTACAGTTCTTAACAAGACATGAACAAAAATTCAGATTTCTAAATATTTTTGAAGCCATTCTTTACTTTCTGCCTTAATTAGGCTACACCCTGACTCCAGAACCTGGGAACAGTCTTTGGGTCCGGATGGATTTTGACACAAGTCAAGGCGAGAGCCCAGCATGCAGCAGCAGTCAAAGGCTGCCTTGCTTTCCACCAAAAGGCATCTGGGAGCCATCTGGCAGCAACACCAAGGGTATCTTCTCATATCTCCAGAGAGCAGTATAAATGTAGGCAGCTTATCAGGGCCCTGGCTCTAGCAGGGACTTGTGCTGCCAGTGGAACTGATCAAATTATTTGGGGTACCCCTGATCTGCAATGAGATGCTCTCAAGATGCACCTATTCTGTGACCAGCCCAGCTTGCTTTTCTTGCTCAAGGCTGCCTCGGCTGCATGTCTTGGTTAAAACATACCCTGAAGGAACAGCTCACACAAGATTGTATTCATATTGACAGTAAAGAATTAACATGCGTCCTATCATTGCCTTCTACCAAAGCAGATTTTGTTTGAGGGATCATGTGTAACAGTCCTTAATTGTATTAGCTTTAGTCAGAAGCATTCTTTCCTCACAGAAATATATCCCTAGAAATACTTGCTCAATAGCCACCTGGGCTTTTGCTAGGATAGTCAAGTAATAATTCTTTGAAAAAGAGCAACTAAGATCTCAAAATATTGAAGAAAATCAGGATTCATTAATTATTTACTACATTAGAAGCAGTTTGTATCTTTAATAAAAATAACAAATATTGAAAATTCTAGCACTTTTATTGAGATGAAAGTAGGAACAATCTGCTTAGAATGATTTGCCTTAAAGTGAGCTTGAGTATTGTTGTTTACTAGATTAGACAGGATGCATTTCAGTCGATAAATAAAGAATGGAGCTTTTGCCAGATGACTCATTTCCCCTAAATCATGATTGACTCTGAAAGGATTTGCTTTGTTTCTTATGTAGTTTTTCTGTTACTCAGCTTGCCTGAGATGGGCTTTGACTACCTCTGCAATGAGATGTGGTTACTCTCCACTGCTCTATTTAACTGCAAAAATTGCTGTGAGCTGAAAATCCACTCAGATGCTGAAGTTTAGACTGAGCTGTCATCAGAGCTATGGAGAGAAACTCCATGGAAGAGATTGCATCACTCATTCTGCATCCTTTTGAGAAGGCAGGGACAGAGCAGATTTTGCCCATCAATGTGCAATAAATGGTGTCAAGTGCAGCACCCTGTGGAAATGATAAGATAGTACTCAGAAAATTTTGGCAAATAATTTTAAACTGAAAAAACCACGGTGAAATCGCCTGGGAGTTGAAGTCAGGAGCAATGTGAAGGGCTGACTTTGATATGCTCTGAATTCAATTAGAACAAAGGAAACCCAAATTTTCCACCTCCTCACACACAAATGAGGATTTATTCCCTAGCATGCCATGGAATTTCTGCCTCAGAGATTTGTGCCAGAAATACTGTTAATTTGTTGTTTAAAGACCTGCTACATCTAAAAATTAAACATGCAGGCCTCTAAACCTTATTGGAATAATGGATTTTAATTCCCTTGCTCTCTTCCTTGTTTAAGCTCTCTTGGTTTATGCTTGTTATCAGGAAGAGCTTGTGATTATCTCGTTGGCAAAGACCCTGTGCTTTTATCATTTTTATCATAAAGAGGAGAAAAAATATACTTTGGTACAGTTTTATGCAACTGTAGAGTAGGAAAGAGGTTTTTTCCTAGTGACCAGTTTCCTAAAACCAGCAGTGCATAAACATATCCATTCACCCAGATAATCATTTTCCCAGATTTGATTTAAGACACTTCATTGAAGTTACTATGCTCATGTAAACG
Source organism: Aphelocoma coerulescens (assembly GCF_041296385.1). NCBI lineage: Eukaryota > Metazoa > Chordata > Aves > Passeriformes > Corvidae > Aphelocoma > Aphelocoma coerulescens. The sequence continues at coordinate 77,144,884 of NC_091014.1, read as the reverse complement.
AGCAACCATATATGAGTGAGCCAGGCCTTAGGCCTTGATTTTCCTCCAAAAGATGAAAGCAAATGAAGAAATTCAGAGAACAAAACAATGGGTAAAAAACTGGAACTGAACCATTTATGGAGGGAGATTTAGGACTTAATCCTTCGAAGAAAAACCTGCTCTGGCCCTGATCCAAAACAGTACTCAAGCCTTAACTCTAACTCCATCTGCAGTTTCACTGAAGCCTAATGTCTCTCCAAGTGCTTTGTAGACTGGGGCCAGAATATCAGTAATTTGCAAGACTAAGCCCTCAAAGAAATGATCTTGGTCAAGTGATAAGGACTGGTAATGAGCTGAATTTGTAAGAGATAGAAGGAGCTGGCTGTGGGCATATCAGTGGGTTGTAAAATGAGGATTAGTAGGGAAGTTTGAGCAAAACCCACTGAAAGAAATAGCCTTACTACTATTTAAACTTGTACAACTTCCTCTTTATTTCTTTTTTCCTCAATAAAAGAATTTCTAAATAGGTTTTGAAACAATACAATGTTTCCTGAGAACTGATAATTTTTGTTGTGGCAAAATTCTTTTGTTTTTGTCCTCAAACCTTCTATCCAAATTTGTTAGGTCAGAATTTAGAATCAGAATTTAGGCATGTGCGAATGCCTCCACCTTTGTTCTCTGGAGGTAAAACAAAGCTTGGCTTTCTTCTCCAATAAATACCTCTGCTTCTCATCTAGCTATTTGATGTCACTCTTCTTTTTGCACAGTTCAGTGGTACACGTGTATAAATGGTGTGTGTAATATATTCCTATTATTTGCTATCAGCATACTAATGCAGCCTATACCATTACCCATCCCTTGCAGATTGCTGCTCCTTAAACCAAAATCTTTACTGAACCATTTAAAATAATGTTTGTTCCATGGTTCCCACTCCTTTCAGGTAGACAAGGGAGCAGTGTTTTGGCTGTGGGCAAAAGAGGCAGCGCCTGAATGGTGAATTTCTTTTCATAAGGCAACTGTGCCTGTGGCAACATCAGTGGAGATGGAAATAGATTGTAGATAACTGCTTGGCACTGAATGTAGGTGAGGTGAGGGCACTGAATGCTAAGTGAGGTGGGAGAGCAGCCCAGAGCTGGCCAGCCTGCCTCCAGGGGTGACACCAAGGACACTGCTTTGGGGGCTTTGCAGGTGGGTGGCCGAATCTGCCTGTGCTGTCGCCTCTCCAAGGCCAGGCTGTGTTCCAGAGAAGGGAGCAGACTCAGTGTCCCCCCCAGCCCTGGACAGACGTGGTGGCAGAGGCTCCTGGGCTGGGAGAGTGACCCTGCTGCCTTCTGCCAGAGCTGGGCTCTCAGTGGGTTCAAGTCCTGCAGGGCCAGTTATGTCTAGAACTCACTGCAGGGCTGCTGTGGTTTGGGTTCTGCGTGTTCCTTTTCAAACTCAATGTGATAAAAAATTACTTTATAAGGAGTGATTTGTGCAAATAACCCAGGAATCCATAGCTCATATGTGGGTCAGAGTTCAGCTTCAATTTTGAGCTCACACTTGCTGGCTTACAGCGAGCTGGTTAGAACTCCTCACGCTTCCCAAGATTTGCATTAGAATCCAGTGTTTATTTGTTGTTTCTTTTATTCTTGGGTGTCTGGATGTGGGACTGTGGTTTGTGCCATTTGAGAGAGGACATCCAGATCCAGACATAGAGTTTAAATGTAGATTTAATCTGAGCTGTCTGTAGTTATGAACACAAGTAGAGGAAGAAAAATGGGGAATAAAGAAAGTGACTAAATTTCTTGGTCCTCCAAAAGTGTTTCACTTATATTTGGACGGAGGTTTGAAATAATTTTCAAATTATTTAAACAGACTGTCTCCTTATGTCTTAATCTAAACTGGACCTCTTTCTAAACAGATCTTTTTAGAAGTGCTGCTCTAAACCAATTATAAATTACTGACGTGATGCAGGAATTCCTAATTCAGAATCTATGGCTTATGGTATTTTGCCATTTCCACTGGGTGATATACTGGCTAATCATTAAGGTGGTTAAGAGGAAGACATGAACAAAAGTAACTGCAGATGGTCCCCAAGCAGCTGGAGTGCTACATCCAGATTTCACAGAGACCTCCAGCTGTTGAGGTTCTCATTATGCAAAGCAAGGGTTGCCCCAGAATTAACTTTTACTGCAAGCCCCCCACCAAGGCTTTGACCACCCAAATGCCTACAAAGAAGATTTCTACAGCATACCACCTCATTTTCCTTTATGCCACACTTCATTATATGTGCTAAATAAGGATCAGATAACAACCAACCAACAAGAGTCCTTTTGCCTACCACCCCACATGGGAATCATCTAACCTTAGTATGGAAGAGGTGCTTTTGGAGTTCAACCAAGCTGGTAGTAGTCCTTCTACATTAGCTTGTCCTTAAGAAAATGCAGTTCATGCCCTTTCCCACTGAGTAAATGGTTCCAATTATCTGGAACATTAATCACTGGCTTCCAAAAACTCTGGACTTGGAACAGAGTCTTGAAACTCTGCATGACCACAACAGTTTAGCTCTTATCTGACTTAATCTTGCCCACCTCAGGGATAATTTATAGCTATTTGATCTGTTGAATAAGATACACCCAAGGTTATTGACCTCTAGTGCCACTTGCTCACACAAGATATCCCAGGGTTGCTTTAGCTCAATTGAGCAAGAATATTTTCTAAAAGTAGCCCCAATGAAACTTGTAAGGCTGGTGACTTGTTTAGGAAAGTCATGTCTATGGTGTGAAAGTACCAAAGTTGAACTTGGGATAATGCTGCTTCCTTGATAAAGACACTTGCCAGGGAAATTCTACAGCTGGTAGAAGAATAAAATAAAACAATAAAAAGCCCCATTAGAGCCCGTATCATTAACAGCATTCCTAAAAGAGGAAATCCACACTTACCTGAAAATCGATGGGTTTTTATAGGGCCTGAGAAGACTGAAGGATTCACATAGATCATCCTACAGCTTTTGCCTGTTGTTTAGGATGGGGGAGAATCCTCCAGCAAACACTTGGGCACAGTGTTGGCTGTGCTCCAGAAGTGGCTGTCTCCCAGTACTCTGATGGCTTCAGGCAAACTGGGGTTAATCATACACCCTGCAGTAAGTGGAAAAGGGGTGGCCTCTTGGGTGTCTAGGTTTGAAATGACTACTCACTCTGCACAAGACACAAAAAAGAAAGGTGTTATCTCAGGGAGCAATCTGTTTTTTCGGTTGGGTCGGGGTTTTTTTGTTTCTCTCTGCTGTTAACTGAATGACTTAATATTTTGAGAAAGTTAATTCGGATGGACTTATGAAGATGAAAGTGTAATTAAGGGTTTAATCCATCTCCACATCTGAGAAACTGTGTAAAACCAGTGAGAAGGAGCTGTACAGCCACAGTCACATGTGATCCTTAAGCCTGATGCTGATAGTGGCTCCTTGGCTGGGACCGTGTGACCTTTTAAAGGCTTGTAATGGAAAGAGGAAGAAATGTCTCCTGACTGTAAAAGTCTAGTTTACCCTTTCAGCCTGTGATAAATTAACTGCTTTGTTAAAGTGACAGTTTATCCTGTTTGCATGCCAACAAAGGCAAAAAATGCAAGCATGCCTGCCTGGCATGAAGCATGGAAGTAAACCACATGCCTCCATTCACCCCTGGCTCTCTAAATCCACAGAAATACAGGACTTGGAATGTATGTAGGAATGCGTTGGATGCAGCATCAAAGCATTGTCCTGATCACCATCATCCATTCACAATCTTGCAGAGTGTAGTAATGCATATTTTCTTGCTTATTCTTAGATTTGTAGTTTGACCCATGAGAATTATTTTAACTCTTGCTGGGATCGGGGGAGCAGACAGGCTACAACTCCAGCTTTGATATATTAGCTGATTAGAGCTTCTGGCAGCCTCCAGGATGGGGTTTCTCAGCAGCAAGTTCTCCAGAGGATTTCTGAGGGTGGGATTTAAGTTTTTTTCCTTCATCAACAGTCCTGCTGCTAGTGGAGTGTGTGAAACAAAAGTTCAAATGTTGGCATATTCTCCTGTGGGATAGCCATACTCACAGTAGATAATTTCCATATCTGAAATAAGCTACACAATGATATGTTTTTCAGCTGCTGCACCCAGCTGAAGCATAATCAGTGATTACTAGTTTAGTTATTAATGCTTCTGTACTACTTTTCCCATGCTCATGCAAATTAATGTGAAAAGAAAAAAAAAATCATAGAAGCTATGTGATGTTTTTTCTATAAAAACAGAGCACCAAGAATTGAGAAATCAGGAATTCCTGCTCCCTCAGATGCCTGAGTTAGAAGCAGAGTAATTTTTCAGCTCTGATGCAGTCTTTGTAGAAAGTCTGACAGCTGAATTTCCTCCAAAAATGCTGATTCTCTTCAACAACAAGAGAAGAATTTTCCTGTACCTAGGTTCTTAAATTCAACACTTAAATTTGGATGGGTTTAGTTATTCCCCTCACAACAGCTGGCACCTTTTGGGGCTTGCTTCTCTTCCTCAAGAGCTTTGAAAACTGTGATAGAAATCTAATTGTAGTTTCTTTTTCTTTCTCACCCAGTTTGGAACTGGGTATGGACCTTACTGCAGTACACTGGTAAACTGGGAGACTATCAAGAAACAGTATGTTTCAGACAGTTTAAAATAGATTCAAAATAACCAAAAATACAGGAGTTGCAGCCTTTTACCAGCCCCACAACACGTGCAGGATAATTGAGCAATATAAACTGATGATCTTCACTACACATGTAATATTATGTTTAGGGGAATTTTAAAAGGGTCAAAGAGATTTTAAAATAATCTTAAAATTTTCTCCCTGCAGTAGTTAATCACCAGCTGTGAGCACTGGTTTTCCTCTAGTGCTTCTACTGAAGAAGGTGGGAGTTTCTTTCTCTCATCTAGCTGAGTAAGAGAGCTGGGATCTGAGATGTGTATGATCCTTGTGGCTTCCAGAGATGCTACAGCTGAGCAAAAGCTCCTTTCCACCTCCTGGCAGTATATTCCTCATTACAATACATTGCCAAAATCTATTCTGGAATTCCCACTGTTACCATCTTCCCTTGCTGCTGTCCTCAGAGTCCCACTGAGACTTTTAGAGGAAGAAGAGTTCCCTTTCCATGTTCTGCCATGCCCCTTCAGCGATCAGGTCCCAGCCATGGGCATGGCTGAGGTGCCTCTGGGTGCCCTCCCCCTGCACCAACCCACGCAGCTGTCACTGCATCACCCATCCCTGCCACACCAGAGCATCACACCACAGGAGGGGCTGCTGCCTTGCACTTCCAGCTACTCTTGAAACTGTGGTTTTTTGTGTGCTTTTGAAGGAGAAGCAGGAGTACCCCAGAGAAGATGACCTCGGTGCTCCCTCTGCCTCAGTGTGTGGGGCCAAAAGGAGTCCCTGATCTCTGTGGGATCAGCAGATAAGGTGTGATGAAGTGTGCACCCAGCCACGTTGCTGCATTTGTCATGTCATTTCTGCACCTCTGACTGGCATGGTGATACAGAGGGCTAAGCCCACGTGCAGCTCACACTACCTTATGGCTTGATAATGAGGTCTAGGGGGACTTAGCATCTGCTAGCTTCATGTCTGTGAAAAAAAAAGGAAATGAAGAGAAATTATGGATACTCTCTCTCCCTTGTAGCAGTACTTAAAGTGTTGAGGCTCCTGGAATAAATCCTTGGCCCAAAGGAATCTTAAATGTATTGAGTGTGGAGTGGTAATTCACACCTTCTTTGAGCCTGTCAAGGTCGGCCAAGTAGAGGCTACAGAAAGCATCAAGGAGAGAATTTAATGAAATCTAATTCTTCCATACTCCCAGAACTTTATTGCTCCAGAAAACTCGGCTAGGAAACCTGCAAATGATGGAAGATTAAGCACAAGTATCAACAAATTAGAAGTGAATTCAGCACTGGAACGTATCTTACGGTGAGTGCCCAGTGCAGGATGAGAATAAACAAGAAGTGCTCCATGAAATGGAAAATAGGAGCAATGAGAAGACAGCTGCAATGCATCTTCAGGCCACTCTGTGCATCGCAATCCTGAAAAACCGATCCAACATTGCCACCTGCGGGTGGCTTTGGCGAGGAGTGCAGGGGCCACGGCAGCGCTTCCCGGCGAGGGGGCACGGGCACGGACCCGAAGGAGGGTGGGAATGTGGGAATGCAGCGGCGAGCCTTTGGGAAGGGCAATGGCCAGCACAGGGGAGCGATTCTGTTCTTCAAACGCAAAATGTGGTGCTGCCGTGAGACACTGCTGAATGAAACACTCTCCCTGTTGTAAAACACCACTTTCACTGGCTGAAGAGAGGGAATCATTAATCACAGAGGCGTGGAATCATTGAATCAGTCAGGCTGGAAAAGGCCTTTAAGATCATTGAGTCCCACCATCAGCCCAGCACTGTCGGGCCCACCAGTACACCGTGTCCCCAAGTGCCACATCTACGTGGCTTTTAAATCCATCCAGGGATGGTGGCTCCATCCCTTCCCTGGGCAGCCTGTTCCAGGGCTTGACAACCTTCTCCATGAAGGAATTTTTCCCAATACCCAACCTAAGTCTCCCCTGGCACAACTTGAGGCTGTTTCCTCTTGTCTCCTGGACAAGAAGCTTGCTACTTGGGAGACGAGACTGGCCCCCACCTGGCTACAACATCCTTTAGGGTGGTTTTGGAGAGCAATAAGGTCTTCCCTGAGCCTCCTTTTCTCTTCAGTTCCCCCCTTAGGTCAGATAACAGCATTGGTGATCCAGCTAAATTTCTCTTTGTGGTTTAACTGAGGATTTGGAGCCACACCTCATTCTCTTTTGCAACGGAGGTTTCTCAGTAGCTCCCTTCACTTCCCTGGGTTGTACTTGCAGGGAATTTTGGCTTCAGGTGAGTTTTGAGAGAATTTGTCAGTTACTGGCAGGTCTCTGGTTAAGCGCAGTCACTGATCATTGTTAAAAATTATATTCAAGAAGAACCTTTATTTCAGCAAAGGGTGAATTTAGCAGATATATATTCATGCAATAGTATTGTATTTAAATGCAGGTTTTCAATAAATATTGCAGTTTTTTCATAGTTTCATTCACTAATCATACATTCTGATTGTAGTACCTACATTAGTTTTTCTTAAAAATGAAATACAACAACAAACAGAATACAATTGTTATAAACTAAAAGAACGTGCTTCACTGGTATTGACTATAAATATATATATATATAGGTAAAAGACTTGCTATGTTCATGCCTACAAAAAAGCCAAAGTAAGAGGATAATGATGCACCTAACTTCTCCAAGGATTCAAGGAGAGGTTCAAGGATTGGGCATCATTGAACTAGCTTGTGCAGTGGTCTGTTCATGCAGGTGCTGGGCTCATTTAGAGAAGCACTAGAAGATACCATGGGTAGTATCCTGCTACTTTCCAGAAGGTTCCCCTCCCTCCCACAGGGAGTGCAGAGAAATGAATAAAGTGCTGATTTCCCTGGATTTGTGCCTTCTATGGAGACGGGCTGAGAGAGTTGGAGTTGTTCAGCCCGAGAAGAGAAGGCTCTGGGGAGATCTTACAGGACCTTCCAATATACAAAGGACCTACAAGAAAGCTGGAGAGGGCATGCAGTGACAGGGCAAGAGGGAATGGCTTTGGACTGTGAGAGGGTAGCATTAGACACAAGGAAGAAATTCTTTGCTGTGAGGGGGGTGAAGCACTGGAATAAGTTGCCCAGAGAAGTCTCCCCATCCCTGGAGCTGTTCAAGGCCAGGTCAGATGGGGCCCTGAGCAGCCTGGAAAGTGTAGAAAGTATCCCTGCCTATGGCAGGGGGTTTGCAACCAGGGGACCTTTGAGGTTCCATCCAACCCAAACCATTCTACGAGTGCATGACTTTCAGGTGAAGGTCTGAAATCTGGCAGAAAAATCCATATTGCTTGGCAAGTATTGCTTGGCAAGTGTTTTACTGACCAGGTTTCTCTTCTGGAAGGAGTGAATGAAGCAGATGGCAATCTTGCAGAGCGTGTTGCCTGGATGCAGGATGACAAGTGGTCAGCTGCAGCAGGAGAGCTGCTGGCATGAGGAGAGCTGAGGTGGAAAGGTCACCTATGCCATCTCTGCCAGGGAGAACTATAAAAACAACCCCCAGGAGACCTCGGAGCATTACACACACACACGGCTCTTCTGGGGAAAAATGAAAGCAGAACTTTTCATGTTCTGCCCTCCGGGTGGTACCATACTTGCTGTGTATTCCAAGGAGGGGTGGAACTCCTTCTGCTACACTTGTAGTTAAACCAGCACATCTCACTTCTTTCTGAATTACCTTTCACTCCTGTAAAGGTTCTGCACAACTTGAAATCCATTATTTTTTCTTAGATGAAAGTATTATAATAATATATGGCATATACCTTATGTATTCAGGTGGACTCTTTTTTTTGCTATGATTTCAGATGCAGCTAGGAATGGGAAAGGAGGGTCTGCTGTGCAAGAAGAGAGTTATATTTCCAACACTATATTTTAATCCAAGTGTAATACTGGATTTCTCCACCTTCAGAAGCTTGAATGTTAGGGTTTTTTAACACACCATTGCTCACAGAACATAGATTTTGTAGGTTATGCTAAATGAAATTACTCTTGTTTAAACTATCCATTGCAATGTGTTGTGAAAAACACGTACTTCAGGTAACTGTTCTGGAATATAACTGTGTGGGACAAAAGGAGACTGAACTGAAAAACCTCCTTCTAAAATAATTGAGACCCTCAGAATTATTTAATGTTCCTCCTTCTATTCTCTCTGGCTTGTTTCACAGTCATGACATTTGTAGTCTCTCTGGGACTTGATATATTTCTTGTCTAATTGCAGAGCAAAGACATCAGATTGACTTAGGCTGTATCATTTGAAGGTGTATGTTTGTATGTTCCTATCAGACTTTAGGTTTTTTTTAGAATTGGACTGAAATTTCTCATCCCTCTTGACTTTTGTCTCTGTCTTCCCCCTTAGAAGGCCCTGGTTGTGTTCATAGCCTCGTTACCCCACCACAGGCCAAGGAGAAGCAAATGGGGCCAGGCTGTTGCTTCAGCCTCTGCTTTAGGGTTTTGCTTCTTCTGCGTCCTGTGCATTGTGATATGCAAACCTCTGTTGGCCAGAAATCCCCAGTCTGGTCAGAATGAATGCAGATCATAAAAGGGAAGGGAAGGGAAGGGTAGGATGCATTTTAATGTTTTTAGGCTTTGCTGAGGACATCTGGCCTGTGGTGACTTGCTTAGAAGAGGATTAATTGTAATGCAACCTCAGGAAGAATGGGGATCCTTTAATGACAAGTGTCACGTATACAGGAAATGTATTGTGCATAAGAGCCAGAGGAATCAAAACAGAATTATAAAACCTTTTTAGGCTCTCCCTGATGTTCCAAAATGCTTTAGAGAAATCCATTATATGTGGAGAATTTCCCCAGCAGGAATTCTTCGTGGCCTCAGTGTCTTCCATTTTAGTAAAGAACTTGTTTGAAATCCAAAGTTACAGCAAATGAGGTGAAGGCTCCACTGTGTTTTCCCCATGCACAGAAGTGCTTTGCACAAATGCAAAATGCAGCAAATGGACTGGTTTGTGTCAAATCACAGTGTTTGTGCCATGTAATTAAATTCTGACTATTTGGATGCAGACAGACATCAATATGGACCCACAACCTGATTCCTGTGGGTGAGTATTTGCAGTCCTACAGCCTTACAACCTGAGGAAGGAGTCAGAAAGCCCAGGCATCTCCTGGGGAGCTGGAGGCTGGTACAGAGATATCCAAAGCACCAGAGCTTCCAGCCACTGGGAATCTCCAACGCAGGAATCAGGTTTTCCAACATGGCTCTGAATGCAGCCCAGCCTCTTTTTGTGAGCTACGGTGCTCAGGCTAACAAACCTGCCCCAGGAGAGTCTTTGGCTGTGGTCCTACAGATGCCCATGGGGACAAATTAATAAATAAACCAGAGGTGTAATATGTTTCCTGAAGGGTGACACTGGACCAATTGGATTTTCTAATAGCAACAGCACTCGCTGGTTTTGAAAATGAGATACTGAGAATGGGAAATTGCTACTTTCAGAATAACACGGAGGCCAACTACTACAATGTTTGTAGGAAAGAAATATTGGATACCCATAAATAAGTCATGTTAGAAATGTTAGAAGGCTTTGGCTTTTTTTCTGAGAACAAAAATGTAGAGCATCGGAGAGGAAGGCTGTGGTGTATAAATGAAGGCTTTATTTTTTCCCATTCCCTCTAGAAGTTTTTTGAGAATCTGAGCTTAAATGCCAAGGCTGTCAGGAAAGTAGCTTTGTGGTCAGGAGTGCCAGGGAGAGAGAGCCCTGTCTGGCAACTGGAACTTAATTTTCTAGAAGTCTGTGTATGAAGGAGATTCAGATTTTTTTTCATTTGTGTAACTAACTGCTTGTGAGACCCAGAGCCACAAGCAAATAAAATTGTCAGTTTCCTAAGACAAAATCCACAAAAGGCAGGAGAGGGATAAAAATGTTTTTTTACTTGGTAGTGCTACTAGTTGGATTGCTTACTGCTTCAGATTGAGGCTTGCTTCCAAACAAAACATAAATTTAACATGACGAATGAAAACAAGATTGAAATAGTAAAACATTTTCAACAACTTGAGATTTTTTTCAGGTAATTTCATGAACTTACTACAAATTTGTGAATCACATCAGCTGATAAAAATGTTTACCTTTGCCAAAATGTTTTAACTGACTCTACTGTGACCTTTCCCAGTCACTTCCCCTTTTGTGTGTTCATAGAAGCAGCACAACCAGATCCAGGTAAAAAGAGGGACACCTACGGAGTTAGTGTGTGGTAAAAGTATTTCATGCTTTGCCTGTTCTTCTGAACACTCAACTCAGCTTTTGTGAAAGTTTCTCTGCAGAAGGATGCTGTTCCCGTCAATAATAATCCATTCAAAACAAGCCCATCCCACTCACCCTCCATTATGACTGTACTTTAGACTTGGTTCCGTGAAAAGACCTAAATCTCTCCTTTAAGGCACATCTTTCATCTCGCCTCTTCTAAAACTTCCCTTCGACTTCCCCAATCAGCTAATTACAGTTAAAAGTAATGGAGGGGGTCACTCTCAGCACTTGCTATCTGCAGCTAATCCATTTTACAGCAGGGGAGGTAAAGAAGTATCTCATCCAACAGGAAAGAGCTTTGGAAGAGTTAGATCATATTGTCCAGACAAGAACTTGGCTATGATGGTGCATTTAGCACCTGTAATCCTAATGGATGAGCTGTAGAATCCTTAGTAATCACAGGAGTAGTTAAGAAATTGGTTTTATGCCTCATCCAAAAGAAGTTAAAAAGACAGACAGAGGAAGGAAGCCGTGAGTACCTGCCTGTGCATGACTGAATCAGTGGTGTCCACTGCAATTTTTTTCACTTTCTTAGGAGCACCTGCTCAGGATCCTTTGCGTGGTCACAATTTTTCTGCTGACCAGGCAACAGAATTGTTATCAGCATGCTTGCAGGTGCCTCCTTGAAGGTGATTGATAAATTCCAAGCAGGGTTTTAACTGGACACTTGGACAGCACACCCTTTCTGTACATCACCTGTATTTGTTACCTTGATTACAGCTGTGTTGAGACACCACTTCCAAACAAGAATCTTTTGCCGGATGCAGTGGGGATTTCTGGGTGCTGCTAGATTTCTGGGTGGCAGGGAAGCAAAAGGAAGCAATAAGCACCTGTCCTGCTGGGGGCAGCCCCTGCATAAACCTTAAGCTTCCACAGTTTGATTTCCAAAAGCAACCTGCCTCTGGCTTCCTGCATTTGCTGCTGATTACAGGCACCAGGAGTTTCTCACTTTCCCCTAAGCTGCTTAATGTTAAACTGCATTTAGGGGTTTTTCTGAAGCATGGAAAAGCATGTTTTCTGGGAAGGGCTGAGGGAGGATCTCATCATCCTCACTGCTTGAAATCTCATGAGGTCCCTTTCATAGCTGTGGTTTCTGTTTTCTACCCTATAGAAAGCACTACATTATGATAATATCAAGGCTGAGTGCTGATGCAGGCTGAAATCAGGAATCACTGAAGTTAAAGCTGTGTACACTGACATAGTGCTGCTTCTCACTGTTTTTTGAGACTTTTTTTCCCTATATCATAACTGGAGCTATTTCTTTTCCAGAAATCTTTCCCTTTTTAACATTTTCTGCCATAAAGGTTAAAACCAGATTTTACAGCAATAGAAAATTGCTTAACTGTTCAGTGGAGAATTGAAAAATCTTATACTTTGAATTGCCACAGCGTGGCAATGTTTCAGAGAATTTTGGTTGAGTCTGCTGACAATATTGGTGAACCCCAGCATTGGGCTGATGGTGGAGCATTTCCCTGTAACCTTCTCTGTACTCTGCATAATTCAGCATGGCAGCAACAAGCTCCTGGGTAAAAGAGGGAGGAAGAATGCACTGAGATGCTGTGGTAGAGAATGAATTGCAGTGATTGGGGTGAGGAGAGGGTACAGGGATTTAATTAGATATTTTTAAAATTCTCATCATGTTTTTAATTTGGGTGGGAGACACTAGCATTGCTGTTCTCTGAGCTCTCCATGTTCTCTTCCTGATATTTCCCCCCTGCTAGGTCCTACTCAATTAATTTATTTTTCTGTAGGAAAAATCAAAACTGTGATTTTTTGAAACTAAGCAATGGGCAGAATGTCATACCTGCCTGTTTCTTACATGTTTGTGTCCAAATATTCTGTAATGTGAAAATAGCATATTAAGATTCTGAATTGCAGTAAGGTTGTTTACAATCTTCCACATTATTGTTTTGTTGCATAAAGTAAAGTAACCATGGCAGTATCACACAGATGCTGTTTTAACCTCCCAATTCACTGACACTTGTGCCTCTTGGAAGCTTTACTCCAATAAATGCCTGTGAAGGAGCAAATGTCAATATAATTTCTCAAATTAGCTGTATTTGACAAGGATCAGAGAGAGGACACAGCCCAGATCCTGGATCCAGCTAGCTTCAAGCTTAGCCAGAGTCTTGTAGCTGAGGCAGATATCTTATATTGTCTCTGTGTCCCTATTTCCTTACAGAATTATTCACATTTAAATATTTGGATGGGGAAAAAAATTAATTTGTTGGATTTTGGTTAATCCCTGGAATTATGTCTTGGCATTATGCCCTGTAATTGTGTAAAATCAAAGATAGCTTTTCCTTTTCCCTGGATGTGATACCTTTTCCTTCCCCTTTTGCCTAATCTTGAGGTGGAGCCCCAGGGCTCTGCAAACACGCCTGCTCTGTCCAGACTCCATCAGCTAAAAGCACCCAAACTTGTTTTCTGTGCTTCTGTGGAAGGTTATCCTCAATGTTTAGCTTTATTTTCACCCACAAACAAGGTCCAGGGGGACATTATGGCTGCTGCTGCTGCGAGAAGAATTTCACTGTCAGTGTCAATTTGTACAGCACTTGGTGAATGGGTTGCACATCAATACCCTGGTGTGCCTGTGTTCCTTCTCTATCAAGAATCTCTAATGCATCTCCTTGCCCCATCCCTCTCCTTTCAGAGGTGCATCTCTGAACATCCCTCCCAGCACAGGGAGTAACCTGAGCACTAGGAATTAATAGCTCTGTCCCACCAATTCACTGATGCTCTTTTTGAATCTTACCAAGTTTGGCACAGGCCTACTTTAACACCTATTATTTCCCAATGACATTCATGTTCCTGAGGGGATCTTAAATTCATTGAAGGGGTTTCCTTGCTCACTGTAAGATATTAAGCAACAGAGTTATCGTTGATACCAATTTAATTAATTCTGCTGCAAGACACTAATGTATTCAGAAGGCTACCACGGATATTACACGCACTCTGTATTGCTCATAGCTACTCTAATTTACTGTGCTGCACTTGTATTGATTTTTGCTGTGGCAAAATCGAGTCAGACAATAATGCATGGATTTGGAAAAGCTTTATGGTTCATAAACATTGGCACATTCATATTTGACTTTGTCAGCAAAGGAAAATTAGTTCAAACAAGGTGCAATGATGCATTCACTGCTCTGGGAGCCTCTAGTTCAGAACTTGACACTGATAAACTATTATAATTAATTCTTTCCATTTAATGAGATGGCTTACACTATCAGCAAATGCGAGCTTTGATGTCAACATATTATATTGACCATCTTCCTATATTAATTAGAACACAACTTGATGGAGTCTTTTCTGATGGAAGACCAAAAGACAAATACAGTGAAATTTGTTTATGTGCCTAACTAACTACACATATTGAGGCAGCTCATGTGTGCTTACCCAGAGCCAGAGAATGGTTTTCAGCGATAAAGCAGAAGAAATTGGGAAAGTGAACTTCTTGGCTCTATTCCTGCATTTGTCAATGAGTCAGGCAAGTCATTAGACACAGTCTGAGTCCAGCTTACCTATCTGTTTAATGGAGATAATAAGACTTTCCTGTTAGGGAGAGGGATTTTAAGGCTTAATTAATTAATATTGTGGAGCTCTTTGCCGCATTAAAATGAAAGTCAAAATATTGCTTGCTGTAGGTTAAATTGTATGAAAACAAAGTGTAATCTGATAGTGCTTTAATTTTACGCATTTTTACTGAAAATTACACTAACTTGATTACAGTGATGCTAACATTCAAATACTTCAGAGTTATTGGAGAGCTTGTAGGAAAAATGAGTGCAATAATAGTTTACAGATCTGCATGTAAAGGGCTAAGAATAGCTGGTTACTGGTGATGATTTTATTTCGCTTTATAAGTGCAGAGAACGTGCCAGAAAAATAAAAAATTGCAGTATGTTTTGACATTAACAGACATGAATAAGTGGTACTCAGTGGAGCTGAAAAATAAAGTGATTAAGTAGGTCAGCTTACTTAAAGAATAGGGAATAAAAACAAGGCTAAAACAGAGGTGAAAATGGGTAGAAAGCATGAAATCCATAGAAGACAGCAATATTTGTACAGGTGTGCCCAGGTAATGCATTGGTAGTGACAAAAGAGGCGTTTTTAATGCAAAACATTCTGGCAAAAGAGGGTACTTGAGATCCATGTGCTGGATTCCTACAGCACTGTGCATGGGAAGGAGGGGCAAAAGCAAGTACTTGAGCAGCTGATGGTGACTGATGTCAGCCTGGAACTGCTCTGTGCCATGTCAGGCTATGGCAGCACCTGTGTCCTTTGAATTCTGGGGGTTTGAGTGCCTGGCCACAAGACGAGGGCTCTGCTTACTCCTCAGGCTCTCTGCCAGACTCCTGCTTGATCATGTTTTTTGGATGAGGGCTTGCTCAGAGTAAGCATCACCTTAAATGTCCACCTTTATGTGTTCTTCATGGATGATGATCTTGGCAGGAAGTTTTCAATTGACTCCCACCTTCGTTACTATCTCCTTTCTTAAAAATATTTTCCAACATTACTAGTTCCATCCCAGTGATAAGAACACTGCTGTCTTGTGTCTCTTTGATGTCTACTCTGTTCATAAGACTTTTGGAAGAAAACAGGTATTTTCAGGCTCAGTCGAGCCTTTGTCCAGCAATGTTTATTCCTGTCATTGCAACAATGAGCTTGTTCCCAGCGTAGTAACCAGCTTCACCTTTCTGATTACTGTCACGTTGACTGCTTGAATCAATATTGCACCTTAAAATGATAAAATACCTTGATTCAGGTTGGATGGATCAGTGCCTTGAGGATGATTGACAGAAATCTTGCAGATAAGTCTCTGACACTTAGAATGCACTGAAAATTATCCTGAAAATCTGTGTTTTCCTTGGGGTGTTGTCCGTCATTTTAGTTTCATCCTCTTTTCCACACTAATTTCAGCTGACCTCAATATGTTGTGTTGGTTTTTTTTTCCTAGCACAGACTGATTTTTGTAACAAAGTGTGTTGTTTTATATAACAGGATCCCATTTCTCATCTCTGTCAAATGTAATTACTTTGATGCCAATGCATTCAAATCCACCTTGATATTACAATCGTAGCTGGTTCACTCAGTGATGGGACAGAAACTGAAGACCGGTTTCTTTCCTTAACAAGGGCTTTTATGGTCAAACATTCACAACAACCCTACTTAAATTTGTGTTTTGGCAATCTGAACCCCAGCGTGTATCTGTGCCTTTCTGCTATTTGGGTGTGCTACTGGAATAATGGAGCCCTCTTAATTTCAAGCTGTCCAAGGTCAGAGAGCTCCATGAGTTAGAAGCAGACCTGAGTGAAATTCCTGGGAGAAAGTATCTAACAAGACTTGGACAGTGGTGGCTGTGCTGGCCACATCAGGATGGGTTGAAAATGGGTGTGAATCCCAAAGCTGAAGTATTCTTGAGATGTATGTGAATTATTTTCAGTCTCACCCTGTGAATTTCATGGACTGAGTTCTGAATTAAATTACGCTGAATAAAAGGTATTTTCTCCTATAAACTGATCCCCTGACTTGAGTAGACATTTGTTACAGGAATGTGATGCTCTAACAGAGTAAGCCATTGTCAGGAAGCAGTCACAGCACTTCCCACACCTCTAATGGCAAATTCCACATTGTCACTTCCTTTGCCGAGTAGAAATGCAAGGTGTATCAGATCTCCCGGACATCATCCTTCATTAGCTGCTTCTGCTCACACTCAAAGTTTGGGAGTTCATATACCTGGGTACCTTTGGTTTTGGTGTTTTCAGCCCTCTGCACCTATTTGGGTCACATCAGCCAGCAGCCTACTTCAGAGGGGCTGTTGCCACGCACAGCCTGCGCACAGCTCCACATTTAATTATTGCAGCTGAAGCTATTAGGCTTGGAAACACATTACCTCTCTCAAAGTCCCCATAATGTCATTTTGATGTTTTCTACGCTATTGATCTACCTCCTGCTTTGTGCAGCTTTCCTAAGCTGACAGAGAATGTCAGAGCTGTCTTGTCCAAAAGCACTGGGCCACTCCAGCCATGCCGTAGCCGCCCCCGGTTTTACGAGGCGCCGGGCAAGCGTTTGAACAGCTCTGTAGATGCCTGTTTGATGTGTGATGTGCAGCCTCCCAGGGCTCCAGAGCTTCACCCCAAGCTAATGCCAAGGTTCTACTCTGTGATATGGAAATGCCAAGGTAATTTCATGCTTTGTAAAGCTCTATGAATATTTTTAATTATGACAAAAACGCCATGGAAATGAAGATTGTTCTGGGTTTTATTGTTGCATGTAGTTTTGTATGACTCTAATTTCATAGCGATTTAGTTCATTTGGCACTTTGAGATTTGTGGGTTGTCTGGAAGCATAAGAAAGTGCACCCCATATTTGTCATGGGTTTGATAACCTTGGCTAAGCTAATGTAGGCACTCTTTTGCACACTGCTAGCAGTGATGGATTTTTACTTTTTTGCCACTGGTAGTCTCGAGGCTCTGACATGCCTCTGAAGTACAGTATTTCCCCACACTCCTTCAGCAGAATTCAATGCCACCCTGTAAGGACCATGTGGGTCAGGGCAGAAGACAATATGTTACTTAGTCTTTGTCAGCTCAAACTTTGGGTTCTCTTCAGAATCAGTGGGAATTCTTCCTTGTAAAATCCTTTCTGCCTTGTAGTGAACTCAGAGCATCAGATGGTTTCCTTTAGGACACAGGAACTCCATGACTAAATAAAACCCCCTAGTTTACTAGGTTGATACCTGCACTCAGTTTGGGCCATGTGTGTCTTCTTATCTGTTATCCTACCTTGAGCTTGAGGTGGGCATAGCTTTTGTTGTGCTCCCACTGGGACCGGGTAAGGACACCAGCAGGAGTGTCCTTCATGGGGAGAGGACAGGCACTTGGCTTCTCCCTCAGCTTGTCCCCATCTTACCTGGGTCAATGTCACTGCCAGGAGGTCTTGTCCTCTGTCCTCCTCCAGAATTAGGCAAACAGGCTGATTGAAAATACGTTTTGGTCATGGAAAAGTAACTAAGAGCCCAGGCAGAGTGAGCTGTCACCTGCTGGTGACCCTTGGTGATGCTCAATGGCTGGTGGTGGACACGAAGCTGCCTGGCATCCTCCTGGTGGGGTTGGGTGCAGAGTGGACACATGTACCGGCAGGCATTGCTGGTCCAAGGGGCCAGAAGCTTGCAGATGTGCTCAGGGGACTCATGCTCACCCCATTTGACATTTCAGCTTCTCCATTGGAAAAGGAGGCGCTGGTGTGTCTGCCCAGGGAGGTGGTGGAGTCACCGTCCCTGGACGTGTTTAAAAAAAGACTGGACGTGGCACTCAGTGCCGGGGTTTAGTTGAAGAGGAGATGTTAGATTAGGCCATAGGTTGGACCTGATGATCTCAAAGGTCTTTTCCAACCTAGTTCATTCTGTGATTCTGTGCTGGTTTCAGCTGAGGGCTCAGCTTTTGCTAACTCACCCTGACAGCACAGCCACCTGGCTGCCTTGCTCAGGTCTGCTGGCTTTCTTCTCATTTAAAGGCTCGTTCAAGATATCAGGGTAGGCACAGCAAACCATGGGCTTGGCATATTTTCACACCCAGCTCTTTCTCTATGGACTGTGAAGGATCATTCCTGCAGGTGAAAGCTGCGTTGGAAGACACAGTTGGCTGATGGATCCTATCCATCGCTGTGAGATTACTTTCCAAAAAAGAAGGCAGCCTATGTCTGCTGGAGTAAAAAAATGCAAATCCTATTAGTGTGAGAGTGTGTTAGCTCATAATTGATGTATTTGACATATGAGTGTGCTAATTTATGTAAACTGGGTAGACTGTGAAAGACGATCATGAAAAAGGAAAGTGGGCTATTTTTAATTAACATCTTCCAAATAGGTGTGTAGTGGGTCTAAAAATGGAGGGGCAATTCTATAGAGATGTTCTAACACTTATGTTTCAAAAAGATTTTTTTTCCCTTCCTACTCTTGGAATGAGCCCACATATAATGTACAGGAAGGCAGAAATGAAAAAAAAAAAAAAAATCATGCATCATTCTGTTCTTTGTGTTTAACAGTCTTTTTGACCCTCGAGATTTTGAAAAGGTAAAGATTGAAATTAAATAACAAACATTTCTGCCTTAGCTGGTAAATCTACAGATTTTCGTGCTATTTCCATATAATAGGTAAAATTCTCTTAAATCCTTCCAACCCGCTTTCCTCGGTGATTAGAATACCTGACTGTGCCAATAATATATTTGCTGAATCTTCTCTTTTCTTGCTCTCCTTTGAATGAAATTCACCCCCTAGGAAGTAAATTGTTAGTGAATGAAATGGGATTTTTATGAATACATTTATGATTTCAAGTGCTTTCCCCCATCCTCACGTAGCCGCAGGCCCACTTTCCACACGGGGTTGCTTTTGAAATTGTTTACTCTGAGTGCCCAGTAATTGCTACAATTAATCAAACGGTGTGACCGATTGCTTTAGTCAGGTGTTGTTGCCTGATTGATCAGCTGGGGTTTTCTGACACCACACAGCACATGAGCTACACACTTCCCTCACCTGCACAGTCAGGGGGGCAGATACTCCTTTGAAAAACGCTTCAATACCTGTGTTTGGGAAGTAACACGGAGAAGCAAATAATATCTTTGCATAGAAAAAGACTATTTCTAAAGTAAAAAAGGCTGCTCAGTGATGCCATTTGGGAAATGGGAGTGAAAAGGCACTGGTTTAAGGCATGCAGATTTGTATCAGGATATGGTACCCCCATACCATGGGGAAAGAGAAAAAAAACTCAGCATAGATGCCAGGGAACAAAGGGATGTTATCTGTGCAAAATTTCAGCTCCTACTGTAAATTTCTGGGGAGAGAAATGTTTCCTGTAACTATGACTCAGATTTCTGTGAATCAATAGAGCCTCTGAGGGTCAGAGGAAGTCAGTATATTTCAGAGGTGAAAGGTGCTAAAGTCTGTGGCTGACTGGAGCCCAATTTTTCTTCTGGATATTTTTCCTATTTTTTTTTTCTTTTTTTGATAAAAAGCCCAGATGGTTCTGCAATGTAAAGTACAGTTGAATCACTGAGGATTACCTCCCAGAAAGATATACCCCTTTTTTCCCCCTTTTTTTGACTTATATGGCTGTAGAAGTTGCTAAAGACAGTCAGAAAGTCCCACCCTCCCTCTTTCCCCAGTGCGAGTGTGCCTTTGGCCTGCTTAGATCATAGACAAAAATGAAGAAGCAAGTTGCATCTGGAAGGAAACACTGAGAGTGCAATACAAAATAAGAACAGTTAGAAACTGCAGTGATTTATTTTCATTTTTATCAACCATGTCTGCTGAGACCTGAGGGAGAACTGTAAAAGAGACAGTTCTTGATAACAGGCAGGGCTGGCCAAATACTTAATAGCTCACTAGAAAGGTAAATATATGAATATTTTTTTATATAGAACTCTGTTCACAGAACTTGAGCTGTTTCTCAGGCATCCTGTAGCATCCAGATACCATAGGACAGATAAATGAACGTGGCATACACTGGTTAAATGTTAAATAATCTCACCAGCCTTATGGGTATGTTTACTGCTTCCCTTCTGGAAAAAAAACCCCACACAAACCAACTCAGTGCCTCTCCATACCCGATTTCAGTGAACACTGCACAGTGCTGAAGGAACGAAATATCAGACAAAAATCTTTCCTATGCTTATTTATGAGGAAAAGATTCAATGTCAAAGACAGGTTTCTGACTACTTTAAAAAGGGAAATGACCTTTTGCAGAATAGTTCACTGCTTCTCCTGCACTGAGAGACTAATAAGTGTCTGGAAGCTGATCAGGGTGCACATCTGAAGTGTGTCAATCATTCTTGTTATGAAAAGACAGATTTGGAAAAAACCTGACAACTTGTTTGTTAAGGGGGCTGTGGGACACACTTTTAAAAGTCACAGGGCCCATACTTATCAAACTGAAATCGAAGATAAATTTGCACTTGAACACGTAAGTGCCACCCCTTGTACATTATTCTAGCCACCCTTTGCACTTGTTTTTGTTATTGTTTTATCCATTGCTGTCATTGAAATGAAAGGGCTTTAGGTGAGAATACATTTAAGAAGGAACCACACTTTATTTTCATCAGAGCATTTGTCACTGAAAAATAGCTTTGCTTCAAAAACTTCATGGACCAGGATGACTTCTTCTTAGGCTGGGTTTTTTTTTATAAAACTCCTTTCATGCCATGTTTATCCAGACTTGCTGAGGCCTGTAAAGCTTCATATAAATCTGGGTTTATACTGCAAGTAGAAATAAATGCTAATTTACAGCTTTTTTCCCTCAGACAGGCAAAGTTGGTAGATCTGACAGAATGTTGCTTAGGGGTTTTCAGGGGTAAGGGAAGAATTTACCACAAACCTTAAATCAAGTCCACGTAAGCTACCAGCACGAACACTTAGAGTAACATTTGAAACCACAAAACATCTTGATTTCTATTTTTCTCTGATAATCAAGGGTGGTATATGGTAATTAATACTCGTTTAGTTATGATGATACATTCATTAAATCGCTGATTAAAGCAACCACCAGTGTTTTAATTCATGAGGTCATTAAATAAAGGTAAAGCTCTAGCATTGTAACTAACACAAGCTTCAAGGGGTTGATGAGATACCTGAGAAGCTCTTGAAACTGTGTGTTTGATGTGGAGTCTTCCTTGTAGGTGGTGCTCTTAAAATGCAAGAGGATTTTCTTTAAACCATTTTTGTCTTCTAGGGCTGTGTCCTATAATGCCTTGAAATACTTTATCATGTTCCTGCATACTGTGCACCAGAAAATAATTCCTGCCCAGCTTTTACAGTAAATCTAGTGAGTAGAGACAGGACCCTGCATCATAAGACCATGTTATGCACCTCACTGTCAGGCCCCTCTGCTCTAAATTCTCTGCTTCACTGTGATTCTGCCAGGCTCATTCAGAAAGAACCAAAGTCCCTTAAGCCTGCTCTGACAGGTACCCACTGCAGCCCAGAGTTTGTCATAGACCAAGAAAAAATTAGGATGCCTTCCAAGTAGATGCTTAGGACAGATCCCAAAGGAAAAATGAGAGATATTTGTAATGCAATGTGGTCTTGTCATGTATCCATGCTGTAATGGAGGAGTTGGGCTTCGATGGTCCTTATGAGTCCTTTCCAACTCAGGATATTCTGTAATGCCATAAATGACCTTTGATGAATTCTGGGAAAAGGTGGCAGAGATCCACACGTGTCAGTTTTATGTGTGTGAAGGGAACTTGCTGGGGGAGTGGAGGACTCCCTGGTCAGAGAGCTGCTCTGTGTTGCAGGAGCTCCACAAATGCAAAGGTCAGGGCTTTCACTTACTCCTTGCTATAGGGCTGTCCTGGTAACTGGGAAGATGTTTCAGCTTCTGCTGTGCCAAGAAGGGTTTTTTCAGGTTTCTGGAATGCAAACAAGAGAGGGAAAAACCATTTAGTTCAAATCACCAAAATCACAATGTCTGATTCAAAAAAGCTGTGTTTGACTCCAGAATGTGTTGCCCATTTGAGCACTTTTTTGCCAATTTTTACTTTTAAAATTTTTCTCAAGTGCTTGTGTGTTTTTCATCCAAATAAATGAAACTCCCATTTGTGAGGTATTCTGCTGAATACTTCCTTCCTTTCCCCCTGGGCTCATGGAGAGGGTTACAGAGCTCTGAGGAAGCCTTTTGACTGAGGGTGTACCTTTGAGCAGAGGATCGGGGCTTGAAGGATGTCTGGAGCTTCTGAAACATCCTTGCATCAGTATCTTTCTCTAACTGACCTCTTGCAAACACAAATTACCCTGTTTCTTTCTCCATGAGTACATAAAAGATATCTCATTGTCTCTCCTTTTAGAGCTTTGCTGGTTTATTAATAGACACGCTGCTTTTATTGTTTAGATTCTAGAAACAAATAAGGTTGCCTTTGTTTTCATAGATCCTCTTCTTTTTTTCCTCTGCTCTGTATTTTTTTTTCACTCCGATTCAGTAAAGAAAAAATTTCTTTTGCTCGTCCTTCGTGTCCTACCTTCTTGTGTTCTTAAGAAATGCTTTTTATGATTGTCCAGGTTTCATCCATTGAAAAAGCCTGGAGCCAATCTTTGCTTGTTTGCTTTACTCACGTTGTGCATTCTTTCCCTGTGTGGGTGTGGGCTTTCCTTGCAAGGTGCTATTCTACTGCCTGTCTCTAACACACTTCTCAACAGCTGCTAGAAAGCACCTTTTTTAAAATTTTTTTAAACACTAATGAGACCTAATTATCACTTTCTGGAGGATTAGTTTCTATTTACAAACTGGAATCTTTCAAAGCATCGGTCCTTTGTGAAAAAGTTGAGTAATGCTAGAGCCCCATAACTTAAAGAGGATGCAACCCTTGAATTCTCTTGGCTTGTATTTTCCTCTGCTTCAACAGCCAGACCAGAATGCTTTAATATCTTGGTACTTTATTGAAGGTTTAATTCCAGAAATGTTTCTCGCTTCTTTCAGCTATTGTTCACTCTAACTCTTTGATTCTCATAGTGTTTTCCTGAGGCTAAAATGCTACTAGAATTTTATACCTTTTTTCCTTCTTTTTAAATATCTTTAATCTTTAGCTTTGCTGATGCCATTCTCCTTTTAATGTCTAAATATTTGTAAATTAGTGGAATACTGGAGAAGAAAGATGCATAAAATACACTCTTAAGGACAACAATCATGGACTGTTTCAGTTCAATTTGCCTAATAAACAAGAGGTTCCCAGCCTAAAGTTTGATCTACAGCACTCAAATACTGGTGAAATTTTAATTTCCTGAAGAAATTCACATCTTTGTCTTTCAGATAACCTCTCTTCATCCTAAACCTGAGTACTGAAGGAAATTTAGCTATGCTTAACCCCTTGCATACCAATTTCAGACAATGCTCCAAACATTATCAGAGTGGGGAGTACCCAATAGAGGTCTGCATCCTTCACTGGTAGCATTGAGCAGGTCTCCAATGTCCCTAGCTTCTTATAAATGAACATATGAATAGCATTTGCCTTTTGGATTTCTAAATTTAGGCTTTGTGCCAGTATCCACATGGGACGTGAATTTCTCCTTCACTTTCTGAATTAATCCCCATCAAGTGTGGCAAATCTTTGCTCAAGGGCCCATTTCAGTACAAAATAAGCACATCCCTCTCTGGCTTTGGCCACTTTGAAATCAAGCTTTTGTTGACTGAATGTCCAAATTATAAGAAAATCAAAAATATGCCATGTATAAGCTGGGCAGGGCTTTGAAACACAGATTCATTATTGTCCAATTTAGCAGTGCTCTTAGAAAACAGCTTTGTAATTGTTCGGTTTAAAGGACATTCCCACAAGACTGTCATAGAGTTCATCTTGCCTAAATAACCTAGAAAATCTGAAAACTATCCCAAGAATCTACTTTTAGCCACTACTTTATCTTTTTAAGGAAGAGTGAGATGGTGGCCCTTTACTCTAAGAAATGGCACTATACCTAGATCTAAAGTTGCTCTAAAGTTTAATGCCCCAGACTTATTTTTATTCCACTTACAACCCTATTTTGTTTGAATTGATCTTTGTTACAGCTCTGGTTGTGGTACCAAGGATGCATCCTAATTTACACCGGTGTGAGTGAGAGTGTGGTGTGTGACAAACCAGATTCTGAGGCAGTCTTCTAATTTTGGAAAGACTTTTTTCATCGTGGTGGTCGGACGGAGAAGACGTTTAAGTACTTTGGGGTTTTGTTTTGGTTCCTCAAAGTGTTTGTTGTTTTTTTTTTTTTTTCTGGGGACATCATCTTAAGCTAAGGTGAATAGCTTGTGTTTGCAGATGGCCCGGATTAACTTGCAGGACTGCAGGGTGGGATGTGGGGGGAAGACACAACAGGGGAGGTGACCTCGCTTTTCTCAGTGTACCCCTCGCATCCCTGGCCCTGAGTATCTTGTGGGACAGGATGAGTTCTCCGTCCCTTGCAGGTTCAGCCCTGCACCTTGAACATGTGAAGAGCTGACCACCCGCTTAACCTGACTCCTGAGAACAGCCACAGGGACGTCTGCCTTGTGTCTGCTGCCAGTACCTGGCACGGGCTCCTGCTCCTGCAGCTGTAGCCCCAGCAGCCGCCTCCCAGGGCAGGGTCTGGCCGGTCCTTTCCCTGCCCCACCAGCCGGGCCCCGCGGATGCTGGCGGCATTTCTGTCCCCTGTTCGCGGCGGGGCAGGAAAAAAGACATCGGGGAGGGGTCGGTGCGCTCGATGGGGAGCGGCAGTGAGGATGCCTTTTTGCCCGCCGCCTTGTGCTCCTGCCCGCGGGGAGGAGATGCTGTGGGGAGAGGGGGGCCGGGGTTAGAGCGGTGCGGGGGCCGAGGGCGGCGGCTCCCATCTCCCGGCTCCCATCTCCCGGCTCCCATCTCCCGGCTCCCATCCCTCGCCTTCCGCCGGGGGCTGCTGCCGCCCCCGCCCAGGAGCCGGCGCTCCCGGAGCCGGCGAGCGGCGCGATCGCCCAAACTCCTGGGAGGGGAGACACCACCCGCCGTCGCCTCCTCTTCCTTCTCCACCTCCTCCTCCTCCTCCCCTCCCCAAACCCCAAATAAAAGGGGCGGGGGGCGGCAGGATGCGCCGCTCGGAAGGGAGGTCGGCGCTGCCGCCGGCCGCCTGATGCTGCCGCAATTCGCCATTGCCGGGCACGGCTCGGAGCCGAGCGGAGGGAGGCGGGGGGCAGAGCCGGGTGTCCCGGGGGCAGAGGAGCAGCAGCCCCCCGTGCCCGGCCGCCCCCGCGGGCCGCGGCCGCCGTCCTCCCCAATGCCCGACCGCCGCCGGCGGGGGGCCCCGGGGGCCCGCTCCTGTCTCCTCTGGCTCTTTGTGTTGCTGAAGGTAAGTGCCGGGGAAGGGGAGGGGTGCGGGCCCCGAGCCCCCTCCGCGCCGCCTTTGTGTGCCTGCCCGGCGGGACCGCCGCGCCCGCGCACGGCCCGCTGCCCGCTCCGCCTCCCCGCGGCCGTCCCCGCTTTGTGCTGCGGGGAGCGGCGGGGAGCAGCCCTGGGCGCCGTGCCCCGGGGCGAGGTGCGCTCCCTCTCTCTGCCACGTCCCCCCGAAAGTGCCGGCAGCCCGAGGGAGCGGGGCCGGCGCTTACCGCCGTCCTCGGCCCCCTCCAAAGTTGCCCGGTTTGGGGTGCCGAGAGAGGGGCGAGGTGGCGTTTTGGGGAGCGCTGCCCGCGGGCCGGGGGCGGCGGGAGCGCCGCGCTGTCCTTCAGCACCGCCCGGCTGCGGGGCTGCCCCGCCCGCTCCCCTCAAACACCTCGTACCTTTCCCCTGCCAGACAGCCGCTAATGAAGATGCCGCTAACAAAGGGGCGGCTGGTGGATCGTGTTTGGTTTATCGTGGCACAGCTGAACAGTTCTTTTTCTGATCGGCGCCGTGCTGTGTTCAACCTCAGCCCATCTTCTCGGCAGATTAATTTTTTCAAAGTTCTGCCTAATACCGCAAGCTTGGTTTCACATGACGTTTTTTATCTTGACACTTTAGCTCATTTAATGGTTTCTTAAGTGTATTTAATATGCTTCGTGTAACTTCCAAAAGAAAATGTATGTCCTGCCCAGGTGAATACTGCTGGCTGCAAATGTCATTGCCCTAAAGAGCAGAGCTCGGCGCTACTAAAAACTTTCTTGTATATTTGTCAGTCACTGTTAAGGAGAGCTCTGCGACTAAGGACCTGACCTTTCAGAGCCTTATAAATGTAAATGTTCTGTGGAAATCATCCGGACTCCCTGTGTGAATAAGAGTTTGCAGGATCATGTCCTAGAACAGCAGTGGTGTCGCTTCTAAAATTGACATTGCATTGACAGAACTATTTCAAGGGGAGCTTTCACAGCATCTGTTCACATATAGTAGTCAACTGTCAGCTGTCTCATTTTCATAACTGCTGAAACATACATTTATGCAAGATAAAATGTTAATATACAGACAAAATTTTGTTCCGTGGAATGTGGTAGTTTAAAAAACAACAAAAAAATTAAGACAGTAGGTCTGTGGATGTTATGGCCCAGTAGAAAGATGAAGTTTCTAGTTTGTTCACAAACACAGAAGTGCACACAGTTTTAAGTACCTGTTCTATCCCACAATCAGAGAATGTGCATTAGTTTATGTCCTTGCTTTTTTTTTTTGTTAATGAAGATGTTTATGTGGTGTGTTTTTTTCTTTTACTAGCACTGCTGTGGTAAAGTAAGACAGAAGGTGGGTAGTTTAAATTTGTATTAAATGAATAATAATTTCAAGTAATTGGGTAAGG
The DNA here is from genome assembly GCF_041296385.1 of Aphelocoma coerulescens. NCBI lineage: Eukaryota > Metazoa > Chordata > Aves > Passeriformes > Corvidae > Aphelocoma > Aphelocoma coerulescens. The sequence continues at coordinate 77,117,795 of NC_091014.1, read as the reverse complement.
TAAAAAAAAACGAGGCCCAGGTTTTCATTCTGTTGGAAAATAACCATCACTTCTCAGCTGAATAAACCCAGGGCTGGGAGGACAAAGAAAGCTGATGAGTGTTAGCAGAATTTTGTAGCATAGGAGAAGGTAAAGCTGCAGCTTCGGATAGAGGTGCATCAGTATCACCCTGTGTGACTGGATTATGACTGGCTGGATAGCAAGCCCACTGTAATTAGTTATCTTTGCATTATTAGTGGACACTACAATAAAAGAACTGAGACTTCAGAAGATAGTCAAAGTACATGTGGTTACAGGAGAGAAGTTGGAGAAGCAAGAACATTGCTTGTTTCACATCACCACAACAGGACCATTTTCCTGAGCCTCAAATTCACTGAGTATTCTTCTGTGTAATTTTTTCAGTGACAAATAATTGAAAAGAACTCCCTTCAAAATGAGGTATTTCTCCAGTTTAGTGCTGTTTACTTCTGCCAGCTTGTTGAAGCAATACTAAGCTTAACCAGACTCACTTTATTAAATGGGTGCTTCACCTGGAAGTTAATCTCGTTGAGAAAGCAGTGGCATTGAACTGACGAATCTGAAGGCAAAACTGATGTCTGTGTGCTTGCTGTTCCAGTGTTAGCAGCCCAAATGTCACTTGCTAAGCTGAATCTGCTTGATGTGGCCTTGATGCCCATCTGGCAATTTGTAAAATCATCAGCAGACTTTGCAAAGCGATAAAGCTGCTCAAAGTACATTTTCTCTTCTCTTGTCTTCCAATTCTCGTTATTTCACGGTGCAAATAGTGCCTACTCTAACTCCTGGTGCTCTCTGAGGCTGCTGGGAGGGTCAGTGACAAGAGGAGGTCAAACAGGGGTATTGCCCACTGCGTTCCATGTGCCTGATACGGTTGCCCACGGGCTAGTAAGATTTCCTTCCCTCTTTCAGAGTGTGATGTGAATGCTTTCTGTGCTCCAGGGTAGAAGCGTAGTACTATTTTTGGAAATGCAGCAATGTGATCGTGAACCTTTGCCATTCTCCTTCTTTAGCAGTTTTCTTATGTGATGGCTGACTTAGAAAGTAGCAGAAGGGAGGCATTGTGTGTGAGCTCAGACACCAGGATGGATTTGCAGTAGTTGTGAGAGGAGCAGGGCTGTGTATTTTGCTTCAGAGAACACTCCAACCAAGCTGCTGTAGGAATCTCTTAAAATATTGCCATTTTGTAGTGGGTCTGCGTTCTCTGTCAGTTTGTTTCAGTCAGGATGGCTGGAAGGCAGAGTCTTCAGCAGCTTGCTCTGTAATCATCTCATTTTGGTGTGGCAAAGGCAGGGCTGAACACAGCCCAAAGGAAAAGCTGTACTTCAGCTAAATAAATAAGAATAAAAAGTAGACACATTCCCTCATTCCAGTGACTGATGTTATGTTTCCCATCTTTTCTATTTGCAACCCAACAACCTTCCCTTAGTCATGACTACACTGAGCTTGGCCAGCTGAAGCTCTGCTCTGGATGATGTCCCTGACCTGTCAGATGTCCCATGCTGTTGGTAGCTTGCACCTGGGATATTTAAGGTTGCTTTATTGTATTATTTCTGGGAGAGAAGGTAGAGTGTAATTAGAAGACAAAAGCATCTTGAACAAGCCAAAGCTGATGCTGAGACATTGTTTACCACGTGTGACACCTCCAAGGTGTTCTCAGCAAGGCTCTCAGTAGGAAAATAATGAGAAACCTGGTTGTCACAGTGGTCCCATGTCTGGGCTAAATAGGAGCGATGACACTCTTCAGAAAAATTTTCTATAAGTGGAATAATGCATCTCTTATTTCCAGGAGACTGAGGTCTTTGTATATCAATCCTATATAAGCCTCTTCATTTAAATCAGCAACACCCTCTTTCTTTCTCTTAGCAAGGACAACTTTTTGTGTCCCGCAAGGTAGAATTTTGTCCAATACTAGAGCATTTTTTTGTAGTTTGGCATCATAGTGAGGTCTCAATTCAGGTTTACAGAGACCAAGACATTCAGAGGTTGAGGTTCTGTAAGACTTTACTCAGCCTTACCCAACAAAGGAAATGTGTTTCTACTGGTGTAATTTTCAAGAATATCCACATCTTCAGTTAATAACCTGAAGCAAAAGCCTTACCACCAGGATACTGCCTTTTTCTGTGGGAAAAACCTTTTTAAGAGAGAGGCTGATTTCACAGCTGAGATCCCCAGTGTGTCACTGCTGTTTCCTCCTGCTGGGAAAAGCAATGAACGCATAATTTGAATTTTGTTATGGAGTCCTTTTGGCATCTCTTCTGTCTCCAAGAGATGGTGGCTGAAACTCTTATTGAGACAATTCCTCATGATCATGTTCTACTAGTGTCAGAATAAAATAAAGAAAGCCCCAAACCTATCTTGCCAGCTCATTTTTGTTTGCAAAACAAATGTAAGGGCTCCCCATGATGGGACAGGCCCAGAGGTAAAAGTCTTTTATTCCTACCACTGTCCAGCCTATATGGGAGAGAAAATCATCCTCCCAGGAAAAGCAGAGACTTTTCTTTTTAAAAAACCTATGAACAGTCATCCAAAACTTCTACAGGTCATGTTCTCTCTCATTTCATCATTTTCATGGATTATATCTAGATCAGGCTGGTTCTGGAGGGCAGAGCTAAAGAAGAGGATGCTTGTGCCAAGTCATGTTTACGGAACTGCGGTAGGCACTTGCAAACCCCTCTCTGCCAGGGAAATAAGTGTCTTCTATTACCCTTTGGCAGATTTCATTGTGGTGAAATGACAGTGGACCATTGAGAAAAGATCTTTCATGCCTGCAGGAGTTATGAGCCCCAGACTCAAATTGCACGAGGTCAGTAAGGCAATTTCTAGGTTGTATCACCTCGGTCAGAAGCTGCACTCAGGAGTGATCCCTCATCCAGGTTGAGATGGGCTCTGCTGAATATAGGCTTACCTGTGGTGATCCCATGGCAATTCATTAAAGGGCTCTCAGGCAGCACTGGCTGAACTTGAGAATCCCACTAATCTCTGCATTTCTGCTGTCACCACACAGAGCAATCCAGGCAGATCATGAAATGACCTTACAGAGCTTCAGAATGAATGCTAAACTGAACAGCGTAAATCCATCTTGAGACTTACTTTACCAGACAGTCTCAGCTCTGGGGAAGGGAGCTTTTTTTTACTTAGGCATATGGGTCAGGACAATAAATGTCAAAAATAAACCTTTGAAAACAGGTCTGTTTGCTGAGGAACTTAAAAGACTCATAGCTAACTTTGATTCTAAGTGTTTTTTAAAATTATTTTCCTTTTTAGTTGGAGAAATATGCATTGTCATCCTGAGCACTCTTATCTTGTAATAAATTAGCAATCCCATTTTTTGTTACTCAATGTTTTAAAGATTCTGTTCTTGAGACAAAGCTGAATTGGTTGCAACGTGAAGAAAAAAAATGAAACGCTAATAAATATTAAGAATATTTTGAAATTAGAATCTTCACACAGACTTGAGTACCCTCAAGTGCACTAATAAAAATTGAGAGACTGGTTTATTAAATTTCACATGAAAGTTGCAACTCTTTCTTTTTTTTTTCTTTTTCTTATTGAAGTTCTATCAATGTAGAGTTGAAAAGGGGAAAATCTTTGAGACAAACGTGGCAACATATGCTAGCTGCCACATATGTAGTATAACAGATGAATAGAGAATGGGAAATACTTGAAACAGAAAGGTTACCTTGCTTTTCATAGCACTCTGTAATCTTGAATGAGTGGCAGCCAGTGAAGGGAGCACATCCTAGGGAAGGAGTTTGCCATCTTTACGGCAAGCCAAACATGATGCATTCCATTTCTGGAACTCCCTCATTCTTGTGCTGGGAAGTTGCGGTGGCTTTTAGATGGAGTTCCAGAAATAAAATTATATGCATCATGTCTGGCTTGCCATAAAGATAGCACATTGTATCAGGGCTGTGCTGGAATGAGTGTGGCAAGCTCTGCAGCTTCCCTTCTTGTTCCGTGCATGAGTTAAGGGAAGAAATGCTTTACAGTAAGTGTTGGTGATGGGAACGTTGGTGACACAGCTGACAGTAGCAGGGAGGAGAGTTAGCTGGAGGAGTTTTAAGGGAATTAGTGCAGTCAGCTTTAAATATGCTGATCTTGAGGTGGTAGCGTGGACATGAGAAGAGAATATGTGGGATAGGCAGTTTGAGCAGGAAACATAATACTGGGGATGGCAAAATGTGAGCATGGTACTTAAGCACAAGCCTTGAGCGCTTCAGAGAAGCTGAACGGAGATAACAGAGGTAAACAACTCCGAGCTATTATTCTATGTCAGCCAGAGATTTAACATGAGGTAGCTATTTGGTGGATATGAACCTCTTGGGGGATAAAAATCCTAAATTCCTTTCTAAATTCTCTGGTAAAAACAGATAAGGTTGCCTGTCAATCTAACAGTTGTGATTTTGAAATGATTTGGCCTCAGCACTTTTCTAGGTTGTTGAGACAAGGGCCTTCTAGTCTTGTCAGAAGGCTTTGAAGAACTGTAGGTCCTTCATGTGCTATAAAGCTGCAGGTCCTCAAATTAGTTTTGTTGGTTTCCAGCTATATCACATGGAGGCCAAGTCTTTGGGATAAGAGAGGTCCCAGTCACTGTCAATCCAATCAGCAACTCCTTCAATTTTAAAAGCTTTGAATAATTTCCTTGTCACATCCCCTAGAATCAGCCACGAAGGGGCTTTTCTTCCATGCTGAGAGGAGCCCCCAGAGCAGGCAGACAGTCCCAATTGTCTTGTTCCCTTTGTGTCATTTGCTTTTTGTCTGTGATCTGCACCACAGCTATTCTGGATCATTTCCTGTTTGTTCATATAGAAGTCATTTGAACATGGGAAATCCTCACTCCTCACTGATCTATTATGAGAAGGAATGGTTTCATTCTGCTTACAAACAGCAAAGAAACGTTAAATTTGAGCAACAGAAAAAAAGCCAACAAAACACTGGAAAAACCCCACACACCCAAAATCCCAACATCTATTAAATGTGGTGAAGAACATGTGGGGAGAGAAAAAAAAGCATGGAAAGAATGCTAATTAGTGTTTTCCTAAAGTACTGCAAGGCAGATTGGGGAAAAAAATGAACATTTTCCAAGAGCAATGACATTAATTTATTTATTATTTGCTTAGCACTGCTGTGCCTAGCTTTGTTCTGTATGCAAAAAGCCTGCAGACTCTGCCTGGAGTCTGAAAGATAGACACATCAAAATAAGGATGCTCTCGATAACTTAGAAATGATTATCATATATGCCAGTTGTTGGTATTCTCTGAGGGCTGATATACCTTCCAAACAGAGGTCACAATTGTTTCCCCCAGGAGCTGAGCAGAGGGGTTGTTGTTGTTTGTTACTTTTTTTTTCTTAATTCAGTATTGATTTCTACAGGATGTTGCTCTTCAGAGCTTCTGGACATTTACATCAGCTTAAAACATCAAAAAATAATTAATAATCAATGTGACTAATCCCTTCAAAGAGAACCCATTAACCTACAAAAAATGCTCTAGCTCATAGTAGTTTCATGAAGGTAACTGTAAGCAGGGCAAGAGATGAAAGACAGAAACATCACTCAGAAATTTTCCCTTTTCAAAGAGAACTTGTATTTGAAACAGAGAACGGAGCTATTATTTTATTGTAGTTGACTTACTGTAAATTAGGAGGTTTGCGGTTTTTAAAAATAATTTTCTTTAACTTGCCTGCCCCTGCATAATCTTGAACTGGTATTTTCTTGAGTCACCAGTGTCTGCTTCTGAGGAAAAGATGATGATGTCACAAAATCAATATCAGAGGATCCTACACTGTAATCCCTTTTCAGGGAAGTCCATTAAATCAATGCCTCTCCTTCTGTGAGTAATGACTGTAGAATCAAGCCCTCTAATTTCACTGTGTGAAGGAATAAGCAGATGGGATGGGATTTTACATAATTAGCCAGCAGTTATTAAATAAAACAAGAAAAATTATGATGTTTTCTGAAAGAGAAATGAAAACATAGTGAATATTTAAGTGTATTTCAAAATTATCTCTGCTATAAAATTACTTCTCAGTTGCATTGCGAAGTAACGTGTTAAACCAAAAATGCTTTTTTATTTTTAAACTTTTTGAAAACTTACTCAAGACTCCATAGACTTGGAAGCCCCACCAGGTTTCCTCAGCAGCACTGAGGGAAGTCATGAAACCTACAGAATGGCAGCACCATATGATGTCACCAGCACTGAACTGAAATGGAGGCACTCTGGGAACAGGGATAATAACTTTGCCATCTCACCTGTTGTTTATGTGCAGCATCAATGCCTGTTAGCTGGAACCAGAACTGACGGGTTTCCTCTAATTCTGAGGAGGCTGGGAGCTATCAGAGAGTCTACTGTGCTTCTGGGAACGGCTCCAAAGCCTGAGTGAAGTCAATGGATGTTTTTATGTTGCTTTCAATGGGCTTTGGAGCAAGCTGTAGTGGGCAGACCTGCAGTCTCAGCTGAGTGATGCGGAGAAGTCTGACGTGCAGCACAGAGCCAGCGGTGACGGGGTGGTGGCCTTGGGCTCGCTGCAGTGCCAGCAGTACAAACTGGAGGCCATGGGATGGGTTTGATTTCCAGAATCTGAGAGTCTGATAGCTTAAAGAAACTCCCCATCAGATAAATCTTGAGCAACTTTCATGTTTAGGGAGTAGCTGTATTGGCAAGAGTTGGTGTGTTGTAATCCACGGCTGAAGCCAGTGTAGGAACTAAGGTGAGTGCTTCTGCTCTGGGGTGCTTTTCTCCAGACAGAGCCATCCATCTCCTCTTTCTCTTCCTCTGTTTATTTCAGGGCTGCTCAAATAAGAGTTCAGATTTAAGCACATTTTAACCTTTAGCTCCTGTTGCTGGCATTGCAGCATTAACACAGATACATGGATGTATGGAAACCAGATTCTGCATCAGTACCAGATACTTGTATCTGGATCTGAAAAATCTAGCTGGTGCCTGCTTCTTCAACCATGGTTCCAAACCCCAATGACCATCTGAGGCCTTTGAATTTCAGAACATAAACTCTCATCCTGCTCAGCTCAGGTGCAATCTGAACACAGCTATTATTTCCTAGACCCCTTCCACTTAGGCCTTTGCAGCTAACTAGAGACTAGCAGACTGCCATAGCTGTGATAATACAGATGGAAACAACAGTTCAAAATATTCTTATCTGAAGTGCAGGAGTGAACCAAAATTTGAGAAGTAACTTGAGATCGGTGTCTGGAATAATTCATCTCTAAAGGGCAAGTGCACAGCCAGATTAACAACTGGCAATGATTCCAAGTTACATACTGGGTAGGAGAGCTGCTCGTGCTTGGAGGAACTCATGGTGGAGTCAAGCCCTTTAAATTCTTTCCATGAAGAAAAGTGGATGTGTTCTTAGATGTACATGTAGAGTAATGGTAGAGATTAACTAAGCACTGTCTGTTTCTGGACATGTTTAAGCACTGTCTGTTCTGGTCCATGTTTCTAAACATGGACATGTTTAATTAATTAATTTAATTAATAAAGAATTAAAGGGCTGCATAGTCAAAAGAAATTGACAGTATCAGTAAGTAATAAAAGAGTTTTGGCTGTTCGACTGTAGTGCTTCAGAACAGCTTTAAATGGGATCTACATCACTATTTACTAAATTTTGTAAATATTCTTTAAAAATATGATATTTAGATTTTGGGGGTTTTTAGAAAATGTTTTGTCATCAGTGAACTGGACTTTGCAGGATCCTTTTTGCAAAGTGTTGTGGCAACCAAATACAATGCCAGTGTCACCCTGACTGGTGGGATGGGGAGGAGAATCAGGAAGAAAGAGTGGGTTGAGATAAGAAAAGTTAAAAATTGAAATAGAGTAGACTAGAGTAATAATAACAATAATGGCTGTCCTGGCCACACTCCCTCCCAGACTCCTGTGCACCTGCTCCATAGCAGAGCATGAGACACTGGAAAGTCCTTGCCTTACTCTAAGCCCTACCCAGCAACAACTGAAACATCAATGTGGTATCAACATTGCTGTCATGCTAAACCCAAAACATAGCTCTGTGGCAGGTACTAGGGAGGAAATGAACTCTATTGCTCCTGAAACCAGGGCAGCAAAGCAACATGCCAGGGAGCAGCTGGCTGTAGCAGACCTCATGCTTGATGCAAGGGCACTGAACTCTGTGCATTGAATTACAGCCGAACTATCAGACACCAGCTTTTCCTGGTAGGCATTACTGCACAAGGTGATGGACAGCCCAAGTCAGGTCCAGGTGGAGGTAACAAATTCTGGAATGTCTGTTGTATGATGCATGAGTGTTCAGCTTGGAGCAGAGCCACAATGCCTTCCCTATGGCCTCACCAGAAGGACTGGTGTGACCGGAATAGTTGCAGGTGACATTATTTCAAGCACAAATAAAACATGTTCGTGGACATTATGAGGTTAGGAGATAAAATAGAAAAGAAGCAGAAGCATTTTGGAACGTGCCAGAGCATATCTTGCCTGCTTTGTCTGTTCCAGTTACATACAAGGTTATTTTTGCATCCTGCCTGCATTTGGTAGCTAATCTTTAGTAAAGACGTGACCTGTTTGGAGATTGGCTTTTAGTAATGATATCTTGTAATGATTGTATGGGATCAGCTGTTTGTTGTCAACATGTACTGTAAGCAAAAGTCACCTACTGATCAGAGCATTTTCATTTTTATCTGAAAGATTTTTATTTCTTTCTCCCCACCCTGGAGGGAGGGACTTACTGCCCTTACAGGTGCTGGTTATGTGATTAAAGCACATGAGAGCTACTGGACTATCATAGGTGTCTACTTGTTTATCCTTCTAGCTGGCTTTAAGTTGACAGTAAGGCTGGTATTTCTCACTCCATTGCACAGCTGGGTGTAGAGGGCAACTGGAGCACATGGGGAAAGGAGGAGGCAAGAGATTGCAGTGGGGGTGTTGAGGAAGCAGGCGCTTCAGGATTGTCCCCTGGTTGTCATCAGAAGGGCAAAGAATGTGCCTTGGAGGAGGGGCTCTGTGCATCTCAGAGGATCGGGGACACGTGGAACAGTTTAGAATTGTACAGTGATTGAGGCTGGAAGGGATGTCTGGAGACCATCTGGTCTGAGCCTCTGCTCAGAGGGAGGCCAAGTAGGTCAGGGGCTCAGGGCCGTGTCCGGATGGGTTTTGAGCATTTGTAAGGATGGAGATTCCACCACCTCTCTGGACAGCTTCTTAGCACCCTGCAGGAGAGCAGTGACAGCCAATTAAATCCTTTTAAAGGATCATGAATCACAAAAATATATGAAATTTTTATTAACCTGACTGTTCTGTTGTTTTGCGAAATCATTTTAAAATAATTTGGGCTATCTTTCTCTGTAGAATTTCGAACTCTGCATTACAGTCATGAAGCTTTATGCTGAACTCTGCTTGTTTTCTTGCATTTATCAGTGCCTTGAAGCTTGAGCTTTAAATATTATATCAAGGATAAAATTCTTAGGGCTGCCAGTGTTAGAATGTACCTTAATTATCACTTTAGCTTTCTGCAGAGTCAGGCAGGTATCTGCCATCGCTGCACATTCACTTCACACGTTCAGAATTCTCAAGGTTTTTGGATTTCCCCCCCCCCCCCCCCCCTCAATTTTTTCCCTCCTCCTCTGAGTTACACTTCTGGGAGGAGAACTGTGACTTCATATATTTTACAAGCTTAGGTCTTAGGCATGCAGGAAACCATTAAAGCTTCACTGAGGGGATACTTGTGAGCAACATGAATTAAAGGCTCTTGGTGTAGGACAGGCCTCTGTCCTGGCAGGCTTAGGGCTGGAGCAGAGGAGTCTGTCATCACTGCACCCTGTGACCAAAACTTGTATAAATCAAGGTGGAAAAATACATGTCTCAAGGAAATACATGGAATCTTTTCTGGAAATTTCCCTTATACTTTTTGTATTGATAACCAAAGCACTGCTCCTAAAATCAATAGGAGATTGCAGGGACTCAATACATTTAATGAGCTCCAAAGGAACAGTTTGGGCTGTGATTACAGCTTCTGCTGCCTGAATCTGCATCATACTTGGATTTTATTCCTAGTAACTTATAATGTTGGAGGGGAGGATGAATATGGGAATTCATTAGGTTTTTTTCACAGATTTTTGCCTTGAACGTATGTTAGCTCATACTTCTAGATTTACTTGTCCATGCTAAAATACAAGTTTCTGGTTTCTAACTACAGGATACAGAATGAAAAAACCAAACGTCCCTCTTCCCCACCTCAAAAAATAACCAAAACAAAAAAACCCCAAACCCCCCACAAAAACCCAAACACAAAACCTCCCCCAAGTTTAAAAAGTCCCCAAGATGGTGGTTGTCTTATGGCCCTTATATCTTCCAGTTCTCTTCCCTGAATCCTGATTTCCAAGCAATATCACCCTAAAAAAGCCTTATTCTTGTATCTTTATAAAGTCAGATCTTCCAGTGGATAACACAAAAGCCTATCTTACAGTTCAAAAAACTATTAAAAAAAAAAAATCTCATAATTTCATCTGTTAGAGAAACAAAGTGATGCTTTTCCCCTGGAGACCCTACAATGCCAATTCTAATTTATTTTGGAAAGAAAAAGTATTCTGCAGAATGTGTTTACCATTTGTGAAGTAAAAGGTGTCAGCAGAGAGTGTGAAGGTATCTTGGGGAACAGAGCTTACACAGAAGCAGATGAGTTTATAGAGAAAAATGAAAAACCTCTGGACTACTTTATATTTAACATAAAAGAAATGGATAGATGGGATTTGGAGATGTCATGCACGGCCTAGGGCACATCACCTGTGCTCAGACTGTGGTTTCAGAAACTTTGGTCCTCTAATCCCAACTCTTTCAAATCCAGGCTTAGCTGTGCCAAGCTCTGGCCTCCCCTTCACGGGGAGGGTGGTGTGGAGGAGGAGACCTCGAGGTTCCTTCACATCCTGCTGTGCCCAGCAGAGCTCAGAGCACGTGGGAAAGGCTCCAGGCTGGAACAGCTCTGCTGCAGAGCCCCTTGCCTGCAGCACAATTTAAATGCATGATTTCAGTTAATATTAATAATTTGGAAGGCTTATAGATTATTAACACAGGAATTTCCTGACAGTTACTTGTCATGTGGATAAGGGAGCTTCATACACCCTCTGCTTTTCCATAGCATGTTGGGGTTTTTTTCTGGTCTTTTACAAGTTTAAAGAACAAAGTCTAGAGGTGCCAGAGGATGCCTGAGGTTGTTCCTTTAGGTTTTTGTCCAGGACCGCCCCCCCTTCAGTACTGTGTGAGGGATGGCTGGGGATTGCTGGATGGCCAATGTGAATTTTTGCAATGATAACAGAAAGCCTTTTTGCATGAGGAGATGAGCCCCCAGCCTGAGTGAGAGGAAGCAGATGGACTGCAGAGATGTGCCTGCATCCTGCACCCAGGAATGCACATGTTGTGTTAAGAAGGCTCATAGAGGGGAAGAGGAGTGTCCCCTTCTGCCCCCTGATAAATCCATCTCTGTGCTGTCAGAAATGGCTGCAAAATGGAGCTCTGTGATTTTTCTCTGCAGAAATGGTCTAGTCACATTTATCTCTTCTCCTCTTTGAATATTGGCATATTCTTTCTGTGTGTGTATTTATCCAAAGTCTTTACTTGGAGTGTTGGATTAAAGGTCATATCATTTTTTTTCCCTCTTTCTCTCCTTTTTTTTTTCCCCTCTAGTCCCTCTGTTTCTTAAGATGTCAAGCTAAATAACTGATGATTTCTTCTGATGCCAGAAGGCCTTCATAATATGCATATTAGGGTTTAGTGTATTTTTCTTTCCTGCATCTCAGTGCTCTCAATTTGTATGCAGAGCCATCCTCTTACCATGAGCTCCTATGCCCAGAGCTGAGGATTATGTTCTTATCCAACATATGTACTCAGCCTGAAATGCTAAATCTCAGCTACTAGAGGAACAGAAAGATGTTATGGTTAAAGGAACTGTGTCAAAGCAGCCAGTCAGATCAATCTATAAATCATTTTGTTTCAGAGGCAAGATAAAGATGCACTTTGAATGTCTGTGTCACCTGACCAGTACTAATTCATAAATTTAAATATTGCCACTCTGACTGTGAGGGATTAAACAAATACGGGCTTTAATTTAAAATAATAAAAACCAGTTTTGTGACAGTGATAGAGGAGTCTCTGTGGATGCTGTTTTATAGAGAAAGGGCCAGATTTTGGCAACCTGTAGCATGGGAACTGTGGAAACAGCATGGCAGTGGCATAGTGGGTTGTTCCCTCGCCCGTTCAGCCAGCCTTGCAGAGCGACCAGAAGCAGCTCCTGCACGACTCCACCTGCTGATGTCCCTGTTCCATCCTACCCCTACCTGGAGCAGCTCGTGTGGGAGGAGAAGAGAGGGCAGAATAACTCATCTGGCTTTGCAGCTGCACCCATTTGTACATCCATGTATAAACTGTAGGGTAATCTGGTTTCCAGTTCGTGAAACTGCACTTGAGGGAGAGAGGAGGAACACCTCTGAGGCAGCATCTTGTTGGAGGGTTGAAAGGAATTTCTAGGAAAGTGAAAAGATGAATCTTTTCTTCTTCTTTTCCCTCAGGAATTAAATACTAGATGATTTTTTTTAATGGGCAGTGTGTGGATGTTTTATTTATTAATCCTGTGTAAAAAAATACTGTAGAGGTTGGGTATTCAGAAGGTTTTAAAGGCAAAATAATAATTTGGATTATTGACAAACACTATTTTTATAGTTTTTGCTATGATAGAGAAGCCTAAGAAGCTTCCCAGGAAATATTTCTATTCTCCAGAAAGAGCGCTTCAGTCCCAAGCTTTCAGCCCTCTCTAAAGTAAAAAAGAGGCAGGGGCTGTCAGTCAAGGAAAATTCAACAACTAACAACCATTTGAAGTTATCTGCAAATAGTTGCAATTGTCTGAGATCTGTATTTTTCCAAGAATAAAATACTATCCCATTTTTCGCATTTATCCTCTCCAGTGTTTGTCCCCTTGCTATTGTTTCCTTGGCCTCTTTCCTCTCCAGCCCGCTTCATCCCTTTCTGCTTCACTTGTCATCCCTGAATCTCCTCCATCTGCACTTAACCCTGCTCGAGTCCCTTTGGCTCACACCCAGCCTCTCACACACCCTTCTCACCTAGAGTGTGTAACCTCATTTCTCAAGTATTTTGCTTTTAGCTTCTGCGTGAAGTCGTATTTCTCCAGTAAACATTTTGGGATTGCGTTTGATAACAATCAGCGGAAAGGCTTCTGTGCACACGCCATTTGCAGTCATTTAGCTCCATAGTTAACTTCCAGCGGAATGCTAAATAGTCACAAAAAGACTGTGATTGCATGAAAAGACTATTTTAGTGAAGATAGCTGTTATTCAAATAGAGATCATATTTCTCAGGGAAAAGAGGGCCAATTACTGAGCTTTGTCACCTACACTGTGAATTCAAATGAACTTCATCTGAAGCAGTGTTGTTACACTGATTTTTACCAAACCTAACTAAACCCAGAATCAGTCCCTGTGCCTTTCTGCTCAGCTGGCTGTAGCTATGCTGGGTTCCAGAACCTTGTCCTGGTTACAGTTCACAGAATCACGACATGGTTGAGGCTGGAAAGGACCTCTGGAGGTCCAACACCCTGGCTCAGGCAGGGTCACCAGAGCTGGATGCCCACGACTGTGTGCAGACAGCTTTTGAATGTCCCTTAGCAGGGATCTCCATACCCTCTTTGGGCTGGCCTTAACACCAGCTGGCTCTGGGATAGCAGCACAGAATCAACACACATCTTGATATAGATACACTACTATAAAATATAAATAGGTTTATTCATGAACTTTTCCCCCCCAAACTAAAAATTATACTTTCTTAGAAGTATGTGGTTGATTGTCTTAAAAATACTGTGCTATAATTTTAGAAGAATGGGGGCTCCAAGCCTTTGTGAAGACCTTAAAATTGATTTTTATTCTCCCCACCACTACCGTCGCCTTTTCATGTGAAACATTTAATGCAAGTTTGTTTGGGTTTTTTTGTCTGTCTGAATTATATATGTTTCTTCCATTTATCATACTCTAAGCTTTCTGGTAGATAAATTGGTCGTCCTCTACACCAGGACAAGTTGATGGCCCATAAAATAGATTTTCTAGGACTATTGCTGTGGTTATGTGATTTATACCAAGGTCTTCCCTAAGTTCTAAACCCACAGTTACTAACAATAGTGGGGCTCCCACATGACATAGAGGGATTTAATCAATCCCATTATTAGTGAACAGGGATGCTTTCACTGGAAGGTAAATGACCTTGCTTGGGAATATCACTGTTTTAAGTTCTTACAGTTTTTGCTAGAAAACCAGTCACTCTGTCACTTTGTGAAACCAAATAAATAGTGGACTAAAACCACAACAGCACGTTTTGGGAAGGTTCTCCTCAGAGTTGCATCCACGGATGGGAAGCTGGTGTCTAGGTGCAGGCTCTGATATCCAAGGAATTGAGTGGCAACTGTAAGCTGCAGCTGGGGATGGTGTGAGACCCCTTCAAGAGGGGGGTCCTGCTGAGGGCACAATTCTGGTGGCTTCTGGAGTGTGGGGACCTTGAGCAGGTGGTGCAGCTGGACAGGTGGCTCTGGAGGTGTGTGGAGTGGCACGTGGATCATGGAGCAGCAGAGAGGGGCCAAGCTCTGGAGGTGAAGCAGGGACATGTGCTAGGGGCAAGTGAGCAAGCCTCAGGTGGCTCTGCAGATGTTTTCTCTTCTTCCTTGCAGAAATTCTGTCAAGACACATTTCCATGACTTCAGAAGTCTTCCTTGATTTCTGGGTGTCTGATAGCCAGAGCAAGTTGGATACTGCTCCTAGGAGCTCCAAGGCTTCCCTAAGCAGCAGGTCCAACCTGCTGAGAGTGCTGAAAATGCTGTGCAGGTGCAGAATAACTTAAAGTTAAGAGAAAAAGTGTTGCCTTTATGCTTCTGAACGTGTTAGGAAGAACTGCAAATGACTTCAGAGACATCTGCCTGTGTGTTTCTACACAGACCCAGCAGTTTGGTTTCCTTAATGTCACACTAACATAATTAGAGGTGGAGCAGCAAGGCAGAAATTTGTGAAGGAAGGATGCTGGGACTGCTGCCTTTCATGTCCTGTAACACATTTCCTGGATGATCTTTGTTAATGGGGGACAAGGACAGACAGTAAAGAATGGCCAAAATTTTGGTGAAGACCGGATCACTTTTAACTGTGGGAGTTCCATTGCCTTCTGGCCATCTCTAGAAGTGATTTGCCATTAAGTAAGACTGTACATCTCAGCTGTCACTTGAAATCGAGTCTGGAATTGAAATACATTCAAAGTATTTCCCATTATTAAGCAAATGAAGTGACCTGAAATAGAAGCATTCACTTGGTCAAGCAAAACAATTACTAATGCAACACCTTGCTTGACTTCATTTTGGTAAACTGCAGTCCTGCACTGGAAGTGGTTATTTTTAGGTTTTTACTTCAGTGAAGACAGATAGGAGTTTCTGCTGAGGTGGAAGCATCTCTGCAGATTAGCATGGGACAAAGGATAATTAAATCCTGGCACCTAAAGAAGCTGAGGGGTAGAGAATATCCTCACTGGTGTTCAATACTTGCTCATGTCTGTCTCATTTCCACAGGAAAATGAAAATTAACGATGCAGTATTTTATATTTTGATGACTCTGTATCTGTGTTTAATTGCAGTTTGTAAACCTGCAAGTTGTAAACCTGTCATGATTATGCAATGAATATTCTGAGTTTATTTTCTGTTTTGTTTTTTTAATTATAGATTAGCATGTCCTTTTCAGACAGCTTACAGCTGAGTATTCTGCCCATGACACACCTAATGCACTTGCAGAAAGGGGAATAAGATCCAGGAAAGCAAATTGCTGCCTGTTCTGATCACAGGAATGAGCAATTTACTGAAAACAGACTAAATTTCAGTCATAAGTAATGCATTAACATTGGTATTACACCATCAGCATTGCCCTTCTGCCCTTAGTAAAGCTAAAGGAAGTTCACCTTTTAAATTGTATTCAGATTTATAATTGAGCACTTTGAGTGATGGGTTCATCTAATGCAAGCAAAAGGAAGTGATTTACAATGTCTGTCAGTAGAACATTGTTATGTGAGGAGAGATTAACAGTCATAATTTCAGACTCAACAGTATTTAGAATTCTGAATTGTCTGTTTTAATGCAAATGCTCTGTCTTTAAATACTGTGCTCTGTCTTAATTAGGTAAAATAACCCTTTCTTGCTTGGGTAGTCCCCTAAATTAGTGACCACCCTCAGGATCGTGCTTTTGCATTGTTCAATCTATTCCGATCACACAAAGTGAAAGAAAGAAAAGAAGAAACTGGTCCCTTACATATGGAGCACGAGAGGCATGGCTTCAGATCTAAACTCCTCTGGATTCCTTTCCAGTCTTTCATTTTAAGAGGAAACTGATAGGCATCCGTGGGCTCAGATCAGACTTTGCCCGACTGAGCAGCTTCCACACCTCGTTCTTTGGGAATTTCTGCACTGCAGAGGTGGTGTCAGTGGAGAGTTAACTGATGCCATGAAGATTTTTTGCCTTTTCTTTTATACCCCTGTTTATACCTTTTTACAATTTCTATACTCAGTGCTTTTTGCCTACATTCTTGGATTTGTTGTCAAGCTGAAAGACTGAACATTTCAGAAGCTTCGTAGGTAGGGGTCAGTGTGCCCCAGACCCCAAGGTCCTCTCCAGAACACATTCTGTAAACCAAGATAGAACCATCCAGGGGAAGGTTCCTTGGGGAGGGGGGCTCACTTGAGCCTCTCATTGGGGAATCATTGATAGACATGCTAATTAGTAACACCTATAATGTTACACCAGATCTTTTGGGGTGGGCATTGAGGTGTGCATTGAGGTGCATTCAACCTGGCCGTGTGCACCTAAGGATCCTTAAAATAAATCCCAAGGTAAAATCCCTTTTTCCCTTCTAACTGTGTTTGACTCTGGATTTTAAGACCAGGAAAAGGCACCATAACCAAAGCAGCACCAGTGTGACCAGTGCACTGCTGACACAATGAACAGAGGACACTTGGGCAAGGGAGTGAGATCTGGGACTGGTCCCCTGTGCTGACAGCAGTAACCCGCTGGCGCTTTGGCTGGATGGGCCTGCAGTGCAGTCGGGATACATGATTACATCTCAAGTACTTGTGCATAAAATGCTTTTAATCTAATCAGGTCAGCTACCATCAGCAGCAGAGCTGTGGGGCTGCGGGGCTGCAGCTGCTGAGTGTGCAGCCAAGGTGCGGCCTGTGCCGATGTTTCCATGGCTCCACAGCGAGCGGGCACAGGGCCAAACTCCCTGCCACATGTGTAATCCTGTTAATCTGAGTGGGACCACTTCCATGAGGGCAGAGCAGCAGAATCAGACTGTGAAGCATAACCAGATTAAAATTGCTTGGCAGTGGAGTGCAGCTGCATTTGCAGGAGGAGCGCCTGGGAGCCGTGGATAACCAGCCCACGCTGGCACCGGCTCCTCCCGTCACAGAAGGACAAACTGCTTCCTGGGGCTTGGCCACTGCAGCTGAGGCCTGTGTCTGGGATGAGATATATCTCACATTATCCATTAAAAAGATGTGTATAGCCTGGGCATGAGCTGTATTTTTTGCTGTATACTCAGTGGAAAGGAGTGGATTATACATCCCAGATGTTTCATACTGGTGCTTACCCTCCAGACCCAGTCATCTCTCTCCAGACAGCATGAATCCAACTTGCTCAGACCAAGTGCCCCAGTTTTGAAGAGTTTCAGCTGGGGATGAAAGAAATCCAGTGAGGAAACTCCAGGTTTTCTGGCAGCAGCCAGCCTCCATGGCCAGGAGTCTCTTCCTTCGTGGCTTGGGTTGTTCCTGTGATGGTTTTTCTTGTCCATGTGACAACACACGTAGAGGGATTTGGAGACAACAGATACCAGATTAAAATGTAGCATTGAAAATTACCTGGCATCCTTGAATATTAAGATTCAAGTTTAAAAGTTGTTTGTAAATTATATGGAAAAGTGAGTGGTACAGTCTTTCTAGCAGTTCATGGAAAGATCCTTTGTGGGGGTTTTGTGCTTCAAAAAATTATGATTTTTTGAGAACTGACAGCTTTAAACTTTCACATATTACAGATATTACAAGCAGTATCTCTAATAATTATTAGACATCACAGTGAAACCTGCCTGGCCTCTGGTTCCACTATAATTTTGAAACTCCCATTAGACTCTCTGGATGCTATAACTGGAGTTCATATCTCTTAAATGCACCTTTCGGGCTGCATACGATTTTATGGTGCAAAAAGCACAGGAATTTCAGTATCTCTTGTTCATGAAAGCTCCTGGGTAATTTCAGCAGTTTTGAATGAAGTAATTTGGACTACAGTTTTCAAAGCTCTGAGAGAGATTTAGAAGACCATTAATGCAAGTTGAATATTAAAGCATCAAACCTATGTTTTAAGTCCAGAAATGATTTCAGCTGCCATCTCAGAGTTAGGATTTCACCCTGAAGACTCAGTGATGAAACTAGCTTGAAAACTAGTCAGTTCTCTTTCCCTTTGTCATGGTGTAGGTCAAGCCAAGAAAGCATGTATGAAATAAAGAAATATTTATGAGAGACCTTCCACTTGCTGTTTTGGAGATAGAGAAGAGTTTGTCTTTTAGGGTGCATTCAAAGCCATGTGATTATTCAGCTCTGACTATAGGAAGTATCACCTGTGTTGGATCCTCCGTGCCACAAAGGTGTAAGACTTGGAGTATAGTACATCATTACCTTACCAAATGAGGTAATTTATTCCATCAGCCTCCAGCTTTTGGATCTCCACAGGCTGCAGAGGTTTTCCAGATTGTTTGTGTTGGTTATTGTATTTCTGTCTGTAGACTCCTACCTCTTGTATTAACCTCCATACAGGTAGCTGAGAAAATTTCACTAATGTTGGCAAGCGCTTGGTTAGATTTCTTGGAAATCTTTTAATTTGTGTTACCCAATCCATGAAAAGTGCTGTGGGAAATGGCACAGAGATCTCATGTTAAGCTGAAGGAGAAACAGTAGTATTGTTTCCTTTTACACTTAATCTGCTTATCAAAAATGACTTGAACTCAGACAAGATTCATTTGCAAAACATCCTCTCCACAAAGTTGAAATATTAACACCAGAAGTAAAGTCAGCCTTAAAGCGCTTTCTTTTTCATTGATGCATCTACCTAGATGCTTCTTACAGTACACAGTGAACCCACATTGTTTCACTTTGTATACTTTGCTGGGTTCCATTTAGGAGTTTGGATTTTTTTACTTGATTCTCATGGTCTAACAAGGTGTTATGGTTGTTCTTTTAAACAGAAGAAAAAGGTGGGGGCTTGGGGATTTCTTAGGTTATTTGAGTATATTTTTTATTTTATATTTTTCTTTTTTGTCGTATTTCTTGTGCATTCTTTAAATGTAATATTCCCAAAATATTTGTGTTCACATCAGGCTCCATAATATTTTTCCTATTCTCTTTGTTATTGTTACTAATGTTTTACAAAAAAACAAATTGGTATGCACCCTCTGAAAGGCTGAAATTTGTCTTTGAAGTGTAGTGTGATACAGACTTGACAGCTCTTTGAAACAAGCAAGGCTGGAGATGTGGTTTGCAGAAATCCTCCTGGATACAACCCATTTCTGGTGCCTGAGTTTCAGGGAAGTGGGTCAGCAGATTGTGCTAGTGGATAAAATATGTGGTTAGGATTGTTTGCTTGCTTTGGTTCTTGGAGATGGATCAGATTTGTGTTTCTTCTCTCTCTTGTTGTTACAGGCAACAAGATCTATAATCTAGATTTTTGGTTCAGGTGTCCTGTTCCTTTTCAAATCAGGATAATACATTGCTTTTATTTCAAGTTGTTCTTACTCTATGTATTCCTATTAAAATAGTATGAGTAGGGAAGACAAAAGCTCACACACTGCCTGATAATTAGGCCTACTTCAAGACCCATAAACTGTGGAATTTTTTAAAGTCATACCTGAATCCTATGGTAATATGATTTTAAACAAATATTTCTTGAACGAGCTGGGTGGCTAGGAGTGGTTTTTCTCTTTCCAAAACGGAATAATACCAGCAGTACATGATAATAGTTAATACCCATGGGAATATTTCCATTTCAGCTGCCAATCTCCCCCTGCTTTACACAAAAGTGGAAGTAGCTTTTCTCGCCGGGTTTATAGGAGGGAGTTTGCTGTACCACACACACCTCACAGATGGTTATGATTTCTACAGCTGTCACTCAATTGAGCTTGATCGTAATTTAGCCCATGGGAATCCTTCTCACTTGTGTTGCTCTTCCCTTTGTTAACATCAAAAAAAAAAAAAAAAAATCAAGAAGTGGATAACCAACACCAAAGCCTTTTTCCTATGGAAAGGTAGAATTTCCCTCCTGCAGTATGCCCCTCCCCTGGACCATCACCGCACCTCTGTGCAGACACAGCTTTTTTTGGTTACTGGACCAGCGAAACCTGGACTTTTCCTTAGCAGGTGTGGGTGAAACACTTCCTCAGATCCCTCTCACTGCGCCTCTGCTGGGGCTGCTGCTCCTGTTACAGCCCCCTGGTTTTTAGGGATGAGCCTCTCAGCCAGGCTTATCTACTGCCACAAGAAGGCAGCAACATTTGCTCTCTAATGCCCTTGGAGCTGGATTAAATAGAAACCTACAAAAGAGGCCATGTATCCCTTTCCAGTGCCTTGAAGCCCTTTATTCCTATTAGCATAACTTTTTTGGCATCAACTTATTTTCACTCGCTAAGATCATTATCAAAATGCAGTGAAATTAATTCAGAAAAGAATATGCAAAGGAAATAAAAATATGCTAATCCCAGGGAATTACTTTTTCATGGCTCAAATAAAAGCAGCTTCCTTCTCTTTCTTTTTCTGCCTTTCTGCTTTTTATTTCACTTTTATGACTGCAGTTTGAAATTTCAGGCCCTCGTTTTTACTGAGCGTAAGAACAGCTTACACGTTTCACTGGCACATGCAGAGGTCTTAATGTGACTGTATCTTCACCTTGTCAGAGGGGTATTAAGAGACTTGTGACAGATGTTCTGGTTCTACCAGAACGAAATTTTAAGCAGGGTGCAAGTGAATATGACACGGATATTGTAACTGGTTTATGCCTGGTTTATGCCCCTTCTTTTTCTCAATTTTTTTTTTCTTCCCCTTAAACTTCTTTCCCCTCTTCCTTCAGAAATTATAAAAGGTTTGTAATTAGCTGGGCAAGTTAGTGTTTAATCTCCTGATTTCCACCAGATGTAGGTGCTGGGGTTTGCAAATACAAGCGAAGCTTTGGACCAGTAACACTCTCTGAATTGAAAAAAAAATAAGAAAAATCAAGGAAATATCTCAGATTGTAATCTGAATAATGTATGGGAGTCCTATAAGATCTCAGAGTAGATAGGTGGAGTTCCATGACTTTTAAGACTGCTGGTATGTTTAGAACACTTTATTGCTCTGTGGAGCACCGACGAAATCTGATTTCAGCTTCAGGAGAGGGGCATCTGTGATTCCTGTTCTGCAAAACCCAAACCCTGTTACTGTGAGGGACCATATTGTAAGTCAGTGCCAAATTAATTTCATTCCCCTTGTGTTTACATGTTGAGTGAGTGAGAGCAAACATTTCAGCACCTTGGAATTCTTCTAGTTACTTGCCATGTAATGCTCTTATCAGACAAACTGTAAATAAGAGTGTAATTAATTATTCTCTACTTACATGACAAGTTGGATATAAGTTCCATCCCGCTGGGAGTCTGTTATTTACCTGAAAATGAGGGCAAATTACTGCAGGGTTATCTGGAGACTACCTGGAAGATGAACATGAGTTTTGTGTTCAGTTGTTTGTACATCCTTCCCAACCTGAGAGCCAGATTTCTCCTAGGACTCCCACAAAGAAGGAAGGATTTAGGAGACACCAGCTCTTATAATTGCAGCTGGCTCATTTTCACTTTCCTGAAAGAATCAACATATGGCAAATTCTTTATTCCTAAGTAAATTTTCTGTGCAAGAAAGCTGCCAAATTGTTAATTCTGGAGACAAAATCACAGTGCTTATCCACACTAAAGATGCCACTGAAAGCAATGCCAGCTCCACATGTTGCAGTTCTTTCCCAGAGGCACTTCCTCGGGGTGAATCTGTACTTTGTGTCCATGGTAAGATCCTCTGCTTCCTCCTGCTGTAACCACTGGATATGGAGTGCTCTCAGGGCTGGGGACTGACTGCATTGTGTTCCCGCATGGCTCATTCGTGGTGTATGTAAGAAACATCAGGAAATGTGTTTTTCTTTTCCAACAGTAGTGGAACTGCAGTCTTGTGTTTTCTGTTCCCTTGTTCTGGCCCTCTCTTCTTTCTGATGTCTTAAAAAAAAAAAATTAGGCAGAAAATTTAAGTATGGCTAAGTGTGAAAAGTCCTCCAAAATGTGAGACAGGAGAGGCGTGAAGACATTTGCAGAAGAAGAAAGGAGGGAAGGGTCTAATTAACCTTTTGCTTTGTCATTTTCATCCTTTTGCCTTGAAATTTTTATGCACCTTCCAGATTTCAAAGCAAAGATCTAATGTATGAACAGATACAAAAATACCTCTCCCCTCCCTGCCCCAACTGTAATTTGTGGGGAGGGAAATCATAATTTTAAGTGAATTTCTCCTGCAGTACTGTAAACTAGAAGAGATTATATGGAGACCATAGAAACCTTAATTAGAAACCTCATTAATAACTACTGTAATGTTAACAAATGCTTTAGGATGATCCAAGTGTTAAATAAGTAAACCTTTGTACAGAACTTTCCCCAAGTGCAGTCGATGGCAGCATTAGCATTGACCTCACAGGAGGTGAGACTGAACGCTGTAGCTTCTCAGTATGCAATCAGTGTAATTCAAGGTTGTGTGACATAATGATTTTTCTTATCTTCCTCCAGCTATTCTGTCTGTTTTGTAATTACCTACTGCTTCTCCAGGCACTGGAAACAAGATCGTACTTCTAATAGATATTGAGAGATTTGGGGCTTTTCTTAACAGAATATAGAAAGACACTTAGCATGTTAATAGCACACTGTGATCTGAAAACACTCTTTTTTTAGAAATCGAGTTCACAGTTAAATCTCTTAAAGTGTTTCCATTTTGTTCAGTTGGGCTTCAATTAAAAAAAAAAAAAATCTTGCAAGGAGTAAGATTGGCTCCTTAGTGGAATTATCATTTTGGATTTCATCTGTAAAGGAAGAAGATTCATTGACCACCTTACTGATATCAAATGGGCCCTGTTGGAGATAGGCAGTTATTGTGCATCCCTCCAAGTAGTTCTGTCCACTTCTGCTCTTCCTGATTATCCATAATTTACAGCAGAAGTATGGCTTGGTGGAGCAGGCTCTCTCAGGACCAACTGGTGTGGTAAAGGCACCTCCTCCACTCCAACATTACCATTTTTTTTAGCTCTTTCTCTTCACGTAAATTGGATATTCATGTGAGTGTACAGAACCAATTTTCTGTGGTCTTGTGTCTGGATAAATTTTTCCTGGCTGATTGTCTCAGCACTATTGCAAATGTTAGCCCTACCAAAGAAGAAAAAAAAGGACAAAAAATGGCAAATACATAGATCTGAATGCTGCTTGAAAGGGAAGAGGTAAATGAAGTGGAAGAAAGGCTTTACAGATTAGAAATAGGCTAAAGAAAAGCAGCTTAATTCAGTAACCAATTGCCCAGAGCCAATTTTAACCATGAAGAGGTTTGTCATTTCAGCTTAGAATAAAATTGGGGGAAAAGAAACCAAAAACAAACCCAAACGTGAAATGGTTCAGCCTTTCAAGATGAGGAGAGAGCTGTGAGACAGTAGCAAACCAACACATTTGCATACAACCAGTAGCAGGAAGCAGCCAGAATAGCATTTCTCACTTACCTGCATGCCAGGGCATGATCCTGACTCCAGCTTTCCAGGTTTATGGGAAATTGGTCCTCAAATGTCATTGCAATTCAATTGGAGACAGCTGTCTCATTTCCTCCTCTGCAAATCTCATTTTCTATGAAGGACACAGCCACAGAGGGCCAAAAGCAACATCCCTCAGGTAACACCCCTGTGTTCAGCATGCTGAGCTCTGTACTCAAAGAGTTTACCCTGACAGAAATTGTGGTTTAAACCAGCAGCACCAACAGGGACATGACAACGGCCTTTAGTGGTATTTAAGGATGTGATTTTAATAGTAATTCCGCAAAACGAAATTTTGGAAGAGAGAAAGGAATGTTTTACACAGGAAAGGGAAAGCTGCTGAATGGAAATGCTAAATTCCCATCAACCCTCTGGCGGGAAAAGGACATCTTAGAAGCTTCAAAGTTCTCTGTTATTGTGTAAGAATTTGCATAAACCTCTCATCCCAGAAATGAAAATACCAAATGCCTCAAGCCACAAAATACTCTGTGTATTCCTGATTCCACTGTCACAAAGAAGCATTGGCAATCTCAAGGAGATGAGTGCTCTCCAGGGACGCCACTCTGATTTCCTTTAGAAGATGGCACAGCATAGGTGTAAAATGGCTTCAGATGAAACGATTCACGAAGTAATTAAAATAAAAAACCAAAACAAACCAGCCTGGTGAGTGAGGTATCTTCAAACCATAGTCCTATGATGTAGATGAGAATTTCATCAATATTCAGCAGCAAATTGTATGCCTTGCATTTTTCTGGGGTTAGCTCATGGACTCCTTGACCTTCACTCTCATACTTCAGGGAATGAGTACTCCCTTTTTCTTTACACTGCAGTTGGCTCTTTGAGTTACACCAATTTGTCCTTTCTCAGTCCACTAAACAGCCTTCAGCTTCTTGTGAAAGTCAGGAATATGAAGAGGATTGCAATAAAATAGTATTGTTCTGATGCCTTTTCCTGGTCTTAAAATCCAGAGTCAAACACGGTTAGAAGGGAAAAAGGGATTTTACCTTGGGATTTATTTTAAGGATCCTTAGGTGGACATGTCGAGGTTGAATGCACCTCAATGCACACCTCAATGCCCACCCCAAAAGACCTGGTACAACATTATAGGTGTTACTAATTAGCAGATCTATCAAAGATTCCCCAATGAGAGGCTCAAGTGAGCCCCCCTCCCCAAGGAACCTTCCCCTGGATGGTTCTATCTTGGTTTACAGAATGTGTTCTGGAGAGGACCTTGGGCTCTGGGGCACACTGATCCCTACCTACGAAGCTTCTGAAATGTTCAGTCTCTCAGCTTGACAAACAAGTCCAAGAATGTAGGCAAAAAGCACTGAGAATGCAGGAGTTGTAAAAAGGTATAACAGGGGTATAAAAGAAAAGGCAAAAAATCTTCATGGCATCAGTTCTAAAATGTGCTTTTTTATTAGCATTAAATCTGGGAGCAGCTGCTAAGGGGAAAGGGTCATAAACATTATTGGGCACTTCTAATTGCAGTAAAAGACAGTTCCAGATTGTGTTATCCTGTCATCATTTGTATTCAGCTTGAATCTTTTGAGGGTAAAACTATAATACTGAGTTCTGTCAATATAGTATTCCTGAAATCATATGCCTATGGAAGCCAGATCCTGTTTGCTTTCAAAGGCAGGTAGACCTATCAACAGAAACATCAAGTTAGTTAAGTGAAAGGAATGTCACACTTGCTTTTTTTGGCATGAAGTGAACAATGCCAATGACTATTATTTACAGTCTATAAATATTCATGGAGAGAAGCTTAGTTTCTGTGACACATACTGGAACTGGGTTGTTTTGTTGAATTTTTGCATCAAACTCTGGGGAAATTCAGATAAGGTAAGACTAAAAAAAGAGTAAATAAACTCGACCAAAATGGGTTTGTCTGTGATTTCTCTCAGTATGGCATCTGTTCGCATTCCATGAGTCAGAGCCTGGGGTTTAAACACTAACTTGACTTGTGTTTAAATTGCTGAAGTGACAAGCCTGGACTCCAGTTCTACTGACCCAGTTCTCTCTTCAGAAGATCTCCTTTCTCTGCAGAGCAAGTGATATGTTTGTGACAGGGCACGCCTGTGCTCCACTCCATACGTGATCAGAATTAGCCAGTATGTTTTGTATGTTTTCATTTTCAAGCCACTTGCAAAGTGTTGTGGTGGGTTTTTTGGGTGTGGGGTTTTTTTTTGTTGTTTGGTTTTTCTTCTCTGCTATGTACATTAATCTAAGACTGACTTATTTCTCAGCATCACCAGTACTTATCTACCACTGCACAGACTGATTTTTCGTGCACAAAACAAACAAAAATTAAGCTTGGTGGAGTTTCTAATGGAGTGAAATCCAGCAGCTGTAAATTAGCAGCTATATGGGATGTGAGATAGATGAGGAGAATTGACTCCTGAGTTATCCCTAAGAAGGACTGGTCCAAAATAGTGTTGGTTGCTCTGCTCCCTTGAGCCCTGCTCACTTAATCTCTGCCCAAAGGTCGGCACCCTCTTCATACAGCAACCAGCCAGCCTGTACAGCAGCAGACATATGTCTGTGTGGGGTATTTACACCCCACTGCAGGGATTCTGATACAGGGTTTTATTTTCTCTTTTGGGGGCAGACAACCTCAGATGCAGATACAACAACCTGGACACAAGTGACCACACTGCCGGCTTCCATGGCACACGTGGAGTGGGATCACATCTCACTGTCAGAAGGACCAAAGTGCAAATCCTGGTCCCCACCTTGGCTTCCTCTGATCAATCCTGTATTACAGGTTAATGACTTTTTCCAGGTGGGAAGTGTGATGGTTTTACTGAAGGATATTCATGGAAAAACTGGAGCTGAGTTGGTGACTTTCACCGTGTTGCATGTAATTCTGTTTTCCTTGTAGTTAGTACCTTCCCACTTTCAAAAAGGTGATGGAAAGGGACCTCAGCAGTGTTTAATAACTTGCAAATTCATCTGTTTAAAGGAGTATTTTGGAAAAGATATGGCTGCATCTTATCAGAGCTTTTTCTATATCTTGATTAAAAGCATTTTCAGGGGCAGCTACAGGGAAAGCAAAAACCTTGGTTGCCTGGTACTGGTTTTAATTTATCAGATAAAAGAGTAAAAGTCCAGTAATTAGGAAGAGAAGCTCTTGTCTAATCATGCCCACCTCTGCAGACTATTGGCACTGCTGCTTATAAGAGATCCTCTTCTGACAATCCCATGCTGCCAAATCTGTCTGCAAGCTTTTGGATCTTTTTTATCCAGATGCTGGATCATCTCAGGTGTGCTCAATCCAGTTCCCAACTACCTGGTTGTTCTGCAGCCCTGCATAGTCTGCAAACCAGGCCACATCCCTGCTGCCCAGTGCCACAGCGTTGGTGAGGTGGGAAAACTGTACTGTTTCAGTGGGAACTCAGAGTGAACTTCTCTCCTATAAATCACCAGTGATGTCACTGCTGGCTTGGTGTGGGTAGGATTTAAAGACACATTCTCAGTGTTTGTAGGGTGGTTTGTCAAAATCACTTACTCTTTGTTAGATTCTGGCTTTCAGAAGGAACTTGTTTGGAGTCCTGGAGTAGGGACAGCTGTAGGAACTGGTGATGTGGTTGACAAATGATACACATTTTTTATTTCTTGACAATCATTACATCTTGATGAAACCAGCAAGAGGTTTAACTTAGAAGAGGGAATGACTGACAGAAAATTACTCTTGGATACACCAGAAAATAGACCAGCATTATTTGTTGGCTTCATTCCTTTTTATTTCCCATGGGTCTGGTCATATCTGCCTCACCTGTTGAGCACAGGTGCATTTTTGTGTGAAAGTCCAGCTTTGTTCACCCAGTTTATTTGCTTATGCAGAAGCACAAAGTTAGGAGAGGCCTGGGCTGAGCTCCTGTGCTCACTGAAGGCAGAGAGCCAAACCCATCCCAGTGTACAGCCCAAGCCACCTCTGCCTTCTGCCTGTGGGCACAGTGGCCCGGGAGTGAAGGTGCAAGTGAGGACAAGCACTGCCTTGTGAGGGAGGCATTTTCTGAATGCCAGGCTCATCCTCTGGTTTTTTTGGGGGGGGACCATCCTCTTCTTCTCCTCAGGTGGTCCTGATCATCCTCTGCCAGACAGGGGAAGTCAGAGGGCACTGCAAGTGAGGTGGGAGGTGGTCATCAGAGCATGGTGGGATCTGGCAGACAGTTCTACTGCTTCAAACATAGGATTTTTAGGTTATTAAATTTAAATGTTACCAGCTGTCTTGCATGCACTCCCAAATCAGTGTAACAAATTTAAAGACAGTCTTTTAGCTCTTGAACCTCTTGGCAAGAATTAGCTGGGGAATTTCCCAGGGGGAGTGACACAGAGAAGGTGAGCCAGGAGGGAAACTGGATCTCCGTGCTAATCCTAAGCTAAAATCTGCTGAAGTAAATAAAAGCTCTCTATAGACTTAAAAGTGTTCAGTCAGGAAGTGCAAGTGTATTTGTACATGCAGAAGCAAAAAAGAGGTGAACAATCTGCTTGTGTCAGCTCAGCTCATCCTGAAGATACATGCATGGCTTTGGCTTCTTTTTTTTTTTTTTTTTCTTCCCTCTAACAAGAATATATGTCCTGAGAGTGACTCAAAGAAAAGATTATTATTTTATCTAAAAATTTTTGTTCTGGGTTTGTTTTCCTGCTCCATAAAAAGCCCATTGAAATGTAAGAAATTCATCCATCTCGTTTCATTTCTCTATTAGCATCCAGACTCCACGCAGAGGTCATTAGTACCTCAGGTGTATTACCTCACCACAGTCTGTTGCTATGGAAATAGCTCCAAGCATTTTCAGTGTCTTGGCTGTACACTGCCCATGCATTTTGGCAAGAAAGGCTGCATGCAAGGGAGCAAAGAGTAGTTTTAAAACATGCTGTGCAAAATCTAAATATTTACAGCTATTTCAGAATCTTTACCTACCTGTAAATCTACCCATGCTTGCTGGGGATTTTATGCAGACATATTTCCTTCTTGCCTGCCTAATTTTTATCCTCACTTTTGTGTGAAAGTGATTTCTGAAGAAAAGGTATGGCCTCTACAGAAAATAATAATAATCATATAAAGAAAAAGTTTTTTCCTCCCTTCTGCCTTTCAGTTTTCTCTTCCTGTGCACAGCTTCAAGCAATGTAACTATACAAGCACTGCATCTTATATGCTACTGAATTTAATAACAGACCAAGCAGCAGATAGTGTCCTGTTCTCCCTGAACTTAATGGTTTGACTTATTCTCTTCATCCTATACTGGTAATTGTTGAATGGCTTAAACACAGCTACACAGGCTGTTTTGCACCTTTCATTTAAGGATCTTCACTGGCTTTATACAAGTTAGGACTGAACTGAGCTGCTCTTACCTCTCTGAGGGAATATGGAAGAATTATCATGATGTTTTCTCTGTTCCAGCCTCAGGCTGTGGCTGCTGTCTCTGTGGTTTACAGCAATAACCCTTGGCTTAAAGGAGAGGGGACATTTTATGTGTGTGGGCCGTGTGCATGGTGCTGTGCCCCTGTGACAGTGAGGAAAGGTGACAGATCAGGGAGGACAATGGTCCTTGGTACTGCCAGGATTCCCCTGGAGAACTATTTGCTGCTGCAGTCAAATTAAAGGCACTTGTGAAGGCTGCTCTTAAATTTCTTGAAGACTGAAGTGCTCTCCTTTCCTCCACAAGCTTCAAGGTTGGGAAAGCCTAAAGGTAAAATAAAGCAGAAAGAGGGAGATTTTTCTTCTTGTTGTTTTATTTTCCCACCCAAGCTCCTTACTTTAACTACGAGGTAGCATACTTCTGATTAACCCAGTGGAGAAAGTTGTGGATGTTTTCAGTAGAGGAAATCAGCCAACCCTTGTACCTAGGAAGGAAGCTGCAGCATTAGCAGGAGCACCTCCTCTCTGGGAGACACTCAGTGAATGTCTCTTGCCTGTGTGCTGTCTTTGCCTTTCTGCTTCTCTGCTGTTCCCTGCTGCCACGAAAACTTGGAAGCCCTCTTTTTTCTTTTTTTCCTTTTTTTTCTTCTTTTTGTCCCTCTCTAGAATGCCTTTCAGAAAACCCCAGGCAGGGCAATGAGCAAGACTTATGTTTTTAATCTACCTGGTTTGAAATGCACAGTGAGCAGTCCTCCTGTCATTCCTGCTCACTTGATTGTGCTGTAAGCTTATAAACTTCTGTTTGGTAGAGTGCTCTGGAGGCTTGCTAGCAGCTAATAATTTCTATAATCCTATCTCCCAGACCCAGGAGTGTGGGCTATATTCTGTTTCCACCTTTTTCTCAGAGCATAATCACTTCCAGTGGTGTCAAACAGATGTAACGGGGAGAAAATTTATTCTACGCAGTTTCGGAGACCTCACGAGGTGTTCTGGTATGAAACCTGTTTATCAGTGATTATCAGTGGGTTGAATTAGTATTACAGATGGTTTCCTAGTACTCCTTCCTGGCTGCTGGTGTAGGTAATTGGCCCATTTAGATCAGCAGGCTGGCTCAAGCAGCAGCCTGAAGCCTGAGGTGATGCAAAACCCCACAAAACCCCCTAGAGCACAGGTTTGTTTGAACCGTAGCAGGCACAGTAGAAATGCTTGCAGGATTTCTTGCTAACCCTTGTTAGTGATAGACTCAGGCTTTGAAGCTGTGAGATTTGATTACCTTGTTTTCCCCCTCTGCACTTCATGCACCTAACACACACACACAAACACACACACAATTTTCCTCAGCTCCTCTTCAGCATAACAGGCTTGGAGAGGGGCAGTAGGGACGAAGGGGCAGCAGTAGCACACAATTCTTTTCCTTCTGAACATGCAATTCCCAGTCTTGCTGTTATCCAAGCATGTATTTTATGCTTGCACTTGAAAGAGAAGACTTTTTCAAGCTTTAAAATTCCCTAGAGAAGATAATACTGGGGTTTTTATTTCCTGTTCTTTCATCTGTCATTTTTAAGATATGCTGAAAGGGAGACATCCTTGCCTGATAGTGGCTGGTAGTACTCTTAACTATGAGGAATCTCTGCCAAGTTACACCCAACATGATCAGGCTTATTTTGGAAGGTTCTGTGCCAGCAGATTTTCATGGAGTGAGATGTCGGAGTTGTGACGATACAGAATGTTGCACCTAATATTTAGCAGTGGAATTTGGCTTGATTTGGAGTGTTCTCACTGACTATGACCTCTGCTATGATGGAAGCTTTCATAATGTTTAAGAAAAGTATTATCAAATTAATTCTTATGGCTGCTACCTTCAATTCCTGATTTGGTTGATGGGGTGCAGAGTTTCTGCTGGGATTATAAATACAAGGCATTGCTATCATGCTTTTTTGCATGATGAGCTGTATGTGGCCCCAAGGGTCACTTAGGCTGTATCACCTCCCAAAAAGGAGTGGAGAGGTGGGAAGGGAGCACTGTTTGCTCCCAAGATGTTGACTGTAAGCATTTGTTAGAGACCAGAAGTATGCATTAATAGGAATCCCTTCTCTGAAGAAGCATATCCATCCTGGGACAGGTCTTTCCCTGCCAGTATCTTGCAGTGAGGGAGAGGGACAGTGATGGAGAAGAGAGTTGCCAGCACTGAAGGAGAGCTTTTGTTTGTTGATGAAATGTTGCTTGTGAGGAGCTGAAGTGAGTGTCTGCCAGGGTATCATGACTGCTTCTGCTAACTTCTGTGTTCATGTGTAAACATCAACTCCACCGAACAGAAACTTTTCTCTTTTTTGGAGGATTTGGAGAGGGGAAATGCTGACTACTTCAGGTGTCACTAATGCTGATCATTGGCAGTAATAGACACATGGAGCCCAAGCAAGAAAGACCAACATCTTCCTGTATCTTCATAATTGTTTGATGGAACTTTAGGTAATTATTTGCAGGAGATTGTTGTGCCAAGCTCCTGCTGATGCTGTTGTCAGTGGACCTATAGTACTGCAGGAAATAGTGGGCAGTCCTTTACAAAATAAAGCTTTGCACAGATATATGCTATTTGCAGACACCATTGAAAAAACATGACATTTAGAACAGACCAGAATGAGAAAGGTACAGTTTGCTGGTAGGAATTCATGAAGTCCATATATTACTGGTTTTATTGACAAAGACATTAAGAAGTGACAGCTGACTTCAGGCAAAATAATTGTGGATCCTCAAACAGAGATGAGTTAAAAGCTCGTGACATGCAAGTGTTAGGCACTGAACACCTTATGATGGTGTGGACATATATATTTTTCTGTTTATATTGCACACTTGCCACTTGCCAGTCATACAGGTCTGTGCCATGCAAACTCATATCTGAGAAAAACTATTGTAAGAGAAAAAAAAAACCAGACCAACTGTGCTGTCTCTAATGTCAAATGCCTTGGAAAAGGATCCCACCTGATTCTATTTTAATTTCCACGTCTAAAATGAGTCACATTTATTTATAGAACTATGCTGTATTTTCCTTTTTTTTTGACACAGAAGAAAATCCAAGATCTAAACAAGAGTTTAAAGGAATGGGAAAAAACCCCAAAAGCCACTTCCCTTCTATACCAACACTGTAAATTTCAATACCAGAAATGTAGTCAGATCAAGTGCAGGGCCGTGTATTTCCTTCAGCTGTCAGTTCTGCAGCTTTTTGTTTATTCTTGCTGGAGATGAAGAATGCATCCATTTTGAAAGACCTCTGTATTATAAACCACTAGTCTATCAGTTCTGATCCTGTGGGATTGTTTTTACATTAAAATTTGTACTAAAGACACGAGGACAAAGAAGAACCCCGAATCAGGCCCATAGCCAGAAATATGTGAAAACTTAAAAGCCAAGCAGAATAATTGGATCTTCGCTAACAAACTGACAGAAACTGTCACAGATAATCAGATTAACATGGCAGAAAGCCCTGGAAACAGTGAGAGAGTAATGTTCATTTCTTACCCACAGGAAACTTCGAGTTTAACAAGCCAAAGAACAGGCTAGCTGTGCATAATGTCATTATCAAAGCCAGAGTGATGTTTGCTGTCACACCTGTATCTCTCTCTCAAACCTTTTGAAGAAAGGCAACACCTGCAGGTGCTTTCCAGAGGAAGCTGGTTATTTCTCTCCATGCCCCCTGCCTTTCCCAGTGCCACCCTTCACAGCCACAGCTGCCTCCTCATTTTGCACTGTGACCACAGCCAGAGCTGGACCACCACGAGTGGCAGTGACCATCTGAACCTTCCCTCGGAGTGATGTGTCCTGAAATAGCTGCAAAAATGGGAAAGTATTTTTAGCACAGCTGAGCATGTTGGAAAAGCATTCTCCCAGAGCTGTTGTCAGCTGATAAGATACGTATGCAAAAGGCTTGCGTGACTTACTTGATTGGGCCTTTCAGAGGCAAAATTAAGATAGGCTAGGGAAGAAGAAAAGGGTGAAAAAAGCAGCAAAAAGACAAACATTAAGCCTATTTCCAAATCCTTTCCCTTTATAATATCCAATATAGTGATAGAAAAATCCTAATTCTCCAGATGTGTATTTGGGGGTGCTTAATGTGTGAAGAGACTTCTTCTCTTTAAGCCTGGGCTTTGTGGAAACCTGCATTCAATTTCTTCAAACCACGTCTGTTGTCTTAGGCAAATCGCTTTAATCTTCCCCTGCTTCAAATCTCTGTAGTGTGTAGCACAGATAGATTAAGTTTACTGCAGATATCCAAATTATCAATGGCACAAACCCTCCAGGAAAAGATTCCTTTGATCTCACAGTAAGCAGAGCCCTAAGTGAAGCTGATGAGACTGAACACGCAGGATAAGTGCTGCTGTAGGTATAATAAAGCTCCTGGTGAGCTGGGAAGGAGAGTAATTTTTCCTCTGCATCAAGATTGCATTTTGTTGGTGGAGGGACAGTGGAAATCCTAGTTGAGTCCATGTTTGTGTCTATGAAATGTCACTACATTTTTGTCAGGCTGCTTACGTATGCGTTCTGCTGCCCCCGCGTTCCTCATGAGTTTCTAATCCATCCTCCTCCAGTGACCCAGCAGTGATGAATTACCTCTCCTCCACATCCTTTCATCACACTTGTGTTCTGCAGGGCACAGCTGGGTTGCACTTGCTCCTGCTGGAATAAAATGTGCTACTTCAGGCTTTCCCCTCCCAAGGGGCTGACCCTGCCGGGTGTTGAGAGGTGCTCTGGGTGACACCTCCCGACTCAACTGCAGGTCATGGGGCTGGGGCTGAAAATTGGTGGGTTGAAACCTGTGGCCTGTGTTGTGAGGGATGTTGGCTGAGGAGGTCAGAGTGCCTTGAAGATGTTCAGTCTGTGCAGTCCTGGCACTGAGGTGTTCAGGATTGCCAAGACTGAAGCTGGTGCCCCTGCTAGCAAAGCTTGTGCGTCACAAAGTCGCAGGCTGTTATTTGATGTATTTATTTTGCTAACTCTGCTGTCACTTTGCCTACGTGCTTTGTTAAGTGCTGCCTTTCTGTCCTTTGTCATGCTTTCTTTATATTCTGAGTGCTGTAGCAAAGACACAAGGTATTTGGCCATATAATTTTGTGGTGGTTAGGCATGCTGTTCGAAGACTGTTCCTGAGACCAGAGATGATGGAAAATACATTTATTTTCTAGTTTTCTCTATACAGTTACTTTTATTCTTGATTGACAGGGAGATCCCTCATTATTCATCAGTGGAGTTACAGGACCACAGAATAATTAAAACAGGAGGGGATCTCTGGTGGTCATTGGATGCAACCCTCTATTTAAAGCTGTGAATCTATTTTGTAGAAATAATGAGCTTTGGTTAGAAAACAGAAGGGGAATTTTGAAGATGTGCATTGACTTTTCTTCTCTTCCTTAGGTTTCTTTCAGCAATCTCTGTATTATTATTTCTAGTAAAAATCCTACAGGTATTTTATTGTTTAGGTCTTTTTATACTGTTCTTGCTGCTTAGCTCAGCTAATGCTTCCTTTTCCTGTGCTTTGTCTATTTTTTGGTGATAATCACACTCCTTTAGGTGAAGGACTAGTTGTTACTCCATGCAACACCTAGTACATACAAATTTTGATTGTGGTTAGATTATAGTAACAATACTCTTTAAAAAAAGATGACACCACCACCTGCAGACAGGCTTTTTGTAGAGATGCTAGATACTAATTTTCTGTGACAGGATTGTGGTACAGGGTGTCCAACATCCATCATAAAATGTTCTTTCTTGAGGCAATGAATGTTGGTGATAAGGAGTCACCACTGTCTCTTGTGCATAAAAGAAAATGAATGTTAATCATGGTAGTGAGTAATGACCCCAGGATGCATCTTATGGAAGCAAATGTATGTTATTTGGTTTGCTTTGAAAATGGTCGTATTTGCCTCAATAACAGAATACAAAATGCTACAAAATAAGTCTGCTCTTAGAGGCTTTTCTGCTACCTCTCAGAGGTCCATTACTGTGTTGTGGTGGTGTTACGTGGAAAAAGAAGGTATACAGCATATTGGATCCCTGCCTGTGTGGAACACTTAAATGAAAATTGTGTGCCAAAGCAACTACAGGCAGCTTGTCAGGCTGAGGCAAAGCTCAGTACAAGTTCAAACAAGTTCAAAACATGTACAAGTCCAAACAGGCTTTTTTAATATGCAAGTGCTTGTAATTGCAGTTTTCACCAGCTGCTGATCTGGTTCCTTTGCAAAGCAGGGACTCCTACAAATTGTTCCGTGGACCAGAGGTCTCTTGGTTTAGGCTTCTCTTCCCTTCAGGAGAGGGAAAGACACGTCAAAGCCCCTAGGCACAGGAGGATTTGATGCTGCAGGTCTGCTGTGCTTCAGCAAGTGCATTCCAAACTCGGGAGAAATTGAGGTATTAGGGCCCTGTTGGGTCACCCTCACATCCTGAAGTTCAACTGGGCTGTTTACTGGGTTGTTGGTCTTTCCTGTACATTAAAGGTTTACAGAATAAATTGACAATGCCAAGAGGGTTGCAATTGACCTTTTAAGAAGTCCTAACCATCAGAGCAGGCTGAAAGCTTAGGGTCAAGGACTATGAACTCTTTGGTTTCTACTAGCATGGATCACTAATGTGAGCCTTTGTTTTGGTGTAGTTTCATTTCTGTTCTCTGAAATGACTTCTGCTTTGGACTGCTGTGTAGCACACAGGTTAATATGTGAACTAGGTAGGCTAAGATCTTTTAAGGCTCTGCCTACAGCAGGAAAAATAGGTTTTAACTTCCTAATTAAAAAAAAAAAAAAAAGCCACTTGGAATCTCTTTCAGTGTTTCATATTTTCAGACTTTGAGATGTTTTTACATGAGTGCAGTTTGGGTGCTGCTCAAACACAAATAGGCAGGCAAGTTCCACACCAGACATCGACCTAGGAAAGACAAATCCAGGCAGCTTGATCAGCAATCTTGCAGCTGCAGGTGGTTGAAGATGGAGTGATGCTGTGATATGAATTGACAGGACTAAGCAGATGTGCAGTATGGCTTAATTGGATGCAGGGGGAGAACAGTACCTGCCACCAACATAAACATCACTTGCAGAAAAACTGCCTGGCAGCAAGAAAGGCTAGCAAAAAATGAAATAAAATAAAATAAAATAAAATAAAATAAAATAAAATAAAATAAAATAAAATAAAATAAAATAAATAAAATAAAATAGCCAGAAATACAGAGCCACCACTGTGTGAGAGTGGGATTTGTTGGGTTTGTGTTTTGGTTCAGATTCAAAGGCACAGCACAGATCTTCATCTTCCCATGCAAACAGCTGTGTGTGCCTCAAATCTAGCTTTATTTTAAGAATAATCTCTTGGGCTAGCTTTTTGCTGATCAGTCAGAACTTTACTTAGGCATATATCAATTTCAAGCAGACTTTCACTGAAAAAAGTTACTGGATGCAAAATGACCCAAAATTACTTTAGTTTTGAAGAAACACTGATTCTGCAAGAGGTGGTATTTCAAAGACCTGGGTGTCCATCTGAGGTGTGCAGCCCTTGGGTCTTCCACCTGTTTCAGCAGGGTGCCCCTTGACAAGCAAATGCCCCCAATTATGGATGGTTGGGGCTCTCAGCCTTTCTGGTTGGAGCTGTCACAGTCCGTGTTTATAATGTGCAGGGCTCCAACATAGGAGTGCCTGATGGAAATCAAGCCCTTTGTGTGGGATGCAGTGAGCAGAGGGGTCTGAACTCTAATTTTCTACTACTCATCCTTATTCTTTGGACTGTAAGCTCAGTTTCTTGTAGGCCCTGTTAGCATGTGTACACACAGAAAGAGATGACTCCAGGAGATGAAACACACGAAACCTACACCAAAATAATGAGTTCAGCTGTAGTTAAAGGCAGCAAAACTTTTCAAAGGGGCATGTCTTACCTGTGCATCTTCTTCCCTTTCTCTTACTCTGGATTTTCCTACTCTCCCTGCTGCTCTCTTCCCTTTCTCCTACCTTGTTTCTTGTCTTCCGTGGAAAATTTTGCAAGCTTTGTTTCATCTTGGTGAAGAATAGGGAAAAAATAAATCTGTTTCTTTCTGCAAGGTGAAAGAACAATGCCCCACCACCTCAACTGATGTTCTAGTCAGGCAAAAACTAAAGAACCTGCATATTCAGAAAGCAAAACAGCTTGTAATTATTACTCCCACTAAATACAGTAATTTTTCATTGCTTCCAAGTAGATCTTATAAAGGTGAGAAATTATTTATTAACACTTGTGAATGACAAATGTAAGGAAATAAAATATTTCTTGGCGTGGTCCAGCAATTTTAATAAGAGGAGAGGGAAAACAGAGGATGAGGGAAGAAAAAGAGCATGGAAGAAAAATACTCTGTTAGGAGGGAAGATAGGATGATTATGCCTTTTAGCAGTGTCAGTGTTGACATAATTAAGCTGGTGTCGAGCCTGGTTTGTGAGCAGTTGCTACAGAAGCAGCAGTGTTTTCTTTGTATCAAGTCTTATTCCTTACCAGCGACTTATTATTGCTTCCACTCGCTTTGCAGAGGTGGAAGCAGCTGCACAAAGCCTCCACAGAAGAGCTGGGTGAAAAGCATGGAGAGGTGCTGGGGAGCAGTGAATAGAGCTGCAGAAAGAGTGAATTTTTAAGTCAGCAAATTTTTAACACCTTTTTTTAAATTGGCAGGCAGGATTTGGATAGTTCAGGGATGATTAATCTCACACTCTGTCTGCAAAAGCAGGGGCTTTGGCAGCTGTGTGCAGGCTTTGGGCTCCCCCCACTTCTCCTTTTCTCCCATCCCAGTGCCACAGTGAGACCTGACCCCACTGTTAGCCAGTCTTTGCTTTGGACAGCATCCTGGTTATCCTTTCCTCCCCAGGCTTTTCCTTCTTTTTCCCTGTGCTTTTTGCCTTTAACCCAGATCAGTTTAATGGCTGGGTTCAGAGCAGGGCCTCAGAGTGGTGTTCCTTGGCAGGAGTGTGGGAGGGAGAGGTGGGCGATGCTGGGAGGGAGGGCAGTGGTGCTGCAGGACCACTTTCAGTCAGCACCATGGCCATGGAGCTGCCCCACTGACTGCTTTATATAAGGTGGGAGTTTCACAGCTTTTCCTTTGGTGCTGGTTAGAGCCATGCCAGAAAAGGAGCCCCTTCTGCACCTGCTGTACCCTTCACCTGCTCACCCCTGTCGCTACCCTTAGGCCATCCTGTTCCTAGGCCAGCCTTCATTTGTGTGGCTACACAGAGAAGGAGACTGGAGGAGAGTTTTGACTTGGAAATAACCACTCTGAGTGAAACAATGCAATGTGTGAGTACTGTGCCTCCAAGCAATGGCACCGGCTCCTTGTTTATCATTGTTCCTGGTACAATTGTAATTTGTGCCACAAGAGAGAGTGTCTCATTGTTATCCAACCTCTGTCCTTCTCCAAGTGGCTGAGTAACACAGCCCTAGGGCTACCACCTGGCTCAGACTTCACAGGGCTCCATAACAAGGTTTCTAACTGAGCATTTCCTCAGAGAAGAGTATTAGATTTGTTTCCAGGAGTGTCTGGCTTTATCTTACCCTGAAACGTCAGATATGTACAGTAACTGACTATTCAGAGATTAAACTCATCATCACTCCCATGCAGCTGAAAGTTTCTCCTCTCCGGGGAGATGCCTCAGTGCAGAAGGAAAGCCTCATGGGAAGGGGGAAGACTGAATTCTTCTCTTGCTCTGAGGATGGTGAAAGCAGTGAGAGGGTTGGCAGAGGAGCAGCAGGGTCATGGTTCCTCAGGAGGTTCCATCTCTTGTAGATCAATACAAATGAATAACAAAGAGGGTCCCTGAAACATTAAGAGACAGAGGGACTGTCTCCTCTCTCTCCCCAAGCCAGAACCCACAGCCCCTCCTTGCCTCAGCAGCAGCTTTAGGAACCCCCTCTCCTTCCTCCTGCCTCACAGTGCTGCGATGCAGAGCCTGTGAGTGGCTGATGTTCTCTGCTTTCCAGAGGCATAAAATGCAGCAGCCCAGAATGCAGGCAATCAGGGCTGGGGCAGAAATGCCAAAATTAGTTTGCAAATGTGTCAATTCATGCATTTTTAAACAGGTGTCAGAAAGGGTGGCTGTTGTTTCAAAAGGCGTTTAATTGGCATTCCAGTTTGCCTTGTTTTAATTGCACAAAAATGCAGTGAGAAGAAAACCTGTGAGTGGGAGGTTAAATAGGACAGTCTGTCTGCAATAAAATGGAGTTTCCTTAATTAAATCTGCTCAGAAGTTGCTAAAATTTTGTCACTTGTTTTATTTCAACATTTAGTTTCTGGAAAGAGGGTAGCAAGTGGGTATTTTCACACAAAAATAGTTTATTACTATAATTTGTGTAGGTGTCTAACAGGCTGATGTTGCAGGGTCGAGTTCCTGGCAGAGAAATGGTTGAGTCACAAAGGCTTTAAGTTTTTTTAGGACTTCTGCACAGAAAATTCAGGAATTCTTTGAATTCTCAGCATCTGCATGTGTCATATCTGAATCCATGTATGGACTTTGGAAATGCACTCGCTGTTTAACAATATGAAGCAAGACTGTAAAAACTAAAAAGCATGACCCTAATCCCTGGCTGTTATACTAATATATTCCCTACTTTTAGCAAGGGAATGCCATGAATCTGCCAAGTCCACCACTAAACCATGTCTGTAAGTGCCACATCTACTTATCTTTTTAAATACTTCCAGGGATGATGGCTTAACCACTTCCTTGGGCAGCCTGTTCCAGTGCTTGACAAGCCTTTCTGGGAAGAAGTTTTTCAGAGTATCCAGCCTAAGCCTCCCCTGGTGCAAATTGAGGTCATTACCTCTTGTCCTCTTGCTTGTTTCCCGTGAGAAGAGACTGAGCCCCACCTTTCTACAACCTTCTCCTGGGTCAGCCTGTTGAGTGTTTGCCCTGGGGAGCGGGGTGGTTTTTTCCTGGTGTTTTATCCAGAATGTGGTGTTCATGGTTCCATAGAAGGAAACCAACAAATGCAGGTGAAATTTCCATAGGCCTCACCTGGCAAGCGGCACATAATGAGTTGGGTTAATGATACCACTTCCCCAGGAGCAAACTGGGGACTTTTGCTGCTGCAGTTGGTAATTAGGGATTTCAGCTGTTCTGCACAGAATGAGGTTGAGCTGACAAAAAGGTAATTACGCTGCAGTGCATTAAAAAGCAGGTACTGCATGTACAATTACTCAGGAATTTGTGTGTGTGTGTTTTCTTAGCTTCATAGTCATCCCCTAACAACAGAACCAGGGACGGCTGGTGCAGGGTGCTTGCCAAGAAAAGCAAATTAGGAGGGTTATTACAAACCAATGTTTTCCTGTGTTCAAAGCCAAATTTAACAAATGCTCGCTCCCTCTTGAGAGGGGGAGTAAGAAATGGAAAGAGAACCAGAGAGCTGAATTTCTGAAAGAAATTATAATACTTTGTTTATGTCTGTATGGTTATCTTCTGCCTTTGCTTTACCACTTCTAATATAACAACACAGCAGAATGGCAGTACATGGAAGAGTCTCAGAAAGCCTTCAGAATTTATTTCCATGTGGGGTTTTCTGATGTGCAGTGGCCATCTCTGTGGAGCTGGGTGGGAGCACCAGTATCCTCTGCCTTAGTGTTTCCAACTGCAGCAGCCAAGGGATGGGTGTCCCTTGCCTGGGGACTCGCTGCCTCTTTTTGCTGGTCCCTCTGCTGCAGGGCTCATCCTGTGAGGGAGACTGGGAAACAGCAGCATTTCAGTGATGGATGTTGTTAGTTACCAGAAGCACTCTTGTGTCTCTTACGGCCTTTTGGTTCTGGCATTTCATCTGTTTTCAGTTTCAGCTGGATCTTGCATTCTCATTTGGTAGATGCTGTGCAATGTCTTCATCTGTTAACATCCCCAGCCCTTCACCCTTTGCTTTATGGGGACAGCTCTGCTCCTGCTGCCAGGAGGGGTGATTCCCTTTTTCTCCTCCCCTCCTTTCCATCCCCATCCCTTGAAAGGGTCAGGAACATGACAGCAGCTCTGTTCACTTCCAAGATCATTCATACGCAGGGCATCTTTGCCCGTGCGGAGCTGCTGGCGCAGCTGAGGGGCGAGGCCATCTGTGTCAGCAATGACACTCACTGTCTGTGAAGATTACCTTGGGAGTTCCCATTGTCAGGACCTCTTAGCTGTGGTCCTGTGTGTCCACTGGGGTGTTTTGGTGGTGGTCTGGCAGGTCACCTCCTGGTGAGTGACTCAGGGCTCAGCTGGTGTAGTGACTCCAGGGCCAGGGCACTGGGCTACTGTGCCATGCCATCGCCCCACTTCCCTCCAGCACGGCAGTTTGGGCACAGCCTATCCCTCTAGTGTATCCCTCTAGTATCCCTCTAGCTACTGGAATAGTCAAGACAGAGATTGGTTTGATGGAGAAACTCATGGTGCTTGTGAGCATATTCAATGAATATTCCTTTTCCTGCAAAACAAGGTAGTGTAGCCTCTCAGATCATGTGAAAAGTTGAGGAGCTCTGGGCTGGGTTTTCTCACCAGCTGTGATCACTGACCTGAAGCTACCTTCTTGATGTTTTGCATGAAAAGTATATAAATTCAGCAAATTAAATGCTGTTAAAGGAGACCAACTACTTGCAAAAGGGTCCTCAGCAAGGTCCCAGGCAGTGCTCTGTCTCCCCAGCCCAGAGAACAAATGCTGCTTTCCTGAGCAGGAAGGGAGGATGGAGAAACATCCCCTGCAGTTCCACAGATTTTCAGTCTGCAGAGGTGATCAGGAATGACTGCATCTAAATTAGAAGGGAAAGTGATAATAATGTGCTGGTACCACGATGGGTGCTTCATCCCTGCCTGGGTGGATCAAATTAGCCTTGCAAGGCATCACACAGCAAAACACTTCTGGGTACAATACATAAAAAATGAATTTGTAGTTGCCTTTTGTAGATAAAGTTGAGGGCTTCAGACCCTGGAGATCACAGCTTGTACATTATCCATCCTCTTTGATCACATAGAGGTGTAAAGGAAAAGGAGGGTTAGTCTTCAGAGACACCACATCTGACTGGGGACAAGTTCCTGGAGGAATTCTACTTCTCCAGCCTGTGCTTAAGGTATGACCAAAGAATGGAGATGCCGACATTCTACTTCTGTATTCAAAAAGCTGCTAAAGAGTTTTTCAGCAGGAGTGCAGGGAGAACAGCAAATAAGGCTGTGATGCCTTAGAAGGGCATTTTTTCCATCTGCAGGACACACGTCAATATAGAGAAAAGAATGGACTAGTGAAATGTTTGCTTGGTGGTATCTGTCAAACTTCTCCAAAAAACTAAAATCCAACTCTAAAATTTTATAGGCTCAGGGAAAAGAATGCTGGTTGGCATGCTGCAACAACAAAAAAAAGCAGGATTTTTTCATGACATAGATACAAGTGTAAAATAAACTTCTTTTCTCTGTAGCCAAATAAATCAGAAAGAACAAAATATAATAATTTATTGTTGGTACATGAACTTTTCACAGAGAGTAATTTCCACCTAAGGCAAAGTGCTGCTTTATCATGAGCAAAACAAGAGTAACAGTGAATGCAAATAAGGTCATCTTTTTCCTGATGGTCCAAATTGTGAGTGCTGCTGTAGACATGGCAGAGATGAGCATCCTGCCTGAGCGAGGAGCCCCAGCTGCATTCTGAGGAGGTGGCATTGAGGATAAGGGAAGTCTGCTCGTGCTTCATGTCCTAAATTATTAATCTAGTTCTGCCTGCCATGTTAGAGTTGTAACAGTATTTCTGAGGTCTTCAGGCAGACAGACTATCTCTGCCACGTGAAAAACCTTAGTTTCTTTCATGTTCTTCCACTCAACCCCCCTCTAGAAAAAAAAGAACAAAATAACAAAAAAAAAAAAAACAAACCACAACACAAATGAACAAACAAAAAAACGAACACCAAAAAAACCTGAAAAAGCAACCAACCAAAAAAAATCTCAAAAAACCAAACCTATAGCTCAAAACCATGGAGGTTTTTATAACCAGCTCTAGTAAGCTGTTCTGTTGTGTTTCCTTGGTCACAAAGCAGTTGCATGGTACTCCCCTGGCTTTTTTGACATAGAAAGTCTTTTCTCTGCAAGTCTGCATTGTTTCCAGTGTTGAATCTAATTTGCATGTGCTCAGGTACAAAGTTGTGCAGAAGCAAAACTGCTGGAAATTGGATTCTTAAGAGAGCAAAACACTTGCAGCAGAATAACTACGATTATATCTGCAGTTATTGTGGTAGACTTTCCATCTTCATAATGGAGGAGTCTTTGCTGATAAAATAAGAATGCAGTTCTACATTACATGGTGAAAGGCTCATGGAGATGCTGTTTACTTGAGTCTGGCACAATTATCTGAAAGTTATGGAAAATTTTTAGTGCAGTGTAACGTGATTCCTGTGGCATCCTGACAGCCCTGTTGTCATCCAGGGAGGATAGCAGTGGTGTGGGGGTAGGAAATGCTTTGATTAGACAGGAGGGAACAAGATGATGCTGATGAAATTCCTCCAGATCAATAGGTCCTGGGTTAAATATTGCCATGAGATTTGTCATTTCAGTGTCTCTGCAGATACAGCTTGTACTGCATAGATTTTTTTTTTTCTAGACACATTCTCAACTATTTCCTGATCAAGAGAATTTATAAAATATTTTCTTTTTTTCTCTCTTCTTAGCAAAGGTTTAACTTTTAGTGCACTTACATAACAGTAGCCAACATCTTGATGTGTCCTGGGCTATAGCAGCTTGCCATAGTCCATCAGCAGGTTTAGTTTAGAGGTTACAGAGGGGAAAAAGGATTTTAAACAGTAGCTATGAATGGTCCCATTGGAATTCATTCATTCTCCCTTCCCTTCCCTTCCCTTCCCTTCCCTTCCCTTCCCTTCCCTTCCCTTCCCTTCCCTTCCCTTCCCTTCCCTTCCCTTCCCTTCCCTTCCCTTCCCTTCCCTTCCCTTCCCTTCCCTTCCCTTCCCTTCCCTTCCCTTCCCTTCCCTTCCCTTCCCTTCCCTTCCCTTCCCTTCCCTTCCCTTCCTTTCCCTTCCCTTCCCTTCCCCCCTTTTTCCTTTTTCCTTTTCCTTTTTCTTTTTTTTCT
Source organism: Aphelocoma coerulescens (assembly GCF_041296385.1). Taxonomy (NCBI): domain Eukaryota; kingdom Metazoa; phylum Chordata; class Aves; order Passeriformes; family Corvidae; genus Aphelocoma; species Aphelocoma coerulescens. The sequence goes on along the minus strand of NC_091014.1, from coordinate 77,073,468 downwards.
TTTCTTTCTTTCTCTCTCTTTTTCTTCTCTTTCTCTTTCTCTTTCTCTTTCTCTTTCTCTTTCTCTTTCTCTTTCTCTTTCTCTTTCTCTTTCTCTTTCTCTCTCTCTCCTTCCTTCCTTCCTTCCTTCCTTCCTTCCTTCCTTCCTTCCTTCCTTCCTTCCTTCCTTCCTTCCTTCCTTCCTTCCTTCCTTCCTTCCTTCCTTCCTTCCTGCCTCCCTCCCTCCCTCCCTCCCTCCCTTCCTTTCTTCCTCCCTTCTCCTTTTCTTTCTCTTTCCTATCAAATTAGGACAAATTTTCCTGCTCCTTATACTTCCAGCCAACCAGGCTTGAATCATTCATGTGAGCAAGACACATTTACATTTAACAGTTGTATAAAAGGATGAGGGTTCCTCACCAAAGGCAGTATAGAGAGAGGCAATTTTCCTTCCCCAGCAAGAGCTGGTTAGTGGTTTAAACAAAGTGGTTCTTGCTAATTCTGAATCTCTCTAGAGATGGACTTTCACCCTTCAGTAAAATGTGAAAGGAAGATAATATGATGCAAAATAAACTTTCTTTTCTTAATATCTCTACGTCTTCCTAGATCTCTTTCTGCTGCCTTTGGGTAGGCTAGGTTCATTTCAATCACAGATCTCCATTAGAGGTTATGAGGTTTCTTTATCACAAACATGCGATTTCACCAATAATTTTATTTCTGGACTAATAAGAACCAGCTTCTGCTGGATCTAGTAATGACATCCAACTGCCTGGTCCTATGACTCTGCAGGCTGCTTCTAAGCTGTGTTTTTGATGTAACTTAAAACAGAATGCCACAAATTTGAAAAAGGCTTAGGGAAGAAGGTATGAGAGTGGTGCTTGGGGAACATAACTTAGAGTGGGAGATTAAAGAAGCTTGGTCTAGTTAGTTTATCCATGGGAAGGGAAGGAGCCACTTTGGTTATGGTCTAGAAGAACCAACATTGATAAGAGACTTTTGATACTCAATAGTGTTTTGATCTCCGTATTTCTTATTCTGTTAGATCTAAGGATTTGATGCTGAGTTTAATATGCAAAAAAATACATTATGGATAATTAATCTCTGTAGATACTTAGGGAAGTAGTGGATTCTTCCTCACTTGTAAGTCTTTAGTTCAGTTTTTCTTTTATAAGGCAAAGGAAAGTTGATACAGATGATGCCAAGAATCTGTGTAAAACTTTTATGGCTCAAGCAGAGGTTTAGGCTATAGGCTTAAGAGAAATTGGTCAGTGTTCTCTGCCCTGAGTTTTGTAAAAGATCATGACAGAGGACAGAATGCTGCCTTCTTTCCTTACAAAAAGAAATCTGAGATACGATCAGTAAGTAAAGTGAGCTGTTACAAATCAAGGGGTACTACTAAGCAAAGAAATCTATAGCAACCACATATGTTGGGAGAGAAATTACCAAATGAGGGTTTTCCTATCTTGTTTCCTTCTGTCTTAGCAAACCTTGTCAATTCCAATGACTGCTATTATTGAACCAGTAATGGCCAGTTGTGCTTTATTGTCTCTGCTAACATCCAACAGTTGTGCAGGAGTAAAGCTCCCAGGCTGCTGCTGGTTACCCTGTCAGGGAAAGGCCAGTTAGCCCAATGATTCTGCAGAGATTGATTAAGCAATGCAAAATAATCAGGCCTCTGGGAACTTTTAAGATTACCACCACAAGCCTTGGATTCCCCTGGGTGTATTTATCACACGGGGTCCTCTCCATAGAGTGGTTATTAATAGACAGCTGTTTGTGTTAGAAATGTTTTGCTGCTACTGGTGTGGTCCCTTGGAACATTCATCTGCCCTGTTTGACTCACTATCAAAGGAGACAGTAAAGCCACGCTGCTGACTTTCAAGCTCTGCTTCTTAAGCTTAATAATACTGCTTTTCATTGGCATCCAGGTACAAGGAGAGGTCCTCATGTTACCTATCTCACTGAATTTACACTGAAAGTAAAAACACTGGCTCCAGCAGCAGGGCTGTCAGGGATCAGTGGGCCAGCACTGACAACCCATCTCTCCCTGTAAAGCAGTCAGCAGGTGAGAGGCTCTCCTATAAATGACCTAAACAAGCTGAGATGCCCTGTCAGTGACAGCTTGTTTCCCATGCTGTGCCAGAGACGAGAGTTTTACGTGACTTTATGGTGCAAATCTCTCTCACAAACCCAGTCCATTTCTGGTATGGCAGAGAAGAAAGGAAAGGGTCTTCTGTGCAGGAGGCTTTCCAGCTGCATGCCACAGCTGTGGGCTGCACGTGCCAGAGTGGGGCAAAAAGGACTGCCTGCAGGTCTGTCATCCCTGCAGCAAGGTTGTCTCTTGTGCTTTCTTTACCCTTCACTTTCTACACAAACTCCATGTGATCTGCCCTCTGCTCGTGTCTGACGGAAGGTGAAGCTCGAGTCAGCTACTGAAAAGTTCATGTGCTAGAATCCCGTTTCTCTGCTTTTTTTACACCTTTTTAGAGCAGAAGGAAATAGCAGAAGTGAAACCATCAGTCTTCATGTGGGCTGCTAACATGCCACATGAGGAAAGTCCTCGGCAGAGCTTGATTAGCTGAAGCATGGGGTCATGTCACTTGTGTCCCTGTGGCTCCTGGATGGAGCAAGGCTGCACAGGCAGCCTGAAGCCTGGGCAAACCATTTTCCCATCTGTCTGCAGAAAACCTCTGTGGACATAGCCTGAGTAACTCAAGCTCTTTCAATTAAAAAAAATAATTGGGATTAGCAATTAGCCCGTTGTTTCAATGAGCTTTGGCTGGGGTTGAAGGCAAGTCCATATGCAGTACCTGGGAGATACCTGAAATAGATATAAATGAACTGCTGCTGAGCAGCACTAATGAGGCTCTGGAAAGGCTGCTCTGGCGTGGCTGCACTGCTGTGTTTCCCAAGTGCCCTGCTTCCTCCTGTCTTGTGTGGATGCCTCTTGGAGCACAGTGCAGGAAGTAAAAGCCCTGCAGTCCCCATTCATGCAGATAATGCTGTTGTCACCACTAAAATGATTTGTGTGGTGTAAGGCTTGAAGTTTGATCAGTCTTTTCTCCTAATTTAGGGTTTTTGTTTTGCTCTTATGGAAGAGTTTTCAGATTATGCATTAGGAGGAAAGAACAGGACAACAGACATCTGAATTTTCTAAAAGACAGCATGAGCATCCTGGCTTAATAACTGATTACTTTTGCATGTCAGTCTGTGAAATCTCCCTGGTTGGATCAGAAGATACCTGTAGCCTCAAATGACAAACTTTTGGCTTGTGTAGATACAGGATTTTGCACACAAAAAAAGATTTTGCAAAAATCTTGAGAGTCTAATTTGAGAATCTTCCTCACTTCATATACAGGATTTTTGGGATGGTGGTGGGTGGGGTTTGTTTGTTTGTTTGTTTGCTTGTTTGTTCTTTTGAAAGGTCTACAGTAAAGAAACTGAGAGGAGAACTAAGAAAACAGATTGTAGAATACAGATATTATTGGGGCCAGCTTTGTAGCTTAATCAGATTCAATTAATAGAATTTAGCAGTGTTTTTCTCACTGTTGCATTGACTGGATTTAAGATAGTTTTACTGGAAGGGAGGGAATGTTAGAAGTGGATGATGTAATCTTAAACTGTTGACACCCCATAAATGAGAATTTGCCTTTGCAAAGCCAAGTTAAAGTGTTATCTGTTGAATAATGATGCAGTGAGCAACTATTGCCTTCTTGCTCTTAGCACCTGTCAGGTTAAATAGCTTCTGCATCAGTCATTCTGCATCGTGCAAAATGTCATTTTAATAGGGCAGTGCCATGGAATCAATAATACCTTCTTTGAGAATTAATTGTATTTGTCTTGTGCTGCTTGCTGGGTCTTCAGGAGATCACAAATAAAGCAGAAAGTATTCAGCGTTACACAGAAGTGAATAAAACTGTGTTTTGGTAGTAGTATTGAAATATCCAGCATTAGGGGGTTTGCTGTCCTGAGACAATGGCCTAATCTTCTGAGACAGCCTTAAGTCTACCTAAATTAATTATTTACATGTTTGCTGGACATGCATGCATGGAGAAAACTGAGGAGGAGTTGCAGGCAGCTGTCCTGGCACAGGAACACATGGTGAATCTTATTTCAGTGGGAAGACACTCTCACATCATATGGGTGGAACAGGCCCAGTGAATCCATAAATCAACTGGTTCTTGCACACGTGGTAAAAAGGTCTTTAGCCATCCACCACATTGGCACCATCACTGCCAAGAGTGGGACTTCTTACAGTCTCCTGTCTTTTCCTAATTGTACTCCACAACTCAGGGGCTCACACAGCTGAGGGCAAAACTGCCAATAAGGTTAATAGCTGGGTTGGATGACTTAATGAAAAGAATGTGGGGAAGGATAACTTAGACTATGCAGCGGGTACAGCAATATGGTAATTAAAAGAACTTACACCTTCCCTAATTTGCTCCAAATTTATAGCTCTGCAAGCAGTGGGGAACTGGAAGCAGACATGAAGCTTGGTGAAAGGGAGCTTCAGGAAGCAGAGGAATAGCACAGGCATGGAAAAAAGAACCTGCAGGAGAAAGAGCTGAATTGCTGTTATTAAAGCATAATAATCCAATTTTCTATTAATTTTTTGCTGATTTTCACAATGTGTAAAATTGAGTTCATTTTTATTCATCCAGTGGTATAGCCTTAAATACCTAAATACGTTCTTATATCTGTACATTTCAATAACATTTCATCTTTTTATCTTTTTCTTACTGGTTATGAGCATTGATCAAGTTCACATAGGACAGTGTATTTATTTTGACCCATGATAATATCTGTGGATGCTGCTTCATGTCATCTTCGTCATCAGATCCCATAACTTTTCCCATAAACAGAGTAAATTGGTCCATTTATTAAAAAAAAAAAAAAGAAAAAAAAAGAATAAAAAAAGGCATTGATGGTTTATGTCCTTAAAAAATGGACATGAAGTCTACAGTTCTTGAAAATTAGTGAATATTCCTGGCTGTAATAAGAGACAGAAGCTCAGATGCAGATTTCCAGAAGGAAGCCACATCAGGAACATGTGAAAAATGGTCCTAACTACTGAAAAATCAGGGGATAACTTGTACTCAGACCTGGTCAGTCTGAAACACCTTTACCAATCTGAGACTACACGCAGGCCATACACAGCTCTTCATATACACATGTATATGGTGACAGCTGGGCAAGGGGTGGAAGATGTGGGCATTCCTCTGAGAGCAACGGAGAGTAGGGGACCCTAAAGTGCTGTATGTGAGTGAAAGCACTTTTGGATGTTGTTCTGTTTGTTTGGAAATAGATATTCTGGTGTTGCCTTTATCTAGGCATTGCATTCAAACCAGAAACCAGCGTGCTGCTGGAGATTTTTCAACTCGGTATTTGTCCTGAGAACCAGAATGGGAGATTTGGGGTTGCTTCTGCATGGAATTTCTCACAGCTTTGCAGGACTGGAGGTAGAATTAATGTCAGAGCAGAGCGAGGGTGTGCACTCAGCTTTCAGATTCAGCCTTGCTCTCCTCAGAAACTCAGTTCTAAATTGAGAACAGGATGCCTGAAAAGGCTTCTTATGTTATTTCTGTGCTCATCATTGCTCTCAACATGTCAGCGTGATGAAAGCCACTATAGAAATGTAAGATCATTATGATCATTCTTGTTTTCCTCAGTATGGAGTGAAAAAGAGGTCATGGAGAATGATGCTAACAAAAATGACTGGAGAAAGGCGAATGAAACACAGCTATTTGACTTCTAGTGAACATCTTGATGGATTAGATTGCAAACAGGACATTTCCTTGCTGTGACTGAAATCACTGCTGGCCAGAACACCACAAATAGTAAGAGAGAAATGTCAATGCTGGATCCACATGCAGTACTGCTTTCCCTTATCTTCTCTGGAAACGTGATAATAAAACACATTTAAAACAAAAATCAAGAGTAGAGCCATCAGTGATTCCCCCCATCCCGTCCCACTTTCACAGCTCTTCCGTGGCAGTCAGTTCCCTGGAGTCACATCTGCTTCCTGCTGCTGCCAGAGTCTGGTGAGGGGAGCTGGCAGAGGGGGCTGTTGGTTTGGGCTCTGTCCCCACCTCAGACCCTGGCTTGAGCCTTGACCTTGGAATAGCTGATCCTTCCCCTTTCCTGCTGTGAAAAACCTGTGGTGGAATAATTCTGAATTACCTTGCAAGGCTATTGGGGGGTCTTAATGAATATTTGCAGAGCACTTTGAGACCCTTGAATGAAAGAAGCTATAAAAATGCAAGATGTTATTATTTATTTATGAGGGTCCTTTGGGTTTTGGCCAACAGCATGAATTGTTGACATTTAATTATTGAAACAGTATGCCTATCAGACCCCTTATGGTAGGAAGAGATAAATAATGCAGAAGACTTCAGAAAACCTGGTCAATACCCTCTTGAGATCTGAAGCAAATATACCAGACACATAGCTCTAGCCTAAAAAGAACTGAATAATTAAACCAAGGAATGAGATCAGTTCTTTGGAATTCTTTTTATAATTTGTGCACAATGTTCTACAAATTATTTATTATTAGTCCATTACTTCCAAGCAGCCTTTTCTAAGTAAATACCATCCAGCTTTGCCTATAAGAGTGTCTTCATTGGGTGATTGTATCAAGGACCACTGAGAATGAATGAGCATTTTAAGTTATTTGAACAATTACAATGTTTCTTCCTGATATCTTGAAGTGTTAAGGGTTTTTAAAAAAAACCTTATCATAGCACCAAATTAATACTTTTAAATATGCAATCAGTCATTTTCATATGAAAAGAAAAAAGGATTTAGATGCTTAGAATGCTTTTGAAGAAGTTGCTTAAAAAGGAGGAAGAGTCTGTGCAGTCACATTAATTATACAGTATACTTTAGATGATGTTTTTCATCCAAGCGTGGCAAAGTTTTTACAACTGTTGAGGCTTAATGTCACTGCAAGGCAAAGTACATAATTTACAGTACTGATGGATAAAGTGAGACACTGCTGTCTTATATAATTGCTCAAATAACTTAAAATGCTCAAATACTTTCACTGGTCCTTGATACGTTCACCCAATAAAGAGACCCTTAGAGGGTCTCAGGTGCACAGCAAGGAATCAGCAAGAAAATTCTATTCTTCCTCTCCAGGGAATACTTCCTTCTCTCCAAACTGTAGAAAAGCAGTGGTATTAGCATTTACAGAGAGTTACTAGAAGGGAGAGAGACTTCAAGAAACCAGCAAACCAACACCTTTTGCCCCACCTTCTCATTTGCTTGCTCATTTTGGCACCTAAATTTTGGAGGCAGGAAGATTCATAAATAGGTGCAGTTGACTGACTCCAGGACGTTCTGGTTTATCTGATGCTGTGCTGCAGGCTGAGTGTGAATTTGAGATGAGAGCTGCTCCATCCCATGGCGATGCAGTGATGTGTGGACATGATGTTGAATGAAACCTCTGACTGAGCAGTGGGACTGTAGCCGTGATTTGAATGGAGGGACTTCCCTGCCAACTTCCTTGCAAGACATTATTTCAGGAATTTATCCATTCCAATAGATCATAGTGACTTTGACTAACTTAGAGCTGTTCATTAAGTTATTATATTCTGTCATTTCAAGTAGAAAGAGTACTTCTCTTTGTTTCCAGCTGTGTCAGTTGTATCACAGCTGGCTGTACTGAGGGAATAATGCCCTGTGCAGAATCATGTAAAGTGGAATCTGCTGTCCATCCATTAATCAGCATCATCTCCATAGCATCTTGCCTCTCTGGCTGTCTCTTATTAAAGTACTGATTGTATCTGACCCTGCCTCAGTTATCAGATACGACAAGCTCACAGCCCTAGGTAGTGTGACTCAGAAATAGTTGGGGAAAGGGAGAACAGCCAATTTCTGTGACAGCTGTAGAAGAGGATTAGTAAATTCCACAGATGTGAATGATTCCTTCCAGCAATGCAACTACTGAGCTAGAGAATACTGAAGGAAACTAATAATTCAGGCTGAAAATCCTCTGGCTGGGGCAAGTGGTGCTGCTGGATGTTGCTCCTTACCTGAGTGGGGGCTGAAAGAATAAAAAATCACATTTACCCTCACTTTTCTCTTGTTCTTTCTTTGTGTTTCCTTGATCCTTAGATGCTGCAGTTCAGGGTAACCATTATACATTTGATACTTCCAATATATTTGTATATTGGAAAGAGAACTGAAGATTAATATTTCATCTGACACGAAAAAATAGAAAGGGCAGATGATTTTCTCGGACTGTTAAAGGGTTTCCTTTGCTTTATATTATACAAAAGGCTACAATGAGCACATGACTTTTAAATTCTTATTGATGTGTTGTTCAGCTCAGTTTTTGCAGTTAAGCAGTTAAGCTTTTCAAACATTTGCTCTGATACTGAAACAATAGAAATTTCACATGCTGGAAGTATATGGCATTTTGGAAAAGTCTATTTTGTAGCACTACGTGTGTGCCTTCCATTTGACTTTGTCACCAGTAAGCACTGTGCTTAGTATAAAGTCCAGAAATAAATTGTCCATGCCATAAACCAGGATAGTGGAATATTGGAAACAGAAACCATATCCCAAAATACATCCCATGCTTAAAAATCCAGGGCGTTCTGGGATCACTGACAGAATGCAAAATGTTCCCATGATCACCTTTCTCTAATGATTCTGCTTAATTGTCTTAAAGATTAAAGACAGTCTGAGGTGGGGAGAAACTGGGGGAAGGGGCAGGCTTAAAACATGAATGAGAAGGTCTGGAATCAATCTGTGGCATTGACTTCGCTTAGTGATGCTAAATAAATCAGATTCTCTTCCTTTCCTTGCTGTATTCATTGAGAGGGGGGAATGAGAACGTCTCTACTTGTCTGGGACAGCTGGAGCCTGTGGCTGTACAGTGCTCAGGACAACGTTACCCCTAGCTGGAATAATGTGAATTTGACACAAACTTCAGGAGCGCTGTGGTACGGGGCATGGCAGGGGAGGCACAAAGGGGTTGTGGATATTAAAACTACTGCAGGTTTTGAGAAGCAAGGTCTCGTATTAATTTCTTCCTGTCATTAACTTTCCCGGTCTCACCAACATTTTTTGTAGGAGGTGAAGTCATATCTGATATTGATTGCTGTGTAGTCTGAAGCCCAGATCAGTGTCAGCTTGCATTAAGCTGTAGTTAGACCTCTCCCCTCCTCCCCAGCCCTCCCCCTTCCCCTCAGTGCTTTAATGCTGTAAGTAGGTCATTGCAGAACTGGAAGCTGTGTTTTTTCCTTCTCCCCCATGTGGTTGCTGGAATACATTTAATTGCAAAGCAGAGCATCAAAGCTGGAGTAGCCAAGCTCACCTCCAAAAGATAATTAGTGCATCTCTGTTAGTGCAGGGTGCTGCAGGGTGACCTGCAGTTGGAGATGGATAAATAAGCTGGCATTTGGAATCCTCACATTTTTAAAAACAATTTCTCTTTGAGACTTCAACTGATGTGTGTTTTCCTGGGCCAGAGCAATGCTTGGATTCTCAGTTCAAATGCTCTGATGAGTACATAGGGAAGTAACGGGGACTTGGATGTCTTCAATGCTGTACTTTGGAGGCTTGGCTAAAACATAAACCAGAAGTAACAAACTGAGGCTGAGGAGAAGGAGAGAAATGAGATTTTACTCAAAACTGTGTCAGGTAGAGTGCAAAGGGCCAGCTTCCAGCAGACATGTGGTGAAGCTGTAATACAGCCAGTGATGCCTGGCATGCTTTTGGCACCAGCCCCGTCACTGTGAATATATGAGGACAGCAGTTTGAAAACACTTGATTTCTGGATGTGTTTAACACAAGGCCTGGTTAAGCTTTGGAAGGTTGAGATGGAGGATTGATCAGAGTAGGGTTTGGCTGTAAAAGTTTAGACAAACTGCTAGGTTTAAGTATAGGATAAGAAATTAGGATATCATGAGTGTCTTCACAGCTCTGCTAGGAACTTCCTAAATTAACTCCCTGTATGAATTTATACAGTAATCTAGTTCCCCAAATAAGGATTATGGTATTATTTTAAAGACTTTAGTAAATCACTCCACATTAGTGATTATGAGATAAACTGATAAGCATTGTCACAAGAATCTTTATTTACAACCCAAATATAGACTCTGATTTTGCCATTTTAAGCATCATATCAACATATTTTGGGGGGTTTGGTTGAGTATGGGTTTGGTTTGGGTTTTTTGTATGGGATAAACTTCCCCATCTTGGTCATATAGATTGTCTTAGTAATTGGACAGTTAAATGATAGAAGTTTTATCTGGAATTTTCCTGCGGCCATAAATGCACATGTTGTCATTCATCACTGGAAAGGGCTGTATCTGCAGGGACAACCTGTCACACATTAATACTGCTAATTAAGCTTCATTGGCAGCTACAGCCAGAAGATTTTTAATCCAGATGGCTTCCTTTCAGGTCAGGAAAAAATTATACGTAGTCCTAAAATTCCAGAAGTTAACTTCTAGCTCTGCATAGTATGTCATAGTATGTCGAGCCCTCACGTTGCCATTAAAGGAGAGATTACTGATGGCTTTTCTGGAGGCAGCTGGGGAGTTCTGAATGGGCTGTGACCTGTCTCAGGATGGGATGTCCAGAGGAGCTGAGGGCCCTGAGCAGAGCCAGGAAGGTGCAGCCCTGTGGGACTCCACAGCCCAGGGCTTTGCTCACGTTCTTCATCTCACCCCGTGGACCAGAGTAGAGTTTGGCAGTGCCCGTCAGCATTGAGAGGGTGGGTCGAGTTCAGAGCTGAGGTGGATCTCCCTTGAACTTGTGCCAAGATAGAAGTGACCCTACGTGCTGTAACTCTTTGGAGCAATTATGTTAAGGATCTTTATATGGATCTTTATGAAGCTTTGGAAAAATGTGTATGCTGGCTCTCGACTGCTGCACTTCACCCGTTTTCTGAAACAGGGTAATAATTTCGTGTGGTGGGTTTTTTCTTGGCATGGTCGGCCTTGTCAAAAGCAAGGTTGGTTTATTCGCTTGCAGCTAAATTCAGATTGAGAAAGGCAGGAAGGATTATAGCCCAGAGTCAAAGGCACCCCTGCTCCACTGGAAAATGTTTAAAAATGTGTAAACTATTACCTCCTTTCACCCTCACACCAGCTTTGCTTTATTTGGACATAAGGCTCCTCAGTTCCTGAGTTTTCTGAGTCATTTTTCTGTAGCTTTCCAATCTGCCCTAAATCCTTGTGGATATCTTTTATTCTTGCCTTTTGAGACCCTGTCTCTGGATCTGCTACTAGCTCTGCTGGCTACATGTTCCTTTTTGTGCCTTAATTTGTGGAACAGGGTAATGCTACTTTCTTCCTTTGTAAACCCATTGAAGAGTTACAGCTGAAGAGCGAGCTTGCTATCATTTTTTTTCCCTTGCTGTGTGGGGAGCTCCTTTTCTGTGGCAGAAATAATAACATTCGTTCTTGGTTTATTGAAATTACAAATGGAATCTGTGGCTTCTGTGCAGAGACAGCGGCAGCGCCGCAGCTCTGGGGTGCAGCACACAGAGTCAGGCCCTGGGCTGGTCCAGCTCAGCATATTCCACTGGAGGGAATGAAGCTGGAATGTGAAATGTGATTTCCAGCAGATAAGCATTTCCGGTATCTCTGAAAGCTCTCTCCACAATCTGTCACCTGCTATTGCGGGCTCAGCAGCAGGATGAGATAATAGGAAAGATAAGGAATGATGGGAAGGCTTGTTTTCTCCTAAAAGTGGGAAAAGAGCTTGGTCAGAAGAGCAGGGCATGGGTTAGTCCATCTGTGCTGCAAGGAGCACTGGCTCCAGCCGCTGTCCAGTACCTGTCATTCTGGGCCTCTTGTGGTTTTCCCAAACTTTAGGGTCACATTTCCAAGCCAACCCTCTGGGCACTGGTTAAAGGCAAGACAGTGTGTGATGAAGTGCACTGAAATGAGCTCCCTGAGTCTGTGCAGCGTGGATATCCTTACCTGTGGGCTAGGATAGCTCCAGGGTTTCCCAGGACAGCTCCTACCTTTTCCACCCACAGCATGCAAAGCCAACCACGGCGGGGAACAGCTCTGCCATGTCCCAGTCCCTGGCTCCATCCCTGGGCACGTGGGCAGCTGCAGGATGGGCAGAGGCTGTGTTGGCTCCGAGCTAGCTAGAAAACCCTGCAATTTCCCTTGCTCTTTGCCTGGTTGGAGCAGCTCAAAAAGAGCAGATGGCTTTAAGTGATTTGGTCAATGCCGTTTTTACTGTTCATTCCGCTGTAGAGCTTGCACATGAAATCTGTGCTTAGAGCCTTGCTCTATAGATAGATTTTGAGAGGAGTTGTATGCACATAGTTGAAAAACAAACTATTGAAGAAACAAGGTTTTTGCATTCTTGGTTGTCGTGGAATTGAGATGTGTCACCTGCCATACTTTTAACTGAGACTTTCAAACTACTTTTTGGTGTTAATTTTTGCATTTACTACAGATATTTTTGAGGAAGAAAGTTCAACAATCAATGGCTTTTTGGTTTTCAACAATCACTTTTAGTTCAATAGCCTTAGAAATATACAACTTCAGTTTATTTAAAGATGGTTTTTTTTTTTAAAAAAAGCATAAATTATGTGCTTTACCTTTAAATGCAGAATTTTTTTCCCTGAAGTGTGAAAACTTGCTCTTCACTTTTCTTCAAAGACAGAAAATGTTGGATGACATTATTCAGCAACCATTTTTGAAGCTGTCTTTCTTTATTTTGTATTTCTGTTGAGTGCCATGGAAAGCTAATTATTATTTGGTTTTACTGGCTGAAATGTGTAAGGTCTCTGACAAGAAAGTGGTGTTCCCTTTTCAGTGGGCATCAAAGAGATGCTTCATCAATCTAATCTAACACCTTATCTAACTAATTTTCCTTCCAGAAATTTTATTTCTTTAATTCAAACTCCAAAAATACCACAGTTTTTCCATGTGCTTGTTCTTTCAGACATCTCCTACTCAGGTGACAGATCTCTCTTTCATAAAATTAGAGATCATATAAAAAGCTGCAGATTTCAGATCTTTCTCTTCAGGGAACTGCCTTTTGGGCCATAAAGAAAAAAACCTGAAAATTATGCTTTTCCTGTGAAGTATAATTAGACCACTTTAAAGAAATTCCATTATGAAATAAGATGCTGAGTTAGTGTACAAAAGCACATCAGGTGTTTCCTTGAATTTCCTTAGAGAGCAAAAAGAATTTATTACTATTATTAATATTATTTTTATTTTTATTTTTACTTGGCAGCTGATGTTATAGCGTTGTTGTGTCACTACCTTTTTTCTGAGGCCCTATCATTAAGGCTGAGCTAAGCCTTTTCAAAAAAATGGAGATTTTTTTTCTCTTTAGTCCTGCAAATAATCCTTGCTGCGTATTAAATCTGAACTTTTTCTAGCCAGTGAATTTTTTGGCTATCTTGTTTTCCATGCCTGATATCCATTCAGTACAGGAAGTGGAAGTACCAGAAATGCAGCAGGAAAATTGGATGAAGAAGTGTAACAGCAGAAAAAGTATCTGAGATCACCAGCTGAAGATTCCTTATTTACCATATTAAGCTCAAAATGGCATAAATTTGAGCCTGACTTTTGATCCTCAACCCACTCAGATGTACAGAAATCTGTTTGAATAGACACATACATATCTGTGGCACATTTAAAGTAGATTGATGCATTTCCTTGGCTTTAGGGTTTTTTTTGTGATCTCAACATAAAAAAATAATTTTTTTTAATACTAAAATTTGCATTCCTGAGTCATCCTGAGCAGTGCATCTCAGACCTTGTTTTATGGATATTAAAAATGTTAACAAATTCACATTGTTCTTCTCCTCCCCAGAGTCTAAGGGGCCATAAGCCCCTCTGAAATCAGCAGGAGAGCTACCAGCATATCACTGGCAACTTTCAGTGTCACCCCTGACCCTCAGAGGTGCACTGAGGTCTGCTCTGAGACACACGGGGCTACGTGTACCAAAACTCACTAGAAAATTCTGTCTGATTTTTGTACATGGTCTGACTTTCCCTCTGAAATAAATGTGATCTGTTGAGGCTGTGTCGGTAAGGCTGACACAGAGACCTGGGTTTGGAGTAGGGAGTTTTATGATCATCTGGAGAAAGTTTATTCTAAAGTTTTCTCCTTTTGGGACATAAACCACTTTAATGTTGCACTGATGCTACAAACTTGCTTTTACTGTCTGTTGACTCTGTATCTTGATAGGGATGTGGAATGAATAAGAAATGTTCCCCATCAGCATGAAATGTAAAGCATTTAAAATGGAAACCCACATTCTCATTCCTCCTGCTGGAGGACTGGTAAGATACTGAGGGAACAGGCAGTCTCTTGTTTGATTTTGGGAGAGGTAACAGTTTCTCTGTGTTAATTTTCCTTCTTTGAAACTTTCTTTTGCAACTTAATTGACTTGCTGTGAGAAGGGACCTGGGTTTTCAGGTTGCAGTTAATGCTGGTCTCTAACTGACCCATGGGGGCACTACTGACCTTTGATTCACTTTGGTGTTGAGTGCTGAACCCTCCTATCAAACAAATTTTGGTTGTCTCCTTTTTTAAACCTGTAAAAAGAAAAATACTGGACAAAATTTGCTGCAACCTGGTTGCATCTTGTTCTCCAAACAGTTACAGAAATTTGGTATCTACAAGAAGAGGTGAAATTGGTAGGGAGGTGCTCTTTTAAATGCTCTGAGCAGTATGACAGGAATGCAGCAGTCCCTGGAAGTAGTGATTTATGTTAACCTCCACACAGTCAGTTAATTTAGAGCTTCCTGTTTACTCCCTGCCCAGAGTATAAAATGCTGTGAGCCTCTGCATAATGCACACTTGTTCAGGTTGCTTCATACTCTGTTTCATTGTTGGGTGCCCTCATGATCCTAAAGGGTTTGACTGGGTTAGGTCTGTGTTCTGGGGATTTATGATCCCTTCTGAATACAGACTCCATTGCAGGGCATTTTCTTCTATAAATGCCTAATGAGAAATAGAGGATTCTAAAGCCGCGATGGGCAAAGCCCTTTATTTAGCTAACCAAAAGATAGGGCATCTGGAGACACACTGCTTTTTTTTTTTTTTAAGTTGTAACATGAGGATGTGTGAGGATCAGGAACAAAAAGGTTCAGAAGGGCTGAGAGCAGTCACCAAAGGGTGGCAAAACCTGACCTAGATTGTCAGTTTATCCTTTTTAGTTTCAAAACTTACATTTTTAGCTGCTAAGACCTTCTTCTGTCAGATTTTTTGGGGCTTGGGGATTTGCATTTATTTTGAACTAGTCATCTGAATACTCTTTGTGGTTTTATGGGGATAGGCACTCACACATATAGAAGATGTTCTTGACAGATTTGCTGGGTTGTATCACACACCGTGTTCCGTGCTTTTCTTTCCCTTCTGTGGTACATGTTGTTTTGTGCTGTCTCACACAGGATAAATTGGAGGTGACAGTAAACAACGAGCCTGACTTAGTGCCTTGTACGTGATCTGAGGGCAATGTCGATTCCATCTCTCACGGATTTCCCTCAAGATCTCTACCTCAGCCTCAGATGTGCCAGGGCTAAAAAATGCTTCCTGTCAGAACCGAATCCCTTTGCACAATAAAACTTTCAGATAGGCTTGCAGCAAACTACATTAGAAATGAGTCAGTTTCCAGTGAAAGTAGAATAAATTTGATCAGTTTAGTGCAAAATTTGTTTCCAGTTGCAGAAGTGCCTCCTCCCACCCTCCCTGCAGAGGAGGGAATCTTTCCTTGCAGATCTCAGTGTTACTACCCTGATTTACCATTACCTTTCACCCTGGAATTGACCCTGTGCAAAAGCTGTATCCATTCTGCTATGCCAACATACACCCACCACGAGCCATGGTAGCACTTCAATCATTGAATCAGGAGTCATGTTTTTAGTTTTGTTGTAAAAACCTCACTGTTGTAGTTTCTTAAAAAGGTGCTCACCTTACTGGGAATTGAATCCAGATTCAATCCAGTCCTACATATGCAATAGTGTGAATGAATATTAGACTGATGCATAATTATTTTGTGGAGTTGACAGATAATTTCCATGGAGGAGCAGGACTGTGTGCAATTAAATTGCTGAAGGAATTACATGGACAATTATCATATATTTTGGGTAATGAAGAAATGCCAGCTCACTAAATGGATGTCTTCTGAGTAAACAGTTATGTTCATTTCAAACCTCATTTATATAATGAATGATAAGCAAACTGCATTTCGACCATAGTCGATACAGCTCGGGTCACCAGCTAATTTCAAATACATATAAGTAATACAACTCCCTTGCAGATATAATTAGTGGAAAGTACCAAATTTGGAGCCTCTGGTCTTGAAAATGGGAGCCTTAACTTCAAAAACTGGTAGATTTATTTGTCAAATTGCTGCACAGCTTCACCCAACCTTCTGCTGGTCAAAGGAATAAGTTACTCTTCCCACTGCATGAGGTTTCCACCTCCTTTCTCCACCTCCTTGACCCCAAACTGTCTTTGTCTTTCCCCCTGAAATACAGGAGGCTCCTAAGGTCATTTTTTCCCCTCCCCAAAGCTATTAACTTTAGTGAATAGGGTCCACTTCAATTTTAACTCCCATCAGGTGTTTCACAAGAACACTGATTTTTCTGAATTTTACCCGACCAGAAATGGTGATAAATCCTTTCAGGAGCCTGTCAGGCTGTGGAAGCAGCTGTCTCCCAGACAGTCCATGATTGACTGATCCCAGTGCACAGCAGTTTCTCTCAGATTCTCTCTTGGTGATTGCACATGTTTTGTCACCAATTTTTCTCTTAGCTTTTCATGGATTGGTCATCCTTAGCAAGCCAAAGGCCAGTAGGGTGAGGGCTGTGCTGTGTTGCTGCAACATTCGAGGAGATGCACTTGAATTTTCTCATGTTTCTCCCACTGTTTCAGATGAAATTCTTGGAGCAATGGATGAAATTCTTCAGAGCATTTTCTTACTGACAAAGAAACAGAGCACATCCATGTACACTGTTTGCAGTACGGCAGACTAGGCCGAGATAGAAACCTTTCAGATGGCAAAGTTCTTAATTCAGTCTTTAATTACTACAGGAAAGGCTTAAGTACATCACTTAGATGGGTTTAAGCTTCAGTGTGCTTTTTGAATTGACAAAGGCAGAGAATTGAATTTATTCCATTTAAATCAAAATTTGCAGACTTGAATTCTTAGCAATTATAGCAATGACAGAATGAAACTTGTGGTGGTTATGGATGGCTTAGAGTTCAGAGGTACATTCTAGCTACAGAAGCTGCTCTGGGATTTGAATATTGGGAAGTTTGGAGTTATTTGGCTGCAGGATAAAGAAGAACCCTTAACAAAGACAAGAAATGAGTATGGGTGTCAGTGTGGGAAGAGTGGGAGCTGAGACTCCTGGGTTTAGCTGACACCTAGGAAGCTGCTCTCTCTGGTCTTCCTCCCGCTTGGAGGACAGGAGGAAGCATCTTCCTTTCCACTTTCTCCTCCTTTTTTTGCTCTGAGAGGACAATGCTGCTACTGGGGGTTTCTCCTTTCCCTCTACCCTGTCTCAGTCCTCTCATCTCTGTGAATGCTGCCAGTGAAGTTTGCCTGCCTTGTTTGGGTTGAATTCCACCACGTCAATCATCCGGCATGCAGGAAAGAAAGAAATCACTATGAAATGGGTTGTTTGATCCACCTTTCTTGATTCCATGGAGACTGGGCTAAAGATATCTAGCTATTGTGGTTTCAGCTCTATTATTTACCCTCTGTGGGGCCTTGAACCATTTGTTTAACTTGTGGTAGTTCACAGACAGGCATTATTTTACCTTCCCATCCTCTAAGCTAGCAGAGGAGGTTAACCCTGGCTAGTGCTAACCCCATGCTAATATACTTGACCTCTCATCAAGCTGTATGAGCACAGAGTCCTATTTATCTCAATTAAAAAGCGTCTGTCTGGCTCACAGTTCCTGTAAAGCACCAAGCAAACAAATCCTTCACATGTCTTCATTATTGCTCTGCCTCTTAATGGGGTAATTGCCACAGGAATGAACACTTCGAAATTACAAAGGGCTTTTCTGGAACTCAGTGTTAATAGTTAATTAAGCTAAGTAAAAATGTCATTCAGTTAAGGGCATAGGTAAGTTTAAGAGATTAAATATTGCTTTTTCCTCCTGCTTTTTAATTAAAATCAAGTCCCACTGAGGATCTGTGCCTTTTGGATCCATATCCATCCCCCAGCAAAGTTCCTGTTCTTCCTTGCACCCTGCTGTAGACCACTGGCATAGTATGGGATGTTTAACCTAGGAGCTGTTAATACATTGCTTTAGACTTTATTTTCTTATTAGAAGAATGCTCTAAATTTTTGCCAAGAGAACTGTACTGGGAGGGCTGTAGTGAGCAGGGAACATTTCTCTCAGCCTGAATCCTGCTAACTAGAGTCAGCCTTGAGGCAGATTGACCCCTGAAGACACAGGTACTGCTATTTTGGCTAAGTTCTCACAGAGGAATTTGCCTGAATGGTGCTCTGTCACTCTTGTTCAAGCAGCAGTGTAGGTGATGTAAAATTAATAAGCCACATGAGTCATATACGCATGATACTGTATTTATAGCAATCTTGTGAGGGCTCATTAACATGTACTTGTAGAAAAGTACTTTGATATTCTTCAGAGAAAGATACCATATCACAGAAATACAGAGCAGTTTCCAATCTTGATATCAGCTTTAGTAAGTTCTTCAGTTTTAAATTGTCTATATCTGAACTTCAGTTTAGGTTTCTCTCCTTCGGGGTGGCGGGAGGGTTACAAGACTGAAGAGCCCCAAAACTTCCTGGAAAACTGAATGATGGCCCAACAAGTCTATGGCTTGAGCACTTCCCATGTTACATTTGTACCATAAACCACACAGATTTTCTCATCTTCCCCAGTCAGCTGCAATAGCAACAGTAGAGCCACATAATTAACCAAAAATATTCTTTCATTACTATTTGTTAACATAATAGTTGGGAACGTAGGCTCATCTAGTGAACCAAAACATACTCCTTTGCTACGGAATTTGGAGTGGGAGGAAGCATGCTGGGGAAGAGAACATGAGCACAAATTGCCTTTTCTCCTCCACTCTCATTTGTTTTCAGAACTGAGCTGCCTTCTGAAAGGGAGAGAGACAGAGTTAGGGAGCAAATTGGGATTAGTCACTGCAGCGATCATGCACAGAGGAATACACAATTATTTCAGGCTGACTTTCCTTGGTCTCTTGTCAAAAAGCACTGTTTCTGTGCACAAAATCAGAGGAGACTTAGCAGAAGGATTTTCTGGGCTGCCACGACTGACTTTAGAAAATAGTTCACAACTGAAGGCTTTTCAAACAAAATTATTGGTGGGGTTGTCACGTTGCTTCAGGTCAGGCTCTTATGTGTTAAAGATGATGATGTCCTTTGCACTGCACAGAGGAGATGCAAAACCCTTATCCTTTTGGGGAGGAAGAAATTAAAATTAAGATAGACTCATTATCCCATAGCTGTGCTGGATGGCTGCAATGCAGACTGAAGGAGCAGTGAGGGCTCCTGGTAGGGCTGGAAACCTGTTGGGCTGGTTGCTGGGTGAGGTAACCAGCTTAGTCTCCACAGGAGCAGCATCAATCCACATCAGTCAGGAGCAAGAAAAAAAAAAACTACCAGTACAGAAGAAAGGGAGAGACTGCAGAGTGCAACACGCATGAATTGGTTGCAGACACAAAACACTTACGTTTCTGGTTTTTAAAAATCCATTTAAAAAGTGAGGAACATAAGAGCAAACCATATGCAAGTTTTTTATGAAATATGCTTCCTACTGATACAATTTTTAAATATATACATGAAGCTAATTGACAGAAGCTGTTGAGATTTATGAGGAACCTCTATATAAAGAAGGCATTATTGATTATTGATGGCAGGACAGTGTCATTTACAGGGAGCAGTAGGAAAAGAAGCAGAAATAGGTAGTTGTAGGCTCCTGCTACTGGCAGAATAGGAGGCAGGTAATGGGAAAGAGTGGCATCAAATAATGGTAGTGAAAGTATTGAGTGGAAAAGGATAAAACCTTCGTCTGTGCAGGATAACCATTGAAGGGATTCAGTAGGAAAGCTGACATCATGGAAACACACAGGAAATGTATTTTAAATATTAAGTGTTCAATTCAACTTCTAATTATCCAGGATAACAGGAGCTGGGATAAACCAAAGCCAGGAGGAATAAAACATTTATAAACAGGGCTCTAAGAACACGAGCAGTGCATCCACCTTGAAAAGTGACAAGCAAGTGCGAGGTGTTGCAGTGGAGGCAGCAGAGGAGGGCAGAGCCCGATGGCTGGGGCTGGGTGTCTGTGCTGGTGGGCAGCCCTGGGCAGGCAGGGGGGCTGGGGGAGAGCAGAGCCAGCGTGAGAGCTCCACACCTGCCCTCACCAGCTCTGGCTGTGCTGTGCGTGGGTGCAGCCTGCAGTTTGATCACCCAGCAGGGGCTCCAGGGGGTTGTTATTCACAGCAAATAATGCTGTGTCAAGCCCCTTATGTTCCTCCAGTTTCTAACATGACACACAGCCACCAGAGTAGACCTTGCTGTTACCTGCCTGGTGCTGCTCCCACTGCAGAGCAAGCCCTCCCTCTGTTAATTGAGACACAGAGAAATTTATTTAGCTTCTCAAATTACTGAATCAATGTTTTTTTTCCCCGCCTCCCCCAACTTCCTTGGTTTCTCCTTCTGCCAGGGATCACTGTAGCAGGAAAGAAGTCTAACAGCACTTAATGCAGATAATTACTTCCTGGATGGTTTTGTTTTTTCTTTTGGATATGATGCCTGACAATTAAAATCTTAAGAAAAAAAAAAAAACAACAACGGAGGGGTATTTAATTAAATCCCTCTTAAAAAAGTAAATCTGTCTTACCAGGACAAAATCCTTCTTATAATTTTTTTTGTGTGTGTGTGTATGTAGAATCAAATCAATTAGTTCTCACAGTTGTAGCTTCTTCTGCTCTTTGAGGAGTTTTGTTTGAATTTTAATCATTATTCTATCTGTGCTCTTGGTCTTTCTCCCTAGCTCCTCATTCTTGAGCTGCTTTTGCTAAAGCATTCTGAAATGTCTAGGAATAGCTCACATGAAATACTTACAATGAAACAAACCAAAACCAACCATATAAGATGGGGACATCAAATATATTTATAGTAAGTTTTCAATATTTAAGTGTGAATAGAATAACATGCAAGCTTTTCAGCTTCAGGTAAAATAGTTGAGGTCTCTTAACAAACATAAACCAACATTAACATCAGTGAGTTAGCCTAGTTGTGCAGGAATTGTGCTTTGGCCCATGGTAGGGAAGTCATAAAGGCCAGATTTGTAGGTCTGTGAAGATACCGGTGCCAGTGGGATTTTTAAAAGCAAAACTCTTTATACTGGATCTTTAAATATCTTAAAAAATTTGAAAGTGCTTTGCAGCTACTGCCAAAACCTCTGCCACTACCTTGCCAATCCACAAGGCAAGTCAAACTTTGGGGTGGTCACAGTGAGGCTTGGCACATTCCTGAGCCTGTGTGCTGAGGTCACAGCTTCCCTGGTGAACGTAAGGAAGGATGATCTTGCTGTTCACCTGGCGCCCTGGAACCCAAGGAAAACTGACCCAGTTCACAATGGAATGGAAAAGGGGGCTTTGTTTCCATCCTCACATGTGCAGTGACCAAAATGTGCTGTATCAGGTGATGATGAGAACTGTAGGGATTGCATTTCAAGCTATATTCAGGCCGGACTGGGCAACTGTGTTTTTCTGACCTGCATCTGAAGGAGAGCTACTGGCTTTCCTAGGACATCAGGGTCTTCACTTTCCAGTGAAGTCTTCACTTTCCACTTCTGTTTCACCACATGTGGATGCAGACTGCTTTTTTTCTGGCAGAGCCATCGTTTTGTGTGTTTGGAATTAATTATTTCCAATGTGAATGTAGCAGATTTCAACCAAGAACGGTGCCTCAAAGTTTTTTTCTTTTTTTCTTTTTTTCCCTTACTCACTTTGATGTGGAAGGTGGAGTTGCTCTGTAAGCCATTAAAATTTAGAGGTAGCACAATGGCTCTTGGGCTGAAGAGGCTCCAGTGCTCTATGCTGCACTGGGCACATTACTGGGCCTGTTTTTTTTTGTTAGCTCTGCAAGAGGAGAAAACTTAGATTTGAGATTGTACCCGTGTCACTTCATAATCATTCTTTAGATCTCAAAAATCTTCTGTTCCTCCACAAACTTCTTGTCAGGTTGGGGAATTAGTAATGAGCAGCATCTGAGGTAACAGTACCTTGTATCACAGAGCAGTGTGAAGAGGAAAATTTTGAGAAGTTCAAATACATCAGAACGAGGCACAGAGCCTCATCTGAGGGAATGAAACTGTTATGTGCTCATAAAGATCTGAGTTGCAAAGCCTTCCAGGGCTATAAAGATGTAGCTGTTTCATTCTATTTTTGTTCTGCGAACAATTGGTGTGGTGTGACTTTTTGATTTCACACTTGCTAATTGCTATGGGTTCCAGGAGCATGTGCCAGTTTTGTTTCACAGCAAGAGCCCTAATCATGAATGACTCCTCGGTGATGCTGTGCACTTTCAAATCTATTCTAGGTTAGTGGAAAAAGTCACACTTTATGGCAGTGTGAGGCACTCGGAAAGAGGCCTTTTTTATGACAGAGGTTACACCAAGACAGCGTATTGAGAGAATAATAGATCTCCCAAATTTGTATTCATCTGCACATGTTGTTTTGTACATAATGGGACTTTCATCTGGCTCAAGGAATACAGGACAAATTATTTCACAAGGATGATATGTCCTTGTACTCTTTCTCCAGTGAATTGGACACAAATAGGTTTTCCATTACCATCAGTCATGCATGTCTCTTTTTTCCCCTCTTTCAAGTAGAGACAAATGGGGAAAAAAATTCCAAGATTTCCCCAGCTTCTCTTTTTACCGTGGCCAATACTAAGACATTGCTGCTCTTTGGAGCATGGTCTCTACTCTTTGGGTCTAATTTTCTTATTTATGTAGACATTCTGCACTTGTGTGCAACTTTACGAGGATGTTGCTGTTTTTCTCTGTCTGCCTTTTTGGTATGCAAAGTGTGAGAACTGAATGAAGAGCTTACAGGGCTAATAAGGCGAGAAAGAAGAATACTGTCAAACTGATTACAGTTTATTCATAAACATGCAAATACTTAGTGCAAGCATTAATGTTCACTTTCACATGTGTGCTGTAAGTGCTTGCAGCAGCAGAGACAAGGACAGCATGGCTAATTTTGTTGTCATAGGTAAATACATTTTTTGTTTGTAGACTGAGCTACGCCAACTGATTGTGTTTATGGTCCTAATCTTTGTGGTAATTTAAGTCAGTCAGTTTTGCCTGGTGGTTGAACTCAGAGAGTGCAGAGTCTGTTACTGCTGGTGTGTCATTAAGCTGTGGGGAAGCTGTTGCTTGCAAATGACTTTTGCTCCTGTGAATTGCAGGGAGCTCAGGGTGCTGTTGGGTGATGAGTTTCTCCTCTGAAGTGTGGGGGGCTGGACAGAAAACTCCGTGAGTCACTAAGTGTGGTGTTCTGTGTGCTCTCCCCAGTTCTTGCATCACTTGAGAAATCATCACAGAAACATGCCTGGAGTTTAAATGCTTGGTGTAACCTATTGGCAGCCACAAAAAGGAACCCCAAAAAACCACCAGCCTTCTTCTCTGCTACTTTAAATTTCTGAAGGCTGATGGGAAGCAGCTTGGTCAGGAGAGTACTTCTGTCCATTGGCTCTCCTGGCACCTGAGTTAGGTGGCAAAAACTGCATCAGGAGTAAACCTGAGCTGAGAAACAACATTGTAGACTGATACTGGTGATAAAGAGCTTCCACTGCTCTTTATGAGTGTATGAGCACACTGGAGTGGGAGAGGAGGGAAAACTGAATGATGTCAGTAGGGACCTGGCAGAGAATAAGTAAATAAAGTGATTAAAATTTAAAAAGGCTATAAATAACTAAGAGAAACCACTCATTTGGCTTGGAGATGAAGCTGCTGCTGTTACCACAGGGGCTCAGTGCTGCCAGTGTGCCTC
This sequence comes from Aphelocoma coerulescens, assembly GCF_041296385.1. Classification (NCBI taxonomy): domain Eukaryota; kingdom Metazoa; phylum Chordata; class Aves; order Passeriformes; family Corvidae; genus Aphelocoma; species Aphelocoma coerulescens. The sequence continues at coordinate 77,049,474 of NC_091014.1, read as the reverse complement.
TTCTTGCATCTTTCTGTTGTGCATATACGTGAAGGACCGTCCTGTGAGAGGTTTAAAGGTGCACATCTAAGTTAGAGTAAAAAAATATCTTGGTGCCCAACTCTGTTTTTTTGAAGGATCTCATAGATACTTGTCTGCGTTATAGGACACCATATACATTTACAAAACTTCCCTAGTGACATTTTATGGTCACATTTAGGAAAAAGGAGCCACGTCAGTTTTGTAATTCCGAAGTGCAGGCAGGTGTGCTCCCAGGAGGATCATGAAAAATATTTTGGTTCAGTCAAAGAGTTGGGTAAGAGCTTAGGCAGTGTATTTCTTGCATGAATTTGAAGTTCAGGAGTTGATGAGATGAGAGAGATTTGTATACTTGCACTGCAGTTACTGAGGAATTACCATACTAAGACCTGCAAATGGCAGTCAGACAAGCAGGCTGATGTATTTTTGCCTGGATTAGTATAATGCAAAATGACCAGTGCTTATGTATGGAAGTACCACTTGCTGTGAATTAAATAGAAGGCAAAAGAAAAAAAAAATCCTTGTCATCATCCTTCATCCTTATCCTTCCCTTTCACTGGCAACAAAAATTCTTCATAAAATGGAAGAAGAAAGTTACAGCATAAACAAATACATGTGGAAATCGTATCTAGAAGCTAACTAGGAAAGAAAATCATTATCACTTTTAAACTGTGCATATTCTTAAATGTCAGAATGATAGGATTACATATTGCATTGTCTAGCAGCCTGAAAGCTTTTTATATTAGCAATGAGTTAATGCCTATGAAATAAAGCTCAGTAAATATTTACTGTGGTGTATGTCTGGGAAAGGTCATGTTGACTCATTTAAGGTCATGCTGTTTATAAATTCATCCTTTTCAGAAGACACTACAGAGGTTTACTATCCTGAGTTAAAATGAGGAAACAGCGTTCTGTAAATTTCTATTTTTGTTTTACAGTCAATTCTGCTGTAGGGAACAGACTTCCCATTGCTGATGTCCACACAGCCTTTTCTCAGCTGATCTCATCTCTCAGTTTATTAAGCCTTCTCTTGCCTGGCTAGCCATTGTCATGCCTGGGGAAAAGCTCTGTCAGGTATTAAAAGAGAAATATATATAAAAGAAAGCTAATGGCTAAAGTTTAATTCTTTAAATTCTGCACTCACAGGGTACGTAGCTGCCAAACCAGACAGAAACTTGATGTGTATGCTCTCCACACCATAACTGCTGAGCTACCTCAGCTGAAGATATTAGGCTGATGAATGTATTTGTAGTGGTTTGTCTGTGTCCCTCTTGGCTGCTGGGTAACTGCCAAGTGTAAAAACCACATGACCACAGCAAGGAGTAATAATTTCTGTGAAGAGAACACTAAACCTGCAGAACAGGGGTCTCAGCATCACCTAAGAGACCAAGACTTTTATTACGCTTTGAGTGACTTTTTAGCAACCTCACTTCATCAAAGACTCAAAACAAATTATAAGGAAGTTTCAGGGGGTTATTACTCTTTGGCAGATCCAGAAAAGAGACCTTGATCTCCTGATTGATTCTTTGTACTCAGGGCCTGCCTTTGTCACAGAGGCAAAGGATTTATGGACATGCTTACATCTTTTGCTGAGTAGGACCTTCTGTGTGCTTAAAGTTATTTGCCTTGCTCAGTCCTGGCCATCATGCACTTTTATACTGCTGAAAAAGAGAATAGCTAAACAAAATTTAAACCTTATAATATCAATTTGGACAAAAAAGACTAGGAGCCATAATCCATAAAAATGGATTTACAAATCTGAGTTGCAGCTGCCATCGTACCATACACAGCTGTTTCTGGTCTCATCTGGCTCTTGATGTTTAAATGGAAGGTGCACAGGGAGAGACAAGCATCTGCAGAAGGCAGCTTGTTTGAGGGTAAGTGGATAAATCAAATTCTTCAGATCTATCTCTCCCTACAGAGTACAGAGGCAACCTAGATGATTAGATTTGACTACACACCCAATTTGTATTATGATAAAATGAAGCCAGGTTAATCCCTCCCTAAGTACAGAAGTCTCATCCCGAAAGTTCTGACCACTGTGTCTTTAAGGTGGCCTCAGTTTGAAGGCAGCAGCATATTCAGCCTTTTAGTAATACTCAGAAGTGTGCAGAATGTTTAAGCAAGTTCTTGTGACAGCACAGAAGTAGCTGAAACATAAATGTGGTGGCTGTTGAAGCAGAAGGAATTACTACTTTCCTACTCTGGTTAAACACAGTTGCAGAAGATCCTGCTCTGTGAGTTGAAGTCACTAGGCTGGTAGGAGAGGACATTGTAGCAGAATTATGTGTTTCATGAAGGACATAGAACACTCAGTAACCTGGACTGACATCCCTCTGTCAGGCAAGAGCTGTCATTGTCCCCTGGCCAGTCTTCCTCTGGGCAGGTGGGGTGGCACTGTTACATCTGAAGGGACTTTGCAGCAGCTGAGGAGCCCGACTCCGTTCCTGAGCTCTTTGTGTTCACTCCTCTCTTTTGCTTCCTTCAAGTCAGCCTGTGGCAGTTGTGCTAAAAACTAAATGCTTGATACACTACGACCAAATAAATCCTGCTGGAGCTATCCCTGCAGGGCAAGGTGGCAGTGACAAGTTATGAGCTTTTTCAGCATTAGAGTTTGGGAGTGTTTATGACTTCAGAGCAGCACGTTGCCAGTGCCAGTGTGACAGAGCATTCGTCTGTGGGTATGAACTTATCAGATCAGTACAAATGGCTGAACTGAGCCTAAAGCCACACTAGAAATGAATTGAAAATCGGGCTGTAGCCACAATTGAAATGTTCTGTGTGGATTTGCAATTGACCCTGTGCTGTACAAAGAGTTACAGAGCTCATCTCTTGCTAGTAATCAGGGAAATGGCACTGTCAGCTTGCTTCCCTTTGAGCACAGGTTAGAAAAAAGCAAAAAAACCCTACCAAGCAAAACAATCTATCACACACACACTCTACCACAGCAAATACTTTAGCAAGAAAAGATACCATTCATCTGCAGAAACTATACATAAATAACAAGAGAAAATGTCAGCAGCTTGTCTGTTCATTTCTTGCCAGTTTAGAGAACACAGGAATGCCACAAGGTAATCAAAGTGCAGAACGTCAGGTTCTGCTTGGATCTGAGAACAAAATAAACCTGCACTTGAACCTGAGTAAGCAATCTTTCAGGGATAGCCATAGCCACATTACACTTATGGCTCAGGGAAGAAGGGTAGCAAGTATTTTCGAGCACAGAATATGAAAACTGGGGATCTGGATTTAGACCTAGGTTTTCCAGACCATGCCGTGACTCCTGTGACCACTGAAGAAAGGGTGATGGGGGTTTGCAGCTTTTTTCCTGGGGAGCTGAGGGGCAAGGGGTGATAGAAGAATGACCAGCAGTAAGGCAGACCACTTGTTTAAGGAGAACACCAGACCAAAGTGATGTCAGCTGTCAGCAGACTTAGGTGGGGACAAAGTGTACCCCACATCTGCCTCTGGATTCTTCATGTCACAAAACCAGATTTGGAACAGGATGATTTTTTTTTTTGGTGAATGGGTCCCAATTTCAAATTTCCAAACCTCTCTAATAGTCTCAGAATTTTGAAAATAACTTAAGAGCACTTTGGTGCCTAATCCCCTTTAAAAACACTTGCAGATACAGAACAAAGAGTTAGGATTCTGGAGTAGCCCCTGTCTACAAGTCAATTCATTGTGTTTAGTCTGTTCTCTTATAATAGATGAACATGGTGGAGGGACAGAAAGTCTTGTTCTCTTCCACCACTTTCCCTTATATTGCTTTGTGATTATAAATTAATTTGATAACCACTTTGGTCTCCAATTTCTCTGACAAGTGAGAACTCTTAATTTCCTCCCAGCTGTGCTCTTTATAGATAATGCAAGCAGCAAAGCTTTGCATTCTGCCTTTAAAAACTAACTCACTTGTGCACGTATGAAGGGATATATGCACCCTATCCATTCAAAATTGAGGCATTTCCACTCTTGTAGCACCCACCAGGCTCAGTCTCTCCCCCTCTGTCATACTCCCTGCCAAAGCATGTAATATGAAGTTCAGCTGACTCCAGTCCAGTCCAATTCCTCTCAGCTGCACCGGGTGCTGGAATAGTTTTCTCATGATGCAACATCAGTCTTCCTGTTCTGTTGAACATCAGGAATTTTCTGTATAACTTCCTAATGTCACCTTTCAGCATCAGCAGCTGTTCAGAACCTGTTTCAGCATCAGAAGGTTCTGTTGCAGACTTCCATTATCGGCAGAGGTGAATCCACAATTTTGGACCTGAAGGACTGAGCAACATGAATGAATTTGTCCTTCATCACCAAAACCCACATCTCCAGTATTCCTTCTCATCTCTCTCACAGGGCACTTTGCAATGTAAGACACCTCAGAGATTATTTCACACCATGGAAGGAGAGATTCCTTTCAAATAAGTCAAATTCTTCAAAATCTACCTTGATTTGTCACTCACTTGTTCTCTCTGCCTTCTCTTTCAGCCTCGTCATGAGGTGATCTGTTCCTCCTTGTCTCTGTGGACAGTGAGCTGTAGTTGCAGGTGTTTTACCCTGTGGATGTGCACTTACTCTCAGTTGCTGGAGAGTGTGTATGTTCTTAGGATAACCTGTGCATTCTTGGCAGAATGTGTACATGGGGTATATCTTTCTCTTCCTTTCCCCCTATTTGTTCTTTCTGGAATTTAGCAGGGGATCCACCTAACACCTCCCACCTGGCATATGTTCAACTCTGATCATGTTACATTGGTTCAGGCAGAAATTGGGTCTCATTCTTGTCCCAGAGAACAAGCAGTGACTGGAGAAGGGCCATTTTGGTGGAATTACGGGAGCTGAGGCAATGTGGTGTGTTTGCTGTGTCCTTACTCATTTTCTGTTACTCACAGACAGGCTCAAGAGGATGTGTTTGAATTAAAGCACAACGTTCATCTAGTGTGTGTTAGGCTACATCCATAAGGGATGGCTAAAGTTTAATTGCAGAGGCTCCATAAAGATCTGAGTTGGGGAAGGGAACCAAAATCGTATTTTCTTTTGGCAGAATTACGCTTTTGGACATAATTTTAGTACTAGGGAAAAGCTGAAAATCTAGAGTGGAGAGAAACCAAACTCTATCTTCCTGGATGTGAATTCTTGTTTTATTTGGGGTGTACATGTACAGTCAGGATCAAAAATAGGCAGAAATGCCATCCTAGAAGTCGTAACTTTGTTTCAGACTTTGTTCACATCAAGGTCTCTGAATTTTCTGTGCTTGGGTTTTGCCCTCTGCAGTTTGCACTAGAAAGATGAGCTAGAAGTATATATTTGGCAATAAAATATTAAGTATTGGACATGTTAACAGTGTGATACATATTAGCCTTACTGAAATTAGCATTCTGGCATCCTTAATGCTGTCGTAGTAGCAGTTGATTGTGTGAAGAAATATTTCCTTCCAGGTTATTAACTTCAGAATGGCAGCAAAACATGGTGGGCTGTACATACCATAATGATGTTTGCTTAAAAAAACCCGCCCTCATGTTCTGCATTTGTGGGCAGAGATGGGAAAAAATACTTGTCCCTTTAAAGCTGTCTCCCAGAGCAAAGAAATGTGGAAGCTCATTTATAAAATATGACCAGAGGATTATTGTTATTACTGGCTTTTTGAGACTCAGAATAGCAACAGGGCTGAGGACACTATTCATAGAGCAGAATGCCAGAAATGATGTGTTAACCTGAATCACAAACCATAAATTATTGAGAACTGCAGCTTCTGCCATCTTTTTACATGTTAAAATATTCCTTTTTGCATGGAAAATCTTAACTGTACAGATTTGCATTTTTCCCATGGAGTATTTCTTCTGAAGAGTATTTATTAAGGGATGATCTTTACACAATCTGTGGAAAAGTGTAGGTAGAAACAAAAGCCCCAGAAATAAATAGGCTTTTTTTTTCAAAAGTCTTTACACTGTTGCCACAAGGCTGTAACATTTTTGTTCATGCTTTTGAAGATCATATCCATCCTTTCCTCTTGCAGTCAGCACTCAGGTCTATGCCTGCTCCAGAATTCACTGGAACACGTGGAAAGCTTAGGATGTCTTTACCTATTTTGTTTAGGAGCTAATAATGATAGCTAGCAATTCCAGGGAAGCATGTTTTGCTATACTGTTTATTTCTTATGTGCTCTCTGTGGAGGTACCACTGCAAGACTGTAGCAAAGGCCAAAATCCTGAAACCTGGATCCCAGTCCTGTCTTTTTTGGACTCACTGCACCCAGTGGCAGAGGGCTGTAGGAATATTGCCCAGCTGGGACCATCAGCCCTTAGGCTGTTTAGTGCATTTTCAAAAGTAATTCCAGCCTTGGATGAATCCACAGGTATTCTATCTGAAAAGGTCATGCTGGCTTAGTCATTCCATTTAAGTACTTAAGATTAGGTGAGATGAATCGTGGTGAGAATGAGTCATGGTATGATTTAGAATGAAATTAGCATTATTGGCCACCAGGACAAAATATATCGGAGTGTAGTAGAATCACTCAGTGTTCAGTATTGTCTTGTACTTGCATTGAGGTTATTTTTGTCCAGCATCATACAGTAGGTGATCATAATGGTAGCTAAGAAGTAGATCCTCGTAGCTTTAAAATTTGCTCCTGCTTTGGGGTTTCAGATGTCCACTTTGAAAATTCTGTGATGCTGCAGGATTTACTCGGTAAAAGCTGACAAAAGTCAGATTCGTTTGGGATTTTATTTCCACTTGTCTAGCATTAGATAATGAGATGTAGTTACCAGTACTTTGATTTTACAGAGCTGATGAGTGTCCGCAGCTCCTCCTAAAGTCAGCAGGACTTGTAACTACTTGCACTTCTGGTAATTGGGTTCTGGCACAATGTGTTTCAGAATGAGGCATTCAAAAGCTAGAGTACTTAAGATTAGGAGTTGTTTTGCAGCTTTGATCTCTTCCTCATGTGTAAAACTCATTCTGTTGTATGGAAATAAACTGAGGATATAAACTTCTGAAAAAGAACTCTGAGCTCTGCTGCACACCATTTATTTTCCTATTACTCTTTGCATATTGTTTATTCGACATGTTGTATATCTCCTTGCCTCCCCTTGCTTTTTATTTTAATTGGGACCTGGTTATTGGCTGGAAATTCCACTAGCATGACTCATCCCTGCTCTGTAAATGACTGTGAACAGGCATCACAATTGTGGGATTTACTTTCCTCTCCTTTTTTTTTTTTTTTTTCCCCCTAAGTGCTTTATCGTGGCACGAGCTTGTAATAATAAACTAGGAAGGAAGTTGGAGCTAATCATTGGGTTCTGAATGCACAAGCCCTGCCAAATTTCCCCACAGGCATGAAACAGCCGCTCAAGCTGTGACACCAGCAAATTAAATCCTGGAGGTAGCTGACCAGAAGTAATGAAATGTGTATTTACCATACTGATGCTGTCAGTCTTAAGACACACTGCCTTTACAATCTAGTTAAGTGGGGCACGTTTGTCACTTCCAGTGGTGCTTAGAGAAAATGCTCACGTTTTTTCCTAGCCTTCTTTTCAAAATCACAAGCCCAGTGCTGGCTGGTAACCCTCACCTTGTTCAACATGAAGGATGACCAGAATGGTCTGTTCTTTTAAAACACTGCCCGAGTGAAATCCGTATTCCAAAGGAGATAAATGATTTCATCTTATGACATGTTAATTGCCGATTCTTTTTGTTGATCTCTTACCTGCCACTGCAATCTTAGAAGATGAAATGAAAGGATGAAAGTTATTTTAAGAGCCAATGGATATGAAGCAGCAGATGTCTCCCACAAACCGTGTGTCCCGTGCATGCAGCAAGTGAAAAGCCTGTGAGCACGCAGGGGTGTGGAGGAGGGACATGTAGCCACTGGAAGGGGACCACTCAAGAGAGGGATGCATTTTGCAGATGGGTAAAGGAAGGGGTTGGATGGGCCACATGGCTTCTAAAGAGAGGGCCCTCAAAAAAATGCATCATGGCAGCAGTGGTTCCAGAGCATCTGGACCACAGGTACGTGGAGCAGGGAAGCTATCATTTCACAATCCCCACATGCTTAAGGTGATAGAGGACTCAGGAAAAGCTATTTACCCCAGACAGGTGTTGTCATAGGTAACAACAGCATCCATCTGAGAGTTTTATTTAGCTAGCAGAGGCATTCCATGCTAATTGTGTGAGAGCTGTTGTAGAAGGCTCATGAATCATTTGCTGGATGGTGCTTGCTGTGGATTCACGAGAACATTAAGGGGAAAAACTAAAAGTACAGTCTTCATCATGGTTAATACAATACCCATGGAAGAGTCAAAGAATAAAATCACAACCCATATGAGCATTCTCTGAAAGCATCTAATTATATCTTAGGAATGTCCATGACTCTGCAATTGTATGCTTAAATTCCAGCTGTACTTGGTTAGCATAGCAAATGATTTATAGCACAACCAGCTATAAGGAGCTTGCTTTGAGCTGTTCATTGGCACATATAAATTGGTTTGGCCCTGCTGGGTGGTTCTGCATAGCAAGGTAGGGACGTGGAGTTGGTACTGTGGAATTCAGTGCCAAGGCCAAGGGAAGGTCAGAATAATTTTAGAGGTAACACCATTCTTTTTCCTCTAGTGAAGCATTCAAATGCAAGTCTATGGAAGGTCAAAACCCACAGATACATGAACTTCAAGCTTATGTAGAAATAACCTTGGTGAGTCCTTGCTCGGTCTTGCAAGACAACCATGGCTTCTGTGATGAAATACTGCATGTGCTTTTGGAAAGCCATCTCATCTGTGCCTTCCTTCTCCTGTCTTCCCACAGCAGGAGGGCTGAAGTAGGATTAATTCCACATTTTCTTAGTGAACACATAATAGGGAGGAAGAAGAATAAGAGAAACTCTACTTGGTTTTGACCAGATCTAAGCATAATGCCCAGTTAAAGGTTTGAATCTGTGTGAATCCAAATGCTAGACTGGGATTTAAGGCAAAATACAACTGCTTGAAATGTAGAATTTTGATCTACTCAAGGGTAAGCCTGTTGAATTCAGCTGAGGCTGAGGAAGACGCATGGAAGCTTTTATGTAGTCGTAGTCTTATATTGTAAGCCATTTGGAACAGTTGCTTTGCCATCTGTGAAAAATTACCCAGACTTCTGCACCAAAATATTCTCCCATTGATAACATTGGCAGATACAATTTTAACAACTTAAAAGTAATTTTTTAAAAGACTAATTAAAGTGAACCTCAGATCAGCAGCTGAGGTTGCATTGCCTCTATTATTAATCTCAGGCTTGAAGGTGTCCAGACAGGTTATCCTGTTTGGGTTGGACTGGTTATATGCTTTGTGCCTTGTTCTCATGCTGGATCAGATGAATGGGTTTGCTTAGGGCCTTTGTCTCAAGCCTGTAGCTTGGCCTATAGGGTGGTATAACATTAGGTACACTGTAGATGCCAAAGCCCAATGATAATACCATGAATTGTAAAGACCAACTACTGCTGTTTTAAATCTTACACTCCTAGAACAAATTATTTTTTCTTGGTGGGTTTATTGTTGTTGTTGTTGGGAGGGTTTTTTTGCTGTTGTTTTTGTTGAGCTGTTTTTTTGAATTCTGGGAGTTGGCAACACCATATGTGTGAATTTCAAATAGGGATCCTGCTTCTTGCAGCATAAATCCTAGAAATATTGTTTTCATGGAAAAATTCCCACTAAACAAAACCACAAGAAGATAGGAGGTAATCAGGTTGCTAGAATTAATCTCTGTAGGAGGTCTCTACCTCTCTCATACAAGAACAACTCGATGGAATAAATTGCAAACTAACCTTGATTTTGCACCTTTCCCTGAGAGCTCTCAGCCTGTGAAATACGAAGGTAAAGGAAATACTGTGGAGCTGGGAACTGAAAATACCAGATATTACAGTTTTTAGGGGGGGTAAAAAATTATAAACTGTGGTGTGGTCTAATAAACAAAAAAGCAACTCTTAATGTAAGCTTGAACTTTTCCTTCTCATTAACGATCATGAATCTGTTTTGAAATTCCTGTAGAGAACAAGTGCTTCTCCTGACAGCTGGTTTGAAATTAATAAAAAGGAAAATGTTTTCAGCCAGCAATGACTTAACATGCTTATGATATATGAAAACAAGGTTAAATTGCTCCTTTCTCTCTGCTACTAATAAAAGAAATATTGAAAATTAAATGCTGTAGCTTAGGAAGTGAAAAGTGCCAGCCAAAACTGTGGACATAGTGGTGAGAGCTGCTTATCACTTGGTGCTTGCTGGAACGGGCATATTTGGAAAAGCTTAGGCAGTGCCAAAAATTATTCTTCAGTTGTAGGCTTTCAGAATATATTGCATTGAGGAATATATGATCCTGTTTCTGCAAGATAAAAGAGTCTTGATTTAATCACCTTCTTTTTTTGGGATTTAAATGACTTTGGGGCTTTATCAGAAATCCTCTTGCCCCTGATACCCTTTGCAATCTCATCCTTCTTCTGCTCTACTTCACCTTTCCTCATGAAAGAATGACAGAAGCTTTATTCCTCAGGATGTAAGGAATGGAGTATCTGGAGTATCAGAAAACACACAGCAGGATCCAGCCTCTGCTGCAGAGAGACTGGCCTCTGATAATCAGATACCTGTGGGCTTTGGCTGACTGTGAATTGTAGCCTGAAATAATTGCTCCTGTTTGATGTTAACTCTCTTGTAGAATATAAGATGTAACTTTATTGCAAATATAACATGAGTATCTTTTGACTATCAAGGGAAATAGGTGAAAGTAAAATACTAGATTTTACTTCAACAAACTCTTTATTCTTGTCTTTCAGAATGCAGAACCTTTCCAAGTTGCTGTCCGAGAAGACAATTGTATCGTTGTCTCCCTGGAAGCATCAGATGTGGTGAGCTCATCCTCTGTATATGTTGTGAAGATAGCTGGAGAATCCAAGAACTACTTTTTCCAGTTCGACGAATTCAATAGCACTTTACCCGCCCCTGTGGTTTTTAATGCCAAATACCATGGCCTCTATTACATAGTAACTCTCTTGGTAGTGAACTCAAATATGGTTTCCAAGTCAGCGAGATCAATCACTGTGTTAACCAGTAAGTAACACCTTCTTCTTCTTTTCTTCTGTTTCTTGTCTTTGTGTGTGGCTTTTTTCCCCAGAAGTTCTTCCTGTGAGGAAGGTTGGGTGGTTGTTGGGTTTTTTCAGTGGGTCCTGCTTGTGTGTAGGATGCACCCCTGTGTGAGAACAGTAGGGAAAAAGTCCTGACAACGTGTGAGTGAAAATTCACAAGTTGTGGGCGAAAAGAAAGGAAATGCTGTAGGTTTCCCCTGGCTGACCCTTCCTGAACACTGAGGTGTGACATAATAAAATAGTGTGATGAATGAACCCCCCTTTTCAGATGTTCATCCTAAACCCTTTGAACCAGGAGTTCCAAAAATCTGGTAAAGGGCATGACAGGTGTTGACTGACATTTCAGTGTAAGAACTCCTGTTATATGGGGAGTTTTATCCTGTTTTAAATGCTGTAACATTGTTCTTTGATTGCAAATATGTTGAAGCAATACTAAACTTGGAAAGCGGACACCAGTCACCAAAACCATGTGTTTGTGCCAGTACAGCTGAAGGTGTTTGTGATGGAGAACACATTTGTAGTAGCCTGTCTCTTACTATTTCCAGGTGCATTGATCCTGGGGAAGATGTGTGATTTTGTGTGCTCTTGTCACCATACAAAGTACCACAGATTTCCATCTGTGCTTCTGGCTCTGAGGTTGATCCAGTACTGGTTGCATGTGCCAATCTGAAAATAATTTGTAGAATATAATTTCTTCATCTGTAAGATGACAAAAATCTGTTTGGATGGAGCAGGACTAATTTCCAGATATTATTTTTTTTTTTCCCTAAATGGCACCTTGGAATGTATGGGTAGTTTCGGTTGTCTTACATCTGAGGAATTGTTACGATTTTTTGTACCTGTATTATTGTGTCAATGAGGAAACACCAGCCACTCTAACAGCATTCAGAGCATGTTAAAGGAGGCTCATGTGTTATTGAGTGAGTCTCTTAAAATTTAGGAGTAAGAAGATTTTGCATCATCTATATCATCAATTTGCATCATCTGTATCATCTTCAGCCTTCCCTTCTGTGCTCACGTTGTGCCCTGGTGAGGAAAACCATGAAGGGCCCCATGGGAAAAAGTATCATGTTGTTGGGTAATGCAAGTACTGAACAATTTCAGGCTTCACAGGCAGCCTGAATTTCCTTTCCTTTGACTACTTTAACCTTGTAAGCAAAGTAGTAATTTTAATCCAATTTTCTATTTCGTGTTTGTTTTCTTTAAAGAAAATAATTGAAGCATGCATTGTCATATACAACTAAAAAAAAAAAAAAGCCTCACTATGTGTTTTTAGCCGGTTTTGGATGCTGCATTTGGAGTTGTGCAGCAGGGTTCATTGCTCTTTGATTTCCAGAGCCCATGAGGGTCTCTGGGAGCAGGGAAGGTGTGATCCAAGCTGGCAGATGGTGCACACGCTCCTGTGCAGGGAATCTCTGAAGGAAGAAGGGAGCCAGAGTCACTCAGCCCACCAAAGCCAGCCCCAGGCTTCCCATTTGTGGCTCAGGGGGTTTCCACAAGGTGTTCCTGGAAAAGTCTGAGGCTGACGGCTCCAAGGGCATATCCTGGATCACTCTCCCTCCTCCAAGGCTTGATGGTTTCACCACCTGTCTTATGGGGGGTGTGCTGGCAGCATCTTGGGGTTTCCTGCTGCGACCTCTTCTGCTCCCCCAGACCTTGGAAGGAGCAGTGATTGTGGCATGCAGCCAGTGCTGCCAGTGGAAAATGTGTAACAAAGAGAGAACAGTGGATTTCTCTGGTTTTATCTCACCAGAGAGACAACCACGTTCATGGGAAAGAAAGGGCAATCCTGCAGGCAGCATTGAAGGATGTACTGAACCCTAAAAGTAGGTTGTAAATTGTGAGCTTTGGAAGGGAAAGGATCCAGTCTCCTCCATGATATTTTCTGTCAGGCAGATGGATGAGTGGTGGCTCGCTTGTAGCAGCCTCTGCTCCTAAGTTCATCTTTTGGAGCACAAGGCTGCAGAACTGAAAGGAAATTTGGAATGAGAAGCCAGCATGGCAGCGTGGGCTTTTTCAGGTGTGTCGGTACCCTTCAGGTTTTGAGAAGAGATCTTAAAAACTCCTGTAGTGACCACTGGTTTCTCCTACAAAAATGTATGAGGTTGTACTTGGTTTGTTGTTGGGTTTTTTTCCCCTCTTACTGGTATTGTCCACTGCCTGTTTTACATAATTTTATGGCTATCAATTAACTTGATTTTTTTGGCAGACAATAATTAGGATAGATTTGTATTTTTCTTTTTGCCATATGCTGCCTGACTGTTTAATATTCTTGGCTTATTTAATCATGCAAAGACATGTAACTATCTAAGTTATTCCTTCTATATCTTACACAGGAAAGAATGGCGCATTGCAATTAGCTTCCAGCACCAAATTAATTCCTGTTCTAACTTCATTGGTGTCAGGAGAGCTTTACCAGTGGCAGATTGACCCCATTCATTAGGCTACCACAAAATAAATCAAGCAGGATAGCCAGTGATGCCAGTGTGGTTATTCCCAAGACAGTACTCCCAAGAGTTTTCTGGGATGTCCTGGAGTTTGCAAAGGACACTGTGCAGGGAGATGCAGCCTTTCAACGTGGCCATGTGCTGGAGATTTGAGTTTCACACAGAGTAACCAAATAGTGCTTGTCAGAACGAGACCAAGGTCCCTCAAAGGCATTGCCTACTTAGGAATTCAGGGAGAGTCCTGGAAGACCTCTGCTTTCCGATGGTGTATCCTGATGACATTTCCTTTCTCCTGTTCATGTCTCCCATCAATATGCTACATCTAAGGGAATTGGAAAGAAGTGGCTATGTCTCTTCACAGGCTGAAACTTTTTAAGCAAGAGAAGAACCCATTTAAGAGAAGACTTTTGTTTTACCCCTTAAAGGTTTCTGGCCAGAAAAGCATTGGAAAGCTAAAAAATATGTATTTTATACATTATAGATAGGCATATATATGTTATATATATCTATGTGTGTATGTGTAACTCCTCACGTAAATATATGGGCATAAATATGTACATATAAAAATACAAAATCATGTCACAGAAATATACATATAACATAGAATCTTAGTATCATTTAGGTTGGAAAAGACCTCTGAGATCATCAAGTTCAACCCTTAACCCAACACTGTCAAGTTCACCACCAGACCATGTCCCCAGGTGCCACCTCCACGCATTCTTTGAACACTTCCAGGGATGGCGACTCAGCCACTTCTCTGGGCAGCCTATTCCAGTGCCTGACCACCCTTTCAGTGAAGAAGTTTTTCCTCCTCTGCAGTGTAAACCTCCAGATTTGTCAGCACAGTTTGCCCTTGGTGAAGCCATGCTGGCTGTCTTGGATCGCCTCCTTGTCTTGCACGTGTGTGTAAGCACATCCACGCACGTATTCGTGCATGTGTGTTACCACTTGAGGTTCCATGGTTCATTTGGTCCTTTTCTACAGGGCTGCACAGTTCTGATTGGCTCTGATAGGAATAATTTCATTGGAATAATTTCTCATGGTCATCAAAACACCACAGACTGTAGAACTTCCTCGTTTAGGTGCCGTGGTCCAGATTGTTGTAATGAAAAGGATGAGCTATTTGAAGACTCTTAGATAGGAAACCTGTAACATGGAATTTGAGCACAAATGGTGTTTTTTGCTCCTGATTCTGTAGCAAAGTTGTGTTCAGCCAAATTGGGCTCTCACTGAAGGAGAAGAGCTGAAACCCTGACTACTTTTTAAAGATCTCTGCAATGGTTTTGACAAGAATAGTTGTGAGACTCTCACCCTGCTGGCCAGATTCCTGTGAGTGCAATTGTGCTGTGCCTGTCAAAGTGACCTTCCTTCCAGTCTTCAGTGTGGAAAATGTTAGCAGTAGTTCTGGTATCTAACACAACTGTTTCAGGCCTGCTTTCCTCTGCTCTTGGAGCTTTGGCTTTTCAATGGGGAAGGAGTAACTCCAGAATTTATGTAATTAATTGAGTATTTTGAAATATTTGAAAAGAAGTGTCACCTTTTTACTAATTGATTTTAAAGTAGTTTATGAGATAAATAAAGAGTACATCTATAATACCAGTGACTGATACTCTCACTCATTCATCCTACATTTTCCCAGCTTGAAGCCTTATTTTATTCTTCCCAGGGTGAGTCATACCCATAAAGCATCTTTTTCTTCTTCTTTTTTTTTTTTTTTCAAATCCACTATCAACTTTATACAGTGAAGGAAAAAAAAAAAATGTCTGTACATTTGAAGGAATGTAAAAATGTCTGTACATTTGAAGGAATGGAGAAAGCAGTACATTGCAAAGCTATTGTGTGCTGCAGGAAAAAATGTGTCTCTGCTGGGAATTGGAGAAATCCAGATCTGAGGATCTCTGATGGTAATTAAGAGCAGCTCTGCCTGGCTTTTATTTTAGCTGGTGATTAGGAGTTTTGAGTGGTAAATGTCTCATTGTTTCAAGAGCTGATGATTCCTTACATACATGACTGTGAAATATATTCCCTTCAGGGAGAGTTGTGCCTCTGTGTCTCCTACAAAAAGGATTCTCCTCGAGAGACCAACAGGCTGCTGCCTGGGACTCTGATCTCCAGCTCTCAGGGAGTAATTGGCATTAGACCTGGTTAATGCTCCGTTGTCATTGTGCCAGATGCTGCAGGAAGTGATTCAGCAGGTCCAATCCTTTCCTCTGGCTTGTTAATGGATCAGGGTTCTTTAACTCGGAGCTTCAGAGGGTTTTTTTTCCCCTAATGAAATGTGAAACTTCAGCCCTTCATGTTTTTCTTTCTTAAAGGATGATGTGAAACACCTTTAGAAGGGCTGGTTATCTGTGGCAGCCCTAACTTTCAAATGTAACTCAGAATAGCATCTAGGTCCATTAGTGCTCAGCTTTTCCCAGCAAATAAACCATGTTATCCTCTTTTTAGGGTGAAAAAACCTCTCCATCAGAATCAAAGAAACAGAAAGAACTGTAACCATATGATTTCCTGCTGTAATTTCCATTGTAAGGAGGATCTAAACAATTGGCCTAAATCTGTTCAAGAACAATAGCTATGCCTTTGTTCTTGGAAAAACATTATTTTTTAGGTTGTGTCATCTTTGTATTTATCATCCTATGGGGCCATGTAGAAATGGCACTATGTATCATCATTTCTCAGGAAGTATTTTCACTTCTATTCCCCCTTTGTAAGCAGTAGCACAAGATCTCTATTACCTATCATAAACTTGAACATTATGTTCCCAAAGTATTAAACAACATCTTCTTTAATCTCAAAGATGGTTTCCTTTTAACAAGAGATAAAACATCCTAAAGTTTACAGCGTAATGGAAGCTTTACCCTGGCTGTGCCTTACTCCTGGTAATCATACAGATGTATGAACAGTGTCATCCAGATAATTCACAACTTCTTCCTGTGAATAAAGGGAATTACCCATGGGGGTTAGGTCACTCCATTAATGGGGCATCTTCTTCATAAAAGTCACAATATGGAGGTAAATAATGATTAATCTGCGTTCCAGTGTGAGAAGCAAGGGAGTTGAGCTCAGTCCTACATGTAATGCTATGTCTAAGCTACCACAATAATCAATCTTTAATTCAATTTGTGGAGTGACCCAGTCTACAAATATTACAAACAAATTGATGTGGATTGAAATATGGGTACCTATTTTCACAGTACTTCCCCCCCCCCCCCACCCCCAAATTGCAAATATTAATGCGTCTGACACACAGTGAACGCATTAATGGAGGATTTAGCATTCAGAATTTCCCAGGACATTTGAGGAACATGTTAGGCACATTTATTGTGCTATCTTGATGCTTGTGTAATGCAAGTTATATGCTAAATGCAAAATGCTGGAAAGCCCAGGCTAAACAGAGAAGTTAAGTTTCCTGTTAACAGATAAAATGGGAAAGCAGTTGCTACAGAAGCAGTAGATTCTGAGACACTGAGAAAAATGGCAGATTTAGGACTTGATCCTGCAGTCTTGTCTCTCTGTGTGTAATATAATCTGGAAGTCTAAAAATAAAGAGATTGTAAGTGAAGAGGTGCCTTAAACTATTAGAGGGACATTGAAATGCACTAAGTCCCTTCTGTAATACGACTTCAATGTAGTACAGAGCTTTTATAAAGCTCTAAGTATTATATTTCTGTGATTCCACTTTATTTAGACTATTTCCTGACAGCCCCTGAAATCTGTGACAAGCTGCATCCTAAACACTGAAAATGGTAAAATTAAAAAGACCAGACTGTTTATGCTCTGAATTATAAATCTAGGTAGTAAAGGGTGGCATTTTATGTATTCTTTAATTTTAATAAGCCTAGGAGCAATTAGTAAGTGAGAGACAGAACATGATGGTTATCTGCTGAGTGTTCTTTTAATTTCACAGTGTGCAAATAGCTTTTGATGTGAAGATTTGGTGCCGAAGGAAGCAAGATAATGGAAGAATCTTTAAATTGCATTATATCACTCATGCAGCTCTGCTAACATCAGCCATGAGCAAGGAGAGGATAGCGAGCGGAAGATAGCGACACGAAAGAGAGTCTGCAGTGATTACCGCTTAATTCAATTGTTGGTTAATTAAATCAAAGCATCAGGAGGAAAAATCATTTGGATTAAAAATGAATATAACTTCCATCCTTTATTTGATTTGTTGTAGGAAGGAATAAATGGGGTAATTGAATCACTGGCATAAGAAAGTTTCAGTAATTCTTTCAGAAAGGAGGAGACCTCAGATGTGAATGAGATAGCAGGAGAAAGCCCAGGGCACACCCGCTAACATGAGAGATGACTGCACATAAGCATTGTGCTATTTAGAGATTGTTATTGACATTTAAACTACTCTCATGTGCTGTGTGAGCTGTGATATGAACCCTCTGGTCATGTGGGCAGTCATCTCCACTGTTTATTTCGGAATAAGCGATGGGAGGAGTGTCGGCAGAAAGAAGAGGGTAGGCTTTGTTTCCTGTGATCTGCTTTACTCCTATTTGTTTCTAGGCTATCGTGAAATGTCAGCAGAATTTTCACAGATCCCATCACTGAAGTGCCTGTTGGTATCTGTGAGATGGGGAGTTTCTATTTGTATGTGGTTCATGTACAAATATCTGGATATATATCTGACGAAGATAATCGGGTGCCTTTGCCGTAAGAAATAGTTTCATAATCCCACACCATTGCATTTCCATGCTCTGGCAAAGTTAGAAATGACAACACATTGGTCTTGGTGAGAGATTCTGTTTACATCTATGGTTTTGTTCCCAGTTGCTTTTTCTTCTCTGTTTCCCCTCACATCTGGAAAGTTACAGCTGTAGTGAAAATACTGTACTGGTCATTGGGATTTCATTTTGTCTTTCACTACAGTCTTGCTTTTCCACCTTTGATTAACCTACCCCACCTCCTGCAGGCTAATTCTACTTTTGATACTGATACTAATCTTCCCTTTAATCTACTCTTTCTTTTGCCCATTGTGACTGTATGCTCTTTGGGGAAAAATATTTTATTAGTTTTTCTCCAGGGCCTACGGCAGCAGAATTTTGAACTCAAACAGGTCCTCTAATGCCATGCTAATCAACAGCCTAAATTTTGCACTCTGATCCCTATGGTGTGCAAGAACTAAATCAACATGCTAATCTTTCTAAGGATGTAGGCCTAATTGCATTAACTATCTCTATTAAAATATGTTAGCAGGAAAAATTTCAGCTAACAGGATAACCTTGCTTTGAGTATCTGCCTGGACCTCTTAACCACAGGCTGGTTGGGTTGCTGTCAATTTTTTCTTGCTGAAGAGAGCATTGAAAAAAAAAGTATTTTTTTCTTTTAGTTTTTGTTGGGGTTTTTTTATGAATAGAGAAGGCTGAATAAAAATGTGGCTCTCTTATTGTCAGCAACAATCCAGCCTCCCAGCTGCAGTGAACTGGCATGGCTTTCCTGTGCTGATGGAGCTACACTGGTCTGGATTTCAGATCACAGGACACAGGATATTTTTCTTAGTTCTTGCAGCCTACCTGACTCTGAGTTCAGAGCATTAGATCAGCAGTTCCTGACTTACCTCCTTCCTATGCACAAGCTTTCCCTGTGCCATCCAATAAACCACTTCACTTCTCTGTACCTCGGTTCTTCATCTGTAAAATAATGGTAATGGTACTGTTTAGTTTGTAGAACTTTGATGGGATAAATATGTTAAAGGTGGTGGCCCTCTCACATGGTAGGAATGGGGGCTGTGTAACTACCCATGAAATAAAGAAATGTATAGATACCAAAATAGAAAATCTTCATTCATGTGGCTTCCTTTGGTCATTACTTTGATAATCTTCTCAGCTCATTTTAAAAGCTCTACATTTATGCTGAAGTCACAGCAGTTTCAAGTGTTGCGTTGTTTTTGTCTGGGCACTTTCACATGATTGACAAGTACTAAAGATGAAAATCTTTCTGAGGTGATGACTGTGAGTGCTTAAATAATAACATATTTTGAATGTCAAATATGGAAATTTTTCCCTTACAGTGAATGTGTTAAGAAGATAAATTCTTTGGAGAGAGGGGAATACTGAAATATTGGCTTTGTCAATGTCCCAGGTGGCTTTGCCCCACACCTCAGTGAAGCCCCAGTTATCATCTGGTAGATTTAAGAGTGCCTGTGCCATACCTACAAAACCATTTATTTTCATTGCTATTGTATATGTGTAAAGAACTCAGTTTGCCTATTAATCTGCTCCTTTCTTCCTTTTTTCCCCCTTTTGTTTGTACATCCTTTAGAACCACTTCCAGTGAGCAATGTTTCTATCTATGATTACAAACCATCTCCAGAAACAGGAGTGCTGTTTGAAATTCAGTACCCAGAGAAGTACAATGTTTTTACCAGGGTAAATATAAGCTATTGGGAAGGAAAAGACTACCGAACAATGCTGTACAAAGGTAGGAGGAAACTGTTTCACCAAAATTCAATACTAACTCTGCTGGAAACATTTTAAACAGTGGTCTTAGGTGGGGTTTTGACATGTATTTATATTTCTGGTAGTGTCTTTATGTAATAGCTTTTATATTGTGAAGTAAGGGATGGGTCTTTGAATGGAGCTGGTGGTTCACTTGGGATTTTTAAATTGCTAGAATCCTAGTTCTCGTGATGTTCTCTTTCTTTTGGATTTTAGAGGAAGACTTGGTGGTCTGGATTTTTGTAATCAGGCTGAAATCAGCCTGGAAAGGAATCCCCAGTTGCTGGTGCTTGTGTGGCAGTCCAAAGCAATACAAAAGCTCCCAGGCTCTTCCTTCTGACAAAGGTTTCCTCTTTGGTCTGCAGCAGATAGGAAAGCTCTGGGATATCCCAGAGGAGGGAAACCCATTCAATAAACCTGATTATTGGCATGGGACCAAACCTGGAGCCAAATTCTGTATCAGCATACAGTGACACAGTGCTAACAGTGTATATAGTACATTACTGCAGCATTCAGTGTTGTCCCTAAGCTAATAAACCCTCCTGCATAATAGAAATTTCAGTGTTCTTAAACTAATCTAATCAAGGGCAATCAATCTAACAGTCTAGACAGCCAGCCTAAACAAACAACCACCCTAACCATCTAAATGATCTAAAAAGAGCAAATTCTTTCTTTATCTGTTTGTAACTGAACCTTTTCATGTATTTGTTTACAACTTTCGCCCTGCAGTATAGCTTAAGCACAGTATCTGTCTCAGAGATATAAACGGGGCTGTCCTGTGGGAAGCACCCTAAAAGGTGAGGAAGGCACCCACATACTCTGTGGGCCCTGAAATCCCAGTGATTTAACATTCCATAGTGCCAGTAAAATGCCTTTGGGCAATCCAGTAGGTGCCGAGTTGAATTTTACGCACTGAATTAAGGATCCCAAAACAGAAAACTGGTCATTGTAAACTCACTTTAAAGTCAGCAGAGGGAGATACACACCTCCAGAAGGGAGGTCAGAAAATTGGGGAGTCTCCTTGCTACAATACAAAGTGGGGCTAGAAATCACATTTTCAATGCTGTAAAGTGCCAAAAGTTAGGAAGGGTAAAGTCTGGACCGTAGCAGAAAATATAGGTGACCTCTTTCCAGAGAACAAAAGGGATACCAGCAGTAACTTTTATCTTCTGCAGCTAATAGATGGTTCCAGGGGCTGTAACGCTAAAGCTGCTGATAAATAAAAGAGTCAGCCTAAATTAGGAGATTCACTAATCAGCTTGCACGCTCCTTCCCACAGCCAGATAGCCCTAAGCAAGTTCTCTTCAGCCCACACTGTTGTGCTGGTGGCTCGTGCTCGATGGCAGGCGGGTGTTCCTTTGAACGTCCCCCCTGAACGTTGGGCCTCAGTCAGCAAAAGACCAAAGAGGCTTTTGCGTGCAGCAGTTAAAGGTCTGCAGGAACTGTCAGATGCTCTTTGAGATATTCAGTGTCATGTGGAGCAGGTTGCCAGATTCAGTTCCCTTGTTGGTGAAAAGCAGCTCATGTTTCTTGTGCTGGGCCCTTTTTTTTTTTTTTTCCTTTTTTTTTTCTGGTAGCAAAGTGGCTTTGACAGCCAGGAAAAGTGTTGGCAAACTGAATTATTACAATTTCATGTCTCAGAGCAGGCTGAAAAAATGTTTAAACATCTAAAACATTGCCCATTCACCATGTGCAGTCACATTATCAGAAAGTGAACATTTGATGCATTATCCTCTTTTTTTTTCCTTTCTTCTTTTCGCTTTAAACCTTCTGCAGATTTCTTTAAAGGTAAAACAGTTTTCAATCACTGGCTGCCAGGCATATGCTACAGTAACATCACATTTCAGTTGGTATCAGAAGCAACCTTCAACAAGAGCACGCTCGTGGAATACAGCGGGGTCCAGCATGAGCCCAAACAGCACAGAACAGGTGAAGAAAATTCTTACACACCACTTCTTCCAAGTCTGTATTGCTGCTTTTCTTGCTGCTCTGGGGAGGGGATTGATCCCACAGAGAGGAGGGTCTGTGTGGGGGCAGTCCTGGGAGCAAGGGAGGAGGATGTTGTGGCTATTCCATAGGCTTGTGTGTACAAACCCTGCAGAGGGAAATCTGTGTGGGTGTTCCTGTCATAAAAGCTTGCTTCTTAGAAAATAACTTCTGCTTCACATGAGATATCCTGGGCCTTCTGCTAGGAATTAATTTTTAAGCCACAGGAATAGCTGCACTGAGCAGACTATTGATCTATCTCTGTTGGTCTCTCTCCTTGTGCAGTGAATCATAGCTAAACTGCTCGAGAAGGCTTTCCTCACTGTGCACTTTTCCAGCACGGAGAAGAATGTCATAGTTGCCCGACTTGGCGGCCAGTTTGTGCCCTGAAGCATGAACTTTTAATTTCCAAGACAGCAATGTTGCAAAGGCTGAAAATTGCATTTGTTCAGGGTCCAGAACTAATTTAATTTGGTCCTGGGACAGTGCCCAAAACTTTTTTGTTAATCTGTTGGACCGCAGACGTTTATCAAGGTCCAAAGTGAAATGAACCAGTGATAAAAATCAAAAGGCCAAATCTTCAGATGAATACACTCATGTTGGTCCATTGCCTTGGACAGAACAAAGCCAACTGATGCCAGCTGAGTTCTGTCCTGATGGTCCTAAATACAGTTCTTGAGATACTGAACCATAACCAACAGGATCACCTTTTTTTTTTTCCTGCTGCCCTCCCACCCCTCATTTTTCACATGAACTGCAATGAGAATGTAGAGTCTGGTTTTCTGTTAGTGGCTGTGGCTGGGATGGGAGCTGAACAAATTAGTGTGCTGTAAAATGCCAGCTTAAAAGGTGCCAGACAAAATTATTTGCAGAGGCTACTCACAGTTAGAGTGTGTAAGGAGAGGCAGACAAGCAATTACAGTGAGACAGACAAAATGCTGTGTGTTCACGTCCTGGCATCAGCTGAAGTAGCTTCTTTGCGTGCCAGAATCTTGTCTTGTGGAGACCCAAATCTTAAGATCAAGCTTTCACAAATATTAAAATTTAAACTGATGTTTAATGCTTGTGAAAAGGTGGCTGCTAAAAGCATATGAAAAGCCCTACAGCAACGTGAAGTTTGTTTTTTTTTAACATGAGCTATGCCATATATGAGTTTTGCATATATATTTCAATTCATTTCTACAGAGGTGGGTTTTTTTTCCATGATCAAGATCTTCCTGGAAGACACAAGAAAATAAATGTAGATTCACTGTTAAAAATTCACACTTGAGTAGCCTTGCTGTTATAATAGCACTCAAGTTTGATTTACTGTGACTGCACATCTACTTTACTTCCTGGCATTCTTGACTTGTGATGATTCTGTGAATTTATACTCGACTTGATCCCACTAGAATCACTTCTGGTATATGTATAAGAACATATAAGAGAAGGGAGAATCTGAGTAAGAACAAGTTATTTCAAACAATGCCTAGAAAATTGTTATTAGTCTGGGGAATTAATACATTTAAAGGTGTACAGAACATACCTATTAAAAGACTAACCCTTGCTTCTCTTTTAGTTCCTTACCCACCTCGAAACATTTCTGTTCAGATTGTACCGATCAACAGAAACAACTGGGAAGAGCACAGTGGGAATTTTGCGGAAGAATCCTTCATGGGACCCCAAGAAATCATAAGGAAAGAGAAAGTTAGCCATCCTTCTGACAGCCCAGCTGAAATCCCAGCAGCAAACACGTCTGCAGCCTGGCTGGATGACCGCTCCAACGGCACCGAGTACGAGACCACCTCGCAGCCATCCTGGTGGTCTAACGAAGCCGAGTCATCCGAGGGGGAAGAGGAGTTTGTCAATGCAGTTTCCAGTGATTATGAAGCCAGTGAGGCCAACACATCTGGCAGACCCACAGCAGAGCCCCCTCCCTTCCTTCCTGTGCAGATGGTGCTGACCTGGTTGCCCCCAAAGCCCCCTACTGCGTTTGATGGTTTCCATATCAATATTGAAAGGGAAGGTAAAGCAGAGCCTTGTGCCCTTCTCATGCTTCTTTTCTATAACTCCACTGGTGGATTGTCTCCTCTACAAATTATTAATTATCTAGTATGGTGCTTCAGAGGGCTTTGTTAGAGCCCCTGTATTTCTTGAGGAGTTTCTTGCATTGAATAGCATCCATCTACTTCTGGCTGGGCAACATAAAAGTGAGGGAGGAGGAGTAAATCGCAGTTTGCAGTTCTCTTTCGTTAAACAAGATTTATACTGTTGTACACACTGCCACACTGTTTAGATGCAGTCCTTTTGGATGCCTTTTAATCCCACAGCTGAAACAAAATTAGCATTTCTGATGTAGATAATTTTCTTGGTGGCTGGAACCTTTCAAATTTCAATTAATCTGCACTTTTTTTCCCCCCCGATTTAGAGAATGCAACTGAATTTTTGACAGTGAGTGAGGACACTCACAAATTCGTTGCTGAACTGAAAGAACCAGGAAAATATAAGTTGTCTGTAACAACATTTAGCTCCTCTGGCTCTTGTGAAGTTCGGGGAAGTCAATCAGCAAAAACACTTAGCTTTTATATCAGTAAGTATCTCATCAAACCCACCTTTTTCTCCCTAAGCAACACAGCTGTAACGTGCAGAGTTTGACCACTGTGGCATCTCTGGCATCTGCTGATGGATCACAAGGGCCTGGTCTTCTGGAATTCCCTGTGCCAGGGAAGGAAATACAGTGCAAATATGTTATATATTGCAGCCTGCCTGGATGGGCCTTTGTTGTGCCATCTTGGCAGTCTTAAGAACTGAAAGCAGGTGATGTGATGGAGTCAGTGTTCAGAAGTGGCTCACTGAAACGAGTCACCCTTTTGCACCTCTCACAGTGAGGATTTAATTCCAAGAATTAATTTGGTGGTTATGGAGAGTCTTGGAAATATTTAACTTCCTTACTCCTGGAGTATGTACTGGGTTAGGGATGAAGGGCAGCTCAGGCTGAGAGTATGGGAATTGCACAATTAAACACTGAACTCTGAAATGGCATGGTCTCTGAGCAAATTACACTAGATGAAGGGGTTCAGCCTGCTAAATTCAAAGGAGAAAAAGTAATTTATTATTTCCCTTTAGAATCTCAGAGTTTCTTAACTGGAGATGTAGTAAAAGACAAAGTAATCATACGCTGCTGTGTAAGCTAATACCATGACTGACAATTAGATCAGCAAGTGAGACAGGTGTTGGTGAATTCAGATCATTATCCTTCTAATGGCTCTGGTCACCTTTGTACCTTTTTCTGCAAAAGGAAATAGATATACCCCACAGAATGCCCATGGAATGAGAAAGGGGAATCTCTCAGCACTGCACAATTTTGCATGCAGGAAGATAATGCCTTCCCAAACCATGAATGCTGCAGCAAGACACAGTAGCTAAAGCTGGCAGAAAAATTCATATTAAAAGGAAATGTACTCTAGTACTTCAGTATATTATGAATAAAAATTGTGCCTTTAATAGCTCGTAACATCTACAAATTCTCAGTATCTTAGTATTAAGTGTTTAGACTTAATCATAATGCTGGACTGGATATAGCAATTGCACTATTTCTCCCGTTCTTAACAACTTTATAGTTAAAAAAACAATAATGGGAAAACATCAAGAAAACAGCACATGAGAGAGAGGGTCTCTGCTCTTGTAATTTCATTGTCTTCTGCTTTTCTTTAGGAATAGCTAGACAGCTTCATTATATGGAAAGCATCAAAGTAGATAAAGATGTATGTAACATCACTATTAATCCCAAATGTTACTCTGTTTTGCAAGGTGTGACAGATTTTCATTAAGCAGTATTTAACACAGTGTCCTCCATGAAGTGTGCTAACTGTGGACCCGAGAGAAATGAGGACATGTTAATCCAAAGTATAGGAGTATGGATGGCTGAATTAAGGATGAATTCGAATCTCGTTGTGTATAAAGTATTAAACTGTTACAGGAGCGTAACAATATTTTAATTTTACATGTAATACATAAGAGCCTTTGGTTTCTTTGGGTTTTGTCAGTTAGTTTTAGAGGCTTTAAAACAAAATGAGGGTTCTTGGCAGTTGTCTTACATATTCTGTCAAACACAAGGTCCTCAGTATTTTAGATATTTTTATATGTATTTCTGGTAAAATGCCGAATTGGAGATAGGCACAAATACTCTTAGGTTGAAATTGCTTTTCCATTCCTTTTTATGAGTCTGATCAAGTAGGCTTTATGTAGGGATTACAACTCTGGGTCATGACATGAGGTATCTCTGCTCCCTTAATGCCAGTGCTGAAACAGTTTCTGAATAGTGAGAGCTACCTGTACATCCACTGTCTCCAGAGATTAATCTAATGATCAAATTCCTCTTTGTCACCTGCGTGGGTGTGGGTCTGCTGCTGTGAATAAATTTTGCCCACAGCATCAGTCTTACCTTTTCCTTGTAGCACTTGGTCGGTGAATCATCCTGTCAAATTACTGGCTTGTGTTACATATTTTTGTTACATCCAGATAGCAGTCAAATCTTATAGGCTGATCTTAAACCCCATTCTTGCTCTGGCATTTGTTTTATTTTATCAATAAATGTAAATTACCACTGGAGTTGCACAGAGGAAAAATGTCAAGGAGAGAGCTGTCACAAGTATCACTTAAAAGTGACAAGAAAAATGGGCTACTTTCATGAAATACTAAATTTTTACCAGGTCTGGCTGAAGTTATTTTCCAAGCTGTTCTTTTGTCTGTGTTTAAAGCTGTGTTCTCTACCAAGTGCTCCAAAAAGTCTGATGGAGAGTGAGATTCTTCACTGTGGTGACCTCTGTGAAGTTGATTTTCATGCTTCAAGGCTGTGGTACGCTCAGAGGGTGTGTTAGTATGTGGAGAGGCGAAAAATTCTGTGTGCTTATCCTTTAATATTGGTCAATGATCTGTACATTATTGGCTGTCACTGCTTTTAAGCATTCCCTTGGAGCAAATCTGATACTGCTGGGTGGTTTCTGGTAAGCAACAGAGAATACTGCAGTCTGAATTTTCACAGTCACGTTTGTCGTGTCATCAGCTCTGCTGCATGAGCAGCAACCTCAGGCTGTTTCCCAGGGCTGCCATCTCTGCTGCCTGCGGGCTGTGGAGGTGGACAGCTGCCAGTCCAACCTCCCTCACCAGCAATAAGTAATTCCCTGAAAGAGGGGTGTTTTATCACAAGTGCCTCAAGTGGATAGAGTGGCTTGCTCACCTGTGCTTTTGGAACATGTCCCAGGCCCCACAGGTGAGTGGATAGAGGAGCTCACTGAGAAGCCCCAGCATGTGACCGTGACGGTGCTGAGCTCCACGACTGCCCTGACATCCTGGACGGCGTCCCACGAGAGCAGTGGCAACAGCACCATCGTGTCTGTGCTCTCCCTCACCTGCCAGAAGCAAAAGGAAAGTCAGAGGCTTGAAAAACATTACTGCACTGAGGTAAGGGGCAGAAGACAGAGCATTTTGCAGTCCAGGAAATAACCGTCCTGCTGTTTAGAATCCTTGTGCCCCAGGGCTCTATCAGGCTGCAGAGGACAGTGGCAGCTGCTCCCTTCTGCAGTCCAGAGGGACATGGCTGGTGCAGAGTGGTGGGGAGAGCGCAGCAGTCGGGAATGAAAATGTGCAGGACACCACAGGATTGTTAAAATGGGATTTCTGCTGGACTTGCTGTGGCCAGTCCTTCACTCAGGCATATGCTGCAGTACATTTGTATTAGTGAGGTGCTCACATGCATCATTATTGTCAAAGTAGCATGAATTATTCCTTAGCTATCCCACATTTGAATACAGAACCTGACTGTAAATTTTCTGGAAGTTTTGGGATGATCAGAAGTCAGCTTTTCTTTTCATCCATAGAAAAAGGTATCAGCACTGGGAAATAAATAGCAGTTCAGACCACCTGTGATTTGTGTGGACAACAGTTCTTCAGGGCTTCTGTATGGGTTGTGTTTATAATCATTAGGAGTCCTGAACCCCAGAACTTGACCGTTTCCTGTTACTTGAAACCCTTAGTGAGTGCAACCCCACATCAGACTCTGTGCCTATGATAGATCAGTGGCACGTGGCTTCAATTAGAAAGATGTTTTAGCCCACATCTCAGGAACCCCACCAAGATGCTGATACAGCCTTTTTCTGAGCAGGGCCATGACTTCTGTCTGGCTCCCTAAATGTGTGTGATGGAGGAGTCTGCAAGGGGCTGCAGTGCTGCCCTGCTGCACCCTCAGCCCACCCCTGGGAATGGAAGGGGACTGCTGGCACTCCCTGTAAATCTTCCTCTCCTTCAACTTTGTGATCAGCCCTGCAAGTTAATTAATACTGAGAATTTGCAACCCTTAAAATGCCTTTCAAAATTAATCTCTGTAAAAATTCTGAGTTTTATTTCAGGAATAGCTGTGAATTTAAATGTTTGGAAGTGTCTTTTCATGACAATTTGAGAATTGTTTTTCAGAATCAGCTTGTTACTTATATTTCTGAAAAGTGCAGTCATTTAAATGGGAAGGAAATAGAGTGGGTGATTATAAACACAGATCACAAATATATGCATTTATGATTTAGTAAATACCACAGGACTCATCTACAAACTCAAAAACTGGTACCTAAAGTTAATCTGTGAATAAACAAGGTATCTGTAAAAGCAAATGTGTATTTACTGCAAGTAGGTAGAAAGGTCTAAATACAGTTATTTGTTTCTTTCTGTCATTACATATATTTGTATCAAATTTTATCAACTTACTGTACCTGGAACTGTTAATAGCTGTCAGTTTGACTTCTCCTTGATGAGCTGAAAAGAGCAAATTTCAGTGCAAAGGTCTATAAATTTCTAACATGATTTAAAAGTGATTTAGCTTTCCAGAGCAGCTGGTAAAGACAAATTCTGTTCCTCACAAAATCTGTGCTGGCACTGATGGAATTCGTGTGCGTTGCAGTAAACCACCAGTGCAGAGGTGGCTGTGATACAGACTTTGGAAAGGTTGTGAAGAAAATATTAGTAGGAAATACCAGCCTGCAGCTCTAGAAAGGGTGTGTGAAGGCTTTTCCTCAAAGCTGCTCTGTGCATTTGCTGTTAGTGGAGTCTTCAGGCAGTGAGCCTCTCCATGTTGTATCAGACCAGGAATCACTTGGTCAGGAATTCTGCCTCCAGCTCTGACTGAAACCTGGTGTGGCAGAGCAGAAATGTTAACGGTGATGTTTTCAAACTGAAGAGAAGAATCCCAGTGCCCCTTAGTCACAGTTTGTAGTGCTGTGGAGGGGAGGTGACAGAGACTATTTCCTCTCTGATTTCACTGTGGAGTCACTCAGTACACACACTCAGAAGACAGCTTCCCCAAAATGCTGCCTTCAGCTCACAGAGCTGCATCAGATGAGGGATGGAAAGCCTCAGGCTCTTAATTAAAAACACATGGTCTAAATACTCCGGCCTGAATGATACCACCTGAAAATGAATAATGTAGCCTGAATATTTTAATAAACTTTGACAATAGGAGAGAGTGGGTCTGCAGTGAGATAGCTGACCTTATGCAGCCGGGCAAGTGCAATTCTCTGAGCCAGATCGTTTGTGAAGTCAGTCCTGACCACTTCCACAGTTTTGCCATGTGGGGCTTAATGAATGGAGTTCTTGCTGTCGATGCCAATGTGTTTGGATTCATGCCTTTTGTAACTGGAGTCATGCAAGTACAGTCTCAATATTCTTTTATTGACCAAGTGAGTGCTTCATATCTGATGAGTTCCTCTCCTCCTAGGTGAATTCAAGCAGCAGCCTCATTGAAAATCTTGTTCCTGGTGCCCAGTACCAAGTTGTGGTTTACTTACGGAAGGGACCATTGGTTGGACCTCCTTCTGATCCTGTCACATTTTCCATTGGTAAACCCCTGAGCCTACTGAATGAAATGCATTTATTTGCTTTTAGGATGTTTTTTTTTTTTGAATACAGGTAGTATGTTCATTAAGTCCTGTAGACCATGCCTTGATTTTCTTGAGTTTAACAGTGGATCTTGGTGTTGTTCTCGGCTTTGGGATTTGAAAATGAGAAGTGAGACTGACAGTAGCATTTTCAAGAATGTGGTTTTATGTCCAACAGGCAGAGCCACTGCCTGTGATTTAGGATTCCACCAGGCTCCTATAAAGGGTCATTTAGGACAGAATTCAGTATCTTTTCGTTTCAGTGTAATTTCTTTTGTTAAGATTACCACTTAAACAAAATGTATTGAGAGAGGGCAAAGAGAAAGAGATTCAGTGTACAGAGTTACATTGGCAGAGAAATACTCAACCTGCCTCACCCAGCTTCTCCTTTTGACAAAAGGTCTGCTCAGTGGGAGAGCAGGTGGCTGAAAGTTACAGATCTTCAGTATTTTTAATGCTGCTTCCTCTCTGTGATTTAGGGAAGAAAGTGAAACAGAAAATAATGTTAACCTGTTAAGAATTTAATCCTTAAAAAAAAGCCAATATGTGGCCTAATGATTATGGTGAGAGCCTTTTCTTTCCAGGCAATCTTCTTACATATTTTCATAAATTTGGTCTGAATAAAAATTTTATAAGTATGCTATATTTCAGTAAAGGAAAAATTAATAAGTAAATATTTATATATACTTTAATATTAAAATTTCTATAATTGGGCAGTTTTTGCAAAAGCTTTTGATCTTTCTTACTCTAATTCAAAAACCTGAAAAGTTCTACTTTTATTTTGCAAAAGTAAAATCATGTATACCCAAAATAAATAAGTTGCTTCATTTTCTCCACTTTGTATGGCCTTACAACCATGAAAGATTCTTAAAAAACTCAAAATGGCAATCAGTTTCTGAACAGAACATCTCATAGCTTTCTTATTACAAAGGGACTCTTTTTATGCAGTAAAACAACAGTCATGTGAGTTTTCATAACGGGTTATTGAATTTGATACTAAAATAATAGAACTGAAAAACAAATTATGGTGGCTAACAATGAAGGAAAGTCAAATAAAATAAAATGCACTTTAAAAAGTATTCAGTTCTCCCCATGTTTATCCTAAGGCTCATTTTCACAGGGTGACTATTAGCAGTTGTAGAGAAAGCAAAGCAAGGAGATGGTAAATGATTTATAAAGGTAAAGGCAATCATGTGCTAACATGGGCTGAAATAATCTGGGTGCTGGTCTAGGTTCTGACCCGGTGTGCAATAGCTGGGGCTCTGCAACCCTGGCAAATGTCAGCACTAAGTCCTTATTTAAGTGGCCTCAGTGAAGTCATGAAGGATAATTGCTTTCCAGACCATACAGGTTGCAGAAGTTGACCCTTATGTGACATTCTTCAAATCACTTGACTCCTCTTTCTCAGTGTCACTGTCTGTGAGGCAAGAATAGCAATACATGACAGAACCTTTAGGTTCCCCAGGGAAGGAGGGCTAGAGATGAAAACTTTTCTGTCTTGCAGTGCTCTGGCTTTTGATGCTTTTGTTTTTGAGCATCTTGAAACAACTCCTAAGCATCCTGATTTTCAGGGTAGAATGGAACCCTCCATTTATGAAAAAGCAAGCCGTGCACTTTATCTCAAGCTAAGCAGCCAACACCAAGTGGTCCGTAGCCACTTCTGAAAAACTGGTTTTAAACTGGAGGACAAATGCTTAAAAAATGGTATTCAGCCCCTTGTGACGAAGATGTTCTTGGGAATTAAAGTTGTGAAAAAACCAGAAATAAGTAGGACTTGATTAAGGAAAGATACCATTTTAAAATAAAGTGCATCTGATAACACGTGCACATTACTAACCATAATTTCTGGTTTACAGTGCCCACTGGAATAAAGGATCTGACACTTTACCCTTTGGGACCTACTGCTGTGGTTCTGAGCTGGAACAGACCTTTCCTCGGGGTGTTCAGGAAATATGTTGTAGAAATGTTTTACTTCAACCCATCAACGATGACATCGGAGTGGACAACCTACTATGAAATAGCAGCAACCGTCTCCTTGACTGCCTCTGTGGTAAAGTCACCATTACCTGCTTGCTTTCCCATGCCTGTGTGGCCCTGGCACCTTGTGACACTTCTTTCCCAGCCTTTTCCCCATGAATGTGTATATATGCCTTTAAACCTGGCACTTTTTACCCCAGCAAAGCAGAGAAAATGGCCAGGGTGCTAGAGGCATTTTCCATTCTAAAGTAAGGCAATGCCAGCTGAACCATGCTGAATTTCAAGCAGAGCAGTGAGACAGGAGATGAGCCTCTTTTCCTGTTGTTGTTGTTCAGCAAGTCCAGAGGCAGCTTCAGTTTGTGGGTCAGTTTGTCAGTCAAGGCTTTAAAAGTTCCATCATCTCCTCAGGGGGTGCAGTCCAAAGCCTTATCTACATAATTAATATTGATAGTATGGATTTGGGGCTTGCAGGCTGGTCTCTCAGTGTGCCATCTGGAAGCCTTAGCTGTGGAGAGGTTTTTGTGAAAACAGCCTTCATGTTTCTGAAGCTGCAAGATCTTAGGCCAGGGTTTTAACTAGGTGAACACTGGTCTCTATCAGAACGCACTCATACATATACTCACAGGCATCTTTGCAGATATAAAGTGAAATTTTCCTCATCTTTTCCATTATTTCCTGGGGAAGGTGAACAGATTTTATTCAGAATTCGCTGTAGTGCGAGACAGAAAGCAATTCCAGCTGAAATTAGTTGTTCAGAAAGTTATGAGTATGCAAAAAAGATAGCAATAACTTCTGCTGCTGGTGAGAGCCACAGTGATTTACTGTAATTGATTTGCATAATACCATTTGTGGAGTCATTTTGGCTACAACGGCTTTCCTGTAATTGGGTGTGTGAGTATAAATTTAGCACATAAATCTCCAGGGAAATTAAAAACAAAAATAACTTACCAAACTAGTAATTAATATCTTGTAATCATGACTCAGCACAAATAGATTAATAGCTGAGTGATCTAAGTCATCCAAGAAATAAAGCTGTCATCCAGAGTTAATGTGGTTCATTAGAAAAGGAGATGATGTTGTCCCTTACTGTTGCAAATCCTGTTCAGGGAAGCCAAGTTGGAATTCCTTTGTCTGGATTTCAGTCTGAAATGCAGCAGTGCTGTATCACAGCTAAAGTGAGCATATCTTCACAGATAATTTTAAAGAGTAAGCGTGAATTAGGAAAAGAATGTTTCCCTGTTCTTCTGTTGTGGCATTTAATGTACAGGTAGGTACTGGTGAACTTTTGGTTGGGTTCTCTAGGGGTGCTCCAGAATCCCGCTGTGATCCCTATGATCTGCTGACATCTCTGAGTGGTGTGTTCTGAAGCAACAATGAGAAGAATCAAAGATCAATGTCTCCAACAGCATGAAATAATCAAGTATTATTTGCTGGAGGGTTGACATTTGACAAGAACCTTTGGATCTGAATTTTTCTTTTCACTCTGTTTAGTTGCTTCATTCATTTTGTGCTCTGCAACTTCTGTGAAAATTGTCAAAGTGATATTGGTATTTTCACTATTAGCCAGGGGCATGTCAGAAGAAGTCCAAGCATCTTCAAGGTTTTGGTGTCAACGTGGATAAAACTTCTTCCAAAAATCATGAGAAGAACCGATCACACCCCCTATATTTGCATTGCCTTTTAGTATCTGGAGAAAAGAGGCCACTGCAAACAACAGAGATCTGTAAAAATAGCAATTTCTACATTGTTGAAGTTGTTCATTATTTTCAATTTGCTTTTATTTTGAATTTTAAAAATATCATGAGGCTTTTCATTTAAACATAAATATCTTAAATGTTCTGTGCTGTCAGTGGAAGAATTTGAATTTTAACTTCAGTATTACACGCAATATTATAATATAAAACATCCTGCTTTTTATACTTCATTTATATCTCATTTATATTTACAGATATAATTTATGTCTCATAAGTCATTTATGTTTCATTCATATTCCATTTATAATAAATGATAATAGAAAGTGAAATGCACTTTGAAAATCGGAAAAAAATACATCTTTTAAAGTGACAATATCTGAGACAAAAATGTTGCTTCTAATTTACCCTCAAACCCCATTTAATCAAACTAGAAACACCTACATTTTCCAGTTTAATATTTTGCCTTCATCACACTGGAATTGTGATGGAAGATTGCTCTGTGTGAGTGACTCTTACCACCCTGGAAATCCCTTAGAGATTCCCGTGGTGGGGAGAACCTGAGACCAGGTGGATGTGGATGAGCAGCAGAGCCATCACAGCTGTGTTTGCTCCCCCTGCACAGATCTCTTAGTAAATTGAAAGGCCAAATTTCAGAGATTTCCACTGAAGTAAGGAATGGGAGCTCAGAAAAACGAGCGTGGGCACTAGATTGATAAATACTGTTGTATTTCAGAAGTCCTGCCTCATGCTGGTGAGTTCTCTCCTGAGCTGCTCTTTGTGTTTTGTCCCTTTACAGAGAATAGCCAACCTGCTGCCTGCTTGGTATTACAATTTCCGGGTCACCATGGTGACCTGGGGGGACCCAGAGCTGAGCTGCTGTGACAGCTCCACCATCAGCTTCATAACAGGTAACCAGCCAGCTGAAAACACTGTGGGAATGCTTCTGGGGGCAGAAGCACTGAGAAGGTCTGAGCTGGGTGTGTGTTTCACCTACAGATAGTTGCAATTTAGGATATTTATCAGCTAAGTGGGTTTTTTTTTGGTTGGTTTGGTTTTGGTGTTTGGTTTTTTATTATTTTGTTTCTAAGTCTCTGAGGACTGCTTTAAATAAACATGTATATAAAATTTTCCTATGTCAAGCACAGTGCTTGATTGCTCTGTTCCAGTCCTCCATCAGCTGAATGCATGGCTCCAGTGAGGGCCAGTGGTCCTGCTCAACTTTTACCACACCATCTGTTTGACACATGGAGAAGTTAATAGGTAAATAAGTAAACCTGAATTCTTAGGTTTCTTAATATTATGAAGCACTTTTTCATTTAGCTGCAGCATTTCCAAATGTTTTTTCCTCCTCTGTCCCCCTCCCAGTAATCCCCAGGTCAGAGCATGACTTGTGCAGCACCGAGACGGGTGAGCTGATGTAACCACATGGATTTCCCTCCTCTGCTTGGGAAGCCATGGATTTAACACACTCTGGCATCTCTTGGCAGGTTATCTTTGGATTTGAATCTCCAACATGTCCAGCAGATCAGCCATAGAGGGACCAGCATGAAAGAGGCCCTGTTAGCCCCTTGCCATGTGTTCCCAGCATCCAGGCTGGTTAGGCCAGAGTCAGAGTTCTCCATTGAATCTTTTTGCTTTTAAGTGTCACTGTTTATTTCACCTTGCTGAAGTTTAGGTGCTTGAAAGCAGTAAATAATTCAGTTTTACTGTGAGCGGCAATGAAGTACGCCTTGCTCTTCTTTTCCGTCTGTAGGAATCAAATTAGAAGGAAAATCAGGCTATAATGTCCCAGCCACTCGCTCCTGAGCAGATGCTAGCTTAGTCCCAGATTTTATTTGGTGAGTCTGAGAATGTGCCTGAAGAAGCTACTGAAGAAGACCCATTTCTAATGGTGATTTATACAGTGCCTGTGCCTGAGAGAGCCACGACAGAAAAGTCATCAGCAGGTTAAGTTCTAGCTCCACTGAAGTCAACAGAAGCCCTCCCATGCTGAGATACCTGATCCCAGGCTGCACTGCTGACAAATTCTGGCACTTTTCCAGCATATCAGAAACTCATAACACCCACCATAGCCTCGTGAAGGGTCTCCTGGGATATTCCTTGTCCTTTGGCATCCATCAGCTTTGCTGTAGCATTCTAAGGAAGCAATTTTCCAGCTGGTTGGTTGCTGTGTGAGGGAAGAAATGTCTTTTCCAACTGATTGGGGTACCAGGTTCAGCATTTTAAGAGTGGAAATGTTCCAGTGGGATACTCACTTCAGTGTTGTATCTCCAGAAACCTGCACCAGAAATGAGGGAGATTAAGGGTCTTCTAAAATGTAATCTGTCATCAGTACCAATCTGGATATCTGTATGATGACAGGAAAGGCTGCTACTGCTCTTAAATGAAAAATGGATCAACTTCTTAACTAGAAGATGCAGACAAAATCAGAAATGGATCAATCTCTAAATGTTATCTGTTTGTGATTGGCAAAACCTCTCTTAGAGAAGGTCATCTGGTCTTTAGTGAAAATAACCAACTGGAATGTTGTATCAGTGGTAGTTTCTCTTACCAAAGCTTTACACCCTGGGTTTCTGATCTGAATTTTTCTGGTTTTAATACCCAGTCCAAAATTCTTGTTGCACTTTTATCTTGCTGATTGAAGAAACACAAAGCTTTTTTTTTCCCCCCCTCTCTATACAGAATTTAGTTTGTTTTTTCTGTTAATAAATTGCTTCCATTGAACTCTTCAGGTGCTCTCACTTTTAGGTGTTTTCTCATGTCAGTTTTTTTCCCCACTCTGCTTCTCTAATTTTTACTGTCTTTACTAAAGTACATAAAAACTGAAAGTGTAATACCAGCCTGCTGAATACTCCTATAGAGGCACAATCAGCTCCCTATTCAGAGCTCTCCTGTGTGTGCAACTAGGTGATTGCATTTCCTGCATCATCACACTGGAGGTCTGTGTTGATTTACTTCTGTTTTATGGCTCCTGACAGAATTTATCATTTGGGAAGTGTTGTCTACGTGCCATTTTCCAGCAGACCCAACTTTGTACCTGGCACTTTGAAATGCACTTTGTTTGAGCAGGCCCAGCATCAGGGGCAATATTTCAGAGCAGGCCCAGCATCAGGGGCAATATTTCAAAGCTCAGCCCTGTCCAAGCCCTGCACTCCTCTGCCAGTTGCCACGTTGCTTGCGTGGTTCATCAGCGCTGCTTTTACTTTCAGAGTATTGATGAAAATGTTGAATAGCAATGAGCTATTAAAATCACACTGTGATTTTAAGAGAAGAGTCCTAACAAAGAAAGCTGATTTGGTCAAATTGCAAGCACTTATCAATAGATGGTCACCACTGAATGTGAGCATTACATGCACTCCTGTCCCCTGATTGCCTTATTACTTGCAATCTCTTCAGCTTTGCCCGAGAACTGCAGGCAGGCTAGCTTGTGAGGTAGTGCCTTGCCAATTTGTCACATCTGCAGGTTTGAAATGTTCATCCCCAGTAGGTGCTGCCTTTTTTAAGTTACCAGGGGGCTGAGAGTTCTTTTTCACCCTCGGCCTCTTTCCTCCCAAAGAGGGAGCAGATGGTTTTGTGGAGCACTTGGTCCCTTTCTGCATCATTTTGAACAATGCCACCTCCTCTGCACAGGTTGCCAGGAATTAAAACAAACAAAAAATCTCCACCAAGAAGCCCTAAATTTTAAAGATACTGGAGTGGAGGTTTTGTAGCGTTGACAGTACCCCATCTGTCAGTTCTTCTGTGTATAACTGGAGAGCCAACCTCTACACCTGGAGCATAAGCTTGAGTTTTAAAAACAGAGTAGAAGGATCGTCTGGGAGTTGGAGAATGCAGCTTGCAGAAAGCTCAGAGCAGACAAACCATTTCCCTAACACAGGATCCCACTGCTCACGGGGAGCCAGTGGCGAGGCTGTGCCTTGACTGAACTGCAGGACTTGGAATGATGAGATGTAGCTCTCTCCCACAGCAACCAGGGAGATGTACCCAGGAGCATGGGGGAGATTTGGGCGATCCAAGAGACTTATCAGAAGCAGGATTTGTTCTCTCAGCTCCTGCAGCAGCAGTTGCACGCTGTTGTTTTACTCAGGGAGAGATCGTGGTGCTGCCAGTGTTGCTGTGGTGACTAATGAGTTTTTAATGCCACCTGCTGTAAACAGCTGGATTTAAAACAATCATAAGCAGAGGCTCTTTAGGCCACCAGCATTTGCTTTTTTTTTTACAATGAGGATGCTTTTATCTTTGGAGAAGCAAAAGGAGTGAGAAAGACAAACTCTTGGGTTGGTGACTACCATGACGTGTGCTCCCTTTTGGTCCTGTGAGTGCTTCCAGCTGTCACTTTGGACCAGGTCAGCAGCAGGCTGTGACTTGCCACAACCTCTCTGTGCCACTCAGCTCCCTTGTGCTAGGGCAGTGGGTCACACAAGCCCTTTGATTCTCATTTGCTGTATCCTGGACTTTTCACTGTCATGAAAGCATACCGTCGGTAACGAGGCACAGGGGGAAATCATTATTCGTGTATGAGACTCATGTCAGTCATGGCCTTAAATTGCAAGGAATATGCAATCCATGCACAGGGATGGACTGGGAGCTCTAAAAATTAAAAGAAACACTGCTTTAAAGATTTTATACTAAATCAGGTTGCTTCTCCTCAACAGCATAAAAGGACATTTTCCTTTCATGGATTAACTTGGGAGAATAGTCTTCCTAAACGTTTCTCAGTGGCTCTAAATTGTCTGTGCATTGCATTTGCTGCCTTCCTCCGTGATTACTTCGGTAAATCTGTTCACTAGCAAACGTCTCGATGCCCAAGTCGAAGGAGCCTCGGTGAAAGCAGCAGTGCCATCTTGCGGCCCCTTCCAAGAGACCCGAGCTCCGAGGCCATCCTGCCTTCCCTGTCACCCGCAGCTGTGCTGGCACACTGGGCTCTGCTCCTGGGCAGGGTCCCCTCGCCGGGCAGCTCATCTGACCTGCCTTGGCATGAGCACACGGGACATCGCAGGGCGTGTGCAGGGGAGGACCAGCCAGTTCGTTCCATTTTCCCTGCTGTGCTCCTCAAGAATCTGCCAGGCACAGAGGTTCATACCTTTCCCTGTTGTATCCAGGTTATCCCACTCATGTCTCTTTGGGAGGGGGTTGAGATCTTCACTGATCACTGACTTGCACTTTTGGGTCTCCACTCGCTATTAACTCCTCTCTGGGGTCCTGCACCTTTGAATTTGGCAGTGAAGGTGAGCTGGCCAGCTATGCTCCCTCTGCAGAGAATGGAGAGGCCCCTCCCAGAGGGAATCCTCATCTTAAATACCAATTTTAGGAGGAGATGAGTTATTCTGGAAGTTGCCATCTTCCTGCAGGTCACAGCTGATGAGAGACCCAGCAAGGGAAGGTGGCTGAGTCACAGTCCCTGGGGGTATTTGAAAGACTTGTGGATGTGGTGCTGAGGGACATGGTTTGGTGGTGGGAATGGCAGTGATTGATCTCAGTCTTAAAGGTCTTTCCCAGCCTGAGTAACTCGATGTTGCCTGGGCTGCACAGAGAGCCAAGGACTTGCTGGCAGCTCCAGAACAAACAAAACCTTCTAAAAGGCTGGAGGGGTTGTGATGGGGCCCTTTCTTCTTCCCTTCCACCCTGGGAATAAAGGTGGTCATAACTTCTCATGCAAAAGTTGTTCTTTGGAAAAGTGCAGGTTTTGGACTTTTCCTTCTAGAAAGATGCAAGCTCAGGGAAAATACATTTATTTCCTATGGAAAACCTATCAAAATTACTCGGTGTAACAATTGATTATTTCCTTTCAGTTCAGTAGCACAGTGAAGCAACATCTGAGGCTTTTAACTTGAATTTGAATTTCACTTACAAAAGATTGCAGAAAGAAGTGTAATTTTGTTCTGATTATCTCCCAGGTGAAACGATGGTTTTCATATCTTTCAGCTAGTGCTCAAATGCAGTAGCTTTTACTGACACTTTCCTGCTAGCTTTGTGATATTCTCTTTAGGACAGTATCCCTTGGCAGAAGTTTATCACTGGATTTGCCAATCAGTTGTGTTAGATCCTGTCTGTAACACACTTGCCTTTTTCCTTCAGCACCAGTGGCACCCAAAATTACCTCAGTAGAGTATTACAACCACCTTCTGTATGTCACCTGGACCTATGGAGGAGATGGTCCTGACCTTTCTCATTCCAGGATGCTGCACTGGATGGTCATTGCAGAAGGAAAGAAGAAAATCAAGAAGAGCGTAAGTATCAGTGTATAAGGTGGGTGGTGTTCATTTCTCTGGGTTTTGGGTTTTTTGTTGGCAGGTTTTTGGTTTTTCTCAGTTGATAACTTTGTATTACAAAGTTTTAGCAAGTTTTGTAGAAGCCTAATTAGTTAGAAGTTACTTCACTGCATGCACTTCCAAAGACTTGAGCTCTCAAAAGAGCCAGTGGACAAATTGTTTCTGTGGTGATCCGGTGCAAGTGTTGATAATTTAGATAATTTAAAAAGAGCTTAAAAACTTCTCAGCTTCAGACAGTAGAATGTAAAGAGTACTCTTATATACAGATATGGTATTTTCCATTTTTATTTATTAATAAACAGAGTAAACTACTGGCTGAGGTTTTTTTAGTTTGTTCAAGTACTCTCTCTTCCCATTTTCTGACTTCATCCTCATGAATTCTATGTTCTTCATTTTATGTTTGAATACAAGTTCTACTAATTGATGGGATGAGGATTTCCCCCAGAATGGTGCACTTAGAAAACTTGCCAGAGGCTAAGGTGCCCTCTTGGTACACACTCTTGAACATTCTGAAAAATGGCTTAGAAAAATAAATCTGGGGGCTGCAATCATGGCTTAAAGTCATTAAAGTCAGTCCCTGGACACAGAGTGAGAAGTGTTGGGAGTAGGGGTGGAGCAGTGCAGGGCAGGATGGTGTAGCCAGCAGTGGAGCTTCACAGAGCCTGTGGCCTGAGACTGACTTTACACCTCTGTTATCTTTCAATCATTGACAGGGAAAAGGTGCCTGGTCTTTTTCAAGGGAAGGTTTTCCCTTCCACTTAAGGCTTAGCAGAAGCTGAATTGGAAGTATATTTTCAGCAGAAGTGCAAATTCATCAGCAGTTTTCGTTTGGATTTATGTGGAGCATCCTAGCTTTCATTGGATTCCTTGTGGCTGCAAGAGTGTGCCCATCTGGAGCTTGTTGCAGCATGAATCTAATTACTTGATTAGGAGAACTGATGACCTTTCTGAGCAGCAGGAATTTTCAGGATTTGGATCCTTATTTCAAACAAGGAAGAAAACTAGATTTTAATTTTTCTCCTACAAATAAAATATTCTATCAATTGAATTCGAAAAAAAATTCACAATGATGTCCCTCTTTTCTCTTCATGTTTTCTGCATGGTTATTATTCTTTCAGTAAAAATCTGATTTCTCTACCATCCAACTTCACTGAATATGAAAATTGTAGATTAAATAATTATAAAATAAATATTTAATATGAAAAACTAAATAAAAGCAAAATTGAATACATAACTTTAGATTAAATGAAATATTAAAAGTAGAGGGTATCTACAATATAGCATATCTACAAATAAAACTTTAAAGCTTTAGGGATGTCTTTAAATTTGTTTGTCCTTATATTCCTTGTAAGATAAAGGAACCCAGAGGTTATTCTTTATGAAAATTCTGC
Source organism: Aphelocoma coerulescens (assembly GCF_041296385.1). Lineage (NCBI taxonomy): Eukaryota > Metazoa > Chordata > Aves > Passeriformes > Corvidae > Aphelocoma > Aphelocoma coerulescens. Next base: position 77,008,250 of record NC_091014.1, on the reverse strand, counting down.
AAAAAACTATTTATAGCTAACTTTTACAGTTCTGTTCATATGGATAAATATGGGTACATGCTTGCAGGCATCAGGGCATACCTGTTCTCCTAAGCCCTGTTAGCCACCTTCAGAAACTGTTTCCTTTTAAAGTCATGCTATTTTGTAATCTCATAATATGATTTATTGTGATTGTTACTATGATTGTTTTTCTTGTGGCATTACTGAAATAAATAGGTAACACTGTCAGACAATGTTAACATTTTCTTCCTGCTCCTTGCGTATTTCCCAAGACTCCACAGAAGCTGGTCAGTTCTTAGAGAAATGGGGGAAATTTTGTGCAAAGCCCTATTAGTCTTTATTCAGAACTGTCAGTTTCTACTGCATCTGAAAGCTTCAGCTTCAGAGAATTAAGTGACTATGAAAACCAGCATGAGATTCCTGAATGTGGCCTTTATAGATAGACTCAAAGTGCTCTGAGGAAATTGTGTTCTGAGTTCTGCATCCTTCTCCGTGACTGGAGAAATGGGGAGATTCCTATAAAATAAAAGGGAGGAGTTGTTCTCAGTCTTTTGTAACTCAGCTCAGTTTTAGATCTGATTTTGAACTTGCAGATTATTGAAGTCAGACCCTGAGATCTATTGTCAAGTCAGCAGGTCTCCAAGAGGTGTTAGACGTGCCCAAATGGATTTAATTTTCGGGTTTGTAGGATATATAAAGGCTTGCCTACACATGGCTTGTGTGCTCTTCTTTGAGGTGTGTCTGACCTTTTTTAAATTCCTCTGAAATTGAAATGGACTCAAATCCAGGGCTTGCTTGGCATTTTGCACAACTTGAAAAATCCAGATGCTCTCGGTGGTGTGAGGGAGATTTTCTTTTTTTCCTTAAATTTTCACTGGTCACATAGAAAGTGCAGCCTAAAATTGTCTTCTTTTTGCATTGTGCTCTTCTGCTTTCATGGTTGGTATCCAGAGGAACTGGTTGATATCACAAGTCCTGGAGCATGCAGAAGACATGTGCTGTGATGCTCAGGGCTTTCTGTGTGGTGTTTTGAGTGACCAGGTTAATTTTACGAGGCAGTTGTATGGTTTGTGTCATCTTTAAGCTGCTGTCTCTCGATTGTTCAGGTAACACGCAATGTGATGACTGCAGTGCTGAGCTTGCCTCCAGGGGACATCTACAACCTCTCAGTGACTGCTTGTACCGAAAGAGGCAGCAACACTTCCGTGCCCCAACTTGTGAAATTGGGTAAGAAATGCTTGTTTGTAAATTATTGACTCACTCCACTTGTTTGACTGTAAAGTAACTCTGTCAGCAGATGCAGCACCTTCCTTGTTTCAGAGCTATGTACCTGTGCCCCATTTCTTTTGCGAAGCTGTAATTTTCACCTCACCTTGCTGTGAAGATTTTCTCCTTCCTGGGTGTGAAGATACTCTCCTAAAATGGTTTTGCTCAAGAGGAGCAAGAGTGGCAAAATTGGACTGTAAGTGGAAGTAGGAGAATGGAAATCACTTAGTGCCTTGCTGAGAGAACAACTTAACTTCATCGTTGCTTCCCTAAGGTCTTGAACACATGTAGGTTTTAGGAATGGCAACTCAGGCTTCACAGATTGACCTGTTCAATAAAAAGCAGAACCTTCCCTTCTTCCTTTCTGTTTCTGACAAGCCTATCTCTAGGTGTCTCTGTCACTTGGTCTGCTTTCCTGTCTCCCCTCCTCTCTCCCTGGATATCTGCAAAGTCTTCCAACACCAAAAACTTACCTGTAAATATGAATTAATGATAGCACTCTTTATAGAAACAGTCAGATTCACGAATGTAGAACCCAGCTTCATTTTAAGAGAAGTATGTGTAATATACTCATAGAAACAAAAGAAATCCTTAATGTAAGAGTTTCAAATATAACTTTCTACCTAATATCTTTCTTTTCTTGGGAGGGAGACTGGACGCTGCACCATTGTACCTTAAGAAATTTTAGTTCTCTTTTGAAAGTATGTGGAATTGTTGAGCCTTAGGTATCCAAAACTCTGAATTTCCAAGTGTACCAAACTGCTTTTACAGGCATTAACTCCACTGAGAAGGTAGGTAAGGAAGAGTTGGTAATTTCCAACTGGATTATCCTCTCTACATGAATAATAATCCTTTTGTGAGTCACCGTGAGAGAAGTGAATTTGAAGGACTCTGTAATTTCTAATTGGATTAGAGGTCTTGAAACAACCATTGTCGATTTATGTTTCTCAGAACTCTTACTCACATCCCTTAAACAGTGCTGATGCAAACAGTACAGATACAACAGTCTGAAGTTCTTGCAGGTCTTCTTACCAAAGGCAGTGTTTGAAAGATGCAGACAAATTCCATGAATTGGCTTTTCCCTGTGCAAATCATATCCACTGTTTTCCCCATGCCTCGTGTCAGTGCAGTTTTTTTGTGCATTTGTTACCGTGTCTGAGTGGGTGAATTTGTGAGGGTGAGTATAACCCCCTGTTGTTACCATTGCCCAAATATTTTAGGGTGCTGTTTCAAAATATCAGGTAGCTTTATCTTCCAGACAGATCCACAAGCCTTATTCATGTTGCACACCCTGCAGCATGGTTGTATCTTCCTGTTCTTTCCTTATGGAACTTGGGTGGGTATTTTGCCTTTCAGTGACAACAAAGACAAGGTGGAATGAATTCCATTTTGATTAATCCCTTCTAGACTTCTGGGTGTGGGGTTTTTTGTTGGGTTGAATTTGATTTTTTTTTTTTTTCCTTATGATATTTGAACTTTGAATAGACAAAAGTGGGAATATTTTGCCAGAGGTTTTCCTTCTCTCTGCTGTTGAGGGGAGCAATGGGAGTCGTAATTAGCAGTAGTGGAAACTGACTCTAAGTGATAGACAACTCAGCACTTGGCAGTCACTTAAGCATTCCTGCCAAATGTTCTTCCCTTCGTGATGTTTGCTTCATCCTGGCAACTTTCCACCTGCAGAAAAATCAAGCCATTTGCTGGAGGCAAAAGGAGGATTTGCTTGGGATGCTGCCCAAATGCAAAACTCATCTTTTAATTGAGGCAGTTTTTTTACCTGGAGTGGAGAGTGTTTCTGAGTCCAAGAGCAGATATATGGGTGTAATTATGGGAGAGGGACACTTTCCTATGTAGCACTGGGACAATATGCACACTGCAAGCCCCATGACACACGTGAATGTGCCTCAGTCCCTGCCCAGCTCTTTCCATAATTCAATATGGCTTGGGCAGACTCCAACCCCGGAACACAGATCTGATTGTTTCAGGATCAGATACGTCTCCAAAATGTCTATAACTACTTGAGCAAGTCCCTTGTGCCAAGGTTCCTGTGACAGCATCTCACACAATGAGAATAACAAATTATTTGTGAAAGGAAAAAAAATAAATCCAAAATGTTCTTGTGCATCTCCCATTGTATGCAGTCTGTCAGAATCCTGAAATCCGGTCATTGTTTGAGAATTAAACATCCACATCTGCTTTAATTAAACATCCACAAAATAGGAAATCTGAAAACTCTGCAGAAGAAATGTACAACCCAAATGTCACAGTTTCTGAAGGCAAAGCAGAAGAGCCCAGGAGGCCTGAGGTGTGGAAAGCTAGGGATTGCCAGTACCTGTCATGTGAAGTCATTTTCAAGCTGAAAATCAGGTTCAAGCCTTGGTGTTTAAAAAATACTGAGGAGAAAATGGATCTCTCATCTTGACATTAGGCCTAGGCTGTTTGCTCCTCTCCTGGTCCCCAAGGTTTCCCCTGCTGTTCTGTGCTTTCCATTCTCCAGGTTGGTTTGGGTGTGGTTACAGTGAGGGGTGACCTCCACAGGCAGGGAGATGGCCCTGGAGGCAGCAGCCAGGGCTCTGGACATGGGGCCAGGGGTGCTGAGTGCAGACCCACATCCATGTTTGACAGGACTCTGATGCCATCACTCCCAGGAGACCCTCCATCTATCCCTTTTGTTACAAGGTTGTCCCCTGCTCGACAGACTCCTGTATTCGTTTGCCCATTGTCAGTTCATCCAGCACAAAAGCAATGAAAATCAAAGTGATAAATTGAGGATCTCTGGAGATCTGGACCTCTGCATTCCTACAGCTCACAGAAGTGAGCACAGCTCCAGTGGCCCTTTAAATGTCAGCCAGAGGGGGAAAAAAAAAAAAGACTACAAGTTTTTTTTTTAAACTGGTAATTGGCTAAACATTTCCTCTGCTGCAATTAAATGAACCTAGGCAGCCTTTGCTTGTGGGAAGCTGCTTCTTTATAGTCTCCTGGGCAGGCCTTGTGAAGAAAAGCTTTCTCAGGCCAAATGCATTGCTAAGAGGTGGACAGTCATCTTCTCTGAAAGTGTCTGCTAACATTGTTCTATTAATAGAATCCACTGATCATCCTCAAACAAGGGCTTTGCTGAAAAGGGAAGTGAAGTAATTATCCATCTGTCCAAATAGAGAAGGGTTTAAATAGAGAAGAAAAACCAACACACTTCAGCATCTTCCCATTTTACAGTGGTAGTTTGTCATCATGAGAGGCTTTACATTGGTAGACTTTATCTGAAGGAAATGAAAGGTAGAAGGGCATCAGGCATTGCTTTCAATTCTTTCATTTTTCTCAGTTGTCTGGAAACTTAAAGATAAGCTTAATGAAAGGAGATTTTTCTCTTACACCAGAACCAGCCCCTCCAAAATCACTGTTTGCTGTCAACAAGACTCAGACCTCGGTGACTCTGCTGTGGGTGGAAGAAGGAGTAGCTGATTTCTTTGAAGTCTACTGCCAGCAGGCTGGATCTGGCCAGGAAACAAAAGTCCAGGTATGTGTCTCTTCTTTGGTGTCCACTCTTCATCTCTGAACCTGAGACTGGGCCTTGTACTGTTCTGGTTTGGTGTCTGCTCCTTGGCATCTGCATGTAAAGCCCAATGACATTTTATACCAAATGTGATCAGGTGGCTCAGAACTAAACTTCTAAAAGCTAAACTACTAAAGCTACACTTGAAATACTAAAATATTTCATTGTTTTGCAGTATTAAGGTTGACTTCTGTCTTAATGATGAGATTCTGTAACTGGTTGGAGAGAAACTATGTGCATCCAACAAGTGCCAGTGTTTGGCTACATGTAGAAATGGCTGTGATAACACTGTGCAAAACCTAACAGGGCAAAAATCTAAGGGAATGACAATGAGCAAGAAGGGAAAAATCATCAGGTAGATTCATAAGGAATGGGAAAAATAGACATATTTAGATGCCATGAGGTCTCTTACACAGTATTATTTCTGGAATACTTTATTCCTGGTTTTGAGATCTGTTAACTGAAGTTCAGTAGGAGCTTCCTTGCTATTCAAAGAGTACCTTTATGCAAATGTGGCTGCTCCTCATGCATTTTATCTCAGGGTGTTTTCTTCAAGGCCCACCTTCTGAGCCTCGCAAATGATCTTCCTTTTCTCTCTGTCCAGTCAAGTACCTGTGCTCAGAAGCCACTTGAATATAGGAGTATTTAAATTGGTAATGCTGTTCAGTGAAAAACAGAGAGCAGTAGTAGTTTTAATTCCTTGACATTCAATGCTGTGCAACATGTGAGGTTTACTTTGTGCTTTAGCTGATGGTATAATGAATCACTCTGATTACATGCCACAAAACATTATTCTCTCATGTGGACTGTGACACATAATGGGGAATCATTCAGAAAGAAGTGAAAAATTACCTACTTAGAACCACTGATGACCACAAAAGACTTGCACACTCTTTAATCCTATGGAAGATCAGTCTGAATTATTTAATATTCTTTTTAAACTGAGACAGACAATGACTAAAGAAAAAAAAGAAGTGTTTAAATGCACTTTAATCTCTTGTATAGTTTCGATTCCACATCTAGATCCCTGCTTTTTCATGCTGAATAGCAAAGGTCGTGAAGTCATTATCATCACTTACCAGAGATTCAACATCGATGAGATCGGATGAGGAAAGTACCACAGGATTTGCAACTTCAGAGCAGATCTGTTTTTAAGAACATCAGGAAAAGACTGCTTCATTTGGCAGATGCTTCAGTGGGTGTCTCATTTGTTGACGTGAACATCTGGCAGTGGATAATGCACAGAGGTTGTCAGCTCACTCCTCATTAGATTCATCACTCTCCTTTCTGTCTCCATGAAAAACTGGGAAGGGCTCCTTTCTGAACTGTAAAAAGGGATGCTTTCCAAGCAGACTGGTGAAAATTCTTTGTGATTTTCCATGTTAATTACATGAACATTTTTGTCCCTTTTCCTGCATCTTTAAATCAGTGAAATGAAAAGCAACAGCTTTCTGATTTTGAACATCTTGGATTTGAGTTGACTAATTTAAATTTCCCAGAGGGGAAAATGGAAACATCCAACCAAGTCCAATTGCCAAAGTGTGGCTCCTCCTTTCTGCTCAGGCAGTAAAAGTCTCCTCCCTTACACTGATGTGCATGTGATTTCATCTGCATAATGTACCTCAGAATTGCTCTGCAGCAAGAGCCTAGAATTAGGCCATGACTGACAACAGGCTCCTGCAAATATCCAGTGCTTGGGACTTGTTACAGCATCTTGCATTCCCCATCTGGAATGAGTTCATTCATAAAACTTCTCCATCTTTCCCTTCTAAACCACTGGCTCAGTGTCTCTTTCTTCAACTGTAACCCACCCCTGGTTCTGCTGGACAGTCCAGAAAATCGAGGGCCTTAAGGATCTCTTTTTTTAAGTCAGTGTTGTGACATGTTCTTGTTGTGTTTGTTTTCTCTTGCTCTGTCAGCATTTAAAATCCACAAAAGTGTTCACAAGGGTCATAGTAATTAACACATTGTATAAATACGTTATATAGAGCTTCTGCCAGCTAGAAAAACTGAGATGTAAGGGTGTTTGATCATAGTTACTACCAAAAGGCTTTGCTCTAGCTTTGTTCTTCACCTTGGCTACTCAGAAGGGCTCAGAGGCCTTTGTATCCCAAGGAGCTGCCTCAGGGGCAGAGATGACATGAATTCAGATCAGCATCGTGGTTTCATTCATGGCAGAGATTGTGACTGCCTTGGCTGTTCTTTGAATAGAAATAACTTTGTTTTCCTCCTACCTCTGTGGCTTCATAACCAGAGCTCACGAGCTGTGCCCACCCCTGGGGGTGTGCTGGAGGTCACAGTGCTTCCCCCCACCAAGCATGTGCCTGACCAGCCCACTATGGGGCACCTGTCCCTCCCTCCCCAAAAGGCTCTGGGGTCCCTGGAGTGCTCTGGGATGTTCTTGCTGCTGTATTCACCCCTGTTCCTCTCCCTTTTCTGCCAGACTATCTGCCTGTTGGGTAGGCCCTGGTTACCTTTCCTGTGTTTCAAAGTGCTGATTTCTTTCACCAGATCTGACTTTACCTGTCAAATATATGGAACACTGATTGTGCTCTTGCATTTATGGGAGAGACAAACTCTTGTGTGTTTTTCCCTGTGTCTGCAGGAACCTGTCACCGTCTCTTCACATGTCGTGACCATTTCCAACCTAACCCCTGCCACTTCCTACAACTGCAGTGTGACCACCTTCAGCCACAATAGCCCCAGTATCCCCACTTTCATTGCAGTTTCCACCATGGGTAAGCAGCACTTCCCTGCTTTCTTCTTCCTCATCCAGCTGCATCTGTTTCCCCTTGCTTTCTGAAGCTGCACTTCGTAATGCTGGCCCCAGGGGTTGTTTGTGTCATGAAAAGGCTGCCAGATGGGGATGGGGATGGGATGGGGATGGGGATGGGATGGGATGGGATGGGATGGGATGGGATGGGATGGGATGGGATGGGATGGGATGGGATGGGATGGGATGGGATAGGGGAGCAGCTTTGGAAGGTCCTTAGAAAAGGCCCCACTAGGGGGTTGACTTGGAAGAGTGTAAAACAGGGCCTCAGTTCTGTGCTGAGTTTTAGAAACCAGGGATGTAGTTTGTGGTGTCAATACTAAACATCAGGGTACTGCTTGATGATATTCATGGAGAAGAATGTTTTGTCATCCAAGCCCAAACAAGAGGAAAATCACATTCATAAGCTGTTAAGGTTTTCTGCATTCAGCAAAGAAGTGAGAGAGAAGAAAGGCCTCTGCAGGATCTTCATCATCACAGCCAAAATGCTCCTCATGGAGGATCCCTGGGCATGTCATTTTCCAGAGTAATTAAGCAATTTCAACCCAGAATATTACAGAGCCCCAGCTTACTATTTTGCTTCTGGGTCAGAAAAAGTATTGATTATTGTTGAAGAACAACTTCAGAGCAGAAATGTGCTTTGGAGATGGAGATGATGATGAGTATCTGTATTTTGTATTGCCTTCACCATTTGCTCTTGTGTTATAAATGTCAGCCAAAAAGGAAAAAAATAATAAATCAGAACATGCCAAAGTTTAGCAAAAATTCCAGAGCAAAGTCATTTCCCCAAAGAAGTTTTCTAAGAGCAATAGCTACTCAAACTCTGCCTTTATCTCCTGTGGTAGATTTTTCTCTCTCTAACACTCCAGGCTCTTTGAGATAAGTTTAAAAAAATGGCATTATCACAACTCGGGGGAAAACAAAACAGAACAAAACTGTCAGTGCTCCTGAACTGAGTAACTGAGAGTCATTTTCTGTATGCACAGTCACTGAGATGAACCCCAATGTAGTGGTAATCTCCGTGTTGGCCATCCTGAGTATCCTCCTGATTGGGCTGCTGCTGGTGACTCTTGTTGTGCTCAGGAGAAAACACCTACAAATGGCCAGGTAAGTCCAGATTTATGGTAATTACAAAAAAAAAAAAAAAATTCAGAGACCAACAAACACATCCTGACCATAGTTTCAGCTGGGAGTGCTTTTGTGTGTGGGTGCTACTTGAGAGGCTTGTGAACAGGATGTCTTCAGAAGAGTTGTTTCGCTGCTTTTGAAGGGTAGCACATCTTCTCCTTCTGTCTGCTTTCACTCTTGACCTGACTTACAAGCCTCAACCTTTGTCTCATTTTGAGCTCTGCAGCCTTGAGTCCATAAGGAGTGCAATCACTTATTACAAAAGGGTTGTGTCAGGAACATAAATTACAGTTAGGATCTCAGGCACCTGGGCATGAGCAGGACATTAAGATGCTTTGCAAGTCTTTGATATGGTTTGGAGCAGGAGATTTTTCCATATCAACAGATAACATTTTCTAGAGAGTCTCTCTCTCACCATTAGCCAGTCTGCACCAATCATTTGTAACTGAATATTGAAATGCAATTTCCTTTCCTAGGTGATCTTGCCTGCCACAGTTCACTTTAATGTGGGTTGCTATGGCCTGTGTGAGCTGTGGAAGTTTCCCCAAACCCTAGGTATTTGGTTTACCTACTGGTTTTGAAAGTGTCACAGAGTCTTGGTCTTTTTATAATCTATGTAATATATTTTATATTAATTTACTATACTATGTCAAGAAAGGAAATTATTTCATGTGAAAAAAAAACTTATGTAAAACATCATGCACTTAACAACCTAGCAGATGCTGCATTTTGTGTGTTGTGTCTTGGCTATGTATTCCATGCAACAGATGACCACATTACACACATTTTTCAGGTTATCTTTTCAAGAAAACATTACTTGGCTTGTTCCTTTCACATGTAACTGGCTCTGCGAAAATCCCAGCTAAATTAATTCTCTTTCCTGTTTAATTGCTGTGCAGGCAGCCCAAAGCTTTTTTTCTTCATCACTGCTTCTAGCCACAGAAGATAAACAGCCCAGAAGGAAATTCAAAAAATAAATCCAGTAAGAAGCTGCAAGCAGTTGTTTGCTTAAATCAAGGAAATAGTCAAGTCTGTTTATAATTCATAGCTGAAAATAATAGACTTGTCACTACTAGAATGTTATTCAGGATTTTTTTTTTCTTTTCCCTACAGTTATTTTCTTAACTCAAAATTACCTATAATTACCCTGTAAAAAGGACACAATTAAACAACTTCTCCTTAGAGCTGGAGCAGTAAAAATTTAGTATAGAAAGGTAAATATTTAACATGTGTACTGAGGCCAGAAACCATTGCTAGAGCCCAGCTATGGAAAGCATAAATCTGGACAGAAGCTAAGGTTTATTTGAGAATTTAACTCTTTTGAACCATTTTTAGGTAGTTTGATCTCAGGTGGTGTTGAATGTTTATTGGTTTTGTACAATCATGGTGAGGGGTTTTAGTTATGTTTATTACAGATTATCTCAGACCTAGTCACAGATGTGAGTGTTCAGCACTTCCCTGCAACTCCAAGAGTTCTCTGTTAAATCAAGCTCTTTGCAAGTGTTGTGAATCCAAAAATAGTAACTTTTTACCTCATGGTCTTCCTGGAACAGGGAGTGCGGGGCTGGAACCTTTGTGAATTTTGCATCTTTAGAGAGAGATGGAAAACTCCCCTACAACTGGTGAGTGTTTGAAGCAAAGCTTATGTTCTTCCCCATCTCTGCTTTTTGGCAAATGTTATCTGTAAAGTGCTTATTTTTTATGTCATTGCTGTCCCTCTTTAGGATAAAACTGCTATGCTTGTTAATTTAGTATTTTATCCCTTGAATGTGTTTTATTTCTTGAGTGATGACTGAAGAAATGCATTCTGTCACCTGGTATTTTTAGTAGTCAATGATATACATACATGTCAGCCAAGTTGCATAGATGTGTTTTGGGAGGATATTTTTCTTCTTTTCTCTTACAGACATATTTCCTAAAATAACACAACTGTAGAAACTTGATCTATAAACCCATTAGCACTTCCATATATTTACATCCAGGAGTAAGCTTAGTTGTAGATGACTAATTACCAACTGTCCTCATGCAGTGCCATTAATTAATATTTCCTTGCATGACAAGACAAGGACAAGCCAACTCAAGTATATACTGTAACTTAATGTTCAGTGCTGTTGAAAAAGTTAACAAAAAAAATCCCATAAACATACCTTGCTAATCTAGAAAATCACCTGCAAGAGTTGCAGGCACTGACTATGGACTCTAAATCATCCCTGTCACCATCTGCTGAAGAGAAGTATTTGAGCAAAGAAAGTCTGTAGGATTAGCTTTTATAGAAGTAAAAGGCTCTGAGAGCTACCTGACTGGCACCATTGTGGTCATTTCCATTCCTATTTTGAGAATCAGAGGAGTGGTAATGACAGACCCAAGGTTTACTGCTCTGTTGTCAGCAATCTCTGCAAAAACTTCTTCCCTTTCAAGGCGAGTCCAAACACAGATACGTACAAGCGTGACATCAGCCCCATTCCAGCAGGTCAGAAGAAGTGCCTTGGTTTTACACCCATGGTTGGCTTTGCTGACTGCTGAGAAGTTGGAAAGAAAACTTGGTGCACAGGGAACTGCTTTCCGTGATCTCACAGGACACAGCCTGCCAGCAAGGCTGGGATTAAATGGAATGACACTGCACCACAACGAGCCTTTTGCTAATAAGCCTGCAAACTGAACTAACAAGCCCAGCAAATCTTGTCAGTATCTCACTGTGCTGCTAATTAACTGGATATTAAACAAGATTCACTTGCTTGGTTTCGCTTTAATAGCAGCCAGCTGTATGCAGTACAAATGAAACCATCCCTCAGCTTCTCTTGCTTGGACTCTGTTAATGGGAAAAAAGGCAGAAGATCAAACACTCATGTTAATTAAATAGCCAAGCTTGAATGAAATTATTAAACTAGCAACAGATGTTATTAAAATCATAAAAGGTGTTTTATTTAAATGGGGAGGGAATGAATAGGATTGGATGTGAAAGTGAAGGTTCTTGTTGCTTGATTTAGTATATATGTGTGTGTGTGTGTGTATATGCATATATGTATACATACATAAATGAAGTTATAAAAATATGAGCTGAGGACAGCATTCCTGCTTAATATCTCCACAAATTTTTTCGTAAGTGAAGGCAGTGTGTGCTTATCTTATGGTCCTTACTTCTCTGACAGTTGTTCTGTGTGCCTCTGTTGTCTAATGTCAAGGCCAGATTCACAGTCCATCAAGGCAGCCATGTGGGAAATATGGCCCTAAAGACAGACAGGATTAAAAAACCCTTTTTGCTGGGACTCATTTCAGGGATCTAGTAAGGGAGCTATGGGCAGATCCACTAATTCCTAAGGGAAGCTCAGCTCAGCAGAGTTTTCAGGATTGGAGTAATCTCTGTGTCTGTTTCTTTTAATTAAGTTCTTCAGTACACCTGAGCAGGATGTGAAAAACTGCATAATTGCAGAAAAACAGTATTATATTTATTGGGCAGTTCCAAATTTTTCATATGTTGAATAAAATCAATTGGCTTAGCTGTCAGAGCTCCTAGTCTGTGAATATAAATCAGTTTTGTTAGCCTGTGATTTGATAAAATGTGGAAAATTCTTGTGAGGATTGACAATGAAAGAATCCCAGGCTTGAATAATTCCTTCTGCCTCCGTAGGCAAGAGGAAGTAAAAGCCTCACGTGGAGTTTCTCAAAGGGAAGAGAAGTATTCCAGCAACATCATCACTTCTCTCTTCTGAGCCTAATGGAAACCTCTGTGGCACCAGAGATCTGTTCATGGAAAACCAAATTTCATCCTCAGTGGAGTCCCATAGAAACTCAAACAACAGATGAGCCTTAAGGCTCAGATTGTGCAGCTGTTGTGGTATATGATTAACCAGAAAGGGCTCTTGCTCCTGGCTGAGCCACACAGTCCCTGCCCATGCCTGGGGAAGGTGCCCTGCAGAACCTGCACTGCCCATTTCCTCTACAGCAGCAAAACTCACTAAAGCATAACTTGGAGTTTTCACTGCATGGACAGAGGATTTCCTCACTGGTTGGAAAATTGAGATTAGACATGATTACGCTTGACATGACTTACTTATCAGGAAAAACACAGTATCTGCCAGCTTCATAAGAGCCAAGAGTACTGAACAAGTAAATTTAACTTTGTGGTTCCTCTTTAGAACAGCTGCAGAAGGATGGTATCACTTTTAAGGCAGCAGATTTTCTGATGGGGAAAAAGCACACTGAGGGTATATTTGGCTAAAAAAAAATATTTCTGCTGGAGCCAAGTTTGTAAGTTTGTTTAAGTTTCGTGAGTTTTTCATATTTGCAAAATACCTGAAGCCCATTTCACCAAGAGGTAGAACAGGCCTGAGTGGATTTCCTCAGTTAATGCACAGCAGAAACTGGTAAACAACTTGCAAATACAGAAGTTTAGAATAATTTTGTACTCATATTTCCTTTAGCACAGTAAAATCTGCTGTGAGTAGTTATTCATACAAACCACAGTTAGAAGAACTGTTCAAGCAATGTTTAGATGAAAACCTAGGAGAGAAATTAAAGCACTCTGCAAAATGTTACATGGATGTCTTGAGAAATCTGACTCAGTAGAGGATATTAAGAGATATTGGAAGCATCTGAATTTATCTCTGGTATAGATCTTCTGATATCCACAGGATCACTTGCAGGAACAAACGTGGGAGATTATCGTAGCTGTATGTGATAAAAACAAACCATGTCAGTACTGAATATCTCAGAACATCAGAAAACAGGCTTAATACCACCTATGCAACGGCTGGAAATCTGTTGATGTTATTTTCCTACCCATTTTACTCTCTGAAGATTGAGAAGAACGGGCCTGAATCAATATGATAAGACATACTTATTTTGACCATATAGAATTTTGTGTCAGATAGCTGAAAATCCTGCAGAGGGTGTCAGGTTGAGGAGTAAAAATTCTAGGGATGCTAATAATATTCTTAGGAAGTAAGTAAGAAGTAGGATTTATGGCTTTAGCTGATTTTTAAAATAGAATTTGCTGATCTCCTGATTTCTGTTTGTCTTACTAACTCTCCTCACTTTTTCATCTTTATGTATGTTATTTATTAATGCTCACAGGCGTAGAAGTGTATTTGCTTTCCTAACTCTGCTACCCTCATGCCTTTGGACTGATTATCTTTTGGCATTTTATATTAATCCTTGGTAAGTGATTTACTTGTTTTTCCATATGCAGTGTGTAAACGATGTGAGTTTCTATTACATGAAAAATGTGTGATACCTTTGTTTTCAAACGGGTCAAAGCTTTTGAAGATTTAATTTTCTTGTACTAGAACATGGACTGGCGAGGATGTGGGTATCAAAGTATTTGCTACCCTGCTTCATCTGGTTTGTCTGTTTATGCTCCAACCCATTTTGGTATTAAAAAGCTAATCTTACAGTGGTCATCATATCCATCTCATTGCTGTCTTTGCAAATTTTGCTGCTTCATTATAAGTCCTGGCTTCTTCTGTCCTGGTTATTTACATGTTCATTGCCTGGCACTGACTGCTGCTGCTGCTTGATCGTGCCCCACCTGTTTGGTGTGTGATGTCAAATACATTTGTTTTTTAAAGGTGCTCTTAGCTCTCGTGACATCAGTAAAAGTTCTGCTTTTGAAACAACCAGTTCACTGACAGTCGATACAATTAGGAGTCCCAAAGAGTTAAAATAGGGTCACTGTGAGCACGTCTCATTGTATATGTGTGTATATTTAATACTTCAGTCTTTAAATAATTTATAAGGACTTAATAAACTACTGATTGTTTTTTTGAAAATACCTGACAAAGCCACTTGTCTACTTAGAAGCGGAACTGTTTTACAAACCATTTAACAAATAATTACAATCAGGATCCAAAAATGCCTAATTCCTATAAAGAAACTGAAGTTCCTATGGTCTTGAGTCCAAGTTAGAGGGTTTTACAAAAAAGGTGGTACTGAGGTTAAGATTTTCTTTCCCAAAGACTCTCCCTTGTCTGACCATGTGGCACCAAAGCCCTGGCAGGCCCACATCAACATCTTCAGCATAGGGACTTTTGAGACTGATTTTCCTTGAGTTACAGTGGGTCTGTAGAAAAACCCATCTGAATTTTCAGTGGGCCTAGAAATGAGAGTATTTATGCAAGTAAAGAAAGGTCCATTTCTTCTCTCGGGAAAACAGCAGCATGTTCCCCACACATACCCCATTGAAGAGTCTTCCCCACCTCTCCAAGGTTCATGTTATATTGACTTGGAACTTGTCTGGTGTAAACTCAGCTAACTCTGGAGCTGCACAGTGGTGGAGAGGGTCAGGCAAGCAGGTGATTGTTAGTTTGGAGGTCACACTGATCTCTCTTAGCTCTCTAATGGTCAAGAAGCCCAGGGTGGCCACTGTGGATGGCACTGCTGCAAAGAGTTGTCATCTTCTCTTGCCCCTCTGCCTTTTTTCTTTTATTACACATTAACTCACCTTTCCAGATGCTTATCTTTCTTCAGAGGTTTCCTCTTCTCCCTATTTTAGTCTAGATGGTTAAGTTTACAGGAGCTGAAGTGGAATGAGATGAGATTAATCCCCTCTCTTTGTCTTTTAATCTGTAGAGTAAATGGAATAACAGATGAAACACCAGCTAATGTTTCAAATGTCTTTGTTTTGCACACAAGTTGGTTTAAAATATTTATGAACATTCAGGAAACAATTGCAATGCTAAGAAACAAAGGCCTCTTGAGACTATCAAAGCACACGAAATTCTTGCTGAGAAATGTATGTCAATCATTTGTTTTATTGCCTCTTGAAGTGTTCCTTGGAGAAGCATTCTTAGAAGCATTCCCATCATAAAGAGCATTTAGGTATTTTTTTTCCTTTTCAAATTAATTCTTATGTGCCCAACATTAAAAGGTTTACCATAGTCACAGGGGATAGACAGACATGTGTTGAATAATTTAGTGGAATTAACTTTAAGATTTCATTGGAAAAAAAATCTTTGAAGATGGAAAATAAATACTACTAGTTTATGTGTACAGTACATATGAATGTACAGATAACATGATAGGCTGAAGAGATTTATAATATTTAATCTCCACATTAATGTAAAGCTGGTATTGCTGTAGCTCTTGTTAATTCTGCAGGCAAAGCTCCTCATCTAAATGGAAATGTACCTTGATAAAATAAGAAAATTACTACATGTTGCGGCTGCTCCAGAAACTGAATGTTTTGTAAAAATTAATTTTGGAAAGTAAATGGTTATTTTTTTTTAGTATAATGTCTAAACAGGGTAGAAAAATAAAAATACTCCACTTTTTCATATTTCTTTCTGTATATTTTCATTATTTAGAATTTAAAAGTCTTCTCCTTTAATTTACTAATTGAAGCTGTGAACCAAGTGATCTAGAAATAATTTTCATATCACCATGAAATTTAAAATAGCATCATTATAATGTGAAAAATGAACAGATATTGTTTGATGCCCAGGAATTAAAAATTGACCCTACTGAACTTCCTTCTGAGTAAGCAAGAACCTATTTGTGCTCTGTGGCTGATTGAAGAGAGGAGATCAGTACTTTTAGACCTCTAGCAAGTTATTCCAGGGTGCTTGCTTTGTGTATTTAATCTTAACATTTGCTTAACTGCTTGGTGGCAACAACAAAATGAAGACACACCCCCCTCCAAAAAACCACGTGGTGGTAGTTGGTGTAGGGCAGTTCTTAAGTCTGATCCTTTGGGTTTTACTGCTTAAAACACTCAAAAACTTGCTCACAGCTGTCACTAGTGAATTATATCACTGATAAATCATTGTTTCACATGACTGCCACAATTACCTCCAGCTGTTAAAGGCAATTAAATTATCTAAGGTTTAAACTTGAGTCCCGTTGAGGTCAGTAGGATATTTGCCATTGTCTTCATTGATCATCATAAGCAGGTTATGAGACAGGCCCTTTCTTTTTTCCTTCTCCTTTTCTTGAATTTGCAAGTGGTGGTCTTGTCCCTTTACCCAACAGAAGCTTCTCATTCCCAGTTGCTCTCTAGTGTTGACATCCATTTCCAGGCTCAGCTGGGCTCAGGCCCTGGGGACTCAGCCCCAGCCCACCCAAAGCCAGTGGGTCAGGATTTACAGGGGACCCATTGCTTTTGCTGGGCACAGATTTTTCTTTTCATAGGTAGGTCATTCTCCAAGGCACAGAATGGGATATTCATCCCGTTGGAGTCGACAGAAATGCTGCTATCAGCTTAAAATTGCCCAAGTTATTATCACCAATCTCCTCTGGAGTGTGATGAAAAAATTCACATTCTTAAATCAGTACTGTTTTTGAATAAAGGTTGTACAATAGCTTAATGAATGAAAAACGCTTCCTTTTATTTTACAGGAGTAAAAATGGATTAAAGAAGAGAAAGCTGACCAAGTATGTAACTTCTTTGATATTTAAAGGAATAAGTCTTAGACTAAATATGCATTATGGATTAGATGGCATAGTGGTATTGCAGTTACAGATATAGAAAACTTCTCGATAGATATATCCCAAGAGCAGTATCTGAAGGCAGAAAACAAACAATAATTGGACAAAAGCAGTTCTGCTCAACAGATTGTAGTAAAACATATAAAATTAGTCATCAGGGAGAGCTATCAATTATCCAACTTAGTGATTTCAACAGAGTTTATCCTTAGTTAAAAATTGCAAATGGTGAAAAAACTGGCATGCATTTGTTTGTAGTGATATTTCCCTCTTGACTTGGGGCTCTCATTACAGTTGTTGCTAGAACATTAGATCATTAATGGTAGCTGGTAAACAGGAGTAATTAAGTGGTGATAAGACAGGTTCCTTTGGGCATGTTGCCTCAAAGTAAATGAGAAGATTGCTGTGTACATGCTTCAGTAGCTGGTAAATTAGAGTATGATAATTAGGTGAGAGAAGCTGTTTACCTGTGTTTCGTTACTCAGAGCGTCAGCCTAATTATTTCTGCGTTATGTTCAGGGGCTGTGCCTGACTAACAGATAGATCTCACCTGGCAAAAAAAGTGTGGAAAGGTGGGAGTCACTAAATCAAGGCTAATTCATACCTACTGAAGCTCTCCATGGTTTTGTATAGTTATGTACCACCTTCTTTAGCCACCATAGCTCTCAAAGCCAGCAGAGAAAGCAGGCAGGGCAGTGACATCCAAAGTGCTGGTTTAGGGGAATTTTTTTAGGTGGAACTTGTGAAAAAAAAAACAAAAACAAAGCCTAAATATGAAATCCATTTTGCTGCATGAGCAAAGCCCTTGGGGACATACCCACCTGTAAAAGCAGTTCAGGGGCCAGTGATTGATCACAGGAAGGGTGCATGGGCCCCTCAGAACAGTGGTTGCCTGTGGGTAGAACAAGCCCAGCCTCCAAACCACAGTGCTTACTATCATCAGCACTGCCCCACTGAGGCACCCAGAGGGGGTCAGCAGCCCCCAACCTCTCTTTCTGGTGCCATTATGATACAAGGAATAGGCAATACACCCACCATTTGATGGCCCTTAACCACCAAGTTCATCCTTACTTCTTTCTAGCATTAACAGTTGCAAACAGATATTTATGACTTGCTAGCATTCTGGGGGAAAGAAATGAAAGGTAGGAAAAAACCTGGGTTTTTAACTTAATTTCTGTGTATTTTTCTTTCAAAGCCCTGTCCAGTTGGATGATTTCGATGGATACATCAAGGATATGGCCAAAGACTCAGATTATAAATTTTCTCTGCAGTTTGAGGTAAATCTCTGAGGGTTCTGCCCTCTGCTACCTGCCATGCCCAGATCAGCTTTTTCAAGGTGTTAAGTCTGCATGGCGTGCTGCTGGGTGCTCTGTGTTGGTTGATGTGTGGTGTTGCTGGGCAGGGCCAGCTTCACTTCCTCTTCTGCAGAATTTAGAAGTGGAGTTTGGTGGTGGTGTTTGGTGTTAAAGCCTGCATTTAGTAAACTTGACTGGAGTGGCTCATCACATTCAATTTGAGTTAGTTGCCAGAAAAACTCACTTGCTTTAAGTTTAGGACGTGCTGGCAACCTGAATTAAATTTGGGATTTAAGTGGCTCTATTTTATATATTTAATGCCTTAATTTGAGAGGAAGTGTTGAAATGAGGAAGTAGCATCAGAAATCTCTTTAAGGGCAAGGAGATTTCTCTAAGACAAGTTCAGGTGCATTTTCTTAATTACCCAGAATTTAAAGTCAGCTTAGTAGTATAAAACTAAACCCCATCCCTGGCCTAGGGCTGTTTCCCAAAGATTTAAACATGGAAAGGCAGAGAGGACTCTCAGGGTGTTACCATGATCCCTCCCTGACAGCAAATTCCTCTGATGCACATATATTATATGTAACTACTGAAGATAATGCCTAGAAAGATCTTCCAAGCTTTCCCCCCAAGACTGAAAGCCACTTGAGGACTTGAAGAAGCCCCTTTAAGGGGGGCAGATGACCACCACAGAAATAACTGGCATGACAGTGTTTTGGCTGAGTGTGGGTAGGGAGGAGCAATTCTCTGTCACAGCAGGGATGGCAGCTGTGTGTTGGAACATCAGCAGGACAAACCTCAGCACTGCTCTCCAGCTGCTCAGATCCCAACTCAGAGGCATCAAATAAGGAAAATCAGTGTAGCCCTGCTGTCAATTTATAAAGCAATTTATGAGCATTTTCTGTCTGGTACCTGCCACAAGTAATCACAAAAAATTATTCTCTGAGTGTTTTTGAGGCTGACCTTGGTATTTTCCTTGCTGTTATCTCAGGAGCTAAAACTGATTGGGCTTGACATACCCCACTTTGCTGCTGATCTCCCCATGAATCGCTGTAAAAACCGCTACACAAATATCCTGCCATGTAAGTACAACACACAGTAAATCCTGCTAAAATCCCTAGAGAGGGCAAGAGGAGTTTTAATAAGAAAATTGGAGAATCAGGGGATTTTCTAAGACTGATAAAAGCCTGTTCTACAATCCTGCTCTTACAGAGAACCAGGCAAGAGATGTTTTTTGTTAGCTTTGAATAGATCTAGCTTCCTGGAAATGTTTCTCGTGGCAAGAGTTTGGAGGAGAGAAACATAAGGTCTCTTATGCTACTGAGTAGTGTTACTGTATTTCTCTTATGATTTTAATGAAACCTAAGGGAGCCCAAAGGGACAGCACTTGGAGGGGGTGTTTGCAGAGCAGTAGTGATGGTGTGTCCATGTAGTGTTTGCTGAAGCAGACGTTGCTCTCTTGGTAAATACGAGAATTTTCTATTTCTTAATAGATTTTCTTTTTAATTTTTAAGATTTTAATAGATTTTTTTTTTGCCATTCCTACAGGACTGATTTAAATTGTGCTAAGTTTTGCCTAGAGATGAGTGCCATGTTTGAGAGGCAGTTTTTTTCTAATGTCTTTTTCCTTTTACAGATGATTTTAGTCGTGTCCGGTTAGTCTCAATGAATGAGGAAGAGGGATCTGACTACATTAATGCCAACTACATCCCTGTGAGTACAGAGGTCTGGTCAGTGTGGACTTCAGTGTCCTAAACACCAGTCAGAGCATGGCCCTTGAGAATTGCACAATATCTCCTGGAAGCTCAGTCATGTTCTCAGCATCTCCTTCAGCTTCCAGATATTTTGCCCACAGGGAGCAGCCACCAAGGAAAAGAAAGAAAGAAAGAAAAAAAAAAAAAGGGGGTGAAGGGGGAAGATTTTGGGCAAAATTTTGCCACAGTAGCACTGGGTGAGCTGTGAATCTTTGTGAAATTTTGATTGGACTGGTAGGGAAATGAGCAGGAAACTCATTAAGTTTATCATTTAACTCATTAGGGCAATTAAATGATTCGGTGGCCTTTTAAGATAGCGAGGTAAAACATAAACCTTTAAATGAGAAATTTTTCTAGATTTCTACTGCACATGGAGAAGAGGGCTAAGCCAGACACTCCAAATGCACAAAATGCACACACAGCCCAGATGGTGCGTGGAGAGAACTTCTGCTTTCTGCCTCGTCTCTGGTGCTTCCCCTGGGCCTCCCTCCACCTGGCAGGGAGCAGCCACTTACCGGGGGTAGCACCCACAGTTTCAGGATAATTAAAGTTCAGCCAGAGCTGCAGCCAAATATTTTGACACTGGGGGTTGGCTGAAACCTCATCAGCTCTCTCCACTCTCCCCTGAGCTCATGCAGTCACTTGGGCTTATCCCTGCCGCTGCCACAAAGGTTTGCCCCTCTGGTCGGCCCTGTGCTGTGAGCTGGAGAGCAGCATTCACTGGGCTGCTCTGTGTGGAGAGGAGGCAGGGCACCACAGCAGCCCTTCAGGAAAAGGCCTTTCCCTTGGGGATCACAGACAAATGAGCATTTTTGCAGTCCTGCTGTAGACAGAGCTGGCCCAGCCTGTGCTGGAGAGAGCTGAGCGAGCCTTACGGAGAAAGGAGGAGCCCATGGATGAGTCAGTGGAGCAGCTTCTCTGTCACTGTGGCATTGCCCAAGTGTGCACTGTTGAGCCAAGTGTCTGTAGTTGGCTTCTCTGTGTCCAGAGCATGAACCTGAGCACTCACACTGCAAGTGCCTGAGCTCACAGAGAATCGGGAAAGAAAAACGTTCCAGGATTCAAAAGCACCGTGCACAACTCAGGAAACTTCTGTGACGTGGGATTGTGGATAATAGGACCTTAAGTAGCAGTCCTTTTCAGAATTCAGTTCTGCTTTGCATCTTTAGTTCTACTTATAGCACAGTGCTGACCATGGAAACCAGGATAAACATGTGATATTAAAGCTGGGCTTTTCCTGACGATCGCTTCTCCACTGAGTCCCTGCCTCCAGACACAGAAACCAGGGCTGATCTGTGTCCCTGTGCTAACAGGGATTTGTCACTTAGGTCAGACACAGCCCACGCAGACAAACAGGCAGCAAATTCTGTGTAGTGTGAAAACTCAGATTGAGCTGATTTGTAGAGATGTCTGGAGGAAGCCATTTGTGGGAAGTGCTCCCAAATTGCAAATAATTTTATGAGCCACATACTGAGGTGGCACAGAAATTGCCCAATTTGCATGGGATCATGCTGTGTGTTGGATGTATTTTTTGCTCTTGCTAGGAATATAAAACAACTTTCCAAATGCAGTTTTGATGATACGATCTCAGCAAATATGGTAATAGCAGATGCCAAAAGGGTCATTCTGTGGTCTTTTATTATAGTCTTAATAGCAGTCTTTTGGTTTTGGAGAGGAGAAAGGAGTCTTTCTAACTAAAATCATGTTCATGGGGATAGGAGAGGGAACACATGGATATGAAGCATCTGGGCAGCTGTTTAGAGCATTGACTCAGCATCTTCTCTATTATTTTAAGCAGAATTCTAATTAATGTTTTATTAATTTAAGTCCTTATGACATAAACTCCTGCATATAATCCTGTTCCATTGACATCAGTGACTGAAAATCACCACAGTCACTGCTTGGGATGAGCAGATTGGGCATCTGTAGCTAAACAAAATTACCTAAAATTACATAATCTGTAAGGAGCTGGAACTTTCTTTTAGGGTTCTTATTACTCGCTTTTTTGCCTTTTCTGCTCTCTGGGCAAATGATTTGTATGGTAACAACTTCATTTTCTGTCCTTCCTTTTAGATTGCATATACTTTTGCTAGCAAAAGTTGTCATCACAAAAAAATACAAAAAAGAATAGTAATTTCTTTATATTAGAAGTCACTTTTAGAACTACAAATTGAACTTGAGCAAGCTAAAAAAAATCTGAAAAAGAGGTGTTCTGAAGCAGTAACCATGTTGGTAAGCAGGACCTATCTCTTTGTCTCTTAGGGTTATAATTCACCGCAGGAATACATTGCAACCCAAGGACCACTGCCAGAAACTAGGAACGATTTTTGGAAGATGGTTCTCCAGCAAAAATCACAAATTATTGTCATGCTCACTCAGTGCAATGAGAAAAGACGGGTATGTAACAAAATCTTGTATGTGGTGTGAAAGAAACCACCCTGAAAACAGCTCTTTTGTGCTGAGTGAATGTCTTTGCATTGTTTCTCGTCATGAGGCAGCATCACAACCAGCCCTGGAATGGCATCTACCTTCACATTTCAGGACCTTCTTCGACATTCCCTGATGTTCCCTGACCTCCTTTGACCTTCCTGGAGCTTCTTTGTCCTTCCTTGACCTTCTTGGACCTTCCCTGACTTGCTGCACCTTCTTCGACTTTTCCTGACCTTCTTCAACTTTCTTTGAACTTTTTGACCTTTTCTGACCTTCTTTGACCCCTTCTTACCTTTTCTGACCTTCTTTGATTTTCTTTCACCTACTTTGACATTCCCTGAACTTCTTTCACATTCTTTGACTTTCCCCGACCTTCTTCAACCCTCCCTGATTTTCCTTGATCTTCTTTGACCTGCTTTGATGTTCTTTGACTTTCCCTAACTTCCTTTAACCTTCCTCAACCCTCTTTGAACCTCTTTGACAATCCCTGACCTTCTTTGACCTTTTCTGCCTTTTTACCTCCCCTGACCTTATTAGGAAGCCTCTTCTCTTACATGAGGAGAGACTGAGAGAGCTGGGACTCTTCATCCTGGAAAAGAGAAGGCCCCAGGGATCTTGTCACTATGTACAAATACCTGATGGGGAGGGAACAGAGACAAGGGACTCCTTTAGTGGTGACTTGCCCAGTGACAGGTCAAGAAGTGATGTGCACAAATTAAAAAAACACATTAAATTCATTCTGAAGTCAGGAAACACTTACTTGCTGTGAGCAGGACTGAGCACTGGCACAGGCTGCCCAGAGCTTGTGGAGTCTCCATCCTTGGAGATATTCCAAAGTCACCCAGACATGGTGTAGAGCTGGCTCTAGGTGACACTGCTTGAGAGGGGAGGGGGTTGGACAGGATAACCTCCAGGGATCCCTTCCAACCTCAGGAATTCTGTGATTCTGCACTCTTAAGTTTAAATAACTACAAAAGACAGGTTTTATGCTTTGTATTTTCCCTTGATATTGTAATAGAAATATTTGGAATATAATTTGGGGGGTCTGTGTGGACATTCTCTTTCCCAGTGTTTTGCTCCATTTAGACTTACTATATCAGGAAAAGTAACAAAAGGCACTCTTTTTCTTTCTTCACTGTACTAAAGCTGCCCTTCTGAAAAATAATACACAGCTGATGGCCACAATTAAACAGGAATGGTCAGACTGGAGCTCATTGCAGGATAAATTACCTCTTATTGCAGCAGCAAGTGAGCACCGGTGTAGGCATTGCTAAACCTGCTGTTCTCTATCCCTTTGCTTGTGCTTCTTTCTATGTGTGTATCTTTATATAAATACAACTGTGCCTGGATTTCCCTCCCTTTCAGGTGAAATGTGATCACTACTGGCCTTTTACAGAAGATCCTGTTGCATATGGGGATATCACAGTGGAGATGCTGAGCGAGGAGGAGCACACGGACTGGGTGTACCGCGGTTTCCGAATTAGCTACGTGAGTGAGAGGCTTCGTGTGGCCCTGCCAGAGGAGTGGGAGGGATTTCAGTCCAGCCTTTTCTTTAACTTCTGCCCATTTCTGGCATTCAGTGGAAAACACCTAAGAGAGATCGATGTCCTTACTCTCACTCCACACAGGCAAATGACCAAATCACAAAACTTTCCCCTAAAATTGTTGAATTTTTCACCAAAGTGAAATTGAATTTTTCACCAAAGTGCAAGGCTGAAACAAAAGTAGTACCAGAGCTCTGGACACTTCTGTGGTACCAATAATTACTGACAACAAATGTGTGAATTTCTTCTTTTCTGTATCTCAGGCACACCTTCTTGCTATAAATTAGTCAAAACTTGAAAATACCAATGTAGGAATTGAAAATACTTTTCAAAAGGGCAATTCTGCAATAATCATGTCTATCTATGAAGTATTGAAACACACACAAGAGCATGTGATTTCCAAATGAAAGCTCTCCATACTTCCAAGCATTTCTTTCCACCTTTGTTTCCTGCATCAGCTCGTTGCCAGCACCATCTCATGAAGGAAAGTTGAGGGATATGGAGGGGATGTGGAGAAACCTGTGCACTGGCAATGAGCCTTTGGCCCAGGACTTATGTGTTGTATTGAGGATCTTACTTCATCTAAAGCCAGTAGAATTTTTAGCATTGTAAATGGTTTTTGTCATAATGAGTTTTTTCCTAAATGTTTCCCCTCATAATGATTTTTCTTCCCTTTTGTTTTTTGTTTTTTTTTTTCTTTAAAACTTAAAAAGAAAATCTCTCAAGATTTCAGGCTTGACTGTTTGCCAGCAGTGTTGCTCTTTATCTGTGGCAAAATGAGAAGAGTAGAGGGAATGGAATAAAAAAATTAATAAAGCCCAAAGTTGAAAAATGCAACAGTTCTTGATTCAAAAGCAAAATAAAACGGAACTACCACAGGGACAAAAGCAAAAAGCAAATCCCAAACACAGAAACAGGAAGTTCATACCCATTTGATAATGATGTCCTGATATCCTCCCCACTTTGTAATCAAATAGCCTGTTTGCTCTTTGCCAATATTTTGGTTGGCTTCACTTTTTTAGGCTGTATGTGGGGAAAAAATGAAAACCACAAAATGACAAAAAGCCCTCAGTGTGTGACTGAGTGTGATTACCCTGTTACAGCTCTGTGAAAAACGCTGCTGTTCTGCTTCTCCCATCAGGCTGATGAGGTGCAAGATGTGATGCATTTTAACTACACTGCCTGGCCAGACCACGGTGTCCCCACGACCAACGCTGCCGAGAGCATCCTCCAGTTTGTACAGATGGTCAGGCAGAAATCAGCAAAGACTAAAGGCCCCATGGTCATACACTGCAGGTAAATGCTTCAAGGAAAAGGAGAAGTACGAGTTGCAATGTTAAATAAGTTGGGAAGCCATGAGAAGGAGAGATTTTTGGGGTTCTGCTCACCTGTTGGCTGAAGATGGTTCTCTCTGGTGTTATGGTGTTTTGCAGCTCTTCCCTGTAACCTCATGGAGAAATTCATAGAGGAATATTGTCCTCTGAGTCTTTGGATCAAAAAAAGTGCTCATAAGCCAGGGGAGAGACTTATATATAACATAATGAAATCAAACCCTGTATTTAGTACTTAATTATTCTGGGAAAGAAAAACGGCAAGTACCAGAGAGCTGGGCAACAACTGCACTATTTTCTTTTTTTCATTCAGGATGCTTCTAGCAGCAAAGAGGGATATTTTCAGATCATATTTTTAAACTATACTGTGCATCTTAGACCACATAGATTAAAAGTAGCATTGCTGCAAAATTAGTGGGGGGGCAAAGAAAGAATGTATCGATCAACTCCTGCAGCAATTGTTCTCAAACCTTGAAGAAGGCACTGAATGAATTCATCACCTAATCTGTCCAGTTAACACATCAGAAGTTCCATTGTATTGACCTTGTTTAAGAAATTAATGCAAAAAAAGCCAAAATAGAGACCTGTTTTATGACACTTACGTTGAGCTGTGTTGAGATGAACTGTCCAACATTATTGCAAAGATTTTCAAGCCTTTTCAGGAAAAGCATGACAAAAGAGAAGAAAGAACTTTTGCTAAAATACACACTTCCAGCCTAGGTAGGAGGGTGTTGGGATGCTGTGTGATACTCTGTAAAACCTCTAATGCCACACTCAGTGAAAACAGACTTAAACATCACATGTGAAATTACAATGCAAAGAATCGTACACGCATGAGAATCTCTAAATGAAAGCAGTGTGTATTTTTCTAGTTGCTAAGCTTCCCTTTGGGGAAAATGAAGATTTTCAGCTGAGTGGTAGCTATTTCTGTCTCATGCTCCTAAGGCAGAAGTCCTGGAGCACAGACTCTTCTGGGTAGTTTGTCCTTTGAGGACAACCTGCAGCAGTGCAGCGGCTTTGCCAGCCAAGGGCTTTGCAGTGTGGAGAGCTGTGGAACTGAGCCCTGTCCCTGGGCATTCATTGCTCCTAAGCAGGTCTCTGTATCTCTGGCTCCAGCCCCTGGAGTTAGAGGGGTTTCTTGAGGTTTGTGAGGGGAGCAGTGACAGCAGGAAGAGCAGGCAGCTAAGGGTGGATGAGGGTGTGCGTGCACGTTCTGTGTGTGAGTGCATCCACTGCCCAACCAACGGATGATGGGTTGTGTGCCAGTAAATCCCACAGATTAACCAGCCTGCCTGACCTCAGACTAGTTCGATCTGATTATTGCAACTGCAGGACTCCTGCTCTTTGCAGTGCCACTGATTTTGTTGTGTGTCCCCTGCAGAAGAGCCTGAAATGAGATGCATGTCTGTGTGTGTTGCAGTGCTGGCGTGGGACGGACGGGAACATTCATAGCCCTGGATCGGCTCTTGCAGCACATCCGTGACCATGAGTTCGTGGATATATTGGGCCTGGTGTCGGACATGAGGTCCTACAGAATGTCCATGGTGCAGACAGAGGTAGGATCTGCTCACTGCAGCACTGTGACAGTATTGTTGTGCCCATTTCATACCCCTCTTTAGCATGTCTGTGTCCAGTGACTGCTGTTCCCCCTGAACACGTGACAAAATCACTATGAATTGATACAATCAGGTTTTCATCTTCGTTGTGATATTGTCACATTATTAATCCACTGCATAGGTGGGTTTGATAATACATCTGCAATCTCACTATCTTCCAGAGGAAATGAGTTATTCTCACCTTCTGTAAAATTAATATGCAAACAATGCATTAGAAGAGATTAACATATGAAATTTTCAAACCACACTGAAAAGAGTTGGGCTTGCTGAGGGGATTAATGGCTCATGAAATGATATCAGTATCAGGCAGCCTCGTTCAAGTATCATGTTGGTATCGTCCAGCCAAGCATAGGAGCTCATGACACAATGGAATTTCAGATGAGAAAAACAGACAAAAGGATTGTGAGTCTGCCAGACAGCCTCCTCATCCCTCTCCCTACCCAAATATCTAGTTCTTTTTCTGTTTTTAAGACAAAAATAGACAATATATACTGGGGGGGGGGAAATCATAAGCTCTTTCTTCAAAGCAGAAGCTTTTATGCATCGAAACCTTCCCTGTTTGCCTAGTCATGAGGGAAAGATTTCATCTTTCATGCCTGTTGTACTCTTCCTTGGTTAGACACAGTATAAACTGGCAATCTCCATGCAGTTGGAAGTGCCACCATCCCTGTTTTCAGGCTAGGTCTGGCAGATCGTTTGTTGCCAAGGGTTGTTGAAACCAGAGCAAAGCAAAAAAATTTGTAGCAGGAAGAGGAGAGGAGGAAGAAAACCTGCAGTCACAACAGCTAGCATCTGGAAATGAAAAAAAGTCATTTTCACTCCATTCTGGATCATTGCTACCAACCTGCCTCTTTTCATCACAATTCACTGTATTAATCCAAAGGCAGATGTAAACACCAGAGAAAAAAAATCCTGATGGTTGATTGATTTCAGCTGCAACTGTTACCACTCCATGTGGGTTTTTGTAGGGTGTTGGTTGTTTTTTTTATTTCTATTTCATTTTTTTCATGTAAGACCTCATTGCCTGGCTGGGGCTGATGTCAAGGGTGGTTACTGAGCTCCTTCTGCCACACGCCTCAGAGGTCACTAAGTGACACTGACACTCAGTCACAGAGGCCACCAAAATGTTTTTCCTTACAAAATCTGAAACCACTGACAGCTCACCTGAGTTCACATTGCCTTGTATGCTGGAAACTTGGCAATGTCTCAAGGAGCAGTTTCAAAAAACAAACAACACAGGCCCAAAAAGGGGATTAGCATGGGAAATACCCTGAATTGAAACCAGTCTCTCCAAATCAGTGGGTGTGAGGAAATCCAGACATTTCTGTGGTATGAATCATGACTCAAACTCATACTGGTATCTCCTGGCATCAGCAGGCCACTGGGGACAGGGGTGAAATGCAGACTTGGGTTTGGGGACAGTCGCTTTTGCTTGAAATTCACTTGGCTCCTGTGCCTTGTGCACATAAAAGTTAGTGTCAGGATTCATCAGGGATTGCCTTCTCTATCTTTGAGATTGAAAAATCATCAACTAAGGTTATTCTAAATTGGATTACCGTGTTCAATCTGTATGATGATAATGCTCAGAAAAGTCAGTCCATAACCAAAGTGAAAGACAACCACGGTCTCGTGGCAAAAAAGCCTGTCCAGAAATACAGAGATGCATGTGATTGACCCAGCTCACGGTGTCACTTGCACAGAGGTTGGTAACTACTCTGTGAACAAAATCAGGGGTTTTCTTTTTATTGGTAAAGAGGTCAAACACTTAGGAACATGAACCTCATTAAAATATTTCAGGTGCATATGTGGCATGGTGCAATTTGTTGCACATAAAGCATTCAGATACCTTTCCTGGAGCTCCTTCCTTTTTAGGCAATGTAAAGTAGATCCACTTTACCTCAGATTCAACTCTTCTGTCATCATTCAGGTTATTAATAAGTGATTATGGTGCCAGGTGGATTTCATGCTTCCTGAGCTGCTGTCTGTAACAATTGTGGACTATTCTATTGGGAGCTAATAACTCACTGTGCATTGTGAGGGGCTGAGGTGGGAGACATGGAGCTGTGCAGGCTGTTACTGTGAACCATCAAACTGTTTCACTGCTTGGGTTTTTGTCATGCTTTCTGAGGTGCAAAAAATGCCCACTTATTTGGTCTTTTCTCCTAGGAACAGTACATTTTTATTCACCAGTGCGTGCAGCTGATGTGGCAAAAGAAGAAGCAGCAGTTCTGCATCAGTGATGTCATATATGAGAACGTCAGCAAGTCCTAGTTCAGAGTCACAGGTGGTAAGTCAGGCAAGCCTGGCCCTGTGCCATGTCCACAGACTCACACCTCCGTTCCAGGAGCTTTGCTAACAGTCTAGGGCATTCCTTACTCCTCTTTCATGTTCACATGGAGAGTTAAGGGAAAATCCATCTAGCCTCTCACAGTAAATAATCTACTACCCTTTCCACAGCACTGTGAGATCTATGGGCTCACTCATATTTAAAGAAACAGAGACTCCAGAACTCTCATGAGCCATCTCACCATTCCCTGCCAGTTGTCCTAACATCCCTTGCAAAGCTGAAAGGGAGGGACAACTTCAGCATCTTCAGTCATTTTCAAAAAACAATTTTGCCTGGTTAACAAGGCTAGCAGAGGCTTGGGGATGCTCTGCTGGAGGGTGAGTTGGTAACCAAACAGGTCTGTTATAAAACAGTGGGAAATTCTTGCATAAATCTAAAATCATACAGCCAGGGAAGCAGCAGGCTCTCAAACTGGTACCACCAGTAGCATAAGTGAAGGGTCGGTCTTGCCTTCCCACTGAGGTCCTGTGCCTGAGCAAAACAAGTGGCTGTGACCACGAGATTTGGTGGTGGGGACAAGCTGTGAGGACTGTCACTGCTCTTAAAGCTACTAAGCTTTGGTTCATTAGGTGGCAGCAATAACCCAGCCATAACCTTAATACTAGCTTTTGGGTGGAGCAGGAAGCTGCAGACTTTGACACAAACTGCTTCTCGGGCAGCTGGTGGAGAGCTGGGCTGAGGGCAGCACCTCCAGCCGTGTCTGCTGTGTGTCTGTGGTGTTGCACGTGGGCCTTCATTAACCTCTGTGTGCATCATCCCCCTGCCTGTAAAGGAACCCCAGTTTGCCTCCCTGTCCCTAATGTTTGGGTAGTTCACTGCCTAATCTGAGTCCCAGCACCCAGCTGCTTGTACTGATGTACAGCAGTCCCAGCCTCTGTGGGGAGGGTCAGTAAAAGAAATGCTTAAAATTGTATTTATTTGCTTTTCTTCTTTCTGAAGCGTTGTGTTTGCTTGGTTGCAGGTGAGACCATGAAGCACACCCATCTTCCCTTGCTTCTGATTTTTTTTCTGTTGATGGTTTGAATGGGCAGGTGTTGTGCCACAAGAGACCACTGCTTTGCAGTAGGTGGACAATGAGGGAAAGAAACTTTTACCTTTCTGAAGCACTGGGGAGACAAAGCCTTAACGAGCCTGCGGTGTCTTTTGAACTGTTTAATTTCTGGACATTTTTTTTAAATACTGGACCAAATTCAACTAAACAACATGAAGGAAAAGACACTATGTGTGCATAAGATAGATTGCTCCAGAGTGTTGGGGTTTTGTTTGGTACTTTTGGTTAATTTCTTTCATAATTTGTTTTCTTCTGTGCAGGTTGGGCTTAAGGTTAAAGTAAGTGCAATATTTTTTTAATGGTTGACTGAAGAGCTTTCTTCATGTGTCACTGGTCTGTGCTAACGTCCCTAGGAGAGCAGGCATTGTTAGTATCTAATAATACCTCATTAGTGAATAGCGAGGCATGAACATACATGAAGAAATCTGGAGATTGTGAACAGGGGCTGGGAGGGTGGGGGGGTTGCTGGGTACATGGATTTGGCTGTTTCCTTACAGCACTGATGTACGTGGGGCCTGGGGGAGCACAAGACCCGAGGAACGCACTGACGAGCAGAAATGCAAGCCGTGAAGCCCGAAGCTGGAGTAGGCAGCTGACACTGAGAGAAGGGGTGGGTTTGGTTCTTCACTGGGGCTGCCACTAATTAAGCAGAGGGATTGCTCTTTTTGCCAACCTTTTTCAGTAATGCCACTGATCAGGCTCTTTTTCTAGATGAATCTAATCACAGGGCAACTGAGTTTCAAGCTGGGATGTCTTAGCATACATACTATAGCATTTAACTCTCTGAGCAGTCTATGGTGCCTATACCCCTCACTCATTTATTATTTTTAGTAATTATTAACCCTGTGTAAAAACGTGAAGCTGGTTCAGGTTGGAGGGGTGGAAAGAAAAAAAAAAACAAAAAGTGCTTTAATAGATGTAACTATTTTTCCTGAACCAGGAATTTACAATGTTACGATGCAAGGTTTTGGCATGTGAAGGGCTGGTTCTCAGTTTGTTGCTACGAGGCTGCCAAAGTGTCAGTATAGATTCCTGCAGGGCCTTTGGGGGCAGGGCGGGGGGCTCCTTTCTTTTTTGCTGTCCGTTTCAGTTCTAGTCAAAATAATTAGCTATATATAAATTTTTTTTTTTTTTTGGTCTTTGTATAATTCCGGTACATCATTGTGTATTGTGACATGGATGCTGTCAGAATGGATGTTTGATGGCATTTTTGTAACCTGTTGCTTTGTGTCACCTCATTGGAAGTTAGCAGCAATGGTACTCAATGTAAGCAAAACAGACTTGAACTGAAAGTAAACACACTGGATTGCTTACCTGTGGAGAAGTCACTGTCAGCAAAACAGCAAAACACACCTTCATACACTTCTTATTTCCCTCACCCTGGGTCTCCTGTCACCTGGCAGGGTACCAGGGTGTAGGGCAGTAGCTCAGCTGCTTCCAGGAGCCTGATAATCTCCTTCAGCTGGTACTCCTTCTTCCTTCCAAAGTTATTCCATTGGCAAGTAAATAGGTGTATACTTATTGATTAATTACTTCATCATGGTATTGTTTACAGTGGAAAACTTCCTTCAAACTGTCCCATGTATATTGTGCAAAACTGCATAGGCTTAACATAATTCCCCAATAAAACAGGTCCTTGTGAGGGCAGCTAAAGAAACCGGACCCCACCTCTCATCCCTAAATGGGTATGATATGCATTTCCCCTCCCTTCTGTTTCCATGCATCTAATACTACTTCCTCTGTTTCCACTAATCCCAGTCCTAGAGCAGGGATGCTGTTTCTCCAAGTACAAGATGGATGCAGAAGGGCAGAGCACCCTGTTTCAGGGAGCCAGTTGGTAATATAAAAGGCTTCAGTGGTGCACATTTCTCCCTCATTTCCCTCGTGTGCCTCAGCTGGAGGGCCTGCCATTCCAGTAGGAACAGCAAAGAGCTGTCTGGCCTAAACTCAACAGAAAATAGAATTATAAATGAGCACTCGACCATTTAGACCTTGCTGCCACTCTTTTTAAAAAAACTGTGTTTTAGAGATTCATTACATGTTTACTCAGAAAATGGGTTCATACCCCTCTATAGAGAACTGGTGGGGGAAAAAAAACAACCCACAAATGTTCTTTCTCATCTACTGTCTCCTCCCTCCTGCTGGCCATTGCCCATCGAGTCTACATTTATTCTGTATCACAGACCAGAGTAAGCAGGTTACTTCTACATCATTCATGTGTGCTCACAAAATGTCACAGTGTGAGCTGGCTGTAACAGAAGCTTGGCTGAACGTGACAGGGCACAAGATTGCTGCAGAGATGCCAAAATCACATTGTTGCAAAGGACACTGCCTGAGCAGCCTGAACGTACTAGACAGTTTTTGAATGTGTGTCAAGAATGATTCCATTTACACAGTAGCAGGTGCGTATTTTTCCTTTAATAGCTTCTTAATCACAAAGTCAATTACAATGAAAACTCCATCAGAATATAATACCTTTTCCTGCCCCACACAGTATGCAAAACTGTGTACATGGGCATGTTGGGATGGCAGTGGAAACCACCTCGCCCAGCATTCAAAACATGAGTAAAGCAGTAAATGAGTCCGGAAGACTCCTACAGAGCCTTTTAGCCTGAACTGACATGACATACTTTTGGCTTCACCTTGACATGCACCTTCAAAGCAAATCCAAAAGAACAATGTTTCTGGACTCATGCTTCATGTTAATATTGTTTCCAGCATCTGTCAAAATAAAACTCTCACGTCATCACAGCAGTAAAGCTGTCTGAAGCTTCAGGTTCAGTAATAGATTTTTTGAATTATGGGCTTCATGGCCATAGCTCTGCTGACACTACTGATGCTCTGTATTGATCTGCTGCTCTTCCAGCATCTACTGACCCAGATGTCTGTGAAAGCAGCCCTGTGCAGTGAGTGACCATTAACTGAAACCAGTGCAGGTTTTCTCCTTGTCTCATGCTGTGCATGCTGCCAAGGAAGCAGAAAATAAGTAAACTGAAGTACTTAAGTTAGGAGGGTGAGAAGTTGTTAGAGGCGTGTGTGCAAGTGTTGAATCTCAAGCATATCCTAGTGCAGTCAGCCCTGATATCCTTGGGTCTTCAGAACTGTTTCCTTCAAACCTCACCAAAAGATTAAGAACAGGTCAGGAAGCCTTACCTGTGCTTTATTTCAGTTTAATGTTTTTTTTTCCCCTATACCTAAATAAGACAAATTTCCCCTGTCAAATAATCAACATCATCATCTTACGCTCTAACACGGCCCTTCCCTCCCTCCACCACCTCCTCCCACTTCCAGCTTTTCTAATGGCTTGTGTGAAAACTGTAATTTCATTGAGGCAGGCAAAAGCTGTTATTTCAGCCACTTCTTTTGAGAGAATTATGTTGTCAATGCTCTTGACATGGATGGGAGCAGGGTGGGTTGAGCTCTGCTGCTGCTGTGGTGGGCACCAGTGGGGGCTAGGAATCTTGTAGGAAGGCTCCCTATTTTCATTCATCTCCTCGTTTAATCTGCAAATCTTACCAAGGAGTAGAAGCACAGACTCATATCCTGAAACTCATTTTGGTCTGAATACTGAGGAAGTAGTTAGAGGCCAAAGTTGCCAAACTTAAGAGAGGCCAAACTTAAGCAACTCAGAGAAACTGAAAAAAAATGATAAAGGCAAGCCAAAGGCACTTATTAGCAAAAAGTTGACATAGCTGCAGTAGAAATTTGAAGTCTGAAATATTTAAACACAGAACCCAATACAGATTCCCTCTCATTTGCACTTCTTGTATATAATGTTGGTGCTTTTATGCAGAGGTGGGAGATTGAGCACAAAAGTATTCCCCCAAATACTATTGAGGCATCAGAACCAATCCTTAAACAGGGCTGGTTTAGACACCAGTCTCAACTTGACAGTTGAGAAAAAACATAATAGAAAAAGTGGGCTCCTATGAAAGGGTAGTTTGGCCAGAAAGTTGAGTTCCCATTCATAATCATGTTTCCTTTATGCTTGAAATGCAGCCCAGGAAAATCAGTGGTGATCCCTGCTTGAACAGGGTCTGGTATTCAAGTTATAGCTTGCTTCTGTCTATGCCTGAAAAGTCAAAATTCCTTCATTCCCACATTAAAATAAAAATTCTGTAACTTACGGGTTCCATAATTAGAAATAATTCCCATCTTACAGTTATTCATGGGTTCTTTGGTTTGTTTCCTTAAATTATCAAAACACTGATGTTGCTGTCCAGCAAAGCACTTCAAGGGAAGTTCACTAACACTGAGAGCTCTGCACATTTCAGACTATCATTATAATTTTGGATATGATCTATCTACTGCTTCATCAACCATTTATTTCTGCACTCATCACTCATGGATACATGCACTTATTTCCCAACCCCACTCAAAACAGAAAACAACAAACCACCACGTTTTATACAGTTCAGTGCTTTGGAGCAATAAAAGTAGGTGTAAATTCTCACAGCTCACAGTTTGTCTGAGCAAAGCCCTGTTGAACATTTGAATGGCTAGGTGGTAAATAAACTGCTCCACCCATCAACATTGGTCAGAAGTGTTCCTCCTCAATTAAATGAGAGGTTTCACAGGTGGTTTGCTCTCCCCATGGTGTCCCAAGGGAACAAGCAGCCTAAAGTGGGAAGAAGCACCTTGCTGATGTTAGGAGGTTTGTGCTTTGAAAGCATAGAACTGCTGAGTGAACACGGGCTGCTAAAACTCCCTCCCACCACCCAGTTAAAAAGGCAGATTGATGGCAGCAAAATAGTAAATTACTCCCTCTGTTACCAAATGCCTAATAAGGCACTGATTTTGGCATTTAAAAAACGGCTTTGTTTCCTTCTCAAAGACATATCACATCCTTCTAAAATATTAGTATTAAAAAAATAAGCCTCACTGCTCAAATCCTGGAGAAAACATTTTGAATGAAACGCTGCATTTTACTACTGTTTTCGTTTAAACCACGGAATATTTTGAAGAAAACATTTTATTTTCATTTGAGGAACCCCAAACGAGATCTCCTTGTGATTTCTTACAACTGCCAGCAAAATGAAAATTCAAAAACTGCACAGCATAGGGGTGAAGCTCCCTTCAGTGCTTTAAACCACCAAGGAAATTCCTGAAAAAAGGGAAATATTTGCCTCAACACCATTCAGATTTCACAGACTGTACCAGAGAAATCATAATGGTTAGTTCAGCCAAGTTTAAAGGGTAAATACAACTCAAGGAGTGCTTGGTTGTTAAGTCATTAGTAGTTAATTTAGAAACTGTGGGGAAAAAAAAAAAAAGACACCAACCAACCCTCAAGATGATTCTGCTCATCCCTTCAGTGTATGGAAGGGGTTCCCTCTTCTCCCCCTCCAGGTACCTCCCAAGATGCCTCTGAGCACACTGATCACGTTCAGACTTGTCTGGCACTTTCTAAGCAACAGCTACACAGAAACCCAGCGTCAAAAAACCCAAGCAGCTGTGAAGCCCCCTTTCCTCTGAGAGGTGAAGCACAGGTCCTCCCTCCAACACCTCCCAGTGCCAAACTTCACAAAGTCTGGGAAGTCCCAGAGCTGTTGCTTCTTTCTGGGCAAAAGCAAACCAAATGCTGGAATAAGCCAGTGGAGAGGATGAATATTGGCTTCCTATTCTGGTAATTATCAGGGGACTAGAGGTGGCAGGTTACCACCACAGTGCTTTTTATGGAACCAGACATCTTTCCCATGAGAAAAGACAGGGACTCTAAGTTTTGAATAGGAGTTTCAAAGGCCTTTTAAAAAGTTTCCTCCTCCTTTGCGCTTACATGGAATGGGATTTCTCACTTCTTGACCCATTTCTGAATAAGGCCATGTTTATGCAGACAGGCATAAAGGATATATATAAAGTGTAAAAACATACATGGACACACAACCAGCCACACAGAAGTAATATTTGTGAGGACATTTACAATAAATGGCACTAACACCTTTATTAAGATTTTAATTTCTCATTTTTGAAAAATGAATAGGTTTTTTTTTCCCTTGTATGCAGAGGAAAAGCAAACTAATGGCAAAAATCAAGATTGCTTTCTTATTTCAATACTGTCTTTGTAGCCACAAAGATACAACAATTTAACAGACAAGAAATACTGTTTATTGCAGACTTTAAGCTGATTCATGTGAAAAAGGCACTATGAAACTTAATCAAACTAGATGATTAAATTTGTCTAAAGTAAGTGATATTATATATTATATATAATACATATATTATATATAAAATCACATGACCATGTGAAACAACATTTTGTGACAAAAATCATTGCATCTTCAAAAATAACATTTTCTGGAAGGGATGTTTCTCTTTTCTTTTTTCCCCTGTTTTGCCTCCACTTTTCCAAAAGATTACATTTATAAAGGAAATTACAAAGGCTTTTTACATAAGGAAAAACTGATATCTGGGATCAACACACAGAGAAGTCTAGATTATACACTGTTCCTTTTCATGGGTTAAGTTACAGACAAAAAAATGCAATTTTATTAAAAGAAAATGTACTGTGAGTTGTTGCATGGCTACAGCAGATCACCTCTTTGAGCTGGGCTGTGTTACTATTTTCTAGTTACTCCTCCTTGTGCAATATTATAGTTCCTCACAGGTGAAATATGGATAAAATCAATGTACAGAGTATTACTTTGCTATAAACAGCAACATTAGTAATAAAACATCTTGGAGTGATGCAAGAAAGTTTCAGTCTATGCTGGGCTGCTCTTCATTCCCTAAACATTTCCTCTACATTTGCTGGAGTCGACAACTTAAGTAAACATCCTGGAGCCAAATGCCTGACAAGAAAGACTGAGCCAAAAAGACATAGTTGCACACTACAGCAAGAGATGGGATTCAGAATATTATTACTGAAGGGTTCAAATGCTTTTTTATTGCTGGCTCAGCATCCCTCAGATGAATCACCAACAAAGACGTGCCCCAATTTATCTGTCACGCTAATTCCATAAAGCCAAGACTCATCTTTGGGTGTAAATGAATCATGTACCAATATTTTCACCTGTCAGGAAGCTCCACCGTGTTTCTTACCTGTTCATTTTTCATGATGAGAAGCCAGCAGCAGGTACTTCTGTGGAGACTACTGTAAATTTTCTTTATGTTGGCTAGTTTACGTTTACAATACAATAAGACATTCCCCTGCACTGCTCCCTAAAGCAAAGCTGGATGGTTTAATGCTATGGACAATGGGATTAAAGAAAAGGGGAAACACACTTAGTGGCTGCTTCCTTCATCAAAGGACTCCACACCTGAATCTGTGGCAGCTGCACTGATTTTTTCTTGCCGTCTTCTCATAATTTCTTGCAGTTCTGAACTACCACTGTTCGCCTATAAACAAAAAAGAGGAGTTTACTTGTGGCTTTGACAGGTACTGAAACTCCTCTGCCAGCATTTTGTTAAGACAGTTGTTTGAACAAACAAACTCACCTTGAAGCTCCAGTAGGAAAGTATTTACACCATCCTTAAATACAGACCAGAAAAAACCTGCAGACTATTAAAAGCATGAGCTTGCCTTTCAGCACTGCTGAGCATCTTTAATTCTCACATGAGGCCCTGGAAGTGTTGGATATTAAGGGGGTGAAACATGGCTTCAGTAAAAGCAGGGTTAAAGCTCAGCGAGTTTGTTAGGATTCCACACTTAAAAATCAGGGCAATAATACTTAGAAATAAAAAACCTGAAAATAAATCCTTGGTGGGTTTAGGTTTATGTAAACACAAAGCTCACGCATGCACGTGGGATTGCATAGGCAAGGCCTAAGTGAGGATTCTGTCTCGGGCAAGGCCTAAGCAAGGATTCTGCCTCAGGTTCTCACATCTACACAACTCACCATCAGGCATTTGCTGCTCAGAGACACAGGTTTCAAACTCAGAGCACAGTAGTAGGAATTGAACCGTATTACAGTATTAGCAACAAGGAAGTATTGTGAGGACAAGACTTTATTTCACCTTTTGAGAGTGAAAACCATGTCTGCTGACAACAGCAAATATTGCTTTGACAAAATCAATGAAATTATTAGCAAGGCCAGGCCACCTATCCACCAGAGCAGAACTTCCCAAAGTGTGCATGACTTATAAGTAAAACTAGGGGATTATAAACCAAGAGCCGTATCTGCTCCTGTACTATTTGACCATGACATGACCTTCAAAACTTCAAAATCAGCTTCCAAAATAGCCTCTGAATAAGGAAGCAGAAACTGGTTTTCAAATTTCTAAAACAAAATTCAGGACTGTTAAGGGGAAAATCCTGCAGTTGATTCTGGACTCTGAAAATGTGTCCTATCAATTTCAGAAAATTTAATATAGATTTATGCCATTATATCCATTACAACGCAGTACCAGATGCCACAAGGAGTGAGAAAATTTCTAAATTAACTACAGTGCTCCTCCTACTTAAAATACCATTGCTCTCTTCTCACAGAGTGGAGGGGCAAAGCAGGGGGCCTAGAAGTGACTCTGAAAGTGAGGGAACAGCTTTATTTGTCTTAATTCATCCTGTCCTTGCCCTCTTGGTTTCAGATACAGAACAAGTGCAGCACCCATTACTGGAGTCACACATAAAAAACCATCAGCAGACACCCAACAATGTGCTTTATGAGAGATCACGTAGAAATATTTGTCTGAGAATAACTGAGCAGCCCAAGCTGAAAGGATTTGCCTTCCTGATAACATCAGTGACAACATGACTGATGAGCTTGAAATGCTGCCCCACTAAACCAACTGCAGCACACATGTGGCACAGTGCAACAGGCACATCCTACTCAGAGGGGAGGGAGAGCAGAGTTCTTAGGAATATGATCCTCGAAACAGACCTTGGCCAGAGTGATTTACACAGCTTATGATGATGAGGCAACAGCAATTCCATCAGTCAATCCCACTTCTGTGCCTGGGTGGTCTTTCCTTTCTCCAAGGTGTCAAAGAGAATAAGTTGTTCTTCCAGGCAACTTGATACATGTATTAGACAGCAACCATTTTCACTTTTAAAGCAATGTGTGCCTGCTTCCTACTGATGGAGCAGAAAGAGGTTTAGAATATGAGCCTCAAGTGGTCCCTTCTGGAGAAAGGTGTTCAGGATATTGTGTCTTATCTTCTGCAGAGCCTGAAGTGCTCAACAGCATTATATTATTATAGGGAGAGAAAGGACAATGAAACTTTGTTTGATGATATAAATCAGCAAACAACAGGCTAAAGCCATCAGGAATTGCATAAATTCTGAAGTTCAACCTCAAATAACCAAGGCAGAAATAAATATTTCAATTACCTTTTCCCCAACAAAAAACCCACGACCTTGTTAGACCCTAAGTGCCCTGTTAATTAACTCTGGTAGGGCATTTATTAGATTAAGCTGGGACTTTTCAGTTTCCTGCAGAGCGAGACCTAACTGGGGCAAGCAGAGTAAGAGCACAGTAGGGAAAAGACCCCTCCCATCCAGTGCATCTCTGCTTTTCTAACCAACTCCCACTACAAAATTGCTTCCATCTCAGTACACTGAAATAAGATAGCTGACATGCAAAAAAGTTGAAGAATACAAATGTGTCTTCACTAGGAAATGATGGATTGCTCTGGACTGTAGTGACTTATATTCCTAAGAGTAAAGGGGAAGTATTTCTCCCTTCCTCTAACAGGAAAATAGGGCTTGAATAAGGGAATAAAGTGATTTTGACAGTGTTAGAAAATGATGCTCTCTGATCCACACTGATCAGGTAAAGTGTAAAATATGCATCTTCATAAACCTGTCTTCAAAAATATGCCTGGTAGGTAATGCTTAAAATCATTTAAGTGAGACAGTCTCAGCTTAACAAGAAGATAGAGAACTATTTTAAACCTCTTCAAGATTTTCTTCTAAATAGGATGTGGAGAATGTAACTTCTCAGTTGGGTTAATCTCACCTCTAGATCATTTCTCCACTTCCCACAGCAAGTTAAAAAAAAAAAAAGTAGGTGCATCTCCAGTTCTACTGGTTTAAGCTTGGCAAGAATTGTCCCTAGCACAGCTCTGGATACAAGTTTAAGGTGTTTAAGAAACAATACTTCTGTAATTAAAGCAAACTGCTGCAGAGCAATAAATACAGAGACATGATACTTTATCCTTGGCTCAGAAACTCTGCTAGCACAGTGCCCAATGTGTTTTCAGAGCAGGTGCCCCAGTGTTTGACCTGAAAGGACAACAGCAGTGGGCTCACCCTACCAATTTCTCATGCCTAATAAATCAAGTCTCCTCTACAAAGACACAGCAAAACTCACTTATCACCACCAAAATTATTGGGAGTATTGTTTGTCCAAGTACCAGGCAAAGCATGAAGCAAGAAAAGGGGCATTTTACTCCCTTATTGTTTCCCCCAAAGCTCTTTTTGGCTGATTTTGTTTTCTTGCAGTCTGATTACGGCACAAAATGTCTTAAACTTGAGTGCTATTTCTAATGCTTTTTGGACCCCTTTAGAAGTGGGGAGAGATCTCACCTGGTGTTTTGATGAATGCTGTTCTAATGAATTAATACCAAATAACTCAGATACAAATAACATTTATCAACGTGATGGGAACTGAGGGAAAACCACCTGCCTCACAGAAAGAGTTATCTAATTCCACAGGTTCAAAATTGGTGACCCAGATTGGGTGAGTAAGAAAAGCTGTCCATACCTCCAAGGCAGATTTCTGTACCGTAATTTGGCTGTAGACTCTCGAGCCTTCTGGGCAAACAGTCCTCAGTTCCTCTTTATTGAGGGAGAAAAGCTGAGCCCCCGTCAGCACACCAAGGCTGTTCACAGTCCTGGGGACACACCAAGGGAACAAACAGGAAATCAGCAAAACCACACTGGCCAAGGGAGAGAAATAGGTTGTCTTCATCCCACATTGCCTCGGGTAGGGCTACTAAATTAAGAACAAACTTTATGAAGCAGGACTGCTGAAGTCAACTGAGTATCTAAGCACCACTTTTTGGTAGACCCTAAAATACATATATACACACATCTGTAGAGCTATAACCACACTGACATATATTTTTATACATGTATTGGGTGCACTTATACACATATCTATATGTGTATGTAAAAACAAATTGTTTTTTCCAGGAGTGCAGCTGACATCTCTTGATTTACAGGATGCTGCTTGATTTTAAAAAGTGGTCAGACCACATCCTTCTTCCTGACAGGAAAACAATTTAAAGAAGTTTTCCTACATTTGCCCTCAAACTTACACAGGGTTGAATCCTTTGGACTGCAACCAGGCTTTCACATCCTCAGGAGAGGAGTCGTAAGTGATGTTCACTACCGGGATGTTTGGCCGTGGCACGTGGAATTTCCTCTGGGCAGCGCTCCGGCCGATGGTGAGCCGGTGAACAAGTTCATCCTGCACCTCCTCCATCTGGGATTTCCTGCCTAGAGAGAGAGAGAGAGAGATCCCACAGGAGTCATTCTCAAGGTTGCTTTATCAAAGCCAAGTAATTTCTTACATGCTACTTTAAATCATAAACTTTTTTCTTTAAAGATTCACTCACTAGAGATGATTGAATTATTGTTCTCCTTTTCCCCCAGGGAATATTTCAATCTTCCCAATCCTCTCTTCGCAAAACAAAACAAAAATAAACCTACAAAAAAGCCCCAAACGAAATTCAACTAAGACCCAGAAAGGAGAGATGAGCTGGATGTCACAGACAGGCATAGATCAGTGTGACAGCACCCAAGCTGTAGAATAAAATGGGAATAGAGGGTTATTCAGTTATCACTGTCTGCCTTTTTTAAAATAGAATTGAGGGTTTAAAAAGAAAATAAGAAAAATACGAGGAAGGTTTCTCACACCGTGGGAAGGTAGTACTTTCCACAAACAGATTTTTAATTGAAAGTTCAACTTTTTAGTGCAAATCAATGTAGGCAAAAAAATTTCACAGCTGCTGACACGTATCAACTTACATCTCATGAGCTATTGTAGCAATCACATTTTTGACAAGATTTTGAGAAATTTGAATTCACTCCAAGCCTGGAGTGGCTGCTTAGCTGAAACATTGTCACACTTTGCATTAAAAAAGGAATCAAAAAAAAAGGGTAGCTGCTCTCATCAGGGACTACTCAAGAATTGGGCAAGACTTGTTTATTTATTTATTCATTTTAAACAAAACTGTAAGAATTCATTATCCCCCAGAACCCATTTGTCTGAAACATTTAGTTCAGTTGCTGTTCATTAGCAGGCAACAAACTGAAATGCTTTTTGGTCATTTCAACAAGATCAACGGCAGTGAGAGTTGTTTAAAATGACTATAAAAATTTCTATGGAGAACTTCACAAAAATAGTTAGAATTCAAAAGGGTGTAAGTAACCTTTTGGGCTCACAGAAGATACTGATTTTGCACAGTTGAACTCTCTGAGCCGTAACATTGGAACAACTATAAAAATCCTCTGACAAACAACTCAAATTATCTCAAAAATTCTCAGGATTTCCTTGCCAAGATATTTTTAGTGATCTTTATTCAACCTTCTCACTTTGATACCCAAACAGTAACTACACCACCCTCTCAATGCACTCAGATGGCAAAACCTATTCCTTTTCTCCCATTACACTGATAGGAACAGATGAAAACAACACCACTCCACTAAGAAAAAAACCTGTAAGATGGAAACATTTTTGCATTCTCTACTTTCCTTTTATATTCTCTCAAAACCCCTCCAGGGGTTCTCTCAAAACCTCTCCAGGGATCAATATCTCTGGCCAGTTAAATAAATAAAAACAAGCTTTACATAGGCCTCTAGGATTATTTCTTTAATCACCACGGCAAAAAGAAGAAAACACTTTGGTTTAACCATTTCCTTTTTTCTTTTACAAGACAGCCTCAGGTTGGAAGTGGAAAAAATATCTCTACTATAATATTTGAGGCATTCAGGCCCTATTGTGTAGGGTTTCCCCCTCTCCCCCCACCCTGAGTGTGAATCAGAAGCCCAGTGACACGAGCTCAGTGATTTGTGCAGATCTGACAGGGGTTATACGAGGAAAGCCTTCAGGCAGCGTTATCAAAGCCTGCACCCGCTCTTCTCCCAAGCAGGAAGAGAGACAGAACATTGCTATCTTCCTTCTATTTACACAGATTTTGAAAGACTTATGCTTAATCTAGACCAAGACTGTATCAAGAGACAAATATTTAGCTGTTAGATAAGAGATCCTTCCTGCTGTTCGATGTGTTACCAGAAATAAACAGGATGCCCTGGGCATGGAGCAGGTTCTGCAGTGCTCTCTGCGGGGTTCAGGTGGGTACTTGGCCAGCAGGTTTCCCATCACCTTTGCAGAGGCAGCTATTCTGTGAGGGTTTTTGCCTGAAGCCCATAAACTGGGCTTGAGTGGGAGCTCCAGGAGGTAACAGGAGCTCCTGTGAGTGACCCAGGGCCTCAGCGTAGGCTGGGAGATGCCTTGTAACCACTCAGTCTACAGCAACCCTTCACACCTCACACTGGGTACCTAAAGCCAGGATGGTCTTCTCACTTTCCATCTAGAATGGATAGAAAAGGCCTTTGTGGATTCAAGGACACAGCCATGCTACAGCAAAGTCCTTACATGGAAATAAAATTATCATTTTGGTGCATGCGTGTGTGTGGGAAACTCACCCTCACTTTCCACATCCTTTGTAGCTGTTTATTTTTCTGATTTTATTTAGGTAACAAACTATTTCTTTGGGAAGCAGCAGTCAAGCCTGTTCCTCCAACCAGACTGTTCCCCATTTATAATTTCCAGCCAGAGAGTCCATTAGGTGAATTTACTGAGAAGTTCCCAGAGTCCTCTTGAGTTCAGAGCTTAGGCAAGAGCTTGTCCTCCACCAGGCAACGTCAACACAGACTCCACCAACAGGATTATCCACACAGGCACACTTCCCATCCTCTGGGGACAGGGCACAAAGAAGCCCTTCCCCAGAAAGGATTATGCTCAATGCCACCTTCTGACCTTAGGTGAAAGCAGGATTTTTTGGTAAGGCAGCGAGGCAGAGGATACGAAAAGCTGTCAACTCTTCAACTACAAAAAGCTCATTATTTTTACAGCTATTACTTTAAAAGCTATAGCAAATGCTTGCCTGTGTGTTCCAGTTATTTCTAAGCCAAGCAATCACATTGTTTAGAGTGCATTTAGGACAGAAATTACTGACTAAACAAGCTCTTCTAATCCTGCCTGCTTTTCAGTCAATGCAGAGCAGCAGCCTCAGCATGCTTCAACTGGTGTATTTACAAGGTGGCCTTAATCAGAACTTCTCAAGACAGCCACACGCTGTTGGAAGCACATTACCAAGCTTTTCCAGCTATAAAGGTAT
Organism: Aphelocoma coerulescens; assembly: GCF_041296385.1. NCBI lineage: Eukaryota > Metazoa > Chordata > Aves > Passeriformes > Corvidae > Aphelocoma > Aphelocoma coerulescens. The sequence goes on along the minus strand of NC_091014.1, from coordinate 76,963,467 downwards.
GGAGTACATTCCTGTGTCCTGCTGGGACAAGGACACCAAAGCCTGCTCCATGGCCTGCCAGCTGCTGCTGCTTTGACCAAGCCAGGGGGCCCTGACTGTAAGGCAAGTCTCCAAAATTATTACAACATGGTTCCTGTGCATCAGCCACATCTGTAAGTGTTCTTGAAGCCCTGAAAGCATGTTTCAGAATGGTGCAAATGACCTAGAAATATGGGTGATCATGAATTGAAGTGCAAAAGCAACGTAACTGATTTTAAAAGCAACTTAGGTTGTAATGTGGCAGTGAGTTCAGGTGGAAAACGTGCATTCACCAGCATATCAGCATGGGCATTTCCAGTGCTGAAAACCACTGACCAGAGATCCCAGACATTCACAAAAGGACAGGATTTGGGCTGGGACAAGTGTGAAGTGTTTTTCTCTAATTACCATTATGGTAATTACAGCAGGGCTCAGAACACGCATCCATAGCGAACCTGTATTTTAAACATAAGGTTAAAACTAAACTTTTCATGAAGATTTATCTGAAACACAACTTCAAGGGACCTCAGAACGAAGCAAAACACAGAGGAAAGGCAGCAAAGCTTTTTGTCTTGCTTCTTAGGGCACACTTACGATCCACAGGAATTTGCTTCTGCCGTTGGGTGTCCCGGGCAACGCTGCCGCCGCTGTCGCTGGAGGTGCTGCTTTGGCGGCTGACAGCTGCTGGAGCCTTGGGCACGGGGACTGGGATGGGTGCTGGGGCACTGGGAGGCAGGGGGACAGCCACGGGGACAGGAGCGGGTGTGGGAGGCGGTGAGGGCGTAGCGGGAACCGGATCGGGTTGTTTCGGTCCATAGTCCGTCCTCTGTTTCTGAAAGGATGCACAGAGGCTCAGTCAGACAGCAAAATTTGGGCAAGGCGTCAGGCAAACCCAGACTTTGCACCAAATGGTGTCACTTACTCCTCAGAAGCATCTTACTTGCCAGATGTGGTTCCAAAGCTTGCCAAAACTTGATCTGGCATCAGTGTTTGGCATCTATTTCCTTCTCTGCCAGACATGAGACTCAAAGCAATGGAATCATCTGAAACCCATTTCTTTCTTTCAAGCAGATTAATTCCATAAATGAGATTGTTTTTAAATCCCAAACTTCTACTAACTGGCGCTTTTGTAACAGCTTTTCAAGTTTTTGACTTGTTGAACTTTATCAGTGTAAAAATGTGCATTTTAGAGATGTTATAGAAAAAAAAAACCCTGTGAAAAATGAACATATCCAGCCACACCTAAACTCAACTAATGTTTTAACTTATAAATGCCACTGAGGTTAGGATAATGCATTGTTTCTTGAACTGCAGACAGCATTTAAGAGGTTCCTGCTCCTCCTTTCCATTCATCTGTGCCTTTTCATCTATTGACGTGATCACTACAAGCCACCTCAAGGCAATAATCTGATTAAAATCCAAGCCCCAAATCTCACAAATCTTGGATGAGGGCTGTTATTTCTTTCTCCCCCACTTCATGCAATGTTCTAACAACATGTAAGTTATCTTGCTGCTAATAACTAACTAGTAGGTGTCTCAAGAACAATTTTGGAAAGTAATTTCCTAGTCTTTAGAATAGCACCAGGTACAGGAAGAACACCTGTATTTTGCCAAAGCAATCATAAAGACAGACAAATCCACAAGCAACCTGTGCTACCCTTTCTTTCAAGCAGTCCAAACTCCGTATCTCACTGTTTAACAATGTTCCCTCTCCACAGTTTTGCACCAACACAGCTTGAATGTTCAATATTAAAGTTTGTTTGCTCAATAGGGATGCCTCATTTCGTAGTTATGAGAAGTCTGCTTACTTTGGGATGAAGGAAGATGAACACATTCCCCAGATTCATTGCTCCTTCCTGCAATACCTTTCCCTATTTCCTTGGAGGCAGAGGGTTTACAGAGGATCAAGTAGGGAAATATTTGTAGGAGCCACATGTTAGAATTTGAGCAGCAGATCACTGCCCTGGCAACAATCAAACTTTCATTAAATGTCAGCAACTGCCCTTGCACAGGAATCCCCAGCTCAGTGAAGTCCAGCTGATGGACAAGGAATTTAGTAGTGAGTGTAAACTGTTACAGCAATACTGATTTACACCAGCAGAGTATTTATCCCATTGGCTTCTCCAGCCAAACAATTAAGCCTGAGAAATGAGCCTTACTTCCCTTGGATGATTATTCACTTAAACCATAATAGTCAGTTACTAAATCAAACACACATCCCTGCAAAACATTTCCCATTAAACGGTTTTGTTTGTTCATTTTTCTTTTATCTCAGCCTTTAGTTGCTCAAAGGCACCCATCTCACCTGCTTTGTGCAATGTGGGGAGATTAAGAAAACAACCATGGTTGACTTTTCTGTATTTTACTGCTTCAGTGTTAAGACAATAAATGCTTTTTTAATTGTCATTGACAAGAAAAGTGAAATGCAGAACATAAAAGTGAACAAGCAGAATAAATATATTTGTGAAATTTGGCCTTTGGGGGAAAGAGAGTGTATAGCAAACATACCATAATTTATTATATAGTATATAATAAATTATAATAATAATATTATATACAATTTGTTATATAGTATATAGTATAGATGTACTGTGAGAGACTCAAAATCTTGTCAGTGAATTAAAAAATTTCACAGCTACTAAAACCTTCCAATGGTATTCACATCTTCTTGTCTTGTTCACAGATTTCAACTACTAGACTGTCATCCCCACAACATACCTTCTTCATGTGTGTTTTGACCTTCTTAAAAAAAAACCACAAGGAAAAAGTAGCACTTTTTTATGACAGAGAGGATGCATTACAAACCAAGGCATGCACAGCACGTTGCCACAATCATAATCCAGAAAAAGTCATAGCTAAAAACTATGTGTAATTCTCCATAGATGTTACTGGAGGAGCTGCAAAAACATGTTGTACTGCAATCATAAGCCTCATCAAAACAACCTGCTGCAGTGAAAACAAAAATTAATCTGGAAGCATCACTCAAATTCTAAATTTACAAATGCAACCACATTAAAATAACACTTTGCATATTGCTGAACAGTGCCCAAAAGCCAATTATCTATTTGAATCCCATTTAACATTTCTTTTTTTAACACTTCTTTTTTAATTCCAGATCTTCTGAGGACATGCCCACTTTCATCCCATCACTTCTATTCATTGCTACAAAAAGAACCAAGCATGCACTATGGAATTTGGTGACTACATAGCCCAAAAGAGGGATTTTTGATATTCAATATCAGAAGAGTAATTCAGTTACCTCTGAAAGCTCTCCCAGTAATTGCTGTGAGAAAAATGGAGCAAATCACATTGAATAGTATTGTTAGAAAGGTAAAAAGTAACTGTCTCACACATCACTCCTGAAATTTCATACACATTAGCAATTTAAACTAAAGGAACATTCAGTCTTAGTAATTACCTCTTGTTACTCACTAGGAAACTAACAGTGAGTTATTCTGATATTCTTATTTTGAATAGGGAACAGTGCTGGCTACAAAATATACTCATGTGATACCATATAAGCAATCAGCTCTTTCCAAAGCACCTACCCAGACAGGAACTTAAGGAATAGTTTTAATAGAAAACAAAACCCAAGGAAAAGACTGCCAATGGATTGAAGATCATCAGGTGAATGTAAAGCACACTTGCAACTGTAGAACAGTAAGAGTTAAGTCACAGCAGGCATTTAAAAAGTGCTTGTTTGTTCTAGCTCAAGAAATGCTGGCTAGCTCAGCAAATGAGATAAAGGTGGCTGCTCTCAGACATGTACTCGTAGAATGGTTTGGGTTGGGAGGCACCTCAAGGTTCCATCTAATTCCAACACCCCTGGCATGAGCAGGGACACCTTCCACCAGACCAGGTTGCTCCAACACCCATCCAATCTGTCCTTGAACACTTCCAGGGATGGGGCATCCAAAGGTTCTCTGGGCAACCTGTGCCAGGGCCTCACCACCCTCACGGTGAAGAATTTCTTCCTAATATCCCATCTAGACCTGTCCTCTTTAAGATTAAAGCCATCACCCCCTGTTGTATCACTCCATGCTCTTGTAAAAGTCCCTCTCCAGATCTCTTGCTATCCCCATTTAGGTACTGACAGGCCTTTAGAAAGTCTCCCCAGAGTCTTCTCCAGGCTGAATAATCCCAGCTCTCAGCCCTTCCTCACAGGAGAGATGTTTCATCCCTCCAATCATCCTGGTGCCTCCTCTGGGCTCCCTCCAGCAGCTCTGTGTCCTTCCTGCTCTGGGCTCCAGAGATGGAGGCAGCTCTGCAGGTGGGGCAGAATCCCCTCCCTGGACAATCTGACTTGCTACTCACTGATTTCTTCACAGCAAGAACAGCAGTGAACAACTCTGGGGTTTATTTTTCCTTCTTCCTCATATTTTTATTTCTTTTAAGAATGAACTTGCACTCCTCAATTCACGTAAATTGGAACAAATGCTCTAAATTATTTGGAATGGTGATGATACACACATTAGAAATCTGGATATATCACAAAAGCTTACTGGGACTAAATTTTGTTTTCTTATTTCTTGCCAGAAGATCTTTGTTTGTACAGGAAAAAAATTAAATCCCAAAGCTGTTTTCAACACACTACAGGCTGCATCTGGTTAAAAAAACAAGATTCAGTATGATTCAATCTATTTTTAATGGAAGCAAAATAATAAGTTTGAGTAAAAATGCTCATGGTATCAACCCTAATTCTTGATCAGGGTAAAAGAGTGGGAACAATATATTTTCAAATCTATTTTAGCATTAAAAAAAAGGGAATATACATATTCAAACTATGGGAAAAACAGACAACTTTAAAGAGGCATTGGAAACAACCAAAACCAATGTTAGTGCTGGGAAATGCTCTCATTAAGTTAGCACACAGAGCTTTCCATTTAGCCTCCTTCTGAACGTTTCAGTGCCACACTCCTGTTTGCACAGTGACACGAGCCCACCAAGAGGGCTGCAGAGCATTCAGCCTCCGTTTTGTCAACAGCACTGTGGTCTGGATCTTTTCCTGAGACTCATTTCAAGGGACAAGAGAGAACCAACCACTTGTCTTCAGCCAAAAGGGCCAGTGAGGAACCCAAGACTGGAAGAAAAAATTTCTTTCAAAAGGGTCTTTTGCCAGAGTTTACTTTGGTGGGCTCAGCTATTATGCAAACAGCTGGCTATTAAAATCCCATTAAAAACCACCTAAACAGTTCTTTGTGGGGAATACATTCGTGGTTTTACTGAATTTACAGGAAACTTAGGCAGAATTTACTTATTCAAATTGTTATTAGCTAGGATTAGTCCCCATTAAAAAAAAAAAAAGAAAGAAAGAAAAAAAGAAAATATGGACAAACTGGGGACTCTTAAGCCTTATCACTAATCAAATCCTTTTTCAATTACTTGGTACATTTTTGTGTAATAAGTGGCATCCCATAATTTGAGATTGGATCAATGTTGAACTGGACAGGAAACAACTTTTTGGATTTTTTTAAGCCCCCAAAAAATCTTGGTCATGTGAAAATTTGATGTGAAATGAGCTAAGAGAGATGCTGGCCCTTGGTCAAAAGCGATGACATCTCTTTGGCTATGGCCACATGAACACCTGGCATCTGCATCTCTTCATTATCCAACACTTCATGATCTGCAGGAAGGGCACCAGCAGGCAAAAGCTGAGTGTGACACCACGACACTGGCTTGGAGCACAGAAGCTGTGCTTGAGGGGAAACAACTGCCCACAGAGGTGTTTGGAGGGAGCTGATAAACAGAGAGACTTGAAAGAAAGCTTCTGACAGTGTATCACCAAGACAGGCAAAGGACACTCATCCCAACTGAGGCACAGACTTTTTGTCTTGGTGTTTCTCTGCCACAGACTTGCTTTGTACACACACTCTCACACTCCTGTGGGCAGTCATGTTTTTTTAAAATGAGACTGCAGGACTGGATTATTAAGCATTTACTCCCTGCCTAAGGATTTCATACACATCACTGATAATATAACTGTCTCACCTCACAAAGGGTGTCAGCAGACTAATTAACATGCCCACCAAGATACACAATTCCATCCTAATTATGTTCTTCAAATTTCACTTTCAAGAGCATTAATAAAAAGTTGATAAAATGCACATAAAATAGGAAATACTACGATGAATTGTTTTATAGGTTCACCAGCAATACTTCTACAAATTAAGAAATCAGAGTGCTTGGGAAACTCTTTATGTTCCTATATAATAGGATGGTTAAATACCAATGCTGGCTCACAATAAAAAACCAGATTAAATGACCAACACCCCAGAAGACTCTGATAAACAATTAACATTAGTAGAAAATAGAAAAATTCAGCAAAATGCTCTCCTAAAAATACAGAAGTACCAAAACAAGCAAAAATACTGTTTCCTGGAACTAATTCAACTGACCAGAACGCAAACAATGTTACAGCCTCTGACTCACAAAGATAATTAAAAAACTGGGGTATTGCTGGCAATGTCCTGCAACTATCACCCCAGTGCTTTCAAGCGAGTATCTGGGACCTGGATCCTGAACCAACTGAGCAAAAAATCAGGATTTAAAGTAATGTGTGGCCTTAGAGGTCACTAGGTAGGGGAACAGGGTGAGAGCAAAATAAACTTTGCAGCTCTGAGAATAATTGTGATAATGAGGTATCCATCTCTCAGAGAAGGGGTGTCTGTAGCATAATCAAGTGAAAAAAATCCTCTCTTTCAATGGAAATCTCGATCCTTCCAAATAATCTATAAACACCCTTTGGTGAGCAGTGTGCTGGAGGTTATTAGTCTGTGAAAGAAGCCACTACCCTTGCACATAACACTGATCTGCAGGTGGCCACAGCAGACAGGCCACTCTGAAACACACTAAGGCAACTTAGGAGAGCAGCAAAAGCTGCACAGCACCAAGCACTGAGCCTGCTCCTCTTCAGGGTCTGGCAAAGGCACTGATAGGAGCCACTTCGATTTCCTGCTCTACCCACAAGTTCTCCTGTCTGACTTTGGGCAAGGCTTTCATCCCTTCAAGGCCTCCTTTCTCTCTGAAATGGCAGCAAAGTCTCATAGGGCTGTTGTGAAAATAAATGGAGCTATGCAAACACTTCCCAGATGAACCATGTGTCCATCACAGGAAAACAGACAAACAAGCATGTTCAGGAGTGCTAAAATTATGAAAATCACCACGAATTAAAGAGCAGCATTACTGACATGTCCTGGTAAAGACTTAATTTATCCTGTGCAATTCATTATATTCATAAATAATTTCACAATATTTCAAGCTCACATTTGAATATGATCAAGCTGTAGAATAACCTGCCAGAGGGCAAAGTAACAAACTTATCTTAAACGTTGTTCCCTGACCCTAATTTTCACAGGTCCATGGAGAATGCTTTGTGGAAATTATTATTTTATTCAATGCCATGCCCTGTCATTATTTCAAACAGAGAATTTCAAACCCTGCAGTGTGTTACAAAAGAAGAGTGTGAGAACCTCTGCTCAAAACTCTACTCAGCCTGCTCAGGACGTGGTGGCAAATTCCAAACACACAAAATGACATGCACAGGAAGGAAAAAAACAAGCCAGATCTTTAAATCAGGATTTGAAAAGCACTCTAGATGCATGCTTCACTTCACAGACAGGCAAATCCACAATCAGTGCACAATGAGCCAGTATGTTACAGGCAAACAATTTGGGACAGGAAAGCTCAGAAATGCTCTGCTTCATGCCCACCAAGACCAAGACAGGTCTACTGCATTATTTTGCAAAACATTGTCGCATTTCTTGGTTTTCAGTCATCATCTGGAAGGTGCAGACACAAAGAATGAATATTAGACTAGATTAAATTATTAAACTTCAAGTTTCACCAGAAGTTTGGTTTAAAAGTCTCATTCAGAGGCAGGCGTGGAATTTCTGCTTAATCCAAACTTGTTTGCCTAAGCTTTCAAGATCATTAGAAAAAAAAAAGGAAAGAAAGAGGTTTTAGGAAATATAACTTCTTCTTTTAGCAGCCTCTGATCCCCTTAAATTTTGTCTAAAAATACACACTACAACTTTATCCTGTATATCCTTACTTGGGTGGATAACTGTGCTGATGTAAGAAATTTTTTTTAAGTAATTTACCCTCTAATTCTGTTCAGCATATAAAAGAAATAACAACAACAAAAAATATATTAATTCCACACCACTACATGAAAGAAAGAAATTTAAATTAGGTCAGGATAATAGAGTGCTATTGATGCACAGACACAGTAATTGAAAAATACCTGCTTTGTGAATTCAAAAGCAAATATACCTCCTTTTTATGACTCCAAAATTACAATAATTAAATAAATTCAAGACTGGGAGAGAGACACACAAAGACAGAAAATAAAAAGAAAAGCTGGAATTCACTCTTCTAGGAAAAACAAAGATGACCCTACCTTAAATAATTCAAACTCCTTCTTTGGCATCAACAGCTATCAATTCACAAAGGATATTTGCAATTAAAATAAATGCATACACATCCATTAGGACTGAAATTACCACCTCTAAGCAAATAAGCAGGTAAAAAAACCCGAGGTAAAACATTTTGCTGTATCTCTCAACTATGTTAGTTAGACTCTGTGAAATACAGACATCACCTTCAGCCTCTACAAGAAATGTAAATTAATGGTGACATATCAGTGGAACACACAGCTATTTGAGCCTTGCTGTGACTCTCCTCCTCCTCCCCATGCACACACTGACACTTCCAAAGGGGTTTTGCTCCCAGGATGGGCAGTACCTGGATGGTGCGGGTATAGGCAGGCTCCGGCCATCCCTGACCGCCTTCTGCATTCCTCAGAGGGTCCAAAATGTTGTTTGGCACAAAGCCTGTGCTGCCACTTTTGTTCTGAACCTTCCACCACTGCTTTCTGTCATCCAGAATCTGAAATAATTCGGTAAATTAATTACATTTTTTTTCTGACTTTCCTCCTGCCTGTACTTAGGCTGTGCAACATTTCAAAACAAAACCACGACTTTGCCAGGTTTTGCGCCTGCCAACAGATCTCACACAGAGAAAGAAAGTGTCCCTGAGAAACCCCTGTACCTTCCCTGATTCTCACCATCATTAATTCTACATGGTTCTACCACACTTTTCAAAAGGGGGCTCTCAAGAAAGAATATGTAAGTGTCTAATGAACTTCAGTCAACCCAGGCACGTGCTGGATGAAAACCAAGTGGAGCGAAAATCAAGTACTTGCCACCATCTCTACAACCCATATGCTGCTGGCAAAAGGAAGAAATTATTACTAATAACCTAAGTAAAGGCATTGCTCTGAGAGAGCACAAATTTGGAGATATGGCACTTCTTAGTAAAGAGGCAACAGGAGCAGGATGGCTGGGAGCAGTCAGAAGTCCGACTACCTGCCCCACCTCATACTCTGCATTTTCTCTCTTTGTTGCTCCCTCCCTTCCAAATGCATCTCACTTTTATGATGCCAAATCCTCTTGGAAAGAACAGCTCTCCACTATACCCTGTGTGTACACAGATAGTTATTTAAACACCTCTTAATGTTTAAAAGCAACACTAGAGAAGATGGAAGGAGCACAGAAATGTATTTCTAGCACGGATCTCTGCAGCACCCTTCCTAAGTCAGCAAAACTGATGCAAAACAAATTAACTGAACTTTCCATACTAAGGCAGACAAGTCAAACACATCGAAGCAAACATTAAGGAAAGCCACACCGTCCACAGGAAAGGTACCCTGAGTTTTGAGCAGCACCAGAAATTTTTGTGTTGTCTTTGCAAACAAAATTACCTCTACAATCTCTTCTTTCATGACAGAAAGCTCACTGTTGTTTCTTGCCACGAATTCATACTTGCATTTGGCGTACTTCTTGCTCTGTGCTTTATTGTGTGCTTCATAGTTTCTGCAAAGCAAAGATCAGACTATTGTTCAGCGAGACAGGCAAGCAAATAAAAACACAAAATGCCCTCTTCGAACAGCCCACAAAACATTTTTTAAACAAAAACCTCTCAACCACAATATGATGCTGCCATAGATGACTTGTTCATAATACACTGGGGTTTAAGTGCCAATAAAAGAAGTAAAAACAAAATAAAGTGGTGGCTGAAATACACAGGCCTCAAGAACTGCTAACCTTTATCAGCTCACTGCTTGCACGGTGTATGATAACAGCCTAGATTAGCAGGTGCTATTGTTTTAAAATAAACATGTACTCTGTATTTAGTTTGTTTTCCTACAGAAGGTTAAACAGTCATTTGCCATATAAACAAATGACTATACTTAGGATATAATTGATGGCTTGTGCTTTGTACAAAATTGTATTTCTAGCGTTCATCCCAGATTGTTTCAAATACATAATAGGTGAATAAATTTTTGCCATCAACACTAATGGAGTTAAACTCTAAAAAATGTTCTCCTATTGTAGACCAGTTTTCTTAATCGACCATAAGATGCCATCAACTTTAACAACTTCAAGATACTTTCTCAATTAAAAATGAGAAATAACTTCTTGCCAGTTACACACAGGATTCATTGTAGAGCAAGGCATATCACAGTAAGCTCTGTATCCTGTTTCCATGAGGAATGACCTGTCCAGAGCTACTACCTTCTTTGACACAACACTTTTTTTTAATTGAGAAGTCCCCAGCCAACTCCAAACAGGTCCACAAAACCCCCCAGTAACTTTATTCACTTGTTGCAAATTACACCCCAACAACATAAACACATACCGGGCAGTAAAGCAAGCAAGCAAACAAAAAAAACCCACATGAGTGAGTAAGTAAGTAAATAAATAAATACATAAATAAATAAATCCAAACAGCTAATGAAAACATGAAGCAATCCATGGCTTGAAATGCTGGGTCCAAGGTCACGGCTTGGGGGTATGAACACAAGATGCTGCTGCTGGTGCTGGTGCTCTGTAACTCTGGGTTCCAGGTGTGCCTGAGCAATCCAGCAGCTACCTGGCTATTGCATGGCTGTGGAGAACTGTCTCACTTGACTTGAAGAGCAGAACCAAGGAAAATCATACTTGGATTGAAAGATCATTTTGAAAGAAAGGCAAAACACTAACAAGTATTTAAGGAGAGAGTGAAAAGCAGGGGATGACCCCCAGCCTGCAGAAGAGCTGTTACAAGGCTGAACAATGTGTAATACCAATTTTTCCTGTCACCCACTTAAAATTCATATAATTTTGAATTTCTTTCTTCTTGTCTCAGAGATACAACTAATGTAGCCCTGATAGTACTTTTACTTACAGACTGCCTTTCCAAAATCATTTCAATAACTGTGTCTTCCTGTTTTGTCCACACCTAGCTATCCTGATTCCTTCAAACATGGAACTCAGCAAGAATTTTTAAAAATTTCTACGTTTTAGTTTTACTCCACTCAGCAAACATGCACATGACCAGCCAATGGCTGCATGCTTCTGAAGAGACACTAATTCTTCAAGCCCAGGCTCATCAGACAGTTTACTCTGGGCACAAATATTCTGAATGCTTCCCTCCACCCATCCTCCACTGTGTTTCTTACTGCCTATCAGATATACCATAATTTCAGGCCTCAGCTCTTCACTGCACACTGCTTGAGAGCCTAGAAGCTTGCACAGACTTACAGAGAGCTTTTCTTCAAATGACAGTGAAAACCAAACTACAAAGCAAAAAACACTACTTTGAAACACCACAAAACTTGCTGAAAATTACTCAGTACTCTTGTGGCATCAGAGTTCCTGAAATACCTAATACCCACTGAAAGTCTAAGATTCTGACACTTCATTTGCATCACCCAAGGGAAGCATGTCTTACATCAGTGGTGAGAAACAGGCACCACTACAGCAGGTCTCATTCCACAGCTTTCCGAAGACTAATTTCACCTTTCATGAACTGCTTCTTAGAAACAGCCATTTCTCAACCACAAAGGAGGCTTGGATAACTCTTTCAGTTCCAGAGAGATACCCCAATATCATCAACAGTTCAATGCAGTGAGACTCACACTCTAAAACTGAAGTGGAGGCAAAAACATTTGCATGGAATATTCTTACTCTGAAAGGACAAAACAGGTCTTACATGACAGATAAGGTCCACATTACAGGTAAGGGAAAGGAATTTAGAGTACAGACCATCCAGATTTCAAGCTGACTGGTCCTCAGACAAGAATGCAACAGGCAATCAAGTTTGAGAAAACAATTAAGAGATGACTACACTGCTGTTGTTGCTATGAGGAATAAATTCAAAGTTCAGGGAAATAATTCAACCTGCACACCACATGGGAATTTGCTTGCAAGCAGATTAACAACAGGATCTTTTAGCACACGTCTCAAAACTAGGAATTCTGAAAGGGTTTTCACCAAAAGAGTTTTATCAATGATGCTTTAACCAGCAATTTGATCTCCAAAACTTAGCTTAAACATCTTCCATGGCTCATAGGACAAAATACTTTTCACACAGTGTACATGGAATATGGTTTGGCACAGGAGAGCAGTTCCAATGCTTCTTTACTGATCTGCTTCCACAGCCTGTGCTGCTATAAATTCTCCCCAGACACAAGGCCAAGGATCACTGCATTTCATCTTGTCAAGTTATTCAGTTTTAGGATAAAATGAAGGGGGTGAGAGAGGATGTGCAAAAAGACACCGTTTGCTATGCAAACATTTCAGAGCATTTTCTGTAACATTTGGAAGAGGATGGAAGAGACAGGGTGTCACTGTTCTGAAAGCAGGTATTTATACACCAGCCCAGAAAACAAAGAGCAGGAGATGATGGAGCACTAAGTGAGCAGCTAAGAAAAATCAAACCATCAATCAAAACAACTACAGGTGAATCTCAGAGCAGACTTGTCATTCTTTGTAATTCTGAAAAGAGCAAAGAGTGTAGTTAAAACCATGAAACAAATCAGAACGAAAATCTGAACCCAGGTGGGAGGATTCTGTGCTTGCAATTGGGTCGGAATTCCACCGTATCATTTTTGACAAAAGCACCAATTTAACATCACCGATAAACAGGGTATTTCACAGAAATGATATGAAAAGATCTTAAGGACACATCTTCGAGAAGCAAAAGCAGAATCCCCACTGCTAAACAGAATCACTTCCCCCAGTACAGAGAACGACCCTCTCCAGACACAACCGGAGGCAACCACAGACCCCGCCACCCCAAGAGCAGGAAGTGGGGACAGTTTTCCACAGCACCACGGCCGCTGCCGAGTCAGGGTTACCTATCTACATGCCGGCTAACAGTTTGCTTAAAGGCAGCCACCGCTGCCCCCTGGTCCAGCAGAGGCCCTCTCTTGTACACTGTGTTACTGAATGCGTACCCATCCGCCGGGGGGTAGTCGGGAACGCCGGGAGGCTGCAAGACAAAAAGGGAACAAAGCCGCCAACTGGATTAGTGCCATCCACCCCTGCGCTTCATCCCGCACCCCCAGGGGCCCTGCCAGCATTCCCCCATCCTCAGGTGCCCACGGGTGTGCCATGAAAAGTTAATAACTTCTGCGTTTCAAGTACATAAACGCGGAGATCAAAAGGATAAGAATAAAAGAATTTCTATCCTGAGTCATCCCACTGCATTAATATTGCAGCGGATGTTCTTTAGGAAAACAGTTCTCTGGGGCAAGGGCCGTGTCATCTCTCAGATATCACCACAGCAACACAACTTATAAACAGTGGCTGAGCTGCTTGAAAAGGAACTGCATGGTAAAACTGCTCTGAGCTTCTGTTCTGGATGCACACCTCAAGCCACAAACCTCTAGCCAGCCAACAGTAAGTCTGTGTAAGAAAGAAAGTAAAATTATCCCTCTGTTGCAGGATCGTAATAGGAAAGAGCTCGTTCATGTCACACTCTCACTGAATATGGCTATAGTCCATGAAGAAATGCAAAAAGGACTGTGATAGTTGGTATAATTATGGGTTTTAATTAAGGAAAATATTCATACTTTATCACAAGCACATATGTAAGAACATTCAAAGCTTTAGGAAATTCCTTTTTTTTTTTTTTAACAAAAAAAGAGAACCACCTTAAATTCAGCATTGACACTCCCCTTCTAGGCAAGAATGATTTTAATCACCATTTCCTAAAACAAGACCAAGCTCAACAGTTCATTTTTGGATATTATGATACTGAAATAGCTCATTTTATATCCTTTCCTCGTACCATCCAGCTGCACAAGTTAGACTGGCTGAGATTCACCAGAATTTGCCAAATCTTTATGCCTGGTGTGTTGTTTTTTTTTTTGTTTTCTCCTGTGTTGTTTTTGCTTTTGGCTTATTTTTTTTCTTATCTCTGTTAATGTGGCTACAGAAAAGTTACTCGCCCAATCTCTGCCTCCAGGTGTCTGACCTGGCACCAGAGCCACTCGCTTAGGGGACTGAGGGTTTATGAAAAGCAATTAAAACCACACACAGAACTCCCAATACAAATAGAATATTCTTTAAAACTGTATTATTAAGACCTCTTTGGAAAAAGAGTGTGACCTGGCTTATGCCTTACACCAAAAGGCACCCAGGAAGGAGGAATTCATTTTACTTCACACATAAATTATTTGCATCACTTTAGCCTCACTGGACACTCTCTGGTGGTTGTTCCACCACCATTTGAAGTCCTTGTTGCTGAACTGCCTACACCTTAAAACCTCTCTGCTGGGAGCTGCATGTGTGGCTGGATCTTAAGGGTCAGGAATTTGGGAATGGAAAGGAAAAAAAAAAAAAGAGGTTTTCAGGGGTGGGAACCTCCAATGCACTTTTCCTGGTGGTAGAGCCCAGCCCAGCAGGGAGAACAGGGCCATGCACCCCCTCTCCACTCCCAGCACAGCTCTCCCCAGGCAGCCTTGGTTCTGGGGAGATGAATTCCACACCGACACACACGAGGCCAATCAGTGGCAAGAGACCAACACTTCCATTCTCATCTCATTTTTCCAGCACTCCTCATTAAACAAACTGTTACAGCAGACTTAGGAAAGAATAATTATCTTTGCATCACCCACTCCAGGGTGGCTTTTGCTCCAGACAAACAGCATTTTGCACTCAGGCAGCTCTTTCCAGCTGAGTACCTGCAGCATTTCACAGCTATTAAGCAGCTCAGTGCCTTTTCCCCCAGGGATGTGCTAGGGATGCATGGGCACAGGGAGCCAAGGTACCAAGGTTAAACCACTTGCCCAGAACCTTGTGGGAATCAGTGACAGTCATGAAACCAATGCCTGACATCCCAGGAACCAGGCACACAAACTACTCCAATGAACTGGGATAGATATATAGATATAGATATATATATTTATTTTTTCTTTTTGTGTATGTATGTGTGTCTTTCGAAGGTTAAGACAAAGAGGTTGAGTTGGCATAAACAACTACCAGTGCATGAAAAAGATTGAAGTGAAATCAACTCCCTGAAACACAAGCAACTGAAACACCTCAATATAGTCTCCCCCTTCAGATTGGTTTTAGGTTGTTATACATATAAATAACATGAAATTCTTAAAATCATCAGAGGAGAAAAATTAATGACCTTTTTTCAACACTATCAAAAAAAGTTTCAATATTGTTGTCTGATGTTGTTGTAGCTACTATTATTATTATTATTTAGAAGGAACACAATATTAACAAAAACCCACATGGAAATGTAGACCAGTAATGAAAAATGGGACAATGTTTGATGTTTTTTGGGAGGTCACTAGGGAAGGGGCGGTGACAGCAACAGCAAAAGCTACATTTCACATTACTGTGCCTGTTAACATTACTAAATGCTTTTATGCTCAAAATGAATCACTGGCAATAACTTAGTTTTTGTCACATTTATTCTTGTATATCTTGTTAGGCATGAGGCCAAACAGTGCTTTAAGTAATCAAACGTGTATTATGTTATCCCCTCTTTGCTTGGCAGGCTTTTTACCAATTTTATTTGTCTCTATAGCTGAGTAGACTTTTTTTTGACTAACAGAGGTTCTCATGAAAGTAAAGTTTCAATGTGACTGGGAAGTTTTGTCAAGTTTTTGCTGGGGAGGCTTTGCTATCTCCAATTAGAGAAGAACAACATCCCATAACAGCCAATAAAAATTCCCCAAGATGGAAAAGACTCTTAAGTGAACCTAATAAATTCTTAGGTGCATTTCCATCTCACAGCTGCTAACAGGGTACCTTGGATTAGC
The DNA here is from genome assembly GCF_041296385.1 of Aphelocoma coerulescens. Taxonomy (NCBI): domain Eukaryota; kingdom Metazoa; phylum Chordata; class Aves; order Passeriformes; family Corvidae; genus Aphelocoma; species Aphelocoma coerulescens. The sequence goes on along the minus strand of NC_091014.1, from coordinate 76,947,347 downwards.
TAACACTTGATTTAAACTAAAACCAGAATAGAAAAATAAATAAAAAATTTAAATTAAATCTTGTGTCCTCCCAACAAAAGACAAAACCTTCCACAAGGAAAACTTTTGCATGTTTAAAAAGGATATAGCCCTTTTTTTCTGTTAATTAAAAAGCAACAAAATCCACATATATTCTTAAAATTTTCACAAAAATCAAAGTTCATTTTCTGGTAAGTTCTATTGAAAATAGAATAGAACAGAATCTTGGGAAACAAGGGGCTGGCTATAAAGTTGGTCAGAAAATGCAACCTGGTTTCTCTAAAGGCTTTAGATGGGGATGCATATTTCCATTCTTTAAAGAGAATAACCTAACTTTTGCTAAATTCATGACGTTCCTTTGAAGAAAATTTTGGGACAATGTTTTTTACAATAATTTTCCTGTCAGCAGGGTTTTTTTAGAAGTAGGCCTAATCTACCTGATACGGTATTGCCCTGAGAGCACCTCTGAATACTTACAAGCAATACAGTGAAAGTATCAATATGTTAGTGAAAGGAATATTAAATTCCACACTTATGAAGAAGCAGTTTAAGTCCAAAATTCCACCAAAAAAGGGGGGTTTCTTTCGTTTAGACTGTGTGCCTGTGATTGAAAGCACTTTGGTTCAAACATTGCCCAAAGTATCTACAATCAAAATCAATGGGATCTGATAGCAGAGCTCAATCAAACTGAACCTAAGGGCTTGGACTGTCCTCCCAGCTGAGGCAGGGAAGTGCACAAGTTCAAGGAGAGCAGCAGGCAAAAAAAACCTTGCATTTTCCTAACTGCATTTTTGGTGGCTGAACAGGTATTTGGTTTCCTGTGACTTCAATGTTAAGTGTAAAGAGCTTGCACTGCCAGAGCAGGTGCCAGAGCAGGGTTTCTCCAGGCATGTCCCAGAATATTGTCCTTAGGGAGGCAGTGGCTGGTGTTGCCCTCAGCTAATTAATGAACAGAACACTTTTGCAGGACCTTACCTCACTTGACAGTCTCTTCATCTCTTGCTTCCTCTGTTGCTCTGCAACGTTTGCCACAGACTCAGCCAAGTGGTTGAGCTCTTGCTCCTTTGGAGCTCCCATGAAGTTCAGCAAAGGAGGCTCCCAACCATTTCGGAAACGGGGGACATAAGGGGGAATAAAATGGTCCTTTGGCCATTCAGCTCTGTGTGAAAAGCAAATTAGAAATCTGTGTCAAGGGCCACACAACTGCTGGTTTAATAGGGTCCCTATAAATTGAAACGCTTTTGAATTTTTATCAGTATAGAGGAGAGGCTGGGATAACAACACAGGCAGAATCACGCTAGAAAAGAGAAAATCAGCAGAACACATTTATTTATCACAACTATCCTCCCTGCAGCGCCCTGCAGAAAAGAATTTGCTCCTTCTATAAGGACATGTCCATGCTAAAGCACAACAAACAGAAGTTTTTAGCAAAGGATGGGTAATATAAGAATCAATCAAAACAAATCTAGGACTTGTTCTAACAGTGAGACATGGGGGAAAGTATTGCAATGCTCTATTTGTGTGAAAGCACCAACAAAAGACTTAAAGAAAGTGCCAGCTTTGTAAGAACACCTGAAAGCAGGCATGAAGCATGGAAGCTACACCTAAAACGAAAAATAAACAAATGCTTTCACAGACATAAACCCCACCCCACTCTACATGCTCCAAGACACAAGAACTATCATCACATTTGCTGTTTCATAGTCCAGATTGATCTTTATAAAATACTGTACTACTTTGCAGAGTTCCCCTAGCATTCTCTATTGTAATACCAAACACCTAAATGAATGCTTTCCTGCTCTGCCTTTGCACTACACATAACACTGTCCCACAGCATAAATTACTGTGTCCTCACAGTGGAAGCAGAAAACAGGAGTGTACCTTACAGTCTTTTAACAGGCTCGTTGCTGACACTGCTCAAAATCAAGGGACAAACGCTGCCAGCCAGGAGCAGTCAGCAATTCCCAGCTTATTAGCAGGCCTGGGATTGGTCAGTAATCCCTGATTTTATCATCCCCCTCTCCTGCTACACCCCACCCCAGGGTACCTCTGGATACTGAGATCAATCACGCCATCAATTCTAATCTGCATGGGTCAGTCAACTACATTTTAAATGCTTCATTTTTCACCACCAAACACAAGCTATTTCTCTTTCCATTACCCTTTTTTCAGGATGGACTGAACAAATGGAGTAGTTCCCAAGACAGGGAGCCCATTATTTTGCCCAGTGATCCATTCTCCCTGCACGGGGCTCCAACACTATGAGGCCATTTCCACTCCATCCATGCAGCCTTCCTTACACTCTACAGCTTTCAATGAACCAAATAATTAATGAAAGCAAAAATCCATCTGGTAGACATTTGTGTTCCAATCTGAGATCTGAGAGCAGGGATGAATAAACACAAAAACCGTGCTGCATTTCCAGCCCAAGTGATTGCCTACTTCATCATCACCAAATGTACTTATCTACCACAGATTACAGAGTCCAAATGCACTTTGCTAATTTAAGATTTTTCTTTTGCATGCTTAATTCACCTAATTTCAAGCTACAGAATTACCTCAAACCCAACAAATGCATAAAGAAGTCAACTTCCAGCTAAGCTAAATCGTAACAGTGAATCCATTCAATGCAATGTTTAAGGTATGCACATGTGGCACAGTTCAGTCAATTAACATTTTTTTATAATTATAAACATTTTTATAGCATTATGATGCTTGTAAAGAAGTAAGTACATTGTAAATTTTTAACTTTTAATAATCATTGGAAATTGAAAACAGACATTTGTAGCCATTATTTAATAGTTTGTCACTTTTTATTGCATCTTCAAATTGTTTTTTTAATGAAGTCCAGATAGATGGGCTGGGAAAAAAATGGTGAAGAACAACTGGAAACATGCAAGGGACAGTTCAGAAAAACATACTCCAGAAGATTATGTCAAGAGGTTCTGGATATCACTGACAAAAACCAATTCTCTCTGCATTTTCTCTCCTTGAGATCCCAAATCCAAGTGAAGCTAAAGAGTTCCCTCCCAAAACCTTCAAAGAACAGTTCCAAAGAGTCCAAATCCTAACAAAGTAGTATTGAATTTATTGGGGGGCTGGATAACCTGGTTAAGATCGTGTCAATAAACTTGATTTTTAGAGATGGCCTCTAAAATCTGAAGACTTTTGCTCACCTGGCTTTGGTCCATGAATCACCCAGGGACATCCACAGCTGTCCCTCCTCGCTGGTGACCGTGTATCGCAGGAAGTCTATGGTGTCTTTTGTCAGGAGGGGGCTGAGCACTGTGCCAGCAAGCTCTGGACCTCCTGTTGTCTGCACCACCTAAACCCAAGGATTAAAATATGTCAAGAACACACACGCTGTCAGCAAGGAAGTGGCTGTGAATTTATGTTATCTGCAGTGCTGCTAGGAAACAGTCATTAGTCATAAAAACACCACTCCCCCCAGAAGTAAAAACCCCCCTGAGAATCTAACAGTGTGTCTTCATGTCCTACAAACTAACTAAACTCTTTATTGCTGAAGAACTGTTGTTCTGGTCACCAACCATTTTTTATTAAGACCTACCCTGGGCAGTGTTATTTTTGCTTTACTGATCAAAGCCACACACACTTCCATTAAATATGCTTTCAACTCTCCTCCTGCACTATGTAGAGAATCTCAATTTTTTATAGCTAGTTAAAAATTATAATGGCAAAGTGTAACACAAGGCTAAAGATGATTTAGATAAACACATTTAATAGATGGGAAAATATGCAGAAAAGGATATAAATAATTTTCTAAAGAAAACCTCATCCTGAGATACAAACATTTCTCCTTAGTTATTGTCCAGGGACACAACATTTCAATCTTGTTATCACTGAAAAGGTTACAGAGCTTTTAAATACAAGAGTTCTGAAGGTAAACACTCAGAAAACTGTAAAACCTTACCATATGTAATGGGGTAAAGAGAAAATGAACCAGATCAGCTGCACTAGGATTTTGGATATGGAACTTCAACTTGGCCTGAAGGAATAAAACAAATGATATGTTTTAAGAAATATTTAACTATTAAGGGAATAAATACTTCACTTAAGAATGGCCATCCCCTGTTCAGGTCCACCTAAGCTCAGGGCTTTGCCTGTCCAACACCCACTAAGTGCAAGTGCTCATCCATCCCATTGCTCTTGAATCCACGCATATTTTAGCACCTCTTGTGCAAAACAAGACGTTTCACAACTAAATTATATTATGAAGAAGCATCTCCTTTGGGAATTTGACTCCGCTTTCTTTCATTAGTATTTTGTTCTCCAAATAAAATTAAATTGTCCTTCTCAACTCACTTTCTCTAGCAATGCTCATAACCATTTACAGACTTATTAGATTATTCCTGAGTCTGGCCTTTTCCAAGTTGAAGTAATTCCTTTGAGCATTCTTGTCCACCCTGCACCTTCTTCAATTTTGCTACACTGGAAAAAAATCAGGCCAGGTAACATAATGGCATATTGATGCTCTTTGTTAATGTTCTGTTGTCTTTTTTTCCCTGATGGCTTTTACCATTTGCTTGGTTGATCACACTGAGCACAGATGTCTTTCTCCCAGGAACCTCTATTACATCAACATTTTGTTCTGATTTGTTTTATGTATGAGATTTTTCCTCACCAGTCCATCACCATCATATCTATCAACCCTGAATGTCATGTATCACTTTATCTGTTATAATAAGATATTTCTACAAAAGTCCTCTGAGATCATCAAGTCCAACCTACGACCAAACACCACCATAAAAAAAATATTCTAAAAGCCCCAAACCATTAAAATTCACTGATACAGCTTCTCAGATTTCTTTTGTCTATTGATCACCCATTGGCTTTGCAGGCTCCAGAAATAAGAAGCCCAAATGTGCTTTAAAGAGTTATAGTAGTTTCTATTGCATCTTGCCATCTGTTCCTCAAACTGCTTTTGGCTACCCTTGTTCTGCTCTCACATCCAACTGTCCCTCCAAATGAAGAAAGGAGGAGGATTTTGCTTCTAATAACTTCCTATACATTGTTCCTCAGCCATAACAACCCAGCCTCAGTCTATCTGAAGTTTTTTGACAGATGGTGGGCATTTCTAGAAGCTTCCAGCATGGGGTTTTAAAACAACTTCCATTCTACTCGAAGATTTTATTCTTCTAGCTTCTCCTTTTATTTTTAAACCAGATTCTTCATTTAACACAGTTCTCCTTGCCTGACATAAAGCACAAACTTCAGGTTTTTGTTGCTCCTGCAAAGCTGCTGAAGTAAAGCATTGTTAGGGAACAACCCCTCAAAAGCAACACTAGAACCAGGTCCCAGGGGCTGCTGAGCATCAAAACAAGAGCTGTGACTTCTCCTGCACAGAAGATAAAGATTCAAAGATGCACAGGTTGTTCTCGGGGAAAAAACTAATTTAAATGCAGAATGTAGTAAAAAGAATGGAAAAAGCCCTGGACATTATGCCTTTTACTGAGAAGGATAAGCATGTTCCAAGACATTCATCCTCCCTCAAAACAGCAATCCCTTAAGGTCAGAATCACAACACTTGATGTAGCTTTTTTGTTGTTGTTGTTGTTGGGGTTTTTTTGTTTGTTTGTTTTTGTTTTTGTTTTAAAGATATTTTTAACATGTCTAAATATTTCCTACAGCCCTGCAATCAGAATCCATTCCCCATGAGGAAGAAAGAAGCTGATTTGACTCAGTGAATTCAAGAACAGTTTTCCCCATGGGCATAGCCTCCCCAGCAATTGGAAGGGACACTCAGTGTCTGACAGCAAATGCTTTGAAGGTGTCCCACTTGCTGCCTCCCTTGAAGAGGAGATTCCCACTTGCAAAAGAGGAGATGCCAGGAGAAGGCTCTTGGATTATCATCTCTGCTTATTGAGAACCTATAAAGAGACAGCAATTTGTTGGATGGAGCGTTCTGAGGCCAGAAGGTCCTGGGTAATGATGGCAACAAGCACAGGGAGTCTGATGGGCATGGCTGAATAAAACTAAATCAAGGCCACAGCTGGTGATGCTGGCAAACACACAACAGAGCTGTGATCCCCACAGACCTCCCTAGGAATCCTCTTATGACTCAAAAATCAAATTTCCCAAGTAAAAGGCTTTAAAGAACCAGGAAAGGAAGAAACACAATAATGCTGAAACCCAAATATGCTCATCTAGTCATTGTGTAGAGAACCTGAGGAGCAGCATCCCAAAACTCAGAGGCCAACTTAGGCCAGAGGTGGCCAGCCCTGGTCGGGTCTCACATCTCATATCCACTAGCAGTCACTTACCAGAAGGTTGAAGCCATGCTTGAATTTTTGGAAGCAGTCAACAAATTCATCTGGAGGTGGTGGCTTTGCACGGAGAGTAAGAACACCCTCTGGTGAACAAAATGAGGCTTTTATATATCCATTTATATGTATTTAACTGCCATAAATATTCCAGATAAACACGTAAATGCAGAATAAATTTACCATCTTACAGAATTTTGTAAATAAAGAACCAAGGCAGGAGCATATTCTGTGGTCACATCTCTAATTAATCACTCCCCACTTTCAAGCAAATGCTTTTGATAGGTTTCCCTCTGAGAATATACTGCACAGGAACTTTTGTGCTCAAATTGAGAGAAAATTACTACACTGATTAAAAAAAAAACAACCAAGCAACACAAAAAGACATTTCCTGGCTCCTTCAATTATCCTTAGAGAAACAGAATTGTGTGCAAAAAGAACTCCTACCTCCAGGTCCTTTCTTTTTACTTTTCTTAGTTTTCTTCCTCTTTGAAAGTTCAGCAAATGCTTCAGCAGCTTTTTGCAGTTTGGTAACAAAATACTCTATGTCATCCAAAATATGGTTCAGAATTTGCTATGGGAGAAAAGACAAGTAAGTGTTTCTCTACAGAATCTACAGCAGAAATACTCCAGAAATTGAAATGCCCAGACTCTCAGACACCAAAAGCTTCCTTGGAACAAATTCCATGCTGGAACATTCTGCATTTAGCTGCCTTGTGTTTTTAAATTTACATACCTGTAAAGTATTTTAAATTTTGATTTTTTTAAAAACGTAGGGCTGCTGGAAATTTTCAAAATATGTGTAACAAGGTTGTTAAGCTCAGATTGTAATTCCACAATTTGCTTCCACATTACATTTTTGCCGAGAGCACATGAAAAAAATTCGAATTATTTGAATGGACAGCATTTTCATAAAGACTATAACTTTATAATCTCCTTTAGTACTAAGTACTCAGCTATTTGGTGAAGCTCTCTACAAATTAAGCTGTTTGTAGAGAAGTGCTCTTTGAAGAATTGATTTCAAAGAGTAACTGGAGAAGAATGAACGAACCCTGGGGGAAAACACAAATACACCAATCCAGCAGGTCCCAACATGCTTTTCTCAAGACCCTCTGATGCTGCTGAGGGCAACAGCAGAGTGGAGAAGCAGAAAGTTACAAATGACACATGGGGCAACATTTCATCTTGTAAATGCCATAGAGCATGCCCAATGTTGGTGCTTGTAGGCAAGAACGTTTTAAATTATAAATAAACATGGATCCACCTGTCTTCAGAAATGATCATGTTTATTTTCCAGGTATTACACATATCCAAGCCCTGCTAAATTGATGGAATTTTTTATCCTTACATAGTTTGCTGAAATCAGTCTACTGGAAAAATTACAATTTATATTTCTAGCTCTCCACAGCAGAAAATCTGCCATCAACATTCAGTGTGTTTTTCTTTCTTTTTAAAAAAGAAAATTAAGAAAAGAAACTACCACCTGTTCATTTTTAGATCTACCACACAAGCAGAGGCTGCTTGGAAAGCTTTTCTCCAGAGCTGAGTTTCCCACGTGGAGAAAGTCTCCCCACAAAGGAGAGTTGTAAAATTTCACAGACATGAAGCAACATTTGTAGCTTCTCACTTACAACATCTCTGTCAATCCTGGCTGCTATCATCTCTGCAGTTTCTTCCTGCTCATGGTATTGTCTGTGCTTTTCATCTGCAAAGAGGGAGGAAGAGAATAAGACATGCATATATGTGGAATTAGTATACTAGTGTGCAGCAATTTCTACATAGTTTATGCTTTAAAGTAAGAAAAGGATGCTCAAATTCTACCATTCCCTTTGCAAGGATTCCCAACAAGCTGAAAATCTTGCACCTTAATGCCTGATCCTGTCAAGTCTCAAGAAGAAAAGCTTCTGTACATGCTTTCAGTCAACTTAACTGAAATGATAATTAATGAAGTTAACTGCAGAAGTGTGGTACCAGGCTTTAAATAAAAATAAAATTCAGCACAAAGTGGCAGATTATAAATACAATGTAATTGACAATCATCCCATTTTGCAAAACATGCTGAAAGCTACTCCAGTAGAAGCAAACAAGAAAGAGTGCAGCCATGGCTTTGAAGACACTTCTGATGCAAAAAATTATTAGCAAAAAGGGGTGGCAAATCTGGAAACACAGAAAGGGGAGAGAATGATGTGACAGAACTGATACTTACAAATAACAACGGCCAGAGTCAGTGACTTGTTTGAAAAGAAGGGTGACTTTTTTGAGGAATTTTAAGTTTTGCATTTTTAACCCACATTAACTACTGCACTGCATTTGTGAACAGGTGGGATTTCAGTGAATACATTTTAGAAAAGATCCACGTGAGTGGAGTAAAAGAAACTGCAGGGAATCAGATCCACAACTGGTCTGACAAGACACTAAACTAATGAAACTTTTCTGATGTGAGAACTCAAGCAGGAGAACAAGATAGCCTTTACTCATAACAGATTTAATACTGTAGGTACATAGATTAAATAATTCTTAACATTTCAGATTTCCCTTAACATTTGTAGCTGCTTTCTTTGCATAGTTGTGTGTTTTGTTAAGTGATATAGATATAATTTAATAAAAATTATAAGAAATCCAAGGTTTTTTAATGGTACAGTCTTAATATTGTCTATTAAAAGAACCCAAGCAAACGAACTAAAAAAGGCCTCATCTTATCCTTTTTAGTCTGTTTTACAGAAGGAGCTTTAGTCTTTCTAAAGAATTTTTCTTTTTAAAGAAATCTGATCAAAATGTATTTCCCTAAGGGATGCAAAAAACCCACAAACAACCACTAAACAGAAAAATCCAAACCCGTTAGAAATGTTACAGTTACAGCATTTCCTATTTAATGCTTTAAAAAAGACAAACCTAATTAGTCATACCAGCCATTATAAAGATAAATATAATATAAATAAATAACACCGATCTCAAAGCACCTTTTAATCCATGACTGTATTTTTTAATTGTCCAAAATACCTGGCCCTACTCCTGAGGAGAGCATCATTAGATAACATTACTGTGTCACTGCTACCACCCTGACAAAAAAGCCCAGATCAAAACCTGTAACCCACACCCCCACCCAGCCAGGCACAAGTGAAAGCAGCTCCCAACAGGAATCCAGAAAAATGCAAGTAAATGACAAGTCAGATTATGACAGGCAGATCTCACTCCCCAGATCAGGCAGCAGTGGCTTGGGGCATCCCAAGCTAGGCTGGGAGAATCATGGCATCAGCTGCCAGCAAGGGCAGAGGGCTGACCTTGTGCAACCATTTCTGCATCCACTTACTGGCATCATGAAAGTGGTCTTTCCAAATTCTTTCTGTTGCTACCAAGCATCATAAAAAGCCACTCTTTGGCACCCCAGTGTGTGGCAGCAGGCCCCCAGCAATACTCACAGTCCCCCTGCTCCGAGGCCCACGCCGACCACGCGGCCACGCGGCTCCGCACGTCCACCTGGGTGATGGTCCCGGGGGGCACGGGGGCAGGGGCCCGTGGGGGTGGTGGGATGGCACTGTCAGCTTTGGATATCATTCTAGAGGGAGAGGAGAAAGCCCACAAATGACATTCGAAGGAAAAAACCGTTCTGTTCTCTAGTGCTTAATCAGAGAAGACAAGGAGGCTTCACAAGGACCTCTTCGACTGCAGACCGCACTATGGGCTTGCCAAGTAAGCAGCACTCAAGAGCAGGATGTGTAAATATGTTAAACACAGCAGGAAACTCACTCCACGAGGGAGTTAGCAAACCTTTGTCACCTGGGAAATCCCCAAGCAGTGCCAAAGAACGTGACGAGACCTGCCAGTTTACAACAACAAATTCAGTGCCTTCGATTTAGCAGGTGATGCTTTTACTACCACAGGCAGTTGTAAGGGCAGGACTTGCCTTTTTTATGAGAGCAAATTAGATTTGAAGCTCCCTTTCAGCCATCACAAACTAAGTGTCTAGTCCCCTAAGTCTGGCCAGTTTTCAGACACCTTTTTCTTAAAACCCTACCAACAAAAGCAAGTTCACTGACAGATTTGTTTTGTAACAGGGGCCTGTTCATCCTGTCTTGATACAAACATATAGATGTTCCCACCTGCAATTTTCCAGTTCTTAGTGTAGTTTTAAATACTGTAAGGAAAGAGGTCTTTGAATTCATTCTGCAGCTTGATACCAACAGACAAAAAAAAAAAATCACAGTAGCTCCTGTCATACATATCCCCCATTCCTTCCCCAGAACTCTATTTAAAAACTAGACCTTCCCCTTAAATTCATCTTTTATAAACCCATATCATTCACGGCATTCAACAACAAGACCACAAAATATCAAATGTTGTCTGGTCTTTGAACACTGAATAACAACAAAAAACAATATTTCCTTTGCCTTTCCTTCCTCCAGTCCCCTTTCAGTCATCAATAACCTTGCAGCACCTCAGAACCTCAGTGAGGCAGGAGGGTCTCTCCCTGTGACCCAGTGCCAGCAGGCACATGATCCAACAGGGAGTAACCAGCACTCAGCTGCCACCCACATTTGACCTCTGGGCCTCACAGCCCTCGGAGACTGATATCTCGGATTATTTGTCCCAACAGATGTATTGACCTACATTCTTTTCCCAATTAAATCTCATTAGTTTCCCAGCACATCCAATGTGTTCGAGTCCCTCTGGATTGCCTCTTTGTGCTTATACCTGGTTTCAACAGTCCCACAAATGGTGAAGTCTGTTTATTTAATTTTAAACCTGCAGATAAAGTTAGACACAGCTCAGGTTCTGTTTTGTTTTTCTAGGAGTGCCTCTGAATCTAGGAAATCTTCGTAAATTGCACATCAGAATTTAACAGGTATCCAGAACTATTATAAATTCATTCTGAGTTTTATCCAGCAGAGACTTCTCTATCTGAGAACAGCTATTATTGAGAGATACTATCAGCGTGTAGCTACACAGTGAACTTCTAACAAGTTACTCCCATCACCATTCAGTATCTAACATATTTGTGCCCTTGCTTCTACGCCTCTGTTTCCAACCTCTCATTCCTGTATTAATCTTCTCTGAACCCAACAGATTCTTTCCCCCACATTTTCCAACTGGCAGAGAAGCTTTTGCTACCAGGGAAACAAGAAGTCTTCAGCATCATTAAACAGGCAGGCAGGAAGATTATTCAATCTTCAGTTGCTGTTTTATTTAACATCTTCAGATCCCAAAGCCTTTTAGCATAATCTTATTCACTTGGAATTATGGGGAATTTGTGTTTTCAATTTAAATTCTGAACCACTTGACCCATATGCAGAACTGAGACATGAAATGCCATTCTCTGGCAAGTGGAATTGATCTCAGCTGTTCCCATCGCTAAGGTGGACTTGGGAAAGGTAAGACTGACACCATAAATTGACAGAACATGAGAAAATTATTAAAGCAAGATAGGGCTTTAATACAGATGGCTTTGGAAGCACATTATTAGCTAGAAGGTAAAAAGCTCAAGCCCCCCAAAAAACCCAAAGGACAGCAGGCAGACCTGGAGAGCTTCTGAAGGCTGTCACCCTATTTGATGATCCCACACACTGCCAAGAAGTTAGATTTTTACCTCAGTGTTTCAAGCCTCTTCTTTTGTTTCCCACTTTTGCTGTCACTGATTGCACTTTCAATATCTTCATGAATAAGGGTAGCCTAAGGAGACAGGAGCAGAAAATATCAGGTACCAGCTACTGTGTCCAGATATATGAAACAAATATCTCACCTTTAGATAGAGAATACCTTACCAAATCCCATTTATTTAAAAGCACTGGGATAAATTATGCTACACAGAACAAAGAACAGAACAAAATCTGGGAGTTGGTATTTTTGTCACTACTCCAATCTCAAGCATTATCATCACACAAGTACGTAATCTAGATACCAAATTTGTCTGAACAGCTGTAATTACCTCAAGTCAACTGCTATTGCATAAGCTACTTTTTCCCTCTGCATACGTAATTTTTGGTTGTCTCAAGTATTTTGTTTGTCTCATAGCATAAAAAGAAAACCTGTTATACACAGAAGCAGCAAAACCACCATAGATGGCAGCAGCATAAGCATTAAGAAAGTAACTTGTAATGAAACAATTTCCTTTCAGAAATAATGACAGCCTCCAATTTCTCTCTGATGTAAAAGAAGATGAATTTTTCAGAAGATTCCCTCATCTGTACGTTCCTGCCACTCCACAACTGCAGCCTGCCTCCACCAGTGGCCCCACAAGTGAAATTTTGATGCACGTCTAAAGCATTATTTTAATAGATCTTGCATTAAATAGGTCAAGGCTTCTCGTAGGATTTAGAATGCTCTGTTACATGTCTTCAGCTGACAAATTAATTTCCTGCAAAGGCTGTCAAAGCCCAGATCTGTCAGTGTCTGGCTCACTCTGCAAGGACCACTTCTTTCCTAGTACCCTCATAATGCAGAAGTACATACCTTTTTGGGAGGAGCATGTAACTTCTGCTAGGACCAGAAGACATTGTTGAATTTAGGATTCAAGGGGATTACAGAACTTTTCAGGCTATAATGGATTGCACTACAGAATAGTTATGAGGGATACCATTTACAGAATTAATAGAAAAAACTTTAGGGGATCAGAGGAACTTAAACCCAGAAGAATTCCACTAATCCAACACTCTGGGTATTTACTATTTAAATTTTTTCTTGTTTATGAAATGTTAGAATGCCCCAAATGGTATTGATTCTTAACTATTTTTTATTGCAGAGGCTCCTGGGGTTGCTTGTAACTTCTGAAAAAAGCAGGGAAAAGCCAAGGAACACCTGAACTTTCAAAACCAGAAAAAGTTTCACGGGTAAGGAAAAAAACCCAGGGTTTGGCCACAGAATGAAACAATACCTCAGAACAAAGGGAGATCCTGGACTCCCAAGTCACGCTTACATACTCTACATTTTTGTGGGTGCACAGAGGAACAACCTCAAAAATGAAATGAAAAGAGACCAACTCTACATGCTGAGAAGCTGGGTCCAAACACACCTCAAAAGGGATCCCCACATTATTTAACATAATAACCCCTGAACTTCTGATAGGGTCCCACTTTCCTTTCAAACAGCAAGTTCTGTGCAACAAATCACACAATAACTAATCATCCTCACACCACTCTCACCACACTCATTCCAGAACTGTTGCACAGTGTGATTAACAATCTGTTGTTTCAAGACAATGATACAAACTACTACAAAGGAATTAAGAAATCCCCATGAAATTATCAATTGGAATTACAGAGAATAACTGACAAAATTAAAATTTATAACCTCAGAAATAAAGAAGTATTGCAGAATACATTAAGAAAATAATTTACACTTGAAGGTAATATTTTAATCAGAGACTAGCAAGCTCTTTCCTTGTTTTGCCCCTCCTGCAAGGAATATTTTCCCTTTCAAGATCTCTCCAGCAGAGCAGAGATGCAGAGAGGTGAGAATGTAGAGAATGTTTAATTGTTCAGTGACAAGGAGAGCAGAAAGAGTAGGTAAGACTCAGGGCTCAGATGAGTTCTTTGCAGGTTATAAAACAAATTTGAGATAAGTCAAATTCCTCTACACCACTTTTTTCAGAAGTGTGAAGGCAAACCATAGATATTTTTCCAGAGCTTTATACATTTGCAAACCTAAATTAGCAGCTACAGAGCCCAGGAACCAATATTTAGAGTAAAGACATATTTGAACGTGCATGAGGGATTCAGCTTAAATACTGGATTACTCCTTTGCAATACATACTACACTACATTTACTAACATACTGTCAGTAGTGCTGATATCATAAGTGCATTATCTTTGAGCATATTTATGAGAATAATAGTACAGAATTATTTTCTATGAATCAGCTCATTTGTCTTTATCCACTGTACTGGTCAATTCATACAATCTCCCCTATGCAAATAAGTCACAGCAGATCTCCATCAGTATCTTACCTTAATTTCATCACACTGGAAAAGATGCAAATCAGGCTTGTTTTGGGTTGGTTCTTTACATATTAATGCAAGAATTGAATTGTAGTTGCATGCATTCATCACAGCTTGGCAATGCTGAATTGTGCTTAAAGGAAAATTCTCCAGTTCATTCTGTCAGAAGAGAGGAAAAAAAAAAAAAAGGAAACACAAAATACCACCTTACTATACAGTGTACTGATCTCAGAAAAACTGCATGAGCTAAAAAGGGAAAGTGATAATAAGCTAATTAAAATCCTCAGTCTCGCATACATCGTTTTTCTGCTTGCTCCCTTTTTCTCTCTCTCTCTGAAAATGAGACTGTCACTCACAGATCTTACCTTTGATTCCAAGTCCACCAAACTGACAGCTTTGTCATCCACTTGAAGAATCATGTCTTGAGTCCACACTTTGCCTTTGGCATCCAACAATTTCAGCTTCCTTATTCCATCATCTACTGTAATCATTGCCTCTTTTCGGTCCAGAACAAAGGTGGTCAAGTGCTGGTAAATAAGACACACGTTTAAAAGAAATTATGATTGCAATTTTCCCTATTGTTCAGGAGTGTCAGTATTTAAATTGTCAGGAAGTAGCAATGCAAATTATTCATGAGTAAAAGTGCCTTTGTGTATGACAGAGCCCACCTCTAACACATGAGAAAGGCTGTTTGGTCCATAATGTCATTTTAAGTCAACTTATTTTTGTAGCTTGCTTTTCGACAGCCACTGTCATTTCCTCACTGCTCTAAGTGGTTAGACTTGAAGGCACATTCTGACATCCTTCAGGTACCAAAGCTAGAACTAAACCATGAGTTTTAATTAGCTTTCCTGAGGAGTGAAAACCTCTCTCTCTCCTGGCAAGCTCAGTTCAGGAGGTGCCAGCAGAAGCCTCCCAGAAGCTCACTGCCAATGCAGCTCCACCACCACCCGGACCCAGAATGCCCTCATCTCTTCCAGAGCTGCCAGGTAGCCTGCTGGTGGCAACCAGGATGGGCTTGCATCTGACTGGGACACCTTATGGACAGGCTGGTTACTTTTATGTGCAACACAGTAGAAAATAGTAACTACTTTTGCTCACCATCAGCTTGGAATATTCTCCAGATTCAATTAATGGCCTGGAAAATAAATAGTACCTCACAAACATCACCTCAGCTAGCTTCCCTGTCATTATGGTTGTGGCAATTTCTCCTTCAGCATGCCAACTGTGCAAGAAAACCCACAAAATTGTTTCATTTTGTTCAGGCATAAATCCACCTTCACATCCTTATTGAAGATCTGGTAACGCTCATTCAAGCTGAACCACATTTAATATATGCCTGCATATTTTTCTTGTACATAACTTTAAAAAATAATAAAAAAGAATTAACCGTGCTTTCTTCTATTACAGGATAACAGCACTTGGCAATTACAGAGAAGAAAGTAGGTGTAAGCTGCATATAATCAAAGCATTTAAAAGAAGCAAAGGGAAACAAACTCTGTACTGGCTGCTTACCCAGGAATGCTTAGATTCCAAATGCAAATACTAATTGTAATGTCAGTACAGGACCAAAACCGTTATGAAGAAACCACACAAAAATAGACAGGCAATCAGAACCAACACATGTATTTATTGATGAACTGATCATAGCACTGAAGCACTTGAAATTAGGAGTCTTCTGCATATGATCTCACAATCCACAGATGATTTAAAACCCAGCAAAAAAGGAGCTGAGAATCCGTGGTACTTGCAAGACTTGGCTTAACCCATGACACTGGTCTGATGGCAGGAGGAGAAAGTTTGAGCCAAAGTAAGGCTACAAAAGGAGGCACTACATTTAAAAGTGCTTAACAGGTTACATACAGGCACTCATTGAGTATTTTAAATATGAGGGCAGCATGCAGTAACTCTGCAAAGCAGCTTAAGATAGCAAGTCACACACTTTGCTCTTCACACTGGGGAAGAATCTGTGCAGGCAGTATGTATTTAACTGCTACATATTCGACTCACTGGGGCTTTGAGGGGTTAATGCTCAGCACTCTATGAATATTCTAATACCTCTGCTGATTATATCTGATCAGAGTATTAGTTTTAAATATCATCCAGTGTGCCTTGCCAGCAGCACAGCGTTATTCAGCTCTGCCTCATCTTTGCAAGGAGCCAGGTTCGGAGACAGGGCAGCACAAGATGTTGTCTTGATGCCCCGTTGAGAAGTCCTGGCTGTTTGCCAAGCTACACACAACTTTGCTTACATTTTTCTACATCCAAATTCGAGCTCATTACAGCAAAGCTATAGGATTTGAGACATTTCAGTGTAATCTGTTCTGAAGTGACCCCAGGCTGGGAGGATATTTTGGAAGATGCATGTGCCTTCAAGCTTGTATATCCTCAGAAAACATGTAGGCAAAAATAACTGCATGCAACTGAAAGCTGTAATTGGTGTCCCACTCTCATCTCACCTCTACGTGATACTGTGACGTTTCAGATATGCTGCTGACACTGTCTCGTGCATAGTTCTTTCTTTGTTCTAGAGATGGGAGGAAAAGAAAGAATAATTATTCATTCAATGTCTCATCCTGGTGTCTTGACTGTTTCTCAGAGATACTTTGGACAAGTTGTAGATAAGAGAAGAGGAGATAAGCTGTGGTTAATATCTGTATTTCAGCAGAAAATACCAACACCCCACAAGGTCCATTCTTACGTCAGCAATGTGAACAGAGAGCTGGTGGGTGCACACAAAAGCACTTATCTCATCCAGTGAGTCAGGACACCAGAGGGGAGCAGTGCTCTGACTGGAAACACTTCCTTGGGAAGCTTGATTATTAAAATCTTTGGCTTGCCACTTTAGTAGCAGTGTGATAAACTAGCATTGGGCTCGCTGTGTTTGCATGAACGCCCTTGAAAGCAAAAGTATTTTCTGATATATCCAAATACTTCTCAGGTTAAATCTGCAAGATGGCAAAGCCACATACAAAAAAAGACCTGACTCATCCTTTATTTCTTCATAAAGTATTCAATTCATTGAATTGCTAATGTAGAAATAGGCGTGGAAATATACATATATACACCAAAATATCTCTAAACAGGAATGCTTTTCGGCTAACAGAACACAATGCTGCAAAAACAGAAACATCATGTGTCTTTTACTCTGTACAACAGATGCACGTTAAAACAGGAGAGAAAGGATGGGGAAAAGCAAGATGAAGACACAACACACACCCACACCTCAAAATAATGACTTTAGATGAATACTGAAGAACACTTTTCAACTCTAGTGGAAAAGAATTGAATGCAACATATGGAAACGTTGGGGTTTTTTCACTACACTCATTTAAGTGCCTGATCTGGAACATCAGGAGCTTTGTTGTGAAAAAGTCACTAAGGGAGTGGCTGAGAGAGGTCTAAGGAAACTCTGGAAGTAGGTAATTTTTTTTCTATATTTCATTTAAAATCTCGATTTCTGAGATTTTCTTCAAGTAAAATAGGTGGTTTGATTTTTTTTCATATGATGAAAATTCAAAATACATCAATTTCATCACACCTGGAGTAGCTGGAGGCAAAATAGAAGTGATTTTGTTGACAGGAAGGTTAGGTTACTTTTTGCAAAATAAAATATCTAAATACTACCAAGCATATGATCTGCAGAGAGAACATCATAGCAGTCCCCCTGCAAAGGTCTCTTCTGTGGTCAGGGCTCCTTCACACAAGAATTCCAGGTGCAAAAACAGCAGTGCACCTCATTCTCAGATGTCACTTGTGGAAGCATTTGTCACATTTTATAAATACACCATTATCTCTCCCCTTTGCAGTGTTTTTCATGAAAACAAGTTTCTGAGATACATCACTGGCTTGAAGCCCCCCTCCCACGGTGACAAATGCCACTCACAGAAGAGAGCCATCCTAATCCTGTACAGCAGCTGCTCAGTTTGCTTCAGCAAGAGAAGTGTGCAAACTGCCACATTTAAGAACACCACAGATTATCAGAATTTTTAGCCAGGTGTGTGAACATTTAAAAATAGATATCTTACTTTCATTATGCATCATTCTGAAATCCCAGGGCAGAGGATCAACACTGATTATTCCATCTGCATCTACTATTTCTGCTTTTGCAGCATATCACTTAAATTATTTTTTCAGTTCATTGTCTTTGTAACCACAACACACACACATGCACACCCCAAAAATGCAGTCAGTAAAGCAGTACTGCCTGATTTGCTACCTTTCTTTTTTTGTTTGGATGATGATCTGAAGAAGTAAAGTCCATCTGTTCCTAAAGAACAAGGGGATTAAAAAGCAGTGGCTAGTTTATTCCCATAGAATTATTCACATCTCTAAGGGGATCACTTAGCAGTCTTCTGCTGTGGACTGTAAATGATACTTAAATACTGTTCAGTCAGGAAGAATATATGCTTTGAGAAAAAAAATTACTTGTTTCAATTAACAATGCACCAAATACTCAGTTTTGAGTGTTATCTTCTTTTAGGTGAACAAAAATGTAAGTTTTATGCTATTAAATTAAACAAGCATGAGAAAGCTTACAACCACTGTAAAATTTATCAATGCTGCAAACAGTAACAGTTGGAGCTGCTTTAAATAAACAAAGAAAGTCTGGCATATGTAGAGGCTCCAAAGGAATTAAAAAGAAGAGAGTAAATTTTGCAAGAGGTTCCTTATTCTGCCTCACATAAGTTTTGTCCTGTGTTAAGACAGGAATTCCAAAACCATTTGTAGCACTGATTAACTCATCCACTCCCAAAGAGCAGCACAACACTCCCAGTCAGACAGGATGGAAAGAAAGGTGTTCAACACACACTGCCATGGTGAGAACAAGAGTGTTTGTAGAAGAGACAGGGAATTCTGAGTGGTAATCAAATCTGTGGCTGCCTACACTTGAGAGCTGAGGACAGCCCCTCAAGTTCTGCGTTGTTAATTACAACATAATAGTAACAAGAACTTTGATAAAATTTACATTTAACAAAAGTCAATCAGTGTTTGTGTTAATAAACAAAAAGTACAGACACAACACTTGAGAGTCCACACTGAGAGCAGTTCATATTTACCAATTTATCTCTTTAACGCAGGTAGAATGAAAATTAGAACCTGCTGGAGACCCAGGTTACCATTTAGAGTAGAACAGAGCATTTCAGCTGAAACTGAAACACTGCTATAGAGGATCTGGAGGTGGATACTACAGCTGCACCCTGAAATTATTCACCCTTCAAAATACATCTTCTAATAGGCATCCTGGCATCAGGCAAAATTCTTCCATTGTGGAAGGGCTTGTCTTCAGCCTTTGTTTTTCAAACCTTTTACAATCCAATGGTTTGTAAGTGGGTCTCTCACCACCCAGGCTCCCTGAAACATGGTTTTCTTGGCTGCCTGGTATGAATCACACTGAAGGAAGAATAGCCCCCCATGACAGTATGAACATGGCACAGAGAAAGAGGAAGAAAAAGATTTTAAAACAAAAAGGAAAGGAAATAAAAGAAAAAGACTGGCAGCTAGAATGCATGCCTTGTCCCATGGTTTTTGCCAGTAGCTCAAAATGAAATTTCAGCCTCTGCTTTTTCCTAGTGTTTGGCTCCTGTCCCAGATTCTACCTACAACTCTCCAAAAGTTCTCACCTTGCCATCAGGAAGGACACAAGCCATTTTGCACTCCTCCTGCTGAACCCTCCAGCTCCACTGCCTTGAGAGGCTACAAAAACTGATATGAGCCTGCAAACCTGTTCTCTGTCCTCTATCCAGATGACACAAGAGACTGCTGCTCCCTCCTACAGCACTTCTGTGTTTCCACTTCCAAATCAGAGAGATCTCAGCACGGGACTCCCACAGGTTTCTTCATCTGTCTACAACTTTTCCTATGGAGTTGCCTATTGCCATTCTTCTGGAAATGCAGCTTCCATGTCTCAACTCTTTCACATATCAAAGTGACAGATTATTACCTATGAATATTCATCTGACTGCTTCTAGAGAAACCTTAAAACATCTCTTGATTTATTACATGAACTATTACTGAAAATGGGCAACACAATTTGTTGATGTGCTGAATGTAGCAGGTGTGGCTAAGATGGAGATGATTTTGGATCTGGTAACACAGGGATATTTTAGCTGTTGATGAATGGTGTCAAAGCCTTCTCCATTTCTTATTCTGCTGCCCCAGTGAGTGGGCTGGGGCTGCACAAGAGGTTGAGAGGGGACACAACTGGGACAGCTGACCCCAATTGACCAAAAGATATTCTATACTGTTTAATATCCTGCTCAGCAAAAAAATTGGCACGTAGTCTTTCCAAAGCCTCCTTGCCCAGATAGTCTGGGCATTGCTCTGCTTATGGAAGGTTGTGAGTAAATGCCTTTGTGTTACTCAGGTGTTTTTCCTCCCTGCTCTTTCCTTCACCTATTAAGCCATCTTTATCTTGATCCATCAGGCTTTTTTCTTGCTTTTGCTCTTCCAATTCTCCCCCCTATTCTGCTGCAGAGGAGACAGAGGGAATGAGCAAGCAAATGGGGAGGTCCTCAGTTGCTGGCTGGGGTCAACCCCTGACACTGAAAACAAAATAATGTTTTGTATGCTGTGTTTCACTCTCCTAATCCTCCCAATCAATCTCAGCCTCTCACAGGTCCCTTCATGCATGAAGAGGCTATTGAAGCTCAAGTGAAATACTACAGCAGAGACCTCCAGATACGATGCATAAAATTATCAAAAGATGAATTAAACTATCAAAATTATTGAGTTTTTTCCCTACACACTCTACTCACTGCAGCTCCTACATCCAGCATTTAAAGTACAGTGCAGCCTTAATACCAGGTTAGCTCAAACTCTGCTGACATGCTGCACACCATTTACATAAAGGATTTCCCCTCTGGTGAAATAAAAAAAAATAAAAGAGGATCATGGCAGAAGACATTCAAGTTAAATTCTTAACCACAATCTTTAGCAAATGCAACCCAGAAGAATTTGATCAAAATAAAATCTCTCACAACACAAAGGCAGTAAAGTGAAAAGCAGCACAGCATTTCACTTATAGGTCCTGAATTTAAGATCTACTAGCTACTAAAGCTTCCAGAGGAACAGGAACATTGATCCACAGAAACCAGTACCCTTCCTGATGTCTGATGTGGACAGATGTTACTGCAATTCATGTTTTGTGAAATTATTGAATTCACCAATTACCAGGACCAGACCATGTTTTTGTTTCCAAACAGATGTTGAAAACTACTGATTTTATTTTCATTTTTGAAAGCATCCAAAACAGCAGAAAACAAAAAGCAACCTCTTAACCAAAGACTTTTGGCCAAGTCAAAAACACTACCAGACAGTGCAGACATGACACAGATAAACAGGACTGTAGATTGCTCTGAAATTTGATGGCAATCCACACAGATATGGACTGAGAGTCTGCCCCACAATTTGTCCTAAGAATCCTGGAGTGACAGTGTAAAATATTTCCACACATCCTCAAGCAGAAAAGCCCAATACCTAGTTTACTACCATTTATCTGCATTGGACTGACTGCTGATAACATGAATTGCTGAAGAAATTGCAGCCTGACCAGAAAAAAATCTGCTTGAGGCTGAGCAAAGTGCAGGAGACGTGACCTAAACATCCGGGGACAAAGGTCAAAACTCAAGTTCAAACCAAATCTCCTTTTCAGAGGTGCAAACACTATCACTTTCAGAGATTTATGCCACAAGCTTGGCTGTGTGGAACTAGCTGTCAAAGGCAGTGTGTCGTTTAGAAGTCAACTGTCAACTTAATTTGAGAATCAAAATACTACAAGCATGTTACGTGAATGGCTTCTTTCAATGGACTCATTTACCTACCTGGGAGCTGCTTGAGAATTCCTTGGATTTGTTACACTGCAGTTCTTGCTGTGAATGAGGCATGTGAGCAAAGCAGAAATACACAGGCAGTTCCACTTCCAGCTCCAAATCACAGCTGTGAGAGTATAAACTCGGTGTACACAACACCCAGCCCTTTCTAATGCGCTGTGCAAAGACAATTTTAGCAACATCTTTCAGTTCCATGCTGCACAATAATCCGACAATCTGGATTGAGCTCCTGGTTCATTCCACCTGAGGAATGAGGCTGCTCCACACCGTGCCACTGGCTGGCAAAGCCCCAGCACAGCCCTGAGACTGCTGCACGTCTCCCCACAGGCAGAACTGCTCAAGACAGATGGAGAAGCCAGTGCTAGAACAACAGAGGACAGCAGGAGCCAAAACCCATTTCAGATGGAAAGATCAGGAAGCAAATGATGAAATAAACCCCATAAAAATGGGCAGAGGGCATTTTCCCTGGCAGTTCAGAGAGAGATTTGTCATGCAAATAGAAAACAGCTCATTTCAGGAAGGAAATGAGTGAAAACAAAGGGATTATTTGACACAGGAAAAAAGGCAATTGCAGGGAAGTTTTCACTATCAGACAGGCAAAGCAGAGATAGCAATGACTCCAGTCTGGCTTTTAGCTGAACTGCTGGTAACACCAATAATATTCCAGCCACCTTTCCCACTTCACTGTGGCCAACCCTCTGTCTGATGGCTGAAGGGCTGAACAGCCATGAATCACCTCAGCAATGGGATCTAAGGCATAAACTTCATGCCAGGACACAAACATGCCTATGTATATATATAAACATATACACTTATAACAATAAGCAATAATAAGTAGTAAAAATAATAATGGCGATAATTATAACAATAATTATAATGGTAATAATAATAATAATTATAATGGTAATAATAATGTTTATTTTAGTTTAGTCTTTACAGTGCTTGGAAGAAATTGAGTTCAGGATCAAGTGGTCACTTAGGAGCCCAGGTACCATTTTCACTTGTTGACAGTCATGAATATGTGGCTTGGTGGAAACAACTCTCAAGTTTTCCAAGAAAAGGAACATTTTGATGGGGAAAGTTTGCTGCTAATGTCACATTGTCACATTTTAGTAAAGCAAAAAACCACAGTCCATTTTACTTTTACAGTAAAATTATATGGGTTTTTTTCAGTATAAGTGACTCTATTAAACACATGAGCTTTCTGAATTAACCTAAATAATATAAAACATACATTTAAAATATATGTACACAGCAACATAGAAGAAGAAAGCTAAGACAGCTTCCTCCTGCTTTATAGGATCTCAGTCTCATAAATAGCAAATAAAATACTTCAGTTAGTTGTTAATTAAACAATAATGACAGTTAATTATCAATAAAACACTTTGTAACGAGCATTTTCAACACATTTTAACAATTCCAATGTCACTCAGCTGCTTCCCACCCTGTTTGGGACAGTATGCACAGAAAATTTAACATCACAAAGGAAGAAGAGGCACGTGTGGGATGCAGAAGAATAGCAACTTGGTTGCTAAAAATTAGAAGAAATGCCTTGAATTTGAGAAAGATTTTAGGTGTTTTCCTTGTTTTCTCCAGCTCATGTATGTTAAGGTAGTGACAGCCTAGTTCTTTATGTGTATAAAACAGAGCAAAAGTAGTAAAATGTGCAAACTCCACTCTAAAAGCTGTGCCAATACATAGCTACTTGGAGTTCCAGAAGAACTGATCCTTCTGTTTCATTCAGCTCCTGGCAACTGCAACTACAGTTTTGTGATATATCTACCAGCTACAGAAGTGAACCAAGGACAAGGATTCATTTTACAGGAGCCACCACCCAGCAGTTCCATGGCAAGCATTTTCAACTAGTACCTGAATTCAGTTAAGTACTTTGGAAGTAAAAAAATACCATTGTATACACATTTATTCACTTGTCCCCATCTTCTCCTGACACATGACCATCCCATCATGTTTGATATGAAAAAGCTCAGAGAGAGATTTTAAAAGCCCACAAAGATCAAAGGACATCGTTAAGACACTGATACTGCCACACTGCTCAAACCATGTACTCCTGAAAAATTATGATGATGGCATAAAATGAACAAGGGATCACAACACTCTCATAGCATCTCATAAAGAAATAATCTGCTACGGTTTTTTTGCAATGTCTCTTGCTGGTTTCTGTTACCACCTGCTATTTCTGTCAACACTTGCAATCAGTTTGTTGAGTGAACCCATACAGGATGCAGAAATCACTCTTTAAGTTGATCAGCTCAGAATTTTCCTCAGTTGCAGTTCCTGCCTTCAGCACTATGTCAAGTGACTGACTTCAGTAGCACAGCACTAGAACATAGTAAACTTGAACTTAGAATGGTTCACATGCAGCACCATGTTTAAGCTGAATATTAGGAAAAATGTTTTCACCAAAAGGGTTGTCAAGCACTGGAACAGGCTGCCCAGGGAAGTGGCTGGATCACGATCCCTGGAGGTATTTAGAAGATGTGTACATGAAGCACCTGGGGACATGGCTCAGTGGTGGGCTTGGCAGTGCTGGGTTAATGGCTGGACTCGATCTTAAAGGTCTTTGGCAACCTAAAATGATTCTAAGGTTCTAAAGCATGCTGCCACCACTCCCCTAACCTCTGAGGAGTTAGGGAGCTAACCTCTGAGCTCACTCCCAGCCACCACTCCAGCCAAAACAGGAGGGAGAAAAGATTACTACTTGGGATGTTGCAGTTATTAGCCACTGCTCTTTGAGCTTTCCAGCTGGTTAACCTGCAGAAGAGTGGCAGATGCACAGAGGGAGAGCTGCCTGATGTCTGAGGGGTCCAGCACAGGACCAGGTTCTCAGGGGAAGCCTTGTCCTCCCAGTCTCATCAGTCATACTGACTTTCAAAAGAACACTTAGCAACAGGCACAGATTTACAGAGCAGAACTTCTCACAGCCTCACTGCTGCTTCTACCTCCATTACCAGCACAGCTATCAGTGGGATGTGTTCACAGTGGAGGAGGATGACCTGAAAATGGTGCAATTTGGCTGGCAAGGAACATGACTCCATTTCTCCTCCACAGTGATTTGGCATTAGGCTGGAGAGTAGTGTGTACAGCCAAGACAAATACTAGCAGTTGTAGCTGGTGAGTGTGGATACAAAAATACAGCTAGCAAGAGTTTCTCTTGCTTCTTTCCAGTGCTGTGAGAGACTTTTCTCTCTCACAAAGAGATTAGCAGAGTTCTCTAAGCTATGAACACCTGCAACCGTGCAGAGCTTTGTTTATGGTACAGTAGAAAAATATTTTGACAATGGATGTTTTAGGATTTTAGCCAATCACCCCAAGGGGTGGCTGATCCTTTGTCCAATTAGACTATGAAGAAAAAAGTCTATAAAAGAGTTTGTAAAATAACCAATCAATCAATCTTGCTGCACAATTCCTGCTTGTTGGATCTCTCCTCTCCTCCCTATGGCTGCGGGATACCATAATAGGTGAGTGCAACCACATTTAGGCATTCGTAAGTAACATCACATCTGACAGTCACAGAGCCTGCTGAAAACAGCACACCAAATAGGATTCCAAATCTGCTATACCACCTCTAATTTCCATTAAATCCTTGTGCCAAAGAAGAATAATATTTTAAGTGCCTTTTGTGCTTAGAGGGGATGAAGCTGGGGAGGCAGAGGGAGGTACATGTCAAATCAAACCCACAGCCCAGCTAAACCCCTGGATGCCTTCTCCCTGGTGCATACCTTAGCTATAGGATCACTGAGTTTTGTGATGAATGCTTTGCACATTGCTGCCTGAAAAATGAGCAGGTGGGAGCTCTCTACTTAGTACACTGAGCATTTTCTAGTTAGCTTTAGTAGGAATAAAACCACTTTGTTTTTTAAGTTAGTTGACAGACACACCCACGTGTATGTACACGCACTTTCAGATTAATCTGTGTAAAATATTTCTACCATGACATCACAATCAGTATTTAAACAGCAATTTAGCACAGAAGTTTAGAGACTTTTTGCTGCCTTACCATAGAGAGCTTTTGCACTTGTTCTTGAATTCTGCTCCCTCTCCGCCTGAGCAAACGTTGGAGAGCCATAGCCACTGGAAGAAAACATTTCTGATTATCTTCTGTATGGATGTATTTGGCAGGCACTGAAAAAACCTCTCCTCTTATATAGGACTACACATACTGACAGCATTAGTAACAGAGGGAATGATACTGGATATTTGTTCCACGCCATAAATATGAGGAAGAATGTTCCACTTGGGCTGCAGACCTTTCTGGGCTCTCTTTTGTTGCATTAATACATCATGCACAAGCGGGATGTGGTATACAAACAAACACCACTTTAATTCAAGTAACAAAATTCACTGCAAAATTATAATAGTAATAATAACAACAACAATAATAATGACTATGCCAAAGAATTGGGTAGGATTTGGGGTGTTTTTTCTTGTGTCCACAAGTGTTGATAGTTTCTAACAATTTAACTGCTTTTAATGTAACACTTAAAATGACTGTCACTGTCTTATGCAAAGGAAAAAGCAATAGGACCACAAGTGCTTCAAGAATGCATCATGCACGAGTTCACCTTAAAGGGACAACAATATGAGAAGCAAGAGACAGCACAGATATCCTGCTCCATATAGGAATACATGTTCCTTGGTGTCAGATAGGTAAATTCTCATCAGTGTTGTCAGTAAGTCTGACACAGGGATCATCCTCTTATCTTAGGCAAGGTAACACTTCCAGGTAGCACCTGCTCAGTTCTGTTTACTGGGAAACAGTCTGTTCTCACAGATGGGAGAGGCAGCCTCATCTTTTATGCATAAAAATGCATTCACTCAGAGCTAACCTTAACCATCTCAGGCACACAAAGACCTCTCTGAGTAACATAACAAGGATGTCATGGCTACAGCAATTTATCTTCCTGCTCCAGGTGAGGCTGTGCAGTAACACAGCTTTCCCTTACACTAATACAGAAATCAGTCAGACAGGATCTGTCACTTTGGCTCCACAATTTGCAAACCCCTCACTCTTTTAAAGAAAATGCCTTTGTGTAATTCCAATGAGATCTACTAATCATAGCTCTAGCTGCAATGAAAGCCTAAAGAAGGAAGTACAACACTATTTTGTCCATAAAAGGAAAGTCAAAGGCATAAGCTTACTTCATTTGAGGAAAGTAACTTCCATATCCACCGGGAGGGGTGTTTGATATATGTCCATTCATTCTTACCGCCCCTCACTGGGAGAAACGACCTAGGAAAAGAAACAACAGCACGTGAATTGAAGTGTCTTAAAAGACAAAGGTTTAATACAGATGTAATACAAACCTAATGAGAAAATGATGGTTGAAATGGGAACGAAATTGCATCAACAAGCTCAATTGTTATTAACTGCATCCCGGTGATGCCTCCAAGACTTGCCATGGAACTTCTCCCAGTAGCAATTTGATAGTTATTGCTTCAAGTAATTTATAATTTAGTGAACAAAGCTATTATTTTTGACACAATGGTCTTTAGGAATAGCTGTAGAAATAAAAGGCTCACTAAACAAAGAACAACATCTACTGCAAAAGTGAACAAGATGTTCCGAATGGCAACTTTATTAGTCAAGCATGCTTGATTTCAATTCATTTCTTTCAAATGAAACTTCTGAAATGACCTTTTGATACATATTCTATGAAACATATCAGCTGAGTTGTTAGAAAGATGCAGTATCAAAATAAAACAAAATTGTTAGCACAAAAAGAAACTTGGTTAGCTATTTTGGTACTTAAGAAAACTCTTTTTTTTTTTTTTGTTAAGCAGCACTTAACATTCTGAAAGTTTGGCATGCCAAACGAAACCTTTCATATAAAGGCACTGCTGAAAAGGCCATGATAAGACAGTTTAAAAAATGCCTTCTCCTTTTAATAACATGTCCATTGAAGTTAAAACTGACTCTGGAAAGTGACTTTCATAACCCTTTCATATTCAAATATACCATGGGCAAATATTCTTTCATTTACATATATATATGAATAATATAAATTGGAATATTTCTCTACATTTCAGTCACACTGGGGAATAGTTAAAAGTATATCAGATAAAAATGTTACCTACAAAAGCTCCGTTTCCAAAGTAAGCACAACCTGCTCTGTTTGCACCAGAGGTGCCTTACAGGCAGCTGATCTCCTGAGCCCCTAAGGCAGCTCCCTGCCCCACATTAACTGCTCTCTTCCCGTTTTACAAAGAAGCAGCAGCTCTTTGACCTGCCAGTACCTACTGAGTGCCCACATCCATTCTGCTACTTTCTTCTTCCACGCAGAAAGCCAAGCAAAATCTGTGCTAAGCTCAAATTCTGCCAGTTCAAGAGACATACAAGCTGCAGGTCTTCTGTGCTGAGGACATAGGTTTTATACCTTTCTGAGGAACACCTGGCATCTCCTGCCTTGGATGCAGCTAGCAAAACTACCCAGAACAGAGGTGTATTTGACATGCCAAGTGAAATCACGTGGAAGGGTGGTGCTGCTTTTAGTGGCTTCACACATGCTATAATTTGGCTTAGTATATCTTTTTTTTTTTAGTTTATTTAATTTTCTTTGAAATCTTTGCTTGCTCCTTACAAAACCTCTTTAGTGGCACAAGCACATTTCTCTTTCATTCCCCCATAAACATATCACATAGCCAACCTGGTAGCCTGCTTGGCTGCTCTAAGACTCTTTTTATGGAGTGCAGTCCTCAGCAGCTGCCTCCAATAAATTACTACCCGTGCTGAGTGCTGCTCAATTCATTAGCAATTACAACCTTTGGGAAGCATCCTGAAATCATCCCATGACTTGAAAGGATACAAGCATTCATTTTCCCAGCAGAGTTTGCCAGCTCACTGTGCACTCCCTGTTCCGTTCCAGCGACTGCCTGGACCAGAGCCTCTCGGAGTGCTCCTCTCCAGCAGCTCAGGCTGCCACTGAGCTCTTCAACACTTCCTATATCAGCTATTAGTTCTTATCATCTGCAACCACGCTCAATTTGCTGCCCTGCTTAAGAGTTTACCCTGTGATTAGCTTCCAAAGAGTGACCAGATCCAAAACATACAAATTATCCCCACTGCTGTTTGGTATCCCCACTTTACTTCTCACCCACACATTGTTTAAGATAGCACTTGTTTAATACTTTGGTTTGTTATAATCTTTTATGGTTTGTAGTCTTCTTCATAGCCCTATTTATAACAAATTTTGCAACTATCTGCCTTAAAGTGAGATCTGGGGGGGGGAAAAAACCCCTTGGTTTAAAAATCTCTCAGAATAATTCCACTGCTCTGACATCTTAATCTGACAAATACTTGGTTTGTATTTGTATTCACTCAATTTTATGGAGGTGGTGAAAGAGATATTTTAAGTAGAAGGAATGTAATATATTAGAATTTCAAGCTTCAGCCTTTGAAGTCAGCATGACACGCCGAGTTTTAAAGCAGCAAGGAAGCTGAGCAGCAGATTTTCACATTGGGCAAAGAAAACATCTCTCATGACTAAATACTTGCCCACTGTAAGGCATAACACCACTGAAATACAAGAAGCTTCAGAATATTTTGAATGAAGAGATACTGAAAATCTGAAGCCAAAAATTTTGACTATTTAAAAAAAAAAAAAAAGCAAACCAGCAAGCAGCTTGTTCTGCCAAGCAAACACAAAAGTTTTAGTCAGCTTTAGCTGATATGCAAACAAAACACCACTTGCTATTAGATAGCTGAGTAAAGCCAACAATATTTCCTGTCCCTCATGAAATTTTCCAGTGCTGTTGAAATGCCAGGACAGCTACCTTGACATGACAATTTCAGTGCTATTGCAATTTCATGCAATGCTTCTGTCACTTGGATCAAGAAAACTCCTGGATGTGAATACAAACAAACCCTTTACCATAATTATTTATAATTAGTTCAAATATTTATAACAGCATCAAAAAGCTGCTAGTGATTCCCCAAAATTATCAGGCAATTTGATCGCATTCAACTTAAATGTTTCAGAAAAAAAAACATTTTAGGAAAACTCTTTAGTTGTTTTTTGGTTTTGTTGTTTTTTTTTTTTAATTAAGTGCATGATGAAGAAAAGTGAAAAACCACAAAAGGGTAACAGTATGTGCAGGGCTTTATTATTCACCTGTGAAGCTTTCTCTGCTGTGTTTCTCATCTCAAATGCTCTTTCATCTCTTATAACCAGTCAGTCCTGTAGCAAAAGTCAACCCCTGCACACTGCAAAGCCATTGTCAACCAGGAGTCTATTAATAAACTCCACTTCCTCTTTAATCTTCCCTTTCACCTCAGCCCAGCAATTCACAGCAGCCCATGGTGGTGTCCTAGACTTAAAAATAAACATCCTCCACAATTAACTGTACCATCCCTCTTTAATTAGGCCTGAAATATCAACAGTTTATTTGTGAATATGACCAAAAATGGTCATGTCTCAGGATCCTGAAAAAAAAAAAAAAATCATGCCTGCTCTGAAAAAGAAATAAACCAGGAAAGCTAAGTAAGGTTTCAAGAAGAAAAGAATAATAAGAAAATAGATACAATAATAATTAATAATAAGACAAATACCAAGGTATTTATCTTTAAGTTTGTTAATATATAATTAAAACCAGTAAAAAATAGTTATAAATATTATATTTTGAAAGACAATAAAAATCCACTAAATTGTCTCAACAACAAAAGAAATCCACTTGGGGACTTCCCTGCTGCCATCAGCTTTATTTTTGAAGGGATATTGATAGTGAGCAGCTCTATAAATGACAAGGGTCCAGCCTTTATAACAAGACAAACCACTTCTGAGACAGATGTACATTGGTCCTTCAGTGGTCAGCAGTTACAGGTGCTAATCCCAAGCATGGGGGGAATCATGCCAGTACAAAATATGGTTATATCACTTATAAATACTCTTTTTTAAAAACGTCAAAATGCAAAAATATTCTTTGTCTTCCTCATCTCGCAGCATGGCAGCCGTGGGAAAATGATGCAATTTATGTGGTACATCACCAACTCACACATCCTGCCAGTTCATTTCCTAACTGGAGTCTGAAAGTAACAAAATCCCCCAGCTTATTTTAAAAAATACCCCCAAACACCTTTTCTAGAAAGGCAGAGCTGTATCATTAAAGAGAAGTAGATATTTTAGAGCCTGGTGCTCTTTTCCACTCACCCTGAAGCGATCAGTCCCACCCAGTGGCAGATCACAGTATCTTATGGAAACCAAAAGAGAAACAACTTACTGATGTGGATATTTTAGAAATTATGGAGGAGGAAAGGCTATGGAGAAAAAGATGTACAGGAAGGAACAGGAAAGCCAATAATGGCTGGAATGATAATTATCTACTGGTTAAGAAAATGTCATTGTTATCACGTACCCGCAAAACCCCCCAAAATTCTCCCCCAGCCAAGGCACAGGCTGTAACTCCAGCCTAAACAAAAAGCACTGGACTATTACCAAGTAACACTATTCCCCAGTGGATTTGGGAATGTAGCAATGTCAGATAAGGACACTCTCTCTCCACCCTTCCCCTTTTAAAAGTATTACAGAAGAACAAAACAACAGCAAAAAAAAAAAAAATCCACGTACTCATAGCTCACTGTGCATTCAATAAAAATGTCTCTTCTGCTGTCCCACAGCTTTCAGCACTGCTGACCTGCAGAATGTTACAAAAACTGTTTAACTTGCCATTTTTCATCTGCTTCTTCTCCAACCTCGTCCCGTTCACCCCCACACACTTTCCCTACTAATTTTTGAACAGTATCTCCTCGTGTCTACCTTGTTGTTCTTGATGCCATGAAGATTTTTGCCTTTTCTTTTATATCCCTGTTATACCTTTTTACAGCTTCTGTATTCCTAGTGCTTTTTGCCTACATTCTTGGACTTGGTTGTCAAGCTGAGAGACTGAACATCTCAGAAGCTTCATAGCTAGAGATCAGTGTGCCCCAGAGCCCAAGGTCCTCTCCAGAACACATTCTGTAAACCAAGATAGAACCATCCAGGGGAAGGCTCCTTGGGGAGGGGGGCTCACTTGAGCCTCTCATTGGGGAATCTTTGATAGATATGCTAATTAGTAACACCTATAATGTTACACCCAATGTTGGGGGAGGGGACACAGAGACTCGGCGGGGTGCATCTCGATGCATATGACCTGGATGTGTGCACCTAAGGATCCTTAAAATAAATCCCAAGGTAAAATCCCTTTTCCCCTTCTAACCGTGTGTGACTCTTGATTTTAAGACCAGGAAAAGGCATCATTCTGACCCATCACTCTCCTATTTGTATCTTCACTCCAGCCACAAATCTTACAAATGGGAAACTCCTGACAGAAGTACATCCTGTGGAGCCAGATGAAATGTTGCTGCTGCCCTCTGCTTCGGGACTTGCTTCAGAGCACAACCAAGAGCAAACACGAGTTCAGCTGGTTGTAAGACATCTTGCCTTGAGACAAACACCATAATGCACATGAATGCATAAGTAAGTAATACTTCTGAAATGATCCCTGGGGATTTTCCATCCGTGCTGCACTGATACCAGAGTTTCTCTGAGAAAAACTGCTATCATTTGAGCTGGCAGCAGCTTTGTTCTGTAATGTTTTCAGTTTCCTATTAAGCAGATTCGGAGCATCCAAAAGCTGGTAGAAAAGATGAAGGCAAAAATCAATGCAGAAAATTGAAAGCCAGGCCCTACAAGTGCTGCAGTTTCAACACGAAATAGATGAACTTGATTCACCACCACTGTGACTGTTGTCCCCTTGGCCTCTCTCAAGCCACTCTACATTCATGAGGGGGGTTTTGAAGCTTTCTGAGCTGTACAGACTCCAGTATTCACTCCTGTGTCCAAGCACCAGGAAACACATTAATACAATAGCCACAATAAAATAATTTTGAAAATGCTGGGTGTTTTCAGGTCCTCTACGTATTCAGAGCAGTTGTCCAGCATGGCCATTAGCACTAATTATATTGCATTTTAGTTTATGCAAATCTGCACTGAGTTGCATCGTATTTTTAGGTTTTAGTGGTGGATGCAGTGTTAGCTCACTGGGGTTCCTGATAAAGAAACCTGGGGGTGGGAGGAAAGGACTGGGTGTGTCTCCCTCTCCTCCATGGATTCTACTCCTTAAAGAAAGCTGAACTTAACCCCACAATATTATCTGCCTGTTTGGGTAAGGGGTCACAGGGGTAGAAGCATTTCAAGCAACTAAAGACAGTGACAGACAAAAAATACAACTCTGGCCAGGCAGGGGACAATGACAAGGCACAGAGTGCCCCGGAGGGATTTGTAAGTGTATTCACAACCTTCTCCACAGTGCAGGGCAGCAGACAAGCTCGATCACTGCTGGTTTTGCCAGTTTCAGAAAGTGTTTTGATTTTCACTGATGCCTTCTGAAATCTAATACTTCTCCCTCAGTCCTTCACTAAGGAGGAGGAGGCTAAGTTCATTAGCAGCATTCCTTTCAGCAGGAGGGATAGGATGAATTTATTAAGAAAATTTGTTGTCATAATTATCGACCAAAGTAGAAGACTTAATATCAGAACAGTAATTGTTAGCTAAAAGAGAAGGTTTCCATTGGAAAAAACTAACAAGATAAAAAATGCTCTGAAGTCTTCTTTTTCCTACTCTGATATTTTCCAGTGATTCATTGTTAAAGTAGTATTCTAACAATACAATTAAGATAGCTATCTTTTATTTTGACAAAGGGGAGAATTATGAAGAGCAACAGGAAGAACTAAATGAGTAAACTTCAGACAGATCATGTTCATAGACTTAGTCCTTATTACTGCCACACTACTAAAGACCCTGCTTGAAAACAAGTTCTTATTCTGGCACGGCAACCTACTTCCATCCCTTTCACTCAGGTCTGGGCCATGCTTTATAATTAACCATACTGAAAGAAAATAAAACAGCTTTACAGATACAAAAGATTCAAAGACTTAAAATCCCCATTGCAACAAAGGAACGTTAATAAATATGCCAAGCACTGAAGCCACCACTCACTGCTATTTTTAATTAGAGAATTAACCAACTCATCTAAAGCAACATGAGTATTAATTACCAAGATCAAGATCATTATGCAGTCCTTGCAGAATGTATCACCACAGCTGGAATACCTTGTATAAAAGAAAAAAGAAAGGATAAAAAACCCAACCCAAAACCCCAAACAAAAAACCTTCCACACACAGAGAGCAGTCTAAAGAGGAAGGTGTCTATGGCATATGAAGGAATTTGCAGAGGAAAGCAGAAAAAAGGGATCATAATGTACCACATACATCAGTATTTTTGGTGAGTCTACCTCAAGTAGAGTACTGAGCTGGCAAAAGATACTATTTTTACTCATAAACCCCAATTCCGACATGGTTGCAACAACATGCTCAGTATCTCCACTTGAAGAGAGATGTACAAAAACTTGTCCTGGTTTGGGTTTTTGGTGAGTTTGTTGCTTGTCTTTTTTTTAAATTTGAAATTTTTTTTAATAAAACCAAAACCAGACAAACCAAAACTGCCTTGGTATCACTGACTGGTGAATTCTGCTGACCCAGTACAGAAACCACTGCTGTATTTCCCTTCTTCTTACTCTCTGATTTTTTTTCCCTTTATTTCCTTTTATTCTTTGATACATCATAGTTCAAATAAGATCATTAGATTTCAAAAGAGGGCACTCCAGACACTAATTTGAAAGTCAGTTTGCTGTGTACAGCCAACAAGCCATCACTTTAGAAATGCAAACTTCTAAAAACTTCCAAAGCATATAAAGATTAGTAAAACAATGTCTTTAGGTGTTGTCTGTTGTTTTAGATAAAGTTTTCCTCTCATTCTGGTCAAAAAATGAAAGAACTTCCAACAGAGTTAAAATATTGTTGTGAGTTGCCCAAATGAAACTGGTTTAACCACCTCTCCACATTTATTTTTAAGTTAAT
Organism: Aphelocoma coerulescens; assembly: GCF_041296385.1. Lineage (NCBI taxonomy): Eukaryota > Metazoa > Chordata > Aves > Passeriformes > Corvidae > Aphelocoma > Aphelocoma coerulescens. The sequence continues at coordinate 76,912,376 of NC_091014.1, read as the reverse complement.
AACCGTGTCATGACACAGGGACAATATTAAAGTTGGCGTGGTACAGATCATAACAAAAGCTGAACTGAAACCATATAATGACATACTCCAACCAGATCATAAAAATTAACATGAAGGAGGAGGAGGAGGGGGAGGAAAAAAAGACAGGAACACTCATCAATACCTCTCTGACTTAGTTTAATAGAAATGTGGCAAGATTTAATTCTTGTTTCCACAGATTTGCTTTCTTCAGTTTTGGCGAAGTTACTGAAGTCCCTCAGCTGCTCACACAGAGAACCAATTCCTACGCCGGTAGTAGGTTATAAGCTTGAATTAAACAAGACAAAGTTGAGCAGGAGCAACATCCACTGGCTTCCTGATCATCTTAAACACCCAGGCTCCAAACCATTGTGGACCACCCACTGATGGCACTCCTCGATGGTTTAGCTTTGTTTATGGAATCTTCAGCTCTTCCACCAGTAAAGCGCTCTGAATGCGAAGTCACGCGTATCTGAAAGGCCTCAAACCTCACTAAGGCAAGGGTTCATATTCCCTGTCTTGCTATAAGAAGGGTTCCAAAAGAGTAAATCAAAAAGGCAGTTTCCATGCAGTTCAGTGAGAACAGAAAAGGCTCTGTTTAATAAAGATGAACAAATACGTACGATTTAGGAGGAGTTATTGATCAGACCACAACAAATCAGCAATGCTGAGCAGAAGGGTAAACTCACAGTGGGGCTCAACAGCAAATCTAAAAGTTTAATTTTAAAACTTAATAAATGAGCACATACTATTCTAATAATGCTGAGGAACTCTTCAAACTTCCCTAACTCAAATAATATGCAAACAAGGCTTCACAAGACTGATAGGCAAAACCTCATGACTTTACGTAACACAATCTAAACCAAACATCACCAACACAGGTTTTGGGGATTAAACAAGTTTTTAATGCCAGAAATGTTAGCAGTGTATTCATATTCTCAGAAGTCATTTAAAATATTCCCCTAATATTGTCAATGTACTTGCAACATCATGCTTATATGAAAGTAACATATGATTCCTGGGAAGGATTTGAATTAATTCCAAATCCAGTCAGCAAGCCTCCTAAAAGGGACCAGGTTTTCATTTGTCATACACACATAAGCCACATAAGAAGTAGAATTTGTCCTCAAAGGCATGTGGTTATGAAGCTGCAGTGAATGGCAGCAACAATGGCAATACCTGTGAGTCAAACCCGTGCCCTACTTCAGCACAGAGGTTTGACTCTGAAGCTGGTTCACAGACACTCTCAGCAGAGAACTGTATGTTTCCTTTAAAACTTACCCTGTGTTACAGGAATCTTATTTCTTTCAAACTCTGGGGCCTACAAAAAGTACTTTGTCTTGAATCTGTGGGGGAAACTGCTGCTCCTGACTTCCCATCCAGAGCATTACCTCTTGTATTTCTCATTACTAGTAGGAGACATCATGAGAAGGGGCCTACATACACAGTGTCCACATGGTAAGGTAACAACAAACCCGTACAGACTCTGAAGATGAGGTAGAAGAGACAAAAGGCAGGGAAAGCAAATTAATTTTTAAATAAAATTGGAGGATAAGTTGCACTATAAGCTATTTTAAATCCTAGCAGCAGCAGTCACTGACTTTTACAAACAACAAATTTGTTCAATTTTCCCATCTATGAAAAAAAAGAACCCGTAACACCATCACTGACCCAACTGAGATACTCAATTTAATACTGTCCAAAAATACAATTATTTTGTTGTCACTGAAAAACATGCACTGGAAAAAATATTTTTCAAGGGAACATGACTTTTTATTTTTCTCCCTTCTGCTTTAAATACCTCCTTGGCACCAATCAGGAAACCCAAAATCGTTTCCTACTCCACTGCAGAATGGAGTAGAGACACGAGAAGAGCTGTGTGACTTTGCTTGCACAGAAGAGTGAAGTCAAACAGTCTCTATCATATAGCACTTCCCTGATGGTTTTTCCTTCTGAAGCATGAATCTGAAACAATAAACTTCAAGGACAACTCCCGCTCACCTGAGGTTAAAAACAGGCATGTGACTGCAGTAGGATGCGTGACCTTGACCGTGGTCCACACAGCTCTCAGCACTTTCAGACACACAATAACTCACCTGCATCCCAGCAGCAGCCGGAGAGATGTTTGCTGGGGTCACCAAAAAACTCGAGCATCAGTTTTTGTTGGCATTAATGTGCACATAACCCAAGAAGAATGTATTGAAATTCAGCAAGTAAACAAAAGGCGCTACCTTAAACATCGGAGCTGAAGTGATCAGCCCACATCGGGGCCACAGTTATTCAGCACAAAGTGAGTCAAGTGTAAAAGAACTCACTGAACTGAGGTCACAGCTGACTGAAGTCACACCCTGCCACAGTATTTACAGTGCACTTATGTAACTCAGCAATTGTTTCCTGGAAGCAAATAGGCTGAACAATAGCAGATCCCACAATGTGCGGGAAGAAAATAGATTTAAACTTTCAGTGTTTCACCTCTCTGGTTTTCCAGTAGCAATCATTTATGTTTTGCTGTACAGATACAATTTTCTCATCCATTAATCTGGGCCAAGCCCTTCCTTTATGTGTGTTTCCATCCAAGGAACATATATTCAGCAAATGTCATATTTTTGAGGCTTTTTTTTTGTTTTGTTTTAAATCACCTGAATCAAAAGCATAACTGTGATTCTTTTCCAAATCAATTCACAGATTCACATTTTCAGAAGCAGGCTCTGCTGTGAATGCCCAGGCTTGGCAAGTTTACAGGCTTGACTTTCAGAAGTAAAAGTATATATATACTTTATAAACTGTTAATGCCTTTACAATCACATACCAGGTTTCCAGTGATTAAGGATGACAAAATTAGAAGCCTTTATAAAAGATAATCACTGCAAAATGTGTTTGCCTGCAATTAACTCAAATTATGGAGTTTGACTCTTCACATTATCACAAGAAAAATTTTCCCAGGAATTTATCACTGGTTACCAAGCCAAATTTACCAAACAATTACTAGAAAGGGATTCTGAAATGCTACAACAGGTATTTTATTGCAATTTGCTCATTCATTCAATTGAAAATGTTTGCTGAGGCATTTTTAATATCAAATTTTCTTAAAACTAATGTCAGATAGTCTGGGAGAGAAGCCCTAGGTACCCTGCCCCCAGGAAACCTCAGAGGAGCTACACTTTTTGGAAAGCTCCCATGTTTTGAAGGAAGATAATTTTCAAAAATCTTTCCGAACATGAATTTATTGTTCTTCAACTGGTGCTTTCATTAGAAATAAATGTGTGTGAAATAGGTGTGGGCAGGAAGGTAAAAAAGAGAAAGGGAAGGAGCTAAAAAGCCAAATGAGGTAATGCTTTTTGATCCTTTCCTGGCTGGAGGAGTGACAGGTGAGGCTGGGGAAATTTGACTGCGCCATTCACTTCCAACCTCTACAAGAACTGCTCTAGACGTGATTGTTGTGATCTTAACATCACTTAAGAAGCACTCATCTCAAATCTTCCTTCAGGTTGCCCTCCTACAGACCTCAGAAAGATTAAATAATCAGGTTTTTAAGTTTCAAGTCGAGTCACCAATTTATGGGGATCTTGCACAAACAACCCTCACTGGAGACCCTGCTGCTACAGGATACCACCAAACCTCAGGGGCTGCCCAACTTTGAATGGCAATGACACAACACCAAATGTGCTCCAGCTTCAGCTGGAATTAGAAGAATTACCCGTGGAGACAGTCCTTGGAGCCATGAATATTATCTTAAAAACTATTTTCCATAACGCCCTTATCCTCCTGGCTACACCCATGTGGCTAGAAAAAGTTAGAGCCCTGTGAAAGATGCTAGAGGGAAGGAATCCATAGAAAATTTTTGAGGGACAGCTACAAACAACATAAACAGAGCTTCCTCCCACAATCTAGGCAACTAAGAAATGATGCTGTTTATTACAAAATTATGCCAGCTCCTCCAATGATTAAATTTTGTTTCTAGAGCTCTGAGCTGCCTAAACTGGAATACATTTTCTATTCTGTGAGATTGAGAAGTGTATTTTTCCCTTTTCCAGAAGGCACACTAGATAAACTTTAAACTTGTACCCAGTTTCAAAGGAAAAATATTTGTCCTACACAAAGCCTCTATTCAGCGACCCTGTTTTTACTACAGTAAGAAAAACAGCTGTGCCCTGGGTAATTTGTTCATGTATGCCAATAAAAGCACATTGAACTAGAGCCAGCACTTCTAGCAAGCTCCCAAAGACTTCTGAAGAGCTATGAAAAGCAGAACTTTTTTTCCCCTACTTATGCTTTTTCTATTTGCCATTCCCAGAACTTAGTACTTGTTTCCATTACATTTGCCTTTATGTTGCTGTGAGAAGCGACTGAAAGAAAAAAATAAGACCAAAGAATAAACCCAAAGCTTTCAAAGAAGCCCTTTTATGAAAAAGAGCTTTCAGATATCTTCATACAATGTTTCAAATGTTAAGTGAACTCCACGCTATTTAGAAATGATAAGAAGCTGAAGTATACTCACATTTTAGACATGAAACATACAAAGAATTAAGGAATATACTGACATAAATACTTGTATTTCTATACTTTCATGAAGGAATCTGATCAAGAAACTTGCTGCTGAACTAGGGCATGTCTGTGACGGACCCAGAGTTAAGAAGAGCTTGGACAAAATTATTAGGAAGTTATTCAGGACAAAGCAATTGCCTGTCCAATATGGGCTTCCCCAAAACTCAGTGTTTTTTGAAACGGTTTCGCAAACAATCACAGAAATGGGGCTGAAAAGAAAGGAAGGCATCTCACATCCTTAAGGCAGGAGCAACTGTGCCAAGGTAATTCCCAAAAAGCAGTACTCCTCAACCTCTTCCGTGGGCCTCTAATGAGGGCCTGGGGAAACCCAGGGTCTCATTAGCCATATGCTGGAAAAGTTTTTCTCAATAAATAATCTAAATCTGTGCTACAATTTAAACTCACTTGATACTGCTTCCATCCCCAACACACCCAAAAAATACATTAGATCCTTAATTTTAGGAAAAGAAAAAAGGAAACAGCACGCATCAAATCAGTGTTAAACTGGGCTTACAAAAATATCCTATTCCTCTGTCTTGTTTGATCAAGAATAACTGGCTTGCTGCTACCTCCTCTCTCTTCTATAACTTATCACTCCCATCAACACTGCAATAGGCCCACAAGGATGTCGTCTCATGTGTATCATCTCATATGTTTTTCCAGCTAGGCAATCCAAAGTAAGCAGATGTCAACTTCTATTTTCCCTCAGGAGCCCACAAGGCAAGTTTCAGGGGGAACAATATTGCAGTTACTTCATCTATATATTATCTTTCATTATCTCAGTGTTTTTCTAAACCATATCCCTTTGCTTCCTGAACTTTGCATAACCTCTACTCTTTCCTCATATTGTTTAACACAGCCTTATGCTTTTCTCCTCCTTTTCCTTTTTTTCATGCACATCCACAGCAGACTTTCTGGGGAAAAAAAAAAAAAAGTTATTCAAGAAAAAATAATTCAAGTGTAGACTCAAAAATAGTTCCTGACATTGTTCAAAGTCTTTAAGATGGGGACTCAGCTTGCCATCCGCACTCTGACTGTCCTTCATCTGTTTGACTGGGTTGGATGATCACTGAGAAAATTAACACTGACAATTGTAAATATTGCCTTTCCCAAGAGAGACACCAAAAGAACTAGAGGTAGAATTTTTTTTTTTTTTTTGGTAGTAATTTCTGTTTCCCAGCTATTGCATTAAGCTTTCTGAAAACTCAGTCACAGACAGGTTTAGGTGAAAAGGCAGAAGCAATTACCGCTCTAATTGGCTGTGCCCTCTTTCTGCCTTTCCAAGGATGCAAAAACGTGATGGAGAACTCTCGACTTCTTTGTAGGTGCCAGTTTGAAATCCAGGGAAGAGGAGCAAGCTGCAACTTGCAGCAGTTGAGGGTATGGCCCAAACAAGACTTAGCACAAAGATAAGGTATTTTAGTAGGACAGCAGGAAGGTTGTCCTCTTTGTCCACCCATGAAGAGCTTAAACAGCCCCCATGTGTGGGCCTGGTCTGGGTCACACTGAGCTACCTCCTCCAAGAATGACCTGGTGGGCCAACCACGTCACCCACTGCAGGCATGCTGTGGCTGTTTCCTCATCAGCCACACAGGAGGGCTGGTGGGAGCACAGCCACAAACTGGGATGTGGCACGGTGTGGTGGGAACAGAGCGCTCACCGAATCATTCCCTGCCCGTGCACAAGGTCAATACTCCTTGCCAAAGGCATCGGCACAATTAATATCTAGTCAGGCTGGCCAAGCCACCTTCTTGCCCTTTGTTGAAGGGAAAACAGCACAGCTGCAGTCCAGAGCACTGAAGGTGACATTTAGGCAAACTACAAAAGAATTTGCTTCCTTTGCCATTATTGAGCTTTGTGACTCAGTTCTTTAAAGCACCCGAACATCTCAGCCAGTGCCAGACTCTCAGGTGGTGCTGTTAATGGGAGATATTCCTATCCATTTTCTCTGAACAAAGGTAGAAATATGAAATAAATCACAGCTCTAATCACACTGGTGGGTCAAGGATTACAGAAATTAGAAAGAGAGGAAGCCATTGGATTCAGCCCTTCTACAAGACCATCCTCCTCGACACAAGCTTTCCAGTTTTACTGCTGGAGCAGTGCCTCTTGAAAATCTTAGAGCCAAATGAAAAAAAAATGCAGGTGAGACACAGGATTTCTTGTGCTGGCAGAAATGTAATGCTGAGGGCACAACCACACTGCAGTTCCCCCTCCTGCCACACTTGCACAGCAACCCTGTCACCCAGGAGTTTCTCTGGAACTTTAGGAGGGGCCCTCACAACTGGATTCTCACACCCAGCTAAACGAAAGAGAGGTTTCAGCTGACAGTTTTGAGAAAGTTTTTTGCCAAAACCCACACTTATTTGGAATATACTGAGAGCTTATTATCTCTGGATGGGGAGAAAGCTCACAGAGCTTTAGGTTCCAAAAAGGGCACTTGTGGTCAATAGTCTCAAAACCCCTTTTTGTTTCTGAAAGGTCAAGCCCTGTTGCCCTCATCCTCCTCAGTGACTCTTTCCCCAGTGAAGTACAGCTCTTTTTCTAAAAGTTCCCAGATTATTTGAGTGCTTCTGCTTGGAACATATTAGAAAACCATAGATTTTTGTAAGAGGGGGGAATCCATTACTCTACAAGCAGGGAAATCCCAACAGATGCCCTAACATTCTTTCCTGCTGCCCAGATCGATTGGTGAGCACCAGGGGCTCCTGTGTAGCTCACTCCTGCCAAATTTTAGCATTACTTAGCAGATGGCTACTTCTCACTGTGCTCAGGGCTTTCCCCTCCCTGGCACTGGATGCTTTCACATCAGAAACACAGGAGCTGCTTTCACCACCAGCTCCCTTCACTCCTGCACCAGCAGCAGCGTGGCCTCCCTCTCTTGCTCAGGCTAGGTGCAGTCTGGAAGCTCAAGAGATGCTAAACATCCCCTTTTTCCTTTGAATCATGAGCAGAAGAGGCACTGCAGCCCTAACACAGTGATCAGACATCTCTAGCAGGTGACAAGAAGGATAAGGTGCTCAGGTAACACAAAACCAACAGCAGCTCCTTCAAAATTTGGGACATATGTTGTACAGCACCCTCATTCCCAGTAAAGAAGTGTAACACAAAGAACTGCAGCAGGTGGCACTTGCTGTCAGTGGTTAGCAAACAAGTCTTTAACCACTGCAAATTGTCCTGAGTACATAAATTAGTAAAACATCTCTAATGATGGAGGAGATGATACTCTCTTGGATTGCTCCTGAAATGGAAATATGTAAACCATGATGTCATGTCATTTGCATTTCCCTAACAGTAGGTTGCTCTTATCTAGTGTTCCTCTCCTTCTCATGTTCTAGTGTACTCCAGGGGGATATTATCCAAGAGGATAATTCAAAAGATGGAGAAAACTAGCCACATGCAGTATAAAAACTGATGCCAAACTGACCACAGATGCTTTTCCAGAGATTTCCAAACCTGCCTGAGGGGAGGCAAGAAGTGGAAGAACTCACACTCCTGACTCACGCTGCTGGCCTGAAGACGAGAGAGTTTGTTACTCAGAATTGCAATTTGGACACGCCCCTCCCCAGGAGTAAAGTACAGCAGAGGAGGGAGGAAGCATCCACAGCTCCAGATTTATGGAAGAAAAAAAGATTGCACAAAACTTGAGGAATCTGGGATACGTTTCAAGCCACAAGAGTAACAAAGGAAATTGTAAGCAGCATAATGATTTTTTTGGTGTATTTTTGAATTATCCAGAGGGAACTGTATCTCCACAATATATTTTGCCTACTGTCCACATCCCACAGAGTTCGAGTCAGCTGTGTTGTTTCTCTCACAAACACACGAATAAGGACAGGAAGAAAACCTTGCTTCCACTTTATTTTTCCTTCTTGCTTTTTTTTAAATCCCTGTTGAATTTTAATCCCCATCTTGTTGCACACAGAAAACAGACACTTGAAAAGCGATTGCCAACACAAGAAGTGTTTGGATCAACAGGTCTATATTTAAAATCAAATTACGAAAGCAGAAAAAGAGGTCCATAGGACTTGCAGGAGTAACAGAACCCTGTCAGAAGATGGAAACAACTTTTAAGAAGGATTTGGAAGAAGGGTGGAAGGGATAAAGTCAAAACAGCGTACTGATATGAACTGCCTGGACACTGAATTAGCTACTCAGCACAGATTATTACAAGTCAACCATGAGATAAGCTAACAGACAGCATGGATTAGAAGAAGGAAAAGAACCTCTAAAAGAGCATCATGAGATGTAACCAGTCTTTCTCCAAATGAAAGCTGTAGTTTTCCATTTTTTTTCCCCTCTGTTCCAGAGACTTTCAGGGGAAGGGGTTCAAGGAACCACAGAGCAGTCATCTGCCCAGCTTCCATTACTCTCTTTGAAGCACTGATTTTGAAAAATCCTATGTCCTGAAAATTAAGGTTCTCTCATGCACCTAGATGATTCTCAGAAGAAAAAGTAACATTTGGGTGTGCAGTAGTGCACTCAGCTGGATATTTTTGTCATCTTTAACACTCACTTCCAAATGCTTCATTCAATAATTTATTTCACCAGAATATGCTCACAGGACTAAATCTCACACTGTAATTTGAGCATTGCTGTACATAGATCAGCCTACTCAGAATGCCCAAAATATTAATTAACCTTGCCTGACTAAAAACCTAAACCATCAGAGACAACTGGCACTTTTTGAAGTGCCCAAACTTAAAAAAAAACCAAAACAAACAAACAAACAAACAAAATTTAATCTTTTCAGAAATTTACAATCCTCCACTTCATCAGCTAATATTGAAAAATTGCATCCCTCCCTGTTTCCTTTGCACTGCCTTTTATTTGGATATGAAGTAAAAAAAAAAAAGTCAATTGCCAATATCAGGTTAGTCAAGAACAAAACTCAGATGCCCAAAGCTCATAGCTCGATAGACTTGAAAAATAAACAGGAAATCAATGATCTTGAGAGCCTGCTCCTGTTTGGAATTGCTTGGCCAAGCTGGAACTAACACATGGCTGCTCTGCAGTTACATCAGTTGGTGGGTTTTTGACTGCACAGCGTTTATTATCTCATGCAGATAAAAAAGGTGTGCATAGCTTTTAATTTTGGGTGGTTTTTGTTTTTTTTTTTTTTTTTGACTATGCTACATGACCACAGGGTCTGGGAAAGAAATTAAAAGTTAACTGTTATAAAATTACAGCTAAAACCAGCCTGGGTTGAGTGAGGGTTCCACAGAGGTTAAGCTTAATTATTTACAGTTTAGGTCCTAAGAGACCAGGTCCCAAGGTCATTTATTACCAAGAACGAACATAAATCACTGGTTTCTATTTCTGCAGTGCAATCACCAGCACTCAGTAACAGCTATAAGGTGAGTAAGAGGAGATATTCACCCTTAAATAACCATATGGGACAGACTTTATGAGTGAAAAATATGACACAGAGTAAATATATCTCCTTAAGAATTAGGGAAGAACAGGAAGAGCACACACCCCGTGAAGCAAGCAAATACAAGGGTTTCAGATACAATACACCTGGGAGCAGGCACAGCAATATGGGCTGGCTGCAGCTTTTAGACCAACAAAACAATCCCCAGAACTGGGAGGGACCTTGGCCACAGCTGGAGAGTGCACCCAGTGGTGCAGAAGGAACCCGAAAATGATGGGTTTATGCTACAGCTTGGATTAGATGCCATCCCAGGTACCTCCACACCTGCATCTTTAGTGCAGCAACCATTGTGGCTCTAAAGGTAACTCTCACTGCCCATAGGAGGCATGGCATGGGGCCAGCACTGTCACAAACTCCCAAGGCTGATGGTGGCTGGAATAACTTGCAAAGAGGATCCTGAAAAGAAACCCAGGTGATTTGGGAGGCTGTAACTTTGCAGTACAGTTATTAACCATACAAGCCAAAAGAGCATGATTTTCAGTACCTGCCTACTGAAAATAAAGGTAGCTTCAAGTAACTAAGATTGAAGATCACAAGATCTAAAACATGCATTAATTCCTGTGTTGATCTGACTTCCAAGCAGGTAATGGTACCATTTAAGACCCATTTATTGTTCCAAAAGCATATGATTCCTCTTCTACTTCAAGGAAAAAAATGCTACACTACTCACTAGGAGTTAAAAGTACATTGGAGCACAAATCACCAGCTGTAGAATAAACACTTTAAGAGGGCACATATCATTATAGCCCAGCAATGGTGTTTATACTTGTGTGAATGCTTGCAGCAGCAAATCAAATGCTTAGTTATATGAGGAATGAAAGTTCAATGATTCCGTAATGGAACAAGTCATCCGCAAAATTAATATATACAAATGCACTGCTAACAAAAGCTATTGTTGTAGAAAGTTTTATTTTGGTGAACAACTGGGATCGCCCTGCTGTTACTGAGCTACTTTCAGGTGGGTATAAATGAATAACAGTGTGTTAATAGCCTATCAGAGGTGAAAAAATCTACAAGTTAAGCCTTCTTTTATAAGCTGTTTCCCCTGCCACACACATGCTACTTGTGTAGCCTTAGTAGTAAACATTTTGTGTCTAGCTCTCTTTTAAGGAGAGTTAAGACTAAGAATTTTAAACAACATTCATAACAAACATACGCCAGACCTTTAGTTCTGTGACCTATCAATTAGATAGTGGATTATCAAGACCAGCCAATATTTGAATACCAGCCCATGGAAATATATTGAGTTGCAGAAGAGAGATACATGCTTGACTCTTCTTTATCTTTTAGCCCATGAATCACCTTTTGTTTCCAAATTCTGTGCTATGCTCACCAGTTCTTTTACTGCACTGTCTGCTCCTTATCTGCACTATGTTTAAGTAACAGTATAAATTGCAGAATAATTAGGTTGGGAGTGAACTCTGGAGGTCATCTGATCAAAACAAGACTAACTTGGAAGTTAGACCGAGATAGAATCTATAATCCTGTACAATAATCACGACGACTTCTCAAGCCACCAGAAATACAGCAAGCAGTCCACAAAGAGCTCGTGACCACAGGTAAAGTAAATTGTCCCATTTTGGTCCCATTTTGAGCACAGCTGCCAACCTGTGACTCAAATGCAGTTCAGCAGCATTTTAAGAAACCTGATGTTGAGACAACCAGGCTAAGGAGGAGACAACATGTCAAGGACAGAAAGCTACCAGAACCCGGAGGAGCAAGGTGGACAACCAGGGCTGGGGGAAGGACTGTGGGTGGAAAGCAGCAGAGCATTCCTCTGGAGGAAAGAAGCACAGCTCAGCTGGCTAACCCATGGATAGGGACCCTGAAACCCATTTATGTATGGCTTACATGGTGCCTGGTGGTGTGGTTCCACTCCACGCAACAACTAAGTACCACAGAGCTACTCACTCCCTCCCTCCCTGCCCCTGATGGGATGGGGAAGACAAAAAAAAGGGTGAAACACATAGACTGAGGTAAGAACAAAGAACTGAAACAAAGCATAATAGTAGTAGTAATAATAATGCTATTTTTGTAATGAAAAGTTAAGAGACAAAGAAATAAAGCTCAAGAAAGACAAGCGATGCACAATGCAATTGCTCACCCACTGCTGACAGATGCTCAGCCTGTCCCCCAGCAGCCATGGGCACCTCCCAGCTGGCTCCCCCCGATTTATATACTGGGCATGATGTTCTGTGGTATGGAATATCCCTTTGGCCGGTTCTTGTCAGCTGCCCTGGCCACGCTCCCTCCCAGTTTCTGGTGCCTCTCCTCGCTGGCAGAGCATGAGACACTGCAAAGTCCTTGACTCAGGGTAAGCACTACTTAGCAACAGCCAAAACATCAGTGTGTTATCAACATTATTCTCAACCCAAGTCCAAAACACCGCTCTGTACTGGCTACTAGGAGGAAAATGAGCCCTATCCCAGCCGAAACCAGGACACCTGGTGACCCAGAGATCTCACTGCAGGAAGACACATCTGTATTCAGAGCAGCCTTGCTGCAGCTGTTTATACATTCCCCCTAACCGAGGCCTCACTATGGGGCCACGGGGAGAAGAGCGATTGAGTTACAAGAGCAGAGAATTAACATTTCCTACCCGGCACAGACAATCTGTCAAGCTGTGAATTGATACGATTGCTTGGCATTAGCATAACACACACACACATACGTACAGAAACAGATTTAAATAGGAACTCTAGCACCTCGGTATGCCCCAATGAGTCTGGCTTTGTCTCCTTGGATTTGACATACACATCCAGGCTCAAATAAGGAGCTATGCCAAGTGCAGCAGGCTGTACATTATTTAATGGCTTGACCATCCTACACTCCAGCTTGTCATGGTTCCCACATGCAGAAACGGGCCCTCTTAAGTTAACAAGCTTGAAAATGGTCACTCTGGATAGTGCTGAAAGCAGTCTGCACTTCCAGGTGTGCCCAAAAGAGAGGAACAAATTTTGCTGTTCACACTTCGACCATACTGGAAAATTGAATAACTGCTTCTCTACCAACAACAGCAACAACAAGAATGTTCTGAACAAATTCCAGGTACTTTAACAAATCACAGTTCTTAAAATGACCCACGGCTCAAAATCCCTTGAGGTTGTAGTGGTTCCTGGCAAACTGAAAACATTTTTCCTTCCACACTTCCTCTCTGCAGTACAGCTGAGTGACCTCGGTGGTGGGAGAAGGTCAGAGTAGATGAGAAAAGAGTCTTTAAAAACACTATTTGATTTTAAGTACTAAATTCACATTTTGAAGACAAAGACAACTTAATTAAAAACATTTAAGTCTTGCAACTTAAAAGGAGTTGCAATGGTTCCAAGAACAACTATTTGAGACTCCCTTGCCCCCCAACAATCCCCTCCTGCAAGTCAAGGAAGCAACAGCATGAACAACCCCAAAAACATCAAACTACTGGAACAAAAAACAAACAAACCAACCGACCAACCAAAGGAAAGGGGAAAGGAATGGGATGAGGGGGTTGCTTCTAAATTCACATACCCTCACTTTGTCCCATCTATTGCAAACTAACATGAATCACTTCAAACTTTTGCAGATCACGCTTGGGATTTGCTTTATTTGTATTTTTGCTCTTTCCCAGTCTCTTTTTCTCTCCTGTCCTCCATGAAGAAGCAAAAACTGTCAATAGTATGGAAGTGAGTTCAGACAGCTTCTCCATGCCCTGGAGAGGTGACTTACAAACTTCTGCACAGTCAGGTCTCAGCATTCTTTTGTTTTTTCACAGACAAATATCCTTACCTTTACACGGACCACTTTACCACTAAGAGAAACAATCTCAAATTAATTTTAAGCAAAAGTTTCCTGTAGGCCACATGTGCCATCTAGACCGAGGGTGTCCCAAATTTAAAATGAGGAGCTGGGCCAGAAGCCACAGAATACACATTAAATAACATAAAGGAATAGCTGCCCCAGACACTGCAATCCCAGTACTCAGCGTGGCTGCAGCAGCCTTCCAGGAACCTCTGCCACAACCCATGCCCACCTCAGCTCCCCTCACTACTCTTCAACCTGTTTCTCCCTCCCTCTGCCCCCACAGCTATCCTCGTGTTAAAACATGTATTTAGAAACTGGTAGCAATTATTCTTCCCAACAATTAACCTCAAATCCCGGACTTCTTGCAGCATCCAGACACAATATTACTCTAATGGAGTTAATTCCCTCTATTTCCTCTTTCTGTCATAATTCACTGCCTGTTTACAGCCAAGTTGCCTCTTCTCATCTGCTTGCCAACAGTACAGTAACAGCCTTCTTGTACCTCTGGCCACCGGCTAAATGATAAAAATAAAGTCAAGAGAATTAGCATGTACAAAAAATAGCAAAGCTAGGAATAAATGAAGTATTTGAAAACCCTCTGCTGGTCTTGTGCTACACTCCAGCTTGCTTCACTTCAATGCAGGCTGATGGGGATTATACCACAGGTGCATTATCAACAGCTCTAGGGTGGCATAAAGGTGACTTAAAGAGAAAGTTTCTTTGAAGATGTTTGATAAATATTGAAATAATGGAGGAAATAAAGGAAGTAACTTCTAAAAGCAGACTTGAAGCACTTTTCCCAGATGCTGATTCTCCTCAAATAGGTTTATGCTTTTCTCCTGGAAGAGTACCAGTCTCCAAAATAAATAAAGTAAATGCTTTGAGAGTAAAGTCAGTAGTTCTGGCCTGATAAATAACAATATAAAAATGGCACCTTTGCACTCAGCAGATCTGCCTCTGGTGTGCAGTCAGGAGTGATTGCTGCTGACTGGTGGGATAAACAAGGCTCTCCTACTTTCATGCTTGTTTGAGACAGGATATCAGTGCCATTGCTGTGCTGCAAACTGAATGCTAGTGTCTTCTATAAAAAGCTACGTTCCTCATTAATTTCCAGTTACATATCTGGACACTTCTTGCTGCACCACTCAGTAACAGGTAATGGGATGCAGAGACAACATCAGAGCACGCTTCACTCTGCACAAACTTTATGATGCAAAATGCTCAGGAAGGGAGATGGGTCTGTGAGACTGGGAAATGCTTCACTCAGAGCCAAACAGAAATTCCTGCCTTGTAAAGCTACTTTTAAACAAGCACTTTCCAGATTCAAGAGCTGCAGTATTTCTTTGTAGAATGCTACGATGAAATCAAACAAAAAAAAGCAGTGAGTTGGTGTAAAAGATCTATCAAGCAATTTTCACTGCCAAAGTTCAATGTCACGTGTGTAGGCTGCAGGTATAGTACATAAAATAAACAAAATTTGAACCTATGCATAAATATCAGCTCATCATTTCAAGGAAGAACATAGGCCTGAAAAAACTATTTGAATTTATGATACTACCAAAATATGCCTAAATTTTAATTTGCAGGAGTGGTTGGTAAGTGATAGAAAACAAGCAAATTCTCAGCATTCAAACTTGCAAACTACCACTTTTTAGAAACTACTAGGAAACACATGCTTGAAAGTGAGGATCTAAAATATTTTGGAGTATATTTTGACAATACTTTAATAGTGCTTGCTCTTTAGAACTTCAAAGTCACGGAGATAAGGATGCTTCTGAAAGAAGAAACAGATAGGAAAACAAGACCTGCTCCCAGAGCTGCCCAGAACCCAGAGAAAAATATATCACCACAATTTTTTTTACCATTATCTGACTTGAAGCTCCTGAAAACTAACTACTTCTCTTAAATCAAATACAGCACACATCGTATTTCCATCTGGAAGTGCTTGGATCTTTCTCAGCATCTCAGCAAGCATGATGTAAGATGCTATTTCATCTCACACTAGCCTTTTTTTCCATGAAGTCCTCACAAAAGTCATTTTACCAAGCCTGAAAATTCTTACAAAGAAGACAAGCAGTATTTTTCTCTTTTAGCTAAGAAGTTCTGCCTCAATGAAGTAGTATAGGCTTTAATAAACTGCTCATCTTAATGAACAGATAGAGACTGAATTAGTAGGCAATATCTCTTCTAAAAAAAGCATTACTAAAACCACTCCATTTGTGCCAGTAACTCCGTACGTGCTGTTGGTATGCCAGAGACATTTCATGTCATGACACAAAAGAACAAGTCAAGAACTCAGGTCAGGGAAGAGAAACAAATGCACTAAAAGTTTAATGCTTTTACTGATAATCAGAGCTTTTCATTCCTTGCGTATTTCAGATTTAAGAGGATGGTAGACATCAACAAAATATTTTCCTTACATTGAAAGAGTCTGAAAATGGAGCCAAAGAAGATCAGAGGAACTTTCTTTTTTGTTGCATCTTGAGGTCAGACACTTTAAATAGAGGTTTTGGCACACAATAAAATAAACTAAATCAACTTCTCTCAAATTCCTGGCTGTTTATAACTCAAGCTGCCAGGCCTTTTAGTTATGCCAAGCTTCTGCAAGAATTAAACACTGCTCAAGTTAACCCGGCATAGAAGGCTGAGTCGTTATCAGGTGAACATCAGCACAGCTGTCAGCTCAGGAGCTCCACAGCCTGAGGCTCACAGGAGCTGTCTCTGGGCCAGGACTGAATCCTGCCAGTGCTCACCTGCAAGCCAAGCTAGCTCTGGGGAGCAGAAGGAGGGCTTCTCCCACTGGTTCCTGCACTTACCACTAGTGCTACGTTCTCCTTTACCCTGACAACACCCTGAGCTGTCGGAGCTGCTCTGAGATGAGCAGTGTGAGGCTGTGCCCCAGGGAAGGCACTAAGGGGCAGGGGGTACGACTGCAGGCTTGCAGAGCATCTTGATCCCATCACTGGCCTGGGATGAACCGTGCTGGTACGGGAGAAATTCTGGGGTTTTGTGGAATATTTGCTTACATATATTCCAAACATTCGCACACCAGAAACAGTTATAGCAACTTATTTCCATGCACTTCATATGGTGATGCTTGGTTTAAAAATAAATGCGCATTTTGGTGCGAAACTGACGGGGAACCAAAATGTATCATTCCAGGATTTCAAAGGTGAGAAAACTAATTCCAGCTATCCCTCCCAAGGCAGGCTTGGGGCTATCCCTGATCCTCCCACCAGCTGCAGCTTTGTTAGTCCAGGCTGCCACATCCTACCCTTCTGAAACATCTCCCATCTGGCTTCTTTCACACCTCCTCAGTCAGGAAGTGCAGCACATCTTTCACCACAGGAGATAGGCTATTTCTCTCCATGCTTTACTTTCTCTCACACAAGGCTTTGCAAGCACGTGCTCTCTGCCAGCAAGCAAGCACCAGGCTGGTATCAGTAAAAGGTCCCTTTGTATCCCTGACAGTCCAGGAGTAGCATGCTGTGCTCTCTTGTTTCACAAGGAATCACCAAGGTGTATTTTTTGTGCCAGTTCTTATGACTCAAGGGGGAAGACAGGCGCAAACTTGCAGAGTTTATCAGCAGATGTTCCCTCAAATTTATGAGCTGTTTCCCTGTTTGGGCTTGAAGAGCAAAAGCTGATAAGTGCTGGTGGTCCTCTACCTGCTCAACCAACCCACTGTACAATTAGCTCTTGTGTTTGTGCATGGCCTTCATCTTGGTCACAGGCACATGATATAACAAAGAAATACATCAGAAATCTCTCACATGAGCCTGTCCACCCACACAGCAGCACAGCAAGATTTGTTTTGGTCCACTCCTAAAAGCAGCAATGCCTGGGCACTGCTGTATTGCTGCTGGTGGCAAGAGCTCTTACCCTGTGGCTACACACACAAATGGGAAATGCAACAGAGAAACCCCTTGGAAAGGGACCTGCCTTCAACTCTGCAAATACCACACACTGCAGGAGCAGACAGATTCTCACTGGACAGGTGCTTACCAGAGGGCAACGGTGTCAAACCTTTTGTTACAGAAGAGATTACTTAGAAATCACAGATCAAGAAATCAAGTCATCAGAGAAAGCTAGCACACAGCTGATCCAGCTTGTTAAAAAACATTAAGGACAGCAGCACTTCTGTTTCCATACTCCCTTCCACCTCCTAGCCAGCATCTTCTGTACCACTCTCCTAAGCAGCTTCCTCTGTCATCACCTTTTTCTGCACTTGCCACAGGCAATCAGGTGATGAAGCAAGGCACATGTAGTAAGTATCCCTTCAATGCCACCTCTCTGGACTTTAAAAGTCTTTCTGTCACCTGCATTTCCAATCCTCAGCCGATTTTTGCTTTCTGAAATGACTTCACAAAGCTCTACAGGGCTCTGTGTTTGTCAAAACACTTCAGAAGTTTTGCCCTTTGCTACTCTACACAATCCTTTAGAAAGAATCTGGGTACTGTTTTGGAGAAGTGATTGCTGAATATATACAGTCCCCTTCAGCCCACATCACTGCAAACAGATTCTCAAGGAGCTTTGGCTCTGGATAGGCAGCTTCTCCATTTATCACATCCACTGATATGCTACAATGTTCTCATTTTGTATTTCTGTTTAAAAAGTTTAAAAAACTGTGTGTTCTAATTCATAAGCAGTGTGATAGCTTTGGATTTTTCGAGCATTTTTTACTACAAACAGAATTAAACCATCTAAGCTCAGCTGTAAACAGAGATTTTTAGTAGACACTAACAACTCAGGTAGCAAAATAAATAGCAATATTTTTTCTAGGCTAACCCTGATGTTTGGACAGTTGTCTGGGATTTATATGACATTGTGGTTACTAAAGTATTCACATCTGTGCATTTAAACTGTCACCAACCTACAATGCTTTTCCCTCCCTCCTGATTTGGATGAAACCAGAAACAAAACAGTGCCTTGCAGTCCTCAGAGTTATCTCCTTGGCTGATCACAAAAGTGAACAACCAGACTGATTTTCTATTTCCAGCTGAAACTGTGTAAGTGATTAACAGCCCCCTGGACTTTGATACAGTGCTGAAAGGTCTTCTGAAGCAAAGACAGATCTTCTGTTTCTTTTTTACAAGAAAAGGAAAAAAAAACAACAAGGAAAAAGAGAGGGGAGGAGAAAGGGTGCTTTCAGTTTTGTTTCTGCATGCCTCTTTCATCACAACTCAAATTTGTGTACCCATCTTTTCCTGAGAAGAGAAGGGGTGGCTGGAAAACCACTACCCAGTTTTATATTAAAAAAAAAAAAAAAAGGTCAAAAACTTTTTCATAGACTGTCTACCCAATCCTACTCCTCCAGAGGCTGCTACAAGTCAGACTTCCTCAGAGCTCTTCTTCATGGCTGTAATCCAGCACTTGCATTCACGTGGCTTCCAGTCACATCACTCCCCTTCAATTTTGAGTAAAACTGAAAAACTGAAGGACAAGAGAGGAGGGTTTATGAACACCAAAGGAAAGAGTGCAGCCTGGCCCCAGCTGGGAGTGCTGGCTCCTGGGGAAGAGGCAGAGACTCATTTAATTGCTTTGGGTCCCTTGGGATTGAAAAAGAAAAATAAAACTCAAAGAGATGAAATTTTTAAATCTAGCCTCTGCTGTTTCGCTCTCTTTAATTATGTATTGAAAGGAATTCAGACTGGATGAGTTTGATGCAAGTGCCAAATATCAGTGTAAATCCAAGCATACAAAGCATGGTAACAAGAAGGAAAAAAAAAAAATAACCTTCAGAAGAGGGGGGAGAGGGAAGAAAAACAAAAAAGAGAAAAGAGTGCAGTTATCCCACATGTTGAGCTCCTCAATTATTATTCAGCTACTTGAAAGCATCCACTTAGCTCGTGTTCAGAACTTTTCTTTGGAAGCTCAGCAAGAGCTTCAGCAGCACACAATAAATAAACACACAGACGAAAGTAAATGGAAGTTCTCTTTCTAAAGCAAAGTAATTACAAACAAAAAAAAAGTCTGATGCACTCTTAAGTATCATTACTCCTTTATACTAAAGGAATATATACAATATTTTTTTAAATTATAGAGGAGTTGACATTGTCTTTTTCAGGGCAGGAGGAGAGGGAGGCTGGGTGCTGTGGAGAAGGCAATTGAGGGGTAGAATAAACCCAAAAGTAGGACAGCCATCAGTGCTGCATCTGAAGCAGTCATCACAGCTCACCAGGCTGCTGGAGCCCGTGCACCACTCGTAACTGAAATCATATTAAAAGGCACTCAGAGCCAGGGAAGCTGCACCAGGGAATCCTTTAACATGACTCAACAGGCACAGCACAAAACTCTCCCAGATTCAGGGCGTTTTAAAAATACATGGAAAAATTCTAAAAATCCTCTCACGCACATCAAGTAGGGTTGTTTGCAATTTCATAGTTTTGCTGGTGACAAAATATTATTTAATGTTTAGCACAGACAGTGTAAAATAAAGTATTAAAGTATCAATGTTAAGCATATTGAACTGTGAAAAATAAATCAAAAGTAACAATATCAAGGTAAGGTGACTAAGAACAGTTTTCTCTCCAAAATCTGGGAGGACAGTCAGGCCAACTTACAAATTTTAAGAAAAACTTCAGTTTAAATCTTACTATAACTTATTGTACCCTTAAGTGGAAAGCGAAATTTGTAATTTAAAAACATTTCCTACTGCTATCAACTTCACCTCTTCTATCAAAACCCCAAATTCAGTATCACTGGTTTTTTAATTCAGGATTCCAACTTTAATAATATTGTCCAAATACCAATATGGGGTCTCCTGAAGAACTCACTCTATAGCAATATTTTTTGAAATACCACATCCATATTAAAAAAAATGACAGAGATCATGAAAAGTAGACTGTGAAATAAATGGGAGGAGGCATTTCAAGTGTAGCTTGAACCACAGTGCAGGTATAAGGAGCTTGAGCAAAAAGCCACTTATGCTGAATCCCACTGCTCATTCCTGGGGCTGCCTGAAGATGGGAGAGGGAAAAACTTGCAGTTGCTTCTGCAAGCACTGGGATTTCAAGAGCTCCATATTTAGCATCATTAGTATTCACAGTAATTTCTTAGCAATTTGGTCAAACACAGGTACTGGGTCAGCCCACTCCATAATTAGATGACTAATTCTGAAGGTCAAACACGAAAGAACAGGATACTGACATCCAAAGGATGCTTCTAGCAAATGAACTGAGAAGCCAGCCTGGTCAAAGGGCAGGACCTTATCCCTGGGGAAAAAAGTATTTCTAAAAAAAAAAACCCCAGTGCAATTAAAAGTGCTAATGCCAGAGCAGTGGAGTAATACTGCAGCTCAGTTCAGTGTGGCTCCACTAATTTCCAGTGGGCTGATTCCAGATGGTGGGAAGTTCCCTCTTTGCCACCTTCTCTCCTAGGAAAAGGTGAGCAGATACTCGGGAGCATCCCTCTGCCCCACCTCCCTACAGCCCCCTTTTCCAAGCCAACAGCCTGGCACTCGGATCCAGCTTGCACCTCTTCATTCCCAGCAGGACCAAAGCTGACAGGTGACAATATAGGTGTGGCCTGACATTTCCATCCTTGAGTCACCACCCTGTGACAGTAACCACAGAGCACAAAGGGACCCTCAAAGCCATAATCTCTGGACTGCCCAAGCAGTTACTGAACCCTACCCCTTCTTGCTCAAAACTCGAGTATGATTTTCTCCCATCCTGTGGCACCCTTTTTTTGCTGTCCTCTCAGGCAATTTAGTTGTGCAAGGAAAGAAGCAATGGCGTGTAGCTTTATCAAATTAACCCCAAATTAATTCCTCCACTGCAAACAGTAAAGGATATACTGCATGAGACAATCCTCAAAGTTCAGTTCCGTAAGAGAACTTTAAAAATCAAAACAAAACCTAAACAACTACGATTTTCAACTCTTTCATTACAAAAATGACAGAGCCAAACATAGCATGGGTACAGACAGGTGAAGCACCCGTAAAATTGTCTCTGCCATTCACAAGATCAGAGTTCAAAGCGTTCCATACATTCTGGAAAGAGTTTGTGCTATTGGAATACGTCAAGGTACAGGAGGAACAAGGTGTCATAAGTTACCTTGGACTCAGGCCATTCACATTGCTCAATAAAGTATGGAATAGCACTTTAATCCAACCATTTCCAGTTGGAGGAGAAAAAAACAAAGGCAAAGATTACGGTGGAAATGTAAGATTTATTAGCAAGAATCAATGTGGTTTGAAAAGATCAAATAATATCTACATCTGTCAAATACATGTTCTAATAACAGTTAGAGATAATGAATAAAATTTAAAAGGGTCATTTTTAGGAACCTAGGATCCAATAGGAGACAGACCTCTTCAGAAGTGCCTGAGAAAATATAATCAGAAGCATTTGCTATATTTATGAAAAGCATCCATATCAAACTGGTTTGAACCTGTCAGAACTAGGTTGAACTGGCTGGAAGCAGTTTTAACTGGTCAGAAACAGTTTGAACCAGCCAGAAACAGCCAGAACTGGTTCAAACCTGTTCCAACCAGTTCAACCTAGTTCTGACAGGTTCAAACCAACTGGTTTGAACCTGTCAGAACTGCTCTGGACTGGTTTGAAGCAGTCAGACCCAGTCAGTGGTTGGAACTGGTCAGAACTGTTCTGAACCGGATTGAACTCTTCAGAACCAGTTTGAACCAGTCAGAACCAACCAGGACCAGCTGGAACAATTTGGGCCATGTTATAACAGTTTTGGACTGGTTGGAACTGGTTAGATCCAGTTTCAAGCTGATGGATCCAGTTTTTATACTTTCTTTTTCTGCAAGAGAAGTCGTCCCTCCCGCTTCCCTTCCCAGCCCCCTGTGCAGGATGTGCATCCTGCTGGGAGTGCAGGAACCCCCAGCCATTGTGGAGAGCCTGGAAAGGACAGCTGTGGAGAGGGAGCCATTGCACCTGGAACAGAGCCTGATGCAGCCCCACGCTCATCCAGAGTCATGGTGTGCTCCTCTCCAAAGGACATGGCCCTCCCTCCCTCCTTCCTAATCCCCCCTCGGGCCATGGCTCCGCATCACCTCCTGAGAGCTCCTCTTCCCTCCTCCTGACCTCATGGCTGTCCTACTTAAAGGCTCCAGCTGAAACCAGGGACTACACGCTACACCAGCAGGAAAACACTGGAATCATCTTTCAGACTAACGAAATACCCTCAGAGCACAGGCCCTGCACGTTCCTGTGGAAGTTCCACTGAGACTGGATTTGCTCCAAGCTGAAACAGAGGCTGCTCCTACCACCACAGCATCTCACGTGCCGTGGGCACAGCTCAACAAAAGCGCAGGCAGAATGTCAGGACTTTTAAACCAGTCACCTTGGAGATGTCCCAGATCCACTTGCACACATCACCCCTAAAACAGATTATCTTCTGTAAACAAAATAATCTCCCAAGAGACACACATCTCATTCTCACCCTTCACCAGATTCACCATGGATTCTCACTAATTCACATCTCAATAACTACTTTTCCCAACCTCTAAAACTAGGAACAGGCTTGTCTGCTCTCATCACATCCTCTCTCAATGGTTAGGACAATTCGGAGTGAAATTAGCACAGAAACATCATTTTATTTTAGAACAGCACTCAAAACAAGTGATTCTTCACTATTTGAAAACAGTTTCAAATAGTGAAGTTTGATTACAAATTATATATCCACCAGCAAAAAAAAAAAAAACAAACAAAACAACAAACCTAGATCGCATTTAAGCCAAGTTTTTTACTTGAATACCAAATTTAGTTGTTCTAATGCAGCATCTGCTTCCGAGTCTACACTGTCCCTAAGCCTTAACCATATGCTGAAGGGAGTTAGAATTAACGCCCTTCATAACTTCTGGCACAAAATCCTAACTCTTAGAAAGGAAATCCTTGGGATTAAGATTGTGTTGTCACAGCTAAGATCAACCTGAGCTGGACTCTATTAACAAATTGAAACAGAAGTGTGTAAACTTTGTAGCTCAGTGTCAGGAAAATAACTTCAAATGAAGCCCAGGGCTGTTGTGATAATCATACTTTTATCATCCCAGAGCTATCAGATTCCGGCCTACCCTGCACTAACTTCGTGACCTACTTTGACAAATGACAATTAAAATAATTAAAATTCTCAAACAGCAAACAACACATTCTTTCATAGTTAATAACACATTCTTTCAAACCTCCACCTCAAAAAAAACCCCCAAAAGCTTTAAGACACAGTCAGGCAATACTGACACTGGAGATGTTGCTTTTCCCTAAATGACAAATGACTTTGCATATCAGCAAAGAGATGTCATCTTCTTTGTGAGTAAAGTACTGTCTGACATTCCTTGCTGAGTTTTCCAAGGGCGTTAATCAAGATTTCTTTGCTTTATGAAGTCAATGCTTACCTTGTTTCTGTGCAACACCCATCCATTGCACAAGCACTTCACAGGGGTGGATACCATCGTAAAACGGAAGAGGAGAATCAATGCCCAGCTACTCAGAGTGGTTTAACTGAAGGCATCATGAATTCACTATCAACAAAGCACTAAATTACTGTATATGTCAAAGCAGAAAAGGCACTTTTACAAGGTAAACATCTACAATTTTACTTCGCAGTCTTTTCAAAGCCCCCAGGACCAAGGTCAATTTTATTGTGCTATCCTACCACAGGAGATAAGGCCTTTTCAAAGGCATAGTTGTCTACTTATTGTAATTTTTAAAGGATGTAACATGAAAGTAAAATAATTTCCTAAATTTACAAAGCCGCACAGAAGCAGTGAGAATTCCTAGCAACAAAAATGCTACTTGCAGTGTTACACTTTCCAATCCAAACCTCACCGAACATATTCTGAAACACCGTTTACAACGAAAACCAAGCACACAGAATCACTAAACATGTCCCATTTGCCAGAACCCCATAACATTTCAACCACACCTATTCAATGCCTACCAAACTTGTCGAAAGGGATGGAATCTGCACCGATCTACAGGAGCAGTGTACAATGTCATGCTCTGTTATTTCAACAGCAATTGTAGCACCTTACACCTGAGCATGGAGCAATTCAGAACACCAGGTGACAGGCTGGGTGTATTCTGGATGCAAGACAACATCAGACAGGACACATTCCCCCAAAGCTTTGCTTTGCCATGTCACCCAGGTCTTGGGTACCAGAGGAAGAGACTAAAGGGCTGGTTAAAATCACCTGGAAATTGAGCTCACATGCATAACTTTGAGGAAAAGCCCAGCTGCTCAAACCAAAGCTGGAATAGCAACAGGTTTCAGCAATTCCTCCCACTTACAATCACCTAATCTCTACAGTAAATGATAAATAGCACCTGAAAGGTTTTGCTGTTTCAATAGCAAGGGTTTGTGTGCCAGTAAGGAATGAACATAAGCCCAGTGAAAAGAGAGCAGGGAAAGCAATTCCCACTCACATGTGCCCAAGGAAGTACAGAAAGTAGGAACTGTCTGGGGAAAGAGAGTAGGGGAAAACAGGCTGTGGCTTACAGCTGCTTGATTAATTGTATTTTTCATATTGATAATGAATTTTAAAAGCATGTGTTGGAACCCAAAGTGCAGGGAATGTTTCTCTGCCTGTCCTGAGGGACCCATCCCCCCAGAAAAACACTGCTTTTAACCTTCGTCCATGGAGAGAGCTGCCAAGGCTTTGGGGTGAATTAGAATCTACAAGGGTGTGAGTTACAGAATAGTATAATATATAGTTTGTTACAGGGTGAAAAATTTAGACTTTTGGGTGTAGATGAAGGCAAGATGGAAGATCCCTGTGGTTTTTCAGGTCTCTTCCTTCTTCTTCACCTACTCCATTTCCTGGAATGTTGGTAGCACAGAATGATTGGTTAGGAAATGTTGCAGTACAGGGCTACGTGAATGGATAGCTCATTAGGCATTGGTAGAAAAGCAATAATAATGCACGTTCCTAGTTATAATTGGGTAGTTTACCTTTAAAAGGGCCTTGAGATTGCTGCATTTTGTCTTTTGGTACTTGCTCTGCTTCATGCTATGTCAGCAGCATGTACATTGCTGATAAGATATAATAAACAACCTGAAGACCGAGAAGATCCAAACGTCCCGTTCGTCTCTTATTCCTGGCAAGGACTTTCTCCCCCATCCGGGGAGGACATGTGGGGGTCAAGAACCTGCACAGCATGCTTAACTCTAAATATTTAGGTGAGACACCGCTTTTCTAAATGGTCACATGGTAGAAAGATCCGTAGGTCTGGTTTTTTGTTTGTCTGGGTTATTTTTTTTAAGATAAGTAATGATAATAAAGACATGGAATGAGTTCTGGTCTGAATTCACTCCTCCAAACAAGAGGAAGAAGCATGAGAAACAATCTAGAACATGTAGAAGAAATATTCTACTTCTTTTTCTTAAGCATCCTGAAAGGATGCTTAAGAACTGTAAGAATAATTCATTTACACAAGAAGGAAAAGCCAACAGTTTTTTGAATGGGAAAAATTATGGGAAACAAGGAAAAAATGAGTCCATTTTTGCAATACACAACCATAAACGACACGTTTTATCCATTTGCTTTATTATTTTGTGTATGTTAACAGCCAATTCTCCATGGTCAACCACAACATAAAGCAGATGATCTTTGTGATCTTCACTGAGAATTTTAGACAGATAAAGTCCGTTCCTCTTGCTGAAGAGGGACCAGCATGAAAAACATAGTAATACCTTCCACTTTAAAATACCTTGCTCTTTAAAAATGGGGTATAATAATAATAAGAAGAAGAACAACAATAATAAACATAATAATGGGGTTAAAATACTATTTGTCTTTGAAACCTTCAACTGGTGCTTGCAGCTGAAGGTTATAAAACTGTACAGGTGTATCAATGCCTTGCCAGTATCCTGAACTTTACTCTTCCTTTTCACAAAAGGAATGTGCATTTCCTTCTTTGCTGTACAGCATATGTTTCTGCACTTCACCTCTGTTACGGGAATTATTAGCTGCAACCAGCTGCACCTTCCTCCAAACAGGCAGGTGCCAAAGCTCCTGGTTTCCTGAAGCTCTTTGGGGAGCACACCCACCCTACCCAACACAAGTTCATAGGAACATGTCGGTACTGTGTAAGCTGAATCAGATCCCTGTTTATCAGCAATTAAGTCTACCAAGAAATGAGCACAGCAGCCTCCTCTTTGCCCAAAAAAAATCAGCTTCTCTGCTTACAGCACACAATGGTGCCCAAACTCCTCATTTTTTACAACCACTTGTGAAAGCCAAAGGAAGAGAACTTGGATTTAAAAACTCACAATTTCATCCTTAATGATCAGTACCATCTAGACTGTCAGAATAGCAACCCAGAGATCTAGCAGGGATGAGAACCAAGCAGTTTTCAGAGGTCTGAGCATTCCCAGAGAGGATGGACATGTTTGTCCCCGGGTTCACAGAACACGGTGGTTCCACACACATCCCTGGCGCACAGCTTTTACTGCTTGTTGGGTTAAATGGAAGGACTGAACACTTAACTCTGCATCTGCAGCTCATTTACAGATTCTGCATGTTTATAATCCAAAGTCCCAAGTGGGCGCTCAAATGAGTGCCAGACCTTAATAACTGTATTTTAACACTCTTTAGTACTTTAAAGGAAGATAACAAGATACTGTCGGCCATAAAGCCATGGCATCCCCCCACTAAGTTCCCTCATTAAACACATGCAGGAAAAACAGTGTACTCTACAGGAAAAAAATGTAAAAAGAGCATGTACTGACTCCTTCTGTTAGCCATATTTTCTTAATACAAGCCAACATCAATCAATCAATCTCTTCACTCAAAGTGCAATTCTCACCTCTCCATGTGGAACACGTTAATTAGTTTCCATTAAAAAAACAAAAAAAAGGATCATCTACATTTACCAGGTACACAGAAATAACAGGCTTCAGTGTTGCTTTCTCTGTGTCAAAGAAAAGCTAAGGGAATTCTACTCTTACCATAGGATACCAGACACCATTTTGACTGACACAAAATACAAGCTCACAAAGCCAGCGTGGGTGCTCTGTTTTGATGTATAACTTTTTTTTTTTTTTTTTACCCTCTCTGTGCTTCTGCCAGCACTGAATTTAGTGTTAATTAAAAAGTGCTGGCTCGGCCCTGCACCAGGAATGCAGCTGCAGTGCAGCTACACTGTTGAGCTGCAGTAGCAAAAGTGAGATGGAGAAACTTCTTGCAGGGCACTGTGGTTAGATGCAGCTAAGCATCAAGCACACGAAATCTGTTCTTTTTCATAAGGGAAAAATAAGAAAATATTGAGGAAAACTAGAGAGCTGCGAGGTAAAACAGGTTCAAACTTAAACAATTCCTGTACAAAGAAAAAAAAAAACATTTATTACTAGCAGAATTAAAAGTAAAAAGAAATAACAAGAAACTAAAGCAAACCTCCCCTCTCTTCCAGCATCCCCCTCTTTGTACTCAACTTGCACAAAGGATAACAGAACACGGGGTTTTGGCCAGTGATGTAGTTTCTGAAAAGTCTCTTTTTTATGATTAAGGAAAAAGAAAAGGGTTTCTTCTGCTGCTGCAGGTGATGAGAGATCTCACCACCAGCAAAGGGTGGTCTCTGCAGCTCTGGAGACCATGAGAGGGTCTAGGAATAAAATATGGCCTTCCTGCTACTTAAAAAAAAGTTTTACAGTGGCTAAGGAGGCTCTGCTCTCCTCCTCCAAGAAAAGTTGCCTTTCCTGGAGTGAAATGATATAATGAAGATTACATACTTGGGTGAATAAGCTTCTGGTAACAAGGAATGCTTTTCCCTAGAGCTATACACACAACCCAGCATGAACACAGTCCTCACCACAGAAATCCTGGTGAGGAGCAAACTGGAAGAAGAAAACCAAGAGGAGTGGCCCCTGGATAAGATCAACATATTTCAGGCCATGAATCAGCTGGCTTCCATATCCAGTATGTCATTTACAGAGAATATTATGGACTAAAGATTTCACTTATAATTATGAGAACAATAATTGCAGTCAGGAAACAACCATTTGTTGCGCTGAAATGCTGCCTTAAATGCAGTTTGCAAAACAGCTTCAGGAGATACATTTCACCTTCCTCTGCTTGCAAACGAATATAAAAAGTGATGCATGCATTTGGGGGGGGGGGGGGGGGAGTGGAACAGACAAAAAAGCTGTGTTGTCTCCTTTTGCTGATTTGAATAAAACATGTCTTCTCCTCTTCAGCTCATCCTCTGAAGAAAAACTCTACAACCAAAAAACGTAAAGAACTGGTGATGAGGTCAAAGGGTCAGGATTTAAAACCAAGCAGCAACCACCACACATGAGTTCTACAAAGCTTAGTGCAAGTCATCTCCTAATTTCAGTCTACATCTGAACAACTCTCTGCATGCCAGTGCACAAGTGCTGCTTGTAACCACTTTGCTCTCACCTCAGCAGGCTAAATCACAGCTCTGCAGATGAGGCTGCAGGGGCATCCCAGAGCCCATCCAAGCACACTTCGTTTAGGTTTGTTCTTTTCTTTTTGGCAAACAGCACCCAGATACTGCTCTGGTGCAATCAGGTCTCCTGACAATGTGAAACTCACACTTTAAAGAGCCCACTGACAGATGGATTCAATTTAATGCATGACTATGAACAGCTGCTCCTGATCACCGGCTTGTACAGCGCACTCATTCATCACAAAATAGTTCAAAAGGCTGAGCTGAAATGGAACAAATGAATTTGAAGGAGTATGGGAGGTACCATGCTAGCCTTGGAGAATGTGTCAGATGTAAAAAGCACAGCTATGGGACTGCCATTAATTTATTCCTGTAAATGCTGCCTCCACTCTATTAGCAGCATTCTCCAGATTCTCAAAAATCCAGGAGGGCAGCCTGAATAAGGTATTAGAAGGTGTAATTAAATACTCCTTACTGAAGGTGATTTTAACTAAGTCACTAAAAGGAGCTGACAGCATGTTTAAATTGTGCTGGGGAAAACTTCAAGATGACAAGCCTCAAAAAAACTGCTGAAGGAGGTTATTTCCCCAAGTGCTCTAACTCAGAAAGAAGATCCATCAGCCATGCAATGGAGGGCCACAGACCTGCCTTTGCCACCTTCATCATAAATACTGGGAGAGGCCTTACTGCTTTTAAAGTTTTCATCTTCCTCTTTGGTCCATCAGTGCAGCTGCAGCCAAGAACAAGTCGCAGCCTCACAAATGAAACCACCCATTTTGATGGTCTGTGAAGAGATGGAGAGCTGAAACAGAGATGAGTAATTCACATTATTTTCTTTTTTTCTTTTTTTTTTTTTTAATTTCAGGAATTATGCAGCAAAAATAGACACTTTAAACATCACAGTGTTTGTCATGGCCACTGGATCATCTCTGAGTGACTCAATTTTTCACAGAGCACTTCCTAGAAGTTGTGCACAGGGCAGCTTCAGAGAAGTTGGGAAGGAGGGTAATATGCAGCAAGGAAAATTCTCCACGAGTTGCCTCAGGTGGCAATTCATTCTTGCCAAACCCTAGGTTGCTAGGGTTTTCTAGGAGAGGGGAAACAAGTTTCCAAGACCTTTTTGAAGGCAATTCGTATCTACAAGTGCTATTTATAGCATCTTCAGGCACTTGTATCATCAAAGTAAAGCCGTACTTGTGTGAATTCATGAGGAAAGCACGTAATGCTTGTGCAGAATTCTGAATTTCACACACTTTTGTATCACTATGCAGTTGGTTAGATCAGATCTTTGTATCTTAGTATGAAAAACATACTTATCTATTTTGAGCTGCAGTAAATTTACCAATAATTTGTTGTAACACTTATTGATAGACGGGGAGTAGAAACAAAAAAGAAAATTTCCTCGGCATAGAAAATGTAATCTTTGCAATGGTAGGGGGGAAAAAAAATTGGGTAATATTTCACCCTTTCCTTCTACAGATCACCTTTGCCAGTCTCATGCTCTACCTACTCTCCTTCCTCAGGGCCAGGTAACGAGGCAAAGCTCAGGTGTCATAAGCTTGCACAAATAAGGCCCTACAGCTCCCCTTCCACGCAATGGAAAAAAGCCACTGCTTGCCATCACCCAGCCCCCTGCAGCACGCCTGCTAGGAAAGCAATGAGGGGAACTGACAGGTAGATCTCTACCATGTCAATAACTAGCTCTGAGACAACAGCTTCAACTTATTTTGGGAACCCAACCCGCTGCCAGGGTACACGCTCCGACGCGGGGGTGAGAAGCCGTGGGCTCAGCAGCATTGTTTTATCTGCCAGAGCCAAGGCAGGAGCACACACTCTCTGCAAAGGTTATTCATCACCACAGCAACCTCCAAACAAAGGTGGGAGCCAAGTCAAACAGCCCTGTCCCTCTGATGACAGAGGGTGAAGGTGCTCTCCGCTTGCACCCTACAGGGGACTTAATTGCTTGGGTTGGTTTTTATGTCACTGGATCTCACAATTGCACTTCCAGCATCCCAGCACGCATGCCCAGAGCAGAGAATGGCCACACTGATGCATTAAGCAAAAAAATTCTTCTATAGGCCCAGCTGAGAGAGAAGGACTGGCTGATACACAATTCCTTCTTGCCACACGGCGAGCAAGTGCCATATTCTGTTACACGCCATTGTCACCCCGCCCTCTCCGCGTGCTCCCCTAGGTACCAGGAGTAGCTGCTGTAAAATAAACACCCCACCAAAACCCAAGAAAACCCCAATCTGTTCAACTACCATTCTGTCCTTCCTCTCCCTTCACCACTTCTTTTCTTCACATCCTTTTTCACTCCACGGGAGATTAACGATTTTGGATATGTTACGAAAATCCAACCGAGATGACAGAACAATTGTAAACTCAGCAGAAATGAAAAGCAGAGTGTCTTCTTCCCCCCAAACCTGGAAAGAACAAACCCTGATGCTTCCCCAGTCACTCGAGGAAAGAGATTATGATCATTTCTGAACCTTTCCAACTACAAGCCAGGAGGAAAAAACACTGTTTGTAATGACAAGCTGTCAACACTCGGCGAGCAGCATGGCTCTCATTTGTGACACTGAGCTTTTGCCTGCAGAGCTGGGCATGTGGGCACCAGCAGCCAACACCACATGCAATGACAACACTGAAAATGCCCAGATTTCTCTACTTCTCCTACAGCACATCCCCCACCTGAGCAGCCAGGCCTCAGGATTTAAAAGGCCAGGTACCCATTTGTTTTCAATCATGGGATTTAAAAAGAATCAAACAAACCCAATGGTTCCTAGGAATTTTATTTTTTAAAATGAAAGCCACAGGTGACTGGAGCAGATAACAAAATCTCATTATCTCTCATTTACTCCTGTCAAGAACTAGAAATAAGTTAAATTTTGCTGTAGTAAAATGATCAGAAATACCCATCTAGCTTCAGTGCTTCTTGGATCTAAGCAAAATGTATCATAACAAAAGGGTGGTTTGATTTATACCAATAGCTCATTTTTCTTGAGTTTCCAAACAATCTTTGGTAGCTAACCATTAATCTTTTGCAGGCTTATGATGGTTCACAATTTCTGTCAGTGTGTTTCAGCACCCAACCACCTGAGGCAGGAGGTTCATTTACCTGATTCTGCAATATTTGTATTAGCCAATCACTTCAGTGATTTGGTACTTCAAGGGAGCCTATAAGAAAGATGAGGACAGACCTTTTGTCAGGGCCCACAGCAACAGGACAAGGAATCATGGTTTTAAAGTAAAAGAAGGTTGAATTAGAATGGATATAAGGAAGTTTTTTACAATGAAGGTGGTAAACTGGTTGCCCAGAGGGGTGGTGGATGCCCCATCCCTGGAAACATTCATGGCCAGGTTGAATGGGGCTCTGAGAAATCTGGTCTAGCTGAACATGTCCCTTCCCATTGCAGGGGGGCTGTGCTCGATGGTCTTTAAAGATTCCCCCAATGCAAAAGATTTTATGATTCTATAATACTGCTCTGACACTATAATTAAGAACTACAGATCGAAAAATAATTTTTTTTTTTTAAAAGTGTAAGAAAATTCAGCTTCCAGATGAAGGCTCAAGCTGCAGTTTCCAAAGTTCACATTGTACTTGCAGGCAGCAAGCAGCAATCGAGCAGAATTGCAAGCAAAGTGCAAAACACCACTCAACCCCAAGGGCAGGACATGCTCCAGATACCCTCTGCACTTCAAGTTCTATCCTCTATAGTGCTCCCAGAAATAGAAAAAACAACAAAAAAAAAAACACCAAAAAACAAACAAAAGCCCCAAAAAACAACAACAACAAAACAAGCCAAAAAAAAGCCCCAAAACCCCAAAATCCCAACAGCCAGAAACCTGCGTGTGAGCTCACACACATTTCTCAAGCACAGCCATAGGGAAACCCACGAAACTGGGTGTGCTCGGAGCACGCAGTGATTTATGTCACAGCATAATCACCACCTGACGTGAGAAGCAGGCGCTGGCTTGACTCAGTCTTTATTTGTGCACACCTTCCTGGTGATCTGGAGTTTCAAAAGAAACCTCTCCACATGCAGATGGCTTCCCAGCCATGTTACACAGGAGGAAAGGTTTTTGCCTTCTCCCCCACGCTGGCATTCTGTCTTGTGAGGCAGACAGAGACCTCAGACACAACACACAGACATTTGTCCTAAACTGGTGTCCTCCCTGACCAAGACACAGCTGTGCTTCCACTGAAATTACTGGGCTTCTCCAAAAATCTGTGGTCTCCAACTTTTAATAATTGAATATATTTACGAGCAGAAAATAAAGTGCACTTAAACCAAGTGATAATGATTTTAAATAAAAAAAGACTGCTTCAATTACTACCTTGTTTTCTCTATTTCTACACACACCTTTAAAATTGCAATAATTTTAAAACCTTTCTCCTCCAAAGCTGCTGCCTTTAGCACTCAAGTTGCTGTATTATTTAAGTGCTGGGGTTCAGAGTTGTCCAGCAGTAGAAAGGAACTGCATCTACCTTCAGTGGTTCCCAAGATAGCAGCTGTTACGCTTGAACTGAAGCAGGAAGAGCAGCAGCAATAAAAAGGAAAGGAACTTAAGGACAGGTATGTTCCAACTTGCAAATATACAATGGTGACGTGACAATAGCACCACATTTGTTTTCCTAAACTTTCCATTAATTAAAGCCTACTTGTTTTAGTCTGGCTTAATAGGCTACTGGACCTTGAAATAATGTATTTGTATTCCTTGCTCTGCCTTTGCCTCCTCCAGCATAAAGCAGAATTACCCTTGTAATTTTTCAGGCTGGAGTAATTTTCCAACTCTGTTGCTGATCTAGGTACCATGTATAGCTCAGGACAGTGCTGACCTTCAGGTTTTTGTCCAAATATTCCAACAAGCCCTTTTAACAATATGGCAAGAGCCTGCAAGAGTCAGACAAGTGCCCTGGATGCACATTGCCCTTCCTGCACACATCCTTACAGAGGGCTCCTCCCACCTGCTCCAGAAGAGCCTTTCAGGGATTTCTGCCTAAAGCACAAACCATCTACCCTGATATTCACAGGACAATTCAGCACCTGATGCTGAGCTGTGTCATGCTGATGCTTTAATGGGACTCTATCCATGTACTACCTCCCCCAAATTCCACAGAGATTTTTAAATGATTAGCTATAGCTAAGGCCACATATGTTGTTTTTAATAGCAAACGTGTGTTTTACAGACCAGGCTGCATCTCATCAATAATTCCTTGGTGCCACGCTCCCAGAAAGACAGCAGTCAGCCCAGCATGACGGAGTCTTAAATAAAGCAGGGTGTTACAAGGTGTAAGGCAGCACTCCACACATTTGCTGTCAAAGAATCACAGCATTTTAGCTGCTGGAAGAAGCAGATTGACATTGTTTTATCAAGGAAAATCACAGACTGGAAAAACTGACTAGAAACCGCCTTCCCCTAAAAAAAATTAATTGTTAGCTATTGTCTTTTGTAGAGAGGTTATGTCTAGGATTGAAATGGAAACAGGATCATGCCTCAGAGGTCAGAACAAGCTCACACTTTTTTTTTTACACAGCATCTAGTAAAAGGAAGCTGG
Source organism: Aphelocoma coerulescens (assembly GCF_041296385.1). NCBI lineage: Eukaryota > Metazoa > Chordata > Aves > Passeriformes > Corvidae > Aphelocoma > Aphelocoma coerulescens. The sequence goes on along the minus strand of NC_091014.1, from coordinate 76,877,668 downwards.
GGATGAACTTTGTCTGCACACAGCCACACAGAGATTTAAACAGGAAAAAAACCTCAAATCCATGCACTTACATAAAAGGCTTTGGGTAGTTTCATTTTCTATTCAGCTGGAAAGGGAGTGAACCAGCACGCACACACACATTTTTAATCACCCTCGTGCTGACAGCAGCCAGTCACTACTTCTGTTATCAGAACCCCACAGCTTGCACTTCCAGGCTATGAAGAGCTAAGGAAGAGGGTATAAAATCTCCTCTGATTAAAAAAGCACAGTGATATCATCTAGTATAACACACAAATGCTACAGATTTGAAGTTTGGCCTCACCAGGACATTACTCATTCAGTGGAGAGCGAGGGGAAAATAATCCATAAACATACAAACAAATAGTAAGGATTTCCTAAGATTAGCTGGTAACCTCGATCACTCTTATTTTCTCTAAGCCCATCAGTCACCCTCTGGGAAAAACAAGCATGGCAGGCCAGTCTGTGCATCCAGAAACTTACAGTTTGCAACAGATGCCAGTTGTTAAAGAGACAGAGAGAAAAGAGAGAAGCTGTGCTTACGCTCAACTCACCAGTGATCACTTGTGCAAGTGCCACGTGCCTGGGCTTAAAACTTCAGCTCGGGTAGATGCTGTTCCTGCCACTGCTTAATTCAGCTGGCTGGCATCTCTCCAGAGGTGCTCAGAAGGCAGCTGCCCAACAGGACAAATCACTGAAAACCAGAAAAGAAATAGGTTCAGATTTGCAATTCCACTGCACACTGTACAATGAATTCAACTTGCTAATTCCCGACTTCTTAAAATATGATTTCCCTCAGTGCATGACAGGGAGAAATACAGTTCTGGTTAGAGTTCATCCACTACTGTCAGTGTGAATTTCCTAAATACCAGTAATACCAAAAAGAATTCCTGTGCACAGCTAACAGGACTCACGGTCAGGAAAACTGGAGAGCCTCCACCATAAAACCCTTCAAATTTTATCACTCCTCAATTTTGAATCTGACATTCTAGAGTTAGTCCTTTTCTATTTCATTTCTTTATTCATATCCAAGACATTATTCTAACTTAGTTGTAATACAAGTCACTTCCAGCTTCAGAGCTGCACTATTCCAGTGACTGAGCAGTGTGGACACAATATTGCTTCTTGCAAGAATTTCTCTTGCTTCTTCCTAAGCCCGTGGGATACTTTTCTCTCACAAAGAGATTAGCAGAAGTTCTGTAAGCTATGAACACCTGCAACCTTGCAGAGCTTTGTTTATGGTACAGTAGAAAAATATTTTGACAGTGGATGTTTTAGGATTTTAGCCAATCACCCCAAGGGGTGGCTGGTCCTTTGACCAATTAGACTATGAAGAAAAAAGTCTATAAAAGAGTTTGTAAAATAATTAAATAAATCAATGTTGCTGCAAAATTCCTGCCAGCTGGATCTTCTCTCCTCTCCTCCCTATGGCTGCGGGATACAGTAATAGAGCAGTTCTTCAAATTTTAGCAAACCTGACCAATTTACAGTGGAATTTTCTTATGAGTTACCCTCTTTAGGCCTTCATTTTGACATTATCCCAATTCTGTGACTTCTGTGAGAGGTTCCATTTCCTCTCCCTTACAGGGCCAGCCCCCCAGTGATGTTTTCCATTTTACAATAAATCCAATTAAAAATAATTCAGAAGTACAGATCAATTTGATATAGCAACAGAACTAGAAAGAAGCAGTAACAAGTCAACTCAGTAACAGGACAAGTGACAATAGGTCAAATTCAGTCAATCTGAATTGATCCTGTAGTTCAACATTAATATAGAAAGGAAAGAGTATACTGAGCTAGTTTTTGTACTAAGCCTTATCAAGCTGCTGACTAATATGACCAGATTCTAGTGGTGGTTTATCTGTTAATCAGCTATTTCTGTCAAAAATGTAACATTTTAATATCTGAAGGGGAGATAGACAATTAATGGTTTTTTTCTGACCAGGAAACCCTCACAGAAGAAAGGACAACACACGGGCAACAACACTATAGGGCAGGTTGCCATTCATGAGCCTCAGCCTTGCCCAGCTCAGTGACCTTGGGCAAGACTCTCTACCCTTCCATGCCCATTTCATTCCCTTCAAAACAAGGATGAAGTTCAAGAAAGGTAAGGAGTTACTGGAGAGGGTCCAGCAGAGGGACATAAAGATGATGAGGGGTCTGGAGTGTCTCTCTCAAGAGGAGACTAGGGGAGCTGGGCCTGGTTAGTCCAGGGAAGATAAGACTGAGGGGGATCTCATTAGTGCATATAAATATCTCAAAGTGGTGCCAAGAGGACGGTGCCAGGCTCTTTTCAGTGGTGCCCAGTGACAGGACAAGGAGCAGTGGCCATCAACTAAAAGACAGAAGTTCCACCTTAGCATAAGGAAGAACTTCTTTACACCGAGGGTGGCAGAGCACTGGAACAGCTGCCCAGGGAGGTTGTGGAATCTCCCTTTCCTGGAGATACCACAAACCAACTGTTCTTGTGTAACCTGCTCTAGGTGACCCTGCCTTGGCAAGGGGGTTGGATGAGATGATCTCCAGAGGTCCCTTCCAACTCTAACTACTATGTGTGATTCAGTAAGAAAGGGGGGAAAAAAAGGACAGACTACTCCTCTTTTCTTTTCCAGTAGTAACTTATGATCTCAGTAGCTTCTTACATAGAAATTAATTCTTCTCACCAGAATGGAAGACTAAAGAATTCTGCTAAGAAAAGGAAGTAGCAAACACTAGCATACTCATTGTTTCCAAGCTCCTTATCTCTGAAATTTGTTACAGGTTTTGGGATTCTCATCTGAAAACCAATGTAAAACAGAAAAGGACAAAACAGATTTCACTGGTGAGTTTCTGAGCTCCTCCTTGCTAATGTGATTGCTCTGTTTGCTGCCCTGGACATGAACACAGTTAATGAATAATGACTGTGCAAACAAAAAATCAGACAATGATGGGAGGGGGAGGGAAGGGTGAAACGATTGTGTGGGAGGCTTGGATTGGATCTGGCAACAATTAGAAAAATTGATGCCCTTTTAAATATAGGAAAAGGCTTTTCTGGTAAGATAAGATGGACATGACATTCAAAATACTTTAGTCTTGGATTTAAATGTATGGAAATAGAAAGTTCAAAAGGTTGGGGTTCTTCATTGTGTTTTCCTTTTATGTTAAAAAAGGTAGCTCTCAAAACTTACATGCAAATGTGTGTGCAAACCTTCAGCTCCCTTCAAAGCTGTTACAGGACAGATTTATTTTGATTTTCTCACTCTCTGGGAGTATTACTTACTACATGTAGCACTGCCTCCTACAAGGTACAAGACATCTTTGATTTCCCTCCTAGTAAGAGCCCAAGACAGTAAAAGTTACAGTCACTTGAACAATCAGTCCAATAACCTACTAACATCACTTAAGATCTTCCCCTAACTGGCTCCACCGAGTATATTATCAAAAGAGGGCACCAGAGATTGCTCCCTGTTTGATTAAGGTTGCACAGTGCACATTTCCTTCTCTGCTGTTATTTACAATTCCGGCAGCTCCTGCCAGATTCTCACATGTGAGAAATGCCTGCTACAAGCACATGAAATGCATTATCCCAGTACTCCTTTAGTAGCACAGAGTAGCTTAATAATGTCCTTTAAAAAGTTAAAAGGGAAAAGGACATTTCTCTACAAAACTCACACACAATTCCTCAATTACAAAATAAATAAAAACCTCTTGCAGTTTTACTCTGTGCCTCTACAGCTCTTTTTCCTTAACATCATATTTACATGGTCATTTCTACAATGAGATATAGCCACTTCTTAGTAAGTGCTATTTCATAAACCACATTTACTACCCTAAAATTTATAATCACCTTTTCTGTTATTCAGTACCTTTCATCAGCAGACCTCAAATAGCATTTAGAAGATTTAACTGTGTTGAACCACCAACTACCACTGCAGATGTGACTTACAAAGTGAAAGCACAATTATACAAGGCAGGATTTATCCAGGCAATATGGACTGAGATAGTTATTCTTGCAAAATAACAGAGAGATAATTTAAAGTAAGGTATCTACAAAGAATAGTGTCTGTGCCAAGAGACTGTTTGTATTGGTTTTGCAAAGAGCGCACAGAATGTTCTTTTCCAAAGAACCACAAAACAAACTTCCTGAACTAATGTGAGTTTTCTTTTTGCTTGCATTTAAGCCAAGTAAATGTGGCCCAGCCAAACTTACTTAATAAGAAGGGAAAAAAAGAATCAATTAATTTGGCACAACCTTGTCTTGAAAGAGTACAGTCACACGCTTCAAAGTGAGTGGAAGTGGTCACCTGAACAGATCTGGAACCACTGCTACTATGTGAAATTGGTAATAACAGTAGGGAAGGGGCTTTTGGACTATTTTTTTAAACCATTGTTTCCACAGCATTATTAACAGCTTTAATTAACTCTCTTCCTTTTTGTTTTTTTTTTTCTGGTTTTAATGATAGCCTCTTGATGCACACCAGAAAGGTTTGAGGATGTGGAGAAAAGAGAGGCAGTGTGTGGAGATGGTAACGCAGCACACAGGAAAAAGAACTTGAAATTATCACACACCAGTTTATTTAACCTAATATTTTGCTCCTAAATCAGTCATTTATGTAATCAAATTAAAAAAACACCCAAAAAAACCCAAAATACCAGAAACAACTAAAGATATCCAAAACCCACAAAAAACCCCCTCCAAGTTCTGCTCAGCTTTTACCTCCTTTGGCCTTTCAGGAGCTGATGGGTAAGTCCACAGGGAAAAGCCTCTTTGCAAGGCAAAGATAAAAGCATTACTGGTAAAGTCAAGAGAGACAACATATCCTTTAGTGTGATGCATTTGTAATCCCTGTTTTAGAAGTAGTGATGAATTTAAAATTAAAAGACATAATACACATCCTCCACCCTACAGGGAGATACTGAGACCCCCAAAAAACACATCCGTGTCTAACTCTGCAGCAGGTCTGTTTACACACACATTTGTGAAAGTTTCTTGACTAACAAAAATGCTCATTTCACAAGATGCACAATGCAAGACTGCTTCCAGCATCTCTACAAGTACAGTTATTCCCTGCACCACTGACAGATTTGTCACGTTTGCCACACAAATGCCCATCTCTTCTCTCTCATGGGCTAAGGTGCTGCATCATTTCGTCAGAATGCCAGAAGGAAAGGAAGCCTCCACACAACTCATGTACAAGTAAGACACTTAAAAGATTATATTCAACAATATAATTTCAAAATGCTGCATGATAATTCCACTATAGTTATCCTAAAGAGAGGAATAAAATACCACCCAAGAGTGGGATGGATATAAAGAGAGACAGCAATCTGATGGGAAGACAATAGAACTGCAAAATGAGTTTCACCTTACTTACACTGATGCAAAGTTTTTAAAATCCAATTTGATGTCTAAAAGTTTTCCATCTTCATTGCCACAGGAGTTCAAAATTCCTGCAGATATTTATTATTATTATTGCCACCTTTTGAGTGTTTACACTTTCCTTGGTTCCGTACATTAATGTCAGACTTGGTTTATCACAGCCAGATATCAGATTTCAGTGCCTATTGTCACAAGCTGTTTCCTTGTTTACTTCTGCATCTTTTCCAGCTTCAGCTTCTTACGGGGTAGACAATGAAACCAGTTTTTACTTTTAGATTCCTCCTGCCACAATGTTTGGTTTTCAAACTCTGCAAGGATCAGGTTTAATAAATTGAAAATCAATCAGTACTATTTTTATTTTGAAATCAGAGAGAAACTATATTAGTCTCATGTATTATAAAAGTTCCTTTTATATATTCAGCTTGGATCCACTTCTGAACCTGAGTGCATTAAAGTTACACTGTCAAATATACTCATATGTAAACCCTTATTCTACCTACCAGAGGCATATCTTGGTAGAATTCCTACAGTTGCTATTTTTTCAACTGAAGCAAAGAGAGATTATTAATAAAAAAAAAAATTTAAAAAAATCCAGAAGTTACATTTCTGCCTTCCTGAAGTCAATACACAGTTGGTCTTGCATTTCAACAGTCCTGGGATTCCTTGCTAGCTCTACAAAAGACAAATCTGTCTCTTCAGATACTTGCAGGGGGCAAAAAACCAAAACTGAGAACAGGGTATTATTTAGGAAGATGAGATTATTCTCTTCAAATACCACTACAGACTCTGAAAGGATGAGCATAGAGAGCATTGCAAAGGGGAACAGACACGGGGTGTTGCTGGCTCCAGATTAAATTCACCACCCACTCCCACAAAGGGACATCGCAAGACTGGGAGGGCTCTTAAAAACGACATCAACTCCCAGACCTTTGACAAGGACTAATGGAGCTTAAAAGACATGTGGGAAACATCACATGTGGTTACAGAAAAAGCAGTAAGAAAAGTAATTTGGGGTTTGGAAAGGAGCAGGAGAGTGCAAGAAGGGGTTGGTTTCTTACTAGTCACTCCGAAAGGTGAGCAGAAATTCTCAGCCTTTGATTCTCAGGCTTAGCACTTTTGATGGGACTTGAAGAACATTCTAAACACCAATTTCCAGATACTGCCTTGTGGCAAAAACACCCATCATATCCCTGTTCACCCTTTGCATTCCCTCTGCACCACCCAGAGACACTGCATTTATCTCAGGGGCTTTTTCCATCCTACCACTGGCTTAGAAGGGGAGGTTGTTTGTCACAGGTGCTCAGAGCTGTAGAAAATAAGCTGTGAAAACTAACTGTACTAGGTCTTCTAGTTGACCTTTTTTGTTCAATTTGCCTGTTCAGCAAAGGGGAAAAAAAAACCCCAAAAAAACACATGAGATTCCACAGAAACAGGGAAACAGAGAACACGGACAGACTAGTGTAAAACAACATCCACTCTGTGCATATCTCAGCACTAGAGATTCCAAAGATGTCCACTGTGCTCAGTAGCAAAGTAACTTAATTTCCCAGCTGCCTGCTATCAAGCCCTTCCTTTGCTGGCCCTCTTGTAAAATGAGAGCTGAAATAATCCAGGCAACTCTCCTGCTGTAGCCTGAAAAGTCAGGCTCTCTTACTTTTTCAGAAAGGCAAAGCACACTATTAAAAATGCCCAGTATTCACGTGAAAATGTAACAAATAAAGAAGCTAGTTTTAAAAAATTGCAAATTTTGCCTTGTGTAAATTTATAATAGCTCATTAGTTGTGTGAGACTTCTCAAGATGTGGAAGAAGGAAGTCAGAAAACAGGGATCTCTTTAAAAAGAAGGATGGGGGAGCAGCACGAAGGAACAGCCAGTAACTCCAGAGTTAAGAAAACTCAGGGCCAAAAGGAGAATGACAGAACATTTGGTTCACGCTGGTATAAATTTAATACTGTGCACTTATTAGCACAGATTAGGAACCTGGCCCTCCCTAACACTGGAAAACTCTATCATCAGGAAGATCCTGAATCTTTTCTGTCTATTAAGGAAAGCATGAACTGAAGCAGCCCTTTGAAATCACTTCCTCAAAGGAAAGCACAGGGGTTTTCACATCAATACACCTACAGACGTCCACCACATTACAGCCACTGTGGTCATAAAAGTTATTTTAAGCATGGCCTGTAGTAATAAATTAGTTTTAGTGCCAATAATTTTCTCTTTGTAGCTGGGGAGCAGGAGGAGTTCCCCCATCATGATGTAATCAGAAGTTACTTTGAAGCTGTATCGAAACTTGGATTTATTGAATTTTTATCCCAAGAGGAGACAGAGCACACCATAGACACAGCCCCTGAAACACCTAAAACCTGTATCAGCCTCTTAATTTTTTTCCCCATACTCATGCTCATCAAATCACACTGTTTATAGCCAATTATAAAACCAGACAGTCTTCAGCAGTACATGCAGTTCCTACACATTCCCTGGGAATCACGAAAGAGCCACAGTACTGAGACATCTGGATGCCAGAATCTTCATCTCCCCATCTTCTCACATGTCATTTCTTACCTATGCCTTTACACTTATCCCCAGTTAGAATCACTGGCTAGCTCATCTAGTCCCCTGGCATCAGAGCACTGCACTGTTGGTGATGTTTTCCAGTCTCTTCTGGTATCGCCCATCAAGGTCAGAAACCTTCTGCTCTAATTCAAAGCAACCTGTTACACAATTCAGAAACTTTGACCTTTTTTCTTCTACTCCATCATTGGTACTGACCACAGTCCTGGGACCTCTCATTATTGACCTCTACTTCATGAATTAATGGTTTATGATAACACAATGAAGCACAATAAAAGCCAAGTTAAATCTACCTAAAAAAAAGATCATTGCAACTAGGAAAAGCAAGGTTGTAATAGGCTTTATTAGTTAGTAGTGCATGTATGGAAAAAAGGGGAAAAAAAGACAGCAAACATGTTTTCAGGCCAGCTATCAGGTCTAACAAAAAAACTGACATGTTATTTTGAAAAGAAGAATCAAGCACCTAATAGCCTGCCTAGTCTGCAGCAAGGACAAGGTGGCAGCTTCCTCAGGGCCACTCTGTTCCTTCAAAAGAATCTGCAACACTCCCAACAGAGTATAACTACTAATTCCTATTTAAATATACAAACTAACAAGAAAACAACCAAAACAACCTCCCCCCCAAGAACCAGATTCAAACAATAAAACACATTTTTATAATACTGGTCACTACCACCTTACTACCACTTTTAATGTGATTTATTCCCACTGCGTCCATGCACGTCCACCATGGGCAATCCAGTCTGGAGCAGTACTCTGGCCAGGACAGAGCTCAGGACAATCTGAAAGGCAAGGACTTCTGGAGGCCTTGGTCTAGATATTCTCCTCAGATCCTACACGAGAATGACAAACATGACAGTTCCTTTGCTGTAGGGCAAGGTCCTTCCCTCAGTTTTCTGTAGGTGGTGAAAGGTACCAATGATGGCCAAGTACTCATCAGGAGCCCTACAAAGGTCAACTAGAAAATAATACTCCTTTAATCAATTTCTACCCAGCTACTCCCAAGCCTGAGCTAGAAATCAACTTTCTAAAAGGTTCCACTTCTTTAAAAAACCCAGAAGAACAACAGAAACCACCACTTATATCTATAAAGGTCTTCTAGCTAATGTTTCTTTTATTGAAGTCTATTAAAAAGTAATGCTTTCAGTAATGCCTCACAGTAATGCCCTTCTGAAGGTTAAGGGTGTACAAAAAGGAAATCCTCATGCTTAAATACCTTCCAACTTTGCTAATTATCTCTCTTCCTCTGTTTCATAATTTTGGAGCAAGGGTGTTCGCCGTTGATCTGATCCCAGATTCTCTTTGACTTCCTTGTATCATCTCATCTGTGCTTTTATTTGACTTACTAATAAGGAGCTGATTCTGCAACATGGCACATGTAAGTACAGAAGTTAATTAATATTCATTGTAGGCCAAGAGCAGGATTTACACCACAAACAAAAGAGCCTAATCCTGGGCTAACAAATCATACAGAAGAACAAACACTAAACGCTCAACCTCCCTGCAAACTGGAAAAAACCCCAAAAAATCCCCAAAAAACCCCCACCATGGTTACATGGATACTTTTCCTTGGCTCTGTATTAACCAGTCTCCATATCTCTTGTGTTTCCACACTATTTTTGCCTGGCAATTATGATCAAACCAGAGTAACGTAAATCAACATTGTTAGACAGCAAAGGGAGAACATTAAAAATCTTCATGGCCAAAAGGGACTTTTGTGCATCCCATCCAGGTCAAAAAAAAAAAAAGTAAAAGCCTTTAAGTTTCCCAAGAATGCCTAAAATTTTGTCTTGCCACTAGCAACAAAGCATTTCAATTGTGTTTGGTTTTGTTCACTGCACAGAGTAATTACCAATGCTGAACACACTAAAAATCCCTCTGAACAAACAATTCCTAACCCAATGTTTCATCATTTTAATCACACCACGAGAATTTTTCTGGGAAAAATAAATAAAATTAGAAATCTGCTCCAACCATTTAAAACAACATTCATTACGTCGTTATTTTGTGCATTCAAAGCTGCTTTCAGGCTTGCAATTGTGGCCATAAAATACCAATTCATGGCGACGAATGAAAACATAAAACCTCAAATTGGTAAACAAATACAAGAAAAATGTGAATAAAACACTGATCATTGTGGGCTGAAAGAGGCTATTCCACATCTTTGCATGGGGGAATAAACCTGGGGCCAAATCACAAAACTTAAGATGCGAGGCTATGGAAAAGCAAAACACATCTTACACACCAGGCTTAGGGGAAAAAACGGAGAAAGCTCTTGCTGTGTTCAAAGCAGGTTTAATGCCAACCCATGAAGCTCTTAAAAACACTTCTCCTTTCTTCTCTTCCTCACCATCCCTCTCCTTTCACAGAGCAGAAATCTGGCATTATCCCCCACAGAGTAAGACAATTCTGCAGCCTCAGGATCCTGCAGAGGACAACAAATGTATCCTAAACTGAAGCTGCCTGTTTGGCAGGAAGGAAACCAAATTTTTCAGCTACTGGAAAGTAGAACACAGCTCAGCTGAAGTGGGTGAAGCTGTGACCAAGCCAGCAGGTGCCCAGTCTTAAGCTCTCACTAAACACACAGCCTTGTGAACACAGAATGTCCATGCATGTTATGATTTTAGCTAAAAGCTTTAACATCTGTATCACTGCAATTTATTTGACAATCTATTAAACCACAGCATAAGAAACTGGGGACAACCTTTTTAAGCCTTTTGAAGAAAGCAACAGTTAGCAGTCTAGCTGGAAGTTGACCTTTTCCAATTGTTTGCGGGAGATGTGATGAGGTGAGAAACTCTAGAAGTGTCTCCAGTCTGCCAGGTAACCCACTGCATTATTTACATTGCCCAAGCAGTGTCATTTGTCTTGAACTTCAAAACAATTTGTGCACCCTTATTAGAGTTTAATAATAAATCCACAGTTTCCCCTCTGTTTGCTTGGATGAAATAAAGACTGCTAAAATAAAGGAAGGATGTACACAGCATAGGAAAAAGAAGAGAGAGAAAACTTTTGATGCATCAAAATCACACTCCAGAGGAAATACTTTCACTTCCCAGGAGGCTCAAAACACTGCTGTAGTGTCCTGCCACGCCAAAAACACCCCCAAACATTAACCAGCTACTTCAGGTTGCCCACCTAGGACACAAACTTACAAAATATATCAATTATGTCAGTGGATTACACCAAGCACATCCTGTGCAAAGCTTCCTGCAAGCTTCTAGGAATTGTTTTAAAACAAGGTGGATGAAAAAACGGGCCAAAGGAAGTAGTAAATGACAGCTCTTTACAAGACTGTTTCTAGAAGACCAAAGCTAATACTGTCTTTCACAGCCCTAAAACATTGAAAACCAATATAAAGCAAAAACCCCCCAAATATGCTGATGATGTCTATTTGTACAAAAATTTTCTTATGAGATAAGAAGAGATAAAAAAGAACATTAAATACACTCTTCAGAATAAGAAATGGAGAGATGTTTTGTTGCTTTACAAGAGGGTAATATTAGCCTGATGAAGACAAGTGTTTAAAAAAAACCCTTCTGTTGGATTTAAATCAAAAGAAAAATTTTCCTCAGAAACAAGAAACTGACCTCAAGATGCAAAACTGGCATCTGTTTTATTAAAATGCAGACATACTCAGGAGATTAAGTAATTCTGCATGGTCTCACACATCTAAGGATTCCTAGAGCAGGATTTGAATGGAAGATTTAAGTCAACTCAAGAACACAAATGCAAGTGGCTTCCATCTTCATCGCTTTTAGCTTTTTCTCTTTTGAGTATATGGAAACATCCACTATAGAAATTTTGTTTCTAGTACTAACATTACTATTAGAGTTGCAAATTTCATCAAAATAATTTACAGGCTTAGCATGACAGGATAGGCTTTATCAAAAGAGCTTTCAAGCTATTGGTCTGAAAAATAATCTTCCCATGAAGACAAAAGCACAGCAGTCACCATATTACTGAAGGTCTAACTCCAGCCTAAAAATGAGTAAGTTAAAATGTACTTACAGAAATCTAAATTTAAAATGTATTTACATTTTAACCAGAAAAAGTAACAGTCTGCTTGTCTAATGACCCTTTCAAGCTTTAAACTCTACAATATTATCTTTTTCTTTTTTTTTCCCCCTCCTATCACAGGCTTAAATTTAATTAAGATTAATTTGATTTACTGGTCCTTTAGGAATTGGACAAACATAATTAATACATTAGGCTGAAAATTCAAACTTTTATTAATGGGCTCAGGCAACTCCACAGGGACCCTCAAGTCTTTCAAAAAGTTAATCCTCATGTAAGTGTTGTGGCTTCAAACACTGGGCTTTTCAGTGAGAACATGCAAAACTCTCTCCCCACCCAAAGGAAAACAAAGATATGGTAATTCTCACAAAGAATTAACAGAATAATAGCTGGACATATAGTGAAAAGGTCCTTTGTCTTGAACGGCATAAATGCATCTCCCTGCCTAAGAGATGATTGTGTTAACTGGAGCACTGCTTATTCTGTTACACTAAATATTGCCTCGGGACCTCAACGAACCATGACACGGCAAGGCTACGTGCCAATTTATGAGGTTCCTTCAGAAGAATGACACTCAGGCCAGCATCTCGAAGCTCTAAATCTTTCCTCGTAGGAAACTAATGTAGATGTAGGATAACTTCGAGTACAGCAGCAGAACCAAGGTAAAGCGTTCAGTTTGCGCTTGTCACCTTCTGCTCCAGGCTAAGGCAGCCCCTCCCTGAGAGAGGACACATCCCACTTACAATGCAAAAACTTGTCTGTAGTAGCTGTAAGTTTTATCATCTACAGCATCCATAAATTAAGTCAGTAAACATTTGCTTAGTAGTGATGCCGGGCCAGTGGCTTCACAAGATCCCCCTGATACACCCTTGTGAAAGTAGGGAGATTAACACACTCCCTAGCCTCTAGAACAAGCAACATTGCAACAAATTCCCTCGGGAAAATTAGGCAGGAAGATGCTGTATTTATAAAAAGGGGAGTTAAAGTCACTTGGTTCCTTTTTGTAACCACTCATTATTTATATTGATACTGGCAATCATGGGATGGCTGCAGAAGGGACCAAGAAGGAAAGTTGTCATCACAGTGCTGTCAACATGAAACTGGGAACTTAAATACCACCTCCTGCAGTGAGTTGCAATCCGTGGCAAAGCTTTGTCCCCAGAATGCTACAGATTTTCATGAAACTGCCAGAAATGAAGACTGCATACAGTGGGCAAAACCAAACACAGTGGGCACAGATGGATTGGAAATAGAAATATCTATTACCAACTGCAAAAATGCTGCAGTCACAGGAAAATGAGAACATTGTGTTTAACGTTCCTGAGAGAAGTAAAAATGTTTTGCATACAAGGCTTCCTCGGAGACGTAACAATTCACAGAATTAAAAACATGACATTTTTCAGCCTAATTCTTTTCTAGATACTTGAAGTGCAGTTTTCTTTGCACTGCAACCACTCGGTGCTGATACAACAAAGAGCCTGTCAGTCCTGTACATCATACCTTTAAGTTCCAGTGAGACACGATTATGTGTTTTTCAGATTACATGTGCACTCTTCTTGACAATATGAAAGCTGGCAGTCCTCTAGCCCAGCAAGAAAATAATTATTTCCCCATATATCAATGCTTAGACAGTTCCTAAAACCCTAACTTCAGCTTGGCATATTGTTTTTTTTTCGGAAATCTGCAAATCCTTTGTGATTTGACAGCTTCCAGTACTATTTTCACAGTGAATTTCCTTGCAAAACCAGTGCTGAAAATTACATTCCTCTGTCACAACCTAAAGGAGAACTTTTTGCCCCAGCTGAGCACTTTCCAGGGCAAGCACTGGGACACAGCAGCAGACACAGGAGCGCTCTGGTCAGCTTGTGCCCAACAAGAAAGAAAAGATTGATATTAAAGTGCCTGTACTTGTTATTTTTCCTCTTGGAAAGCTGCTACAAGCCCCACATTTCACTGAATTATGTTCCAGCTTAAACAAAACAGCAGGACAAGGAGGGAGTTTGGGCAAATGTTTCCCACTGAATTTGCACGAGGGAAGGCAAGTATCTGTGGCCCTGCACAGTTGTCCTCAGCCGGTGTCCTGGGGGTATAAACTCTACCTGTTCTACCAAACTGCATGGTTATTTGCATTCCAGTCAGGACTGAGATGCAAAGCATCAACAACAGATTTCTAATTATAATTACGTAAAATACCACTCCTCTCCCAAGTATCAAACATCACAAAAGAGAAGAAGAAAAGAACTGTGGTTGTGCACAATAGCTCTCTCCTCCACCTCCAGGAAAGGCAGAAAGTTGACTACAAGCTTTGTTTTTTTAAATACTTTACACTTGCCTCCTCTCCAGGGAGATTTACAGAGGAAACAAATTACCTACGGCTTGCAAGCTGGCAACAGAGCTGGTCTGCAAAAATGTCTGAGCATAAAGGCTCAGGTCACCACCCTAAATTTCTTTGTATCTCTCGCCTTCAGCAAGTTCAACTTGTTTACCAAAACTGGCTCAAAAAGCCCCCACCAAACCCACAATAACAACAAAAAAAGTAACCCCCAAAAATCTATAGAGGATCTATCCAAGGGCAAAGAAGAATTGGCAGGATTAGTTGAGAACTAGATTCTCCCATGTGCTTCTTGGGGAGGGAGGGTGGAGGGTAAGGGGGAACAATCCCCACCTCACAGTATCCTGGCAAATGGAAGATACAGAGTTTTCTACCTCCTGAATCAGGAAATAATGGCCTTTTACTCATCAAAAAGTCAAGGAAACCACCACGAGCAGGCCCCAAAGAAAGATCCACCTGGTCTTTATTTTTTACCCCAAAGGTGCCAGAGCCATCACTCAATGCTACAAACGACTGATGATGAGAAGTAGGCAATAGGAAGCCAATGGCTGGAACGGAATAAATAGCAAAAAAAATTTACCAAAAAGCCTACAAAAGTTGAATGCAGCAAGCTAGAAGGATTTGGCCATGGTGAGAAAGACCCTTTGAAGATTTTTTGGCAGTCAGTCCAGGCACATCTCAACCACACATGCACATGAAGTACACCAACAGGGGTTGCCATCCCCCCCAGCCCCTCTCCAGAATTTGAGCCCTGCTGCAGTCTACAAACAGCTCACAGATGGTGCTAAAGCCCTCAGCCAGACTGAAAAGAAACTCAAACATAATTCAATCCAGCTGCAGGCTCAGGGAGGCACTCGCTGTGCTCTGCTCCACTGAGCACTTGGGGGCACCAACAGGGCTGGCTCACTGTCCTGCCACAGAATGAGTGGTAAAAACATCACCCGAAATAAGAGAGAATCTCTTACACAGAAGGAGGAAGAGAGGAGCCATCACATTCCTGCATGCAGGAGATGATGGCTTCCTAAGAAATCTCCTTGGATTAGAGTTTGGCAAAACAAAAAAGCATACAAATCAAAGAGGAGGGTATTATTCTCACTATATAATGTAAAAATATTTACACAATGGTTCCTTACACTTCATCCCCGTGAAGATTTTCTGCTTTCCCTTAAGTCCATATGCAGCCCCTTCTACTCCTTTCATGTTCTTAGGAAGGAGGCAATCAAAAAAGGAGATGTTTGAACTGCCTTGGACAAGGCCCAGCCTCCAGAGCACCACCTCTGAAGGTGAGCTCTTACCTGTGTGGTGCTTCAGAAGGAAACAATGCCCAGCAGGGCACAGGATGCCAGCTGCTTTATGGGTAAGAGAAAGTGATTTCCAGGAGCCCAAACCCAGCAGTGCAGAGAGCACCAGCACCTGCACTGACACAGCTGGGTGTCCACGTGTCATGCTCAGCTCCTAAAGTGTCCACAGCCTTCCCACAGCCAGGGCACTGATGGTGATGCCATGAAGATTTTTTGCCTTTTCTTTTATACCCCTGTTATACCTTTTTACAACTCCTGTATTCTCAGTGCTTTTTGCCTCCATTCTTGGACTTGTTTGTCAAGCTGAGAGACTGAACATCTTAGAAGCTTCATAGTTAGGGATCAGTGTGCCCCAGAGCCCAAGGTCCTCTCCAGAACACATTCTGTAAACCAAGATAGAACCATCCAGGGGAAGGTTCCTTGGGGAGGGGGGCTCACTTGAGCCTCTCATTGGGGAATCTTTGATAGATCTGCTAATTAGTAACACCTATAATGTTATACCAGATCTTTTGGGGTGGGCATTGAGGTGTGCATTGAGGTGCATTCAACCTGGACGTGTGCACCTAAGGATCCTTAAAATAAATCCCAAGGTAAAATCCCTTTTTCCCTTCTAACTGTGTTTGACTCTGGATTTTAAGACCACGAAAAGGCATCAAAGGAGACCAACAGCTTGGTCCAGACCCTCCATCAGTGACCATCAGCACATGAGAAGCTCCGGAGCAGCATCTTCTTATGCTCACTCAACAGAGAAGGAAATCACAGACAGGCTGCAGCAAAGGGAGGCAGAGACAAAAGGAGGGATTCCTTTTCCTCAGTACACCAGAGATGATGTTTTAATGGAGTTCACAGACCCAACACATTTGCAGAGAACTACTAGGAAGTTAAATGAAGTGTGCACACCTAACTCAAGTCCCCAGTGGGATGTACAGTTACCATAGCAACTTTCAAGGTCCAGGACAAACCAGATTTCTGATGCTCCACACCACTACACCTGTGGGAACAACATGGACAAAGAGTACTATCAATACACTGCTATTTTAAGTACCTGAAAAAAACCAAAAAAACTAAGTAGAAATATTTCACTTAGGATCACAAACCCAATATTTTTTTCTAGGAGGTCAAGAGAAAACCTTGTGCACAACAGACATTCAGAAGCAAGAACTCAATGAGATGCGAAGGGAAAAAAAGTCATCATGGAGAACAAGCCCCATGAGCTTAAAACTGGACATTCAACACACCTCCATTATGTGAAAGCACATCCTTCAGAAATGTTATTTAGCATGAGAGTTGTAAAACTGTAATGCCTAGTGCAATACCTCAAAGGCTGATCGGATAAGAGCCTTCTTTGAAATTGGGTCATTAGTTCATACAGGAAATGTGACTTTACTTGGAAGAGATCCTTCACTCACTAATTAGCATTAGTACTGTAGTAAGAGAACATTTCAGTTTTAGTCTGAGCCAGTCTCACCACTGTGCTATAGAAATCAGTTTTGTTCATTGAAGCAGCATTCTCTTGCACAAACACTAAGCTGCAGCCTAATTGCTACAACGGGAATGGCTTTCCTTTATAAGCATTTCTGCAAATGTCCAACTTTGTTATTTATACCTTTTCTTTTAGAAATTTCTCATACTTTTATTCAGCTGGTTCCTCGTTTCCATTTATTCAATGTTCAAACCTCATGTGAAGAGTTTCTATTAATTATTCAGAAGCATCCTCACTTTACTGGTGGATGAACTTGGATACTATTTCTTTAAATATGATTGCAGTACTGAAGTGTAACACCAGCAAAAAAGCTGGCAAAATCTGCCTTCCTTTGGAAAAAAATAATGTTGTGTTACCATCACAGAAAACTGATGTTCCTGTAAATTATGAATCATTGAATATTTTGTTGTGCTTTTAATTTTTTTTTTCAAGGAATCGTAACGGCACTTTTTTCTTCAGGAAGTTTAAGGGTTGCAAAACTTCCTTTTCCTCACACTATCATTATTTTTCAAGGAAAAGCCTCCAAGCTGTTGCATGGGAGGTTGAGAGAACTGTAAGCTTGCTTTAAAAAGGCTGGTCTTTAAGCAGAGAGCAACAAGTCTTAGTTTGTTTCAGAGAAATAAATGGGTTATTCAGAGGCAGCATGGAAGTCACAAATCCATTAGTAAAATCTGGTCTGTCCTAACCATTCCCATCACCTTGAAAGTCACCTTTGCACTCTCTATTGGGTTCAGACTGCTGAATTTCTGCTGCAAACTGAACTCTATTAAAGAAAAAAGAAAAAAGCTTAATTGAGATTCATTCATAACTAGGCTGTTTCAATTCTATTTATGAGTTTCAGGGTGTATCAATTTCAGCGCTCTATAGCTCTCTACAGGTTGCAGAAATGTTAAACCTGTGACACAACTACGTGACAGATCAGAATCAAGACACATCTACAACTTGCTGGGAGAAGGGGAGAGCTTAAAAAAAAATGGAAAATCACCCTTTGTCAGGTCAGTTTTACAGTTTCTGAAATGCCAGCTGTACATTTTAGCACACCACTAGTCTCAAATGGTGAAGGCACTGTCAATCAAAGACTCCCATCACAAGCAAGCTCTGGGCTTGTGTTGAGGCATGGAAGGGGGAGAAGAAGTAGGGGAAGATAATCTCTGCTCTGGGAATACACTCAGATATAATGAAGTGGAAAAACAATGAAGAAACTACAACATACAGGATCACCCACTACAGCCTTGTAAAACAAGCAGCATCAGTGCTGTGCTGAGGGCCAGTTGCAGCTCGAGGCACCCAGGGACTCCGTTTGTCTTTCTGCTCTTTTGGCTCACAGCCCTTTCAGATGAGAAAAGTGACAATGTGTCAGCAGTGCTCACGTGTCCTGAAGGCTTCAGGTCCTTTAAAGATAGATGGAGGGTCACGGCCTTTATTCCCCAGGTCTGTATTTTTAAGAATCATTTTGCATACCTTTGGTGTACGTGTGGACTCTCAAGAGCCACTGCAGAAGCTTGGCTTTGAGGCAAGCTTTGCAACTGCTCTCTTAAAAGTCTAATTTCTCAAGAGCTCATTCCCTCTCCCCAAAAGGAGGATTCCCAACTTCGGTTCTTCTTGAGAGAAAAATTTAGCGTCTTCTGCAGTATAATCTTCAGCTAAAGCATCGGATCCTCCCATTAAACTTTGATCTTAAAGCACAGTATTTTCCTGAATCATCAAAAAATGCCACAACCTGCTTGTAGCAACCTGTAAGCAAAGCTCCCAAAGTCTCTTTGAGCTGCAGGCAGCTCTCACCCCTCACTGTCCAAGCTCTCCTCACTACAGTCACCTCTTCCTTTCCTCATGGGAAGAACATTTAAATTCGAATGCTGGTGCCTCATGTTTCATCCCCGGCAGATGAACCAGCATATCCATTTCCAGCACTAATAAGTTTAAATGAGTAGTGACAGTTTCCAGTCATGCAGAAACATAGGCAGACTCAGATGTCATTCTCAAAATGGTAACTGATTTGAGAGGGAGCATCACAGTCAAATTGCCAAAATAGACCTCTGCTTTTAAATGACTCATTAAAATCCAGGGCAAATCAAAGGTCCTGATAGCACAAGGATTATTAGAAATAAAAGCAACCTGCCATATTTAATGTGTTAGCCAAGATGTTAGAATCCTCAAGAAGATGAAGCACTTTTCTTTCAAATGAAAGTACTTATCTTTGTGAGAAAAGACAACTTATTATTAATTCAAGACAAACTCACTGTACTGGAGGTGAGCCAGTTTATGGTTTTCACAAGACTTAGCAGATTGAACCAAGATAAAAGAAGAATCCCAGGGCTTTGCAAAAGAGGGATAAAAGCTACAAGCTCTGATTTCCTGAGTGGCAGCACTGATATTCCCCACTCCAGACCTCTGTTTGGTACCACTGTCTTAGGCTCACCAGGTATCATCACCGGGGATTGAATTATCAGGAGTTGTTGGGGTAGTAGTTTTGGCTTTTGCTGTGTAGTAGCTGGCAGTGAGGTCTGCAGCCAGCACAAAAGATCTGGAGACTGTAAAAATATATGGAAACAAACCCTCCATCCATGCAGTGGATGCAATGAAAAACACAGAGGTCACCAGGAAGAAAATTAGAGATGTTCATTAAATTTCCCATTTAGCTGTTAGCCTTTGCAGGGGTAAGTCTAGCTGAAGAACTGAGTGCAAACAAACTGAAGAGCCTCATGGCTGGACACCCTGGAAGCTGTCCTCTCGACAGTCAGATCCTGAAGTTTTTACTAGAGATGAAGCGAGCCCCCACATCCCCATTCTGCTCATTTCCCAGTCTGCAGCTCCCACTTCTTCATCTCCACTTCACTTAGCACTGCTAACACACCCACCTCTACAATGCCAGTACTCAGTTGTATGACAGCTCCTTCGACAGCCTTGCAAGTGACAGGAAATTGGGACAGATTTCAGTAGAGAAGAGCTCAGACAAGTTTACAGCAAGCTTGCTTAGCTTTGTTTGAGGCAATACCGAGTAGTAAAATTGAGGATGAGCTGTCAAATTTAATTCATTAGAAATCCCAAATAGCCAACTTTGCACACAAGAGATCTCAGCTTTATGTAAGATTAACAACCCCAAAAGAAAGGTGTAAGTCCCCAGGTTTACTTCACTGGGGTGCAGGAAGCATCCAAAAGATCAAAAGGCGTTATCCATCATTAATCTGAATTTCCACCTGCCATCTGAAACCCACGGCCGAACAGAATAAAATCAGAATCGGCCCAGATCAAACAGGACTTCCTGCCTCTCTTCACTGTACAGTCCAAAGACAGTAGCATTTTGAGATTTCTTTGTAGTGCTACCCCAGTGACATACCAATGAGATAATGTAATTCCTGAGGACTGCAGAAGAACATTAAGGAACATAAAGAGAGACAAAAGAGACCATTAAGTTGGTTTAGATCCTCTCTCTCTCTCCTTTTCTTAAAAAAGTCCTCTCATCTCAGATAAACAGAGGATTTTTCTTGGTTTATTTGCTTTTATGTCTGGAGTTAGGCATTGCCCAGCAGAGTTTTCATGAAAATATAATGCTTGTTTAAAATAGTACACACTTCAAACAAAAGATGTGTCTCACAGCAAGATGAGGACAGAAAAAAAAAAAACCAAGAATGGTGACAAATTCTTTTAAATTGTTTCCAAATGATCTAAGTTCCTATTAAGAAAACAAGAACACAAATTATCTTGAGGTGGTTTTTTTTTTTTTCTTGTCGTGGGTTGTTGTTTTTTTGAGATTTTTGAGCCTCAACCTCAAAATCATTAAAGTTAGACAGATGATTTGTTCTATTAATATCAGTGGAACAAACAAGTAAGTAGAGATCAAGGTTCTGATGCTGTAGAAACCCTCTCACCCACTGCTGAGCAACTCATGAACATCACTACCAGTCTTTATCCCTGGACTGAAAAATACCTTCAAAGTCATAAAGGTAAGTTTTGGGCAATTATTGGTTAGTCTTCCTGCTTTTTTCTTTCTGTCAGAGCAACAACTCAGTGCATTTCTAGGAGCTCTAGGGGGAATGTGTGTCCAGAGTGGAGAGTGCACACTTGGATCAGAATACTGATCTCATATGGTTTCTAATCAGTGAGTGCAGTATCACCATCCCAATGCCCATTAAAAAAAAAAGAAATTCTGTACAGCAAAAATGACCCCACGCTCCAGATATGCATCATTTTTAAGGTCAGTTGCTCCCT
Organism: Aphelocoma coerulescens; assembly: GCF_041296385.1. NCBI lineage: Eukaryota > Metazoa > Chordata > Aves > Passeriformes > Corvidae > Aphelocoma > Aphelocoma coerulescens. Next base: position 76,856,378 of record NC_091014.1, on the reverse strand, counting down.
GAAGGCACATGTCTATTACAGGGTAAGAACACGGGAATAACTGGAAGTCTCTGTTACACACTGTCCCAGAACATTTCCTCATTACTGGAAGCAAGAGTCCCATGCAGTGAGAGCATAAAGAGCAAGGCCATCTGTAAAATTACCACATATTTTTCTTTACAACCTAAAGAAGCCACTGCACTAAAGCCCTGTGAGGAAGGTTTTAAGACCGAGGAGGACTTAGGCCGCTTGTGACACATTCCCACAGAAATCCAATTTTTGGACTCAATTTACTAAATTGCCTGAAGTGACACCTGTAAATCTCATTTGATAGAAGCCATGACCAAGACATGACAAAACTGAAAAAAATGCTATTGCTGGCATTACTGGAAATGCTAGCACAGCATGCATCTGGACATCCCAGAGTCTGTACAACACCAGTTCCACGCTCTAGGAGGCAGGAAGGCCACAAAACTCTCAAAAGTCAAAGTGAACCCATACAAGAACCTCCCCAACACTTCCATGGATTCCCCACACAGGGTAATACGGCCTTTAACTCTTGGAAACTGCTGTGCAAACAAGTGCCTCAGTCTGCCACGTGAGCAAAAAATGATTACACAGACAAGTACACAGTGGTTCAGCAAGCGATGTGAGTTTACACAATTTATCCAGTGAAGCATGAAGGATAGAAGCAGAGACTCCAGGATCAGCTGCTTTTAGCCTGTGAAGCTTTTGGGGAAAAGGTGTGTGTCTAGAGGATGAAACCTGGATTGCATCTGCTGTGTGCCTATATATATATATATAAATATATATATATGTATATATATCTCTAACATTATATATATGCGTACATACAAACAACAGCATCTAGAGGGTTGCACCACGTTCTGGCATTCACAGGATTCACACACAGAACCACTAAAAATTCACTTGTGCACTTAGTGAAAAATGCCAGTGTTTGCCAGGGGCAGGTAGTTTAAATTACTGTGTCTGTCTTCCTCCGAGAGGAAAGTCAAGGAAACTTGATTAACATTTTTCTACTAGAAATAGAAGGGCAGAAACTCTCCTCCTTTATACACTCTGGAGGTCAAACTAGATGATGTAATGATCTCTTGTGGCTTTAAACAGGTTTTATAGATTATCTGACTTAAAAATAGACACAATGTTTAAATAATAACATTCTCCTGAAATTGAGGGCCTGGTACAACAAGCCTCCAGTCTGGCTAAGATCAGGAGGGACTACGACCATATAGAGATTTGTAACAAACCAAAGGGAAAATTTTGGGTAGATATCCCAAAACTGAACACTTGACTCTCTCCAGCTGAAAAGCAAATGATATATGATACATAATTCTGATATATGATATATATCTTCTGTGTAGCCTGCTTTAGCTAGGTGCAGATATCCACAAAATCATGTGGATGGAGGATGTGCCTACAGTGCAGAACCATTCCCAGGTTTGGGTACCACCACAGCAGCAAGGACCTCCATCCTCAGCCAAGATGCACAGAAGCCACCGTGTCCCATGAAATTGGAGCCTGTTTCTGGTACTGGGACAGTGCAATTAAAATCAGCTTCTATGTGCCTGCCCTGTCCTGACACCTCTGCTGTAGGCACTCCCCTGAGGATTTAATTCAAAGCCTGTTACCATACCAGGACTGCCAGAGGTCACACCATCATGGCTCAGACGAGGACCCCAATCCATTAAGTGAACCAATATGAGTGGTGCCTTTTTGCTCCTTTTTCAAGCACAAGGCCAGAGGAGGAAGTGCAGGGGAGACATGTTGCTATCTGCTCAATGGAATTGTTCCTTGTCAGCTACACCACTGTTTAACTTGTCACAAGCAAAACAACAACACAGCAAACCTCACCAGCTTGCATGAACTGCCTGGGAAGTCCACTGGGTATCACTTAATTCCATGAGCCACCGAGTGCACGAACAATGGGAATCAGATTACTTTGCTCATATGTTTTGACAACAGCAATTTCATTTTATTTATTATGGTAATTCATAAAGCACCACCAAATGCAGTGCAGAATCTCTTATGAAAATAATTACAGTCTCATCATGCAGGATCTCATTGAAGCACACCATTAATTCCTTGACAGCTAGGGAACAAGCCAAAGACTTTGTGCAAATGAAGGATTAGCAAGGTCTCAACACACACATTTCCTTGCACTTAAAATGTGCAAGGAGCAGACCTTATTAAATCAGCATTTCATATGATGCTTTAAAATTATAGCCCCTGAGGCAGATTCTTTTGTACTTCAAAAGATAGTTGTTATCACACTACTTATATGTTACAGTCTAGGATAACAGAAAAATAAATTCCTATCTAATTGTTCCACCACTGTATACAGGGAGCATAAAACAGTGGCTCTTTCCCACAGCTGTCAAAAATCCCCAGACTTTTATTCACAGTGAGGTGTCACCAGTCTCCCACAATGAAGAGAGAACAGCTCTAATACAATGCTATGAATTGTCTTCCACTTGGCTACTGAAAATATTTTGAGCAGTAACCTTTTCTGAACCTACCATTCAATATTTGGGCTGTCTCCATATGTGCCTCAGGGTTATCTTGCCTGCCTCTGTGTGTTTAAAGTGCTTCTATTTCTATGCAGAACAACTTTGTGGTTGTGCATTTTATGGTTGTTTTTAAAGTAAGATTTGCCTTAAAAAAAAAAAAAAAAAAAAAGGGCTGGGGCCTTTTTTCTTCTTGATGTTTAATAATGTTCAAAGTTGTCTGAAAATTTGCTTATACATAATCATAAAGGACTGAGTAAGTTCCCTGCTTTGCATCCTCTCTGTTTTCAAAGTCCCTGCAGTACAGCCGCTATGAAACCATGACACCCATGATCCAGATTTGTGTGATCTCTCTAACACTTTAACTAACTCAGGTCTTCATAAGTGGAAGTAGTCCAGAAGCTGTTAGGAAACATCCCTTGAAACTAAAACCTTCATTTTACTAAATACTAAAATATGATTAGAGACACATCACTTGCTATAGGTAGTTTGACAGCCCAACTTAATAAATTAGAACCCCCTAAAGCCCACCAGAAATATCTGCCAGTGTTCAAACCAAGATCTCATAACAATTAAGAATGCTGAAAGAACTCGCAGAAGATGCTGCGTTCTTCCAAACTTTTCCATCTTATCTCAAATATTCACAGTAAAAAGAACAGAGATGTTTTCTTCAAACCACAGTTTTTATCAATCCTCTCCAACATCCAAGCAGCACAATATTCTTCTTTTAATGTGACCAAGTAACCCCCTCTGATCCTCAGGAGATGCTTACAAAATGATTGTTCCCCCTCACTACTCCTTTGTTATTACTTTATTTTTTCCACACTCTTATTACTTCAGGCAGAAATAAATTAGAGATATTATCATCAATTTACCAAAACAGAATTCCCCTGAATTTATTTTCTTTCAAGTTAGACTTTTACAATTAAATTGTACATTAGAGCTAAATCTAATGGTTTTCAACCTGGCTGAAACTGATTGGCTCACTAAGTCTACAGTTGAATCCTTCCCCCTCTCTCATTTTGCTAACTAGAAGAGAAATGAATCTACCTTCAAGCCTGTTGGAATCAATCTTCTTTTCTCTTTCTCACAATTTATAAGCCAGAGGCTTAAAAAGTGTTCATATCCGCTTTTAACAAGCTGGTTATGTGAGATAAGCACAAGAACATTCATAAAAATAGCTCAGCTTTAAGTCATGAATGTTTTACAAAAGTAGACCTTAAAATAAAAATCGTAAAGGCTAATTGTGATTTATACCATGTTACTTTTCCTATTCTACCAATTATCAATCATCCCTAAAAGATCCCTTCTTTTATATGCCAGTGTCATGGATGCAGATGCTGCCAGCTCATTCCTAATCAGGGAGACACTGCACAGCACAGACAGCCCCCAGTGAGTCCTGGGACCTCTAAACACTGGCATACTGCAGAAGAGGGTTTATTCTTTTCCAGTTAGGCACTTCTACTTTATTATTATTTTTTTTTTTCAAGTCCTTCACAAAGATCTCATAGCTGTCCCACACATTGTATTTCAGTATGGTCTACACCATCACTTTGCCACCACCCTCAATGCCTCCTGAGTTCACAAAATCTTTATTTAGGCAACGGCAATACAACCACTGGCACTGAAACTTTTATTACTTCAATAACAACAAAGCAGCTGCTGGTAATAATAACACTACTTAGCATTTATATGCTGCTTTATATCTACAAAAGCCTGTATAAATATTTGTTAATTAAGCCTCACAAAACTCCTGAGAGTCAGATATGTTTTTTTGTTTATAAATAGGAAAACTGAGACAGAGACAAAACAGCTGTTTCCAAAATCGAGATTTTTAGATTATTTTTAAAAAAGGGAACGGAGATGTCTGGACAATAACTTTCAGAGTTATAAAAGGACAGCTTAAAATACTCAAAGAACCCAGTGGGACATAAACTCTCATGCTTGAAGCATCCACCTCCTCCAAAAACATCAGTGCTGTCCCTGGGAAGACACAGCTCCTCGCTGCCAGCTGCCCTAAGCCACTCACCACTGTGGAGCACAAAACCCTGGACTGCACAGGCCAGCAGGGATATTCCAGCTGCCAAACCCTCTGCCTGGAGCTCTGAGTCCCTCTGGAGAAGTCAAACCTTTGATAAGCTGCACCAAACTGTGATTTCAACTGCTCACCACCAAAACTTGGCCTCAACAACAATTTGCTTCTCCCCCAGGGCAGGATTCTGCTCTGTCACTGTTTAAGGAACATAGGAACCCTTCTTTTTCTTGCACGTCAACATTTAGCTTTCATCTAGAAAGTGAGAAAAATGGTAAAACCTAAGTAGAAAAGAACTAATTCCACCACGTACCAAAGGCACTCCTGAGAATATCTTACATTCATATTCAGTAAGACTATTTATTGAACAGACTTTCTTTATGTGTATCAGACACCTCACTCACATAGGGAAAACAAATGCCTACTCACACTCCAACACCTCCCAGTCAGGTCTTGAGCTCTAGAACTGCATGAAGAGAGCTTAAAATTATTGCCTTGGCAAAGTACACGGCATTGTAGGGAAGACATGACTTAGCCCACAGACACTTGACTACCCCTATAATTTCACGTACAACATTTCCCACTGAGAGCAGTGGATCTGAAAGGCTTTAGAGAAGACATTGGAATAAAAATTAATGACATAAAAAGAGAAAAAGAATTGGGTTTTGAGTATGCAAAAGCTTTACTGCAGGAAGTATCGTGAAACTGAACATGGAGCACTACGTGCAACTAAAGAGTGATGTGAAACAAAAAGGGAAAGGAAAACTTAGGGGTTAATAAAGAAACAGAAGGAAAAAAAAAACCAAAACCAACAGGAGACTAAAGTTATATCAAGAGTAGGATGGACCAGAATATGGAAGATGGTTAAGAAACATGGCTCAGGCAAACAGAGAAGGAAGGAAAACACGGAGAGCTCACCCAGGGGCCAGGCTGAGCAGGGAGAGGTGAGACCAAAGCTGAGGGCAAGGCCCACAAGGCAGCAGTACTTTAGCACAGAAGCAACCACAAGAAGGGACACTGAGTGCAGTGGAGAAGCTGTGTCTGTTTCTTGGCAGAGGCAGGACATTTGTCACCCAGGGGTGACTTACCTAAGAGACACGAAGGTACGAAGTGCAGATTCCTCGCGCTGTCCTGCCCTCTCCATTGAGATAGCACCAACAGGCTAATTACCAGTTAGCCCGGATTTATTAGCCTTAACAAAGTTTGCTGCTAAACCAGAAACAGATCCCATTCTCTACCTCCCAGCCCTGTGCCCTGGACAAGTCTTTATCCTTGAATACAGGAAGAGAAGGAAACAGAAAGATGAAACATTACACTAAGGGTTGCGAGAGCACAGGAAGAATTGCAAAGCAATAAATAATGCTGGAAGTGGGGCAGAGAATAAGTAATTCCACTTTGGGAAAAGCAAGTCTGAGATGACATTGAAGGGAAAGAAGAAAACACATGTATTTAATGCACAGCCTGCCACCCAATTCTGAATGTGAAACACAGATGTGTATTTTTATCTCCAGCTGAAGGCAGCACAATGCACTCACTGGCTTCTCAAGACACGTTGTGCAAAGCTGAAAATTACTTTAGAGGCACAAGTATAAATTGTTGACTTTTCCATGCCATTTTTAAAATGGCACAGAAGATCATCAAGCTAAATTTTATTACCACATGATATCACAAACTCCTCATGATGTGAGTCAATTTCCTTGCACTATCCTTGCTAGATCATGGAGTTCTCCATGTATCTGAGTGCCTAAGACAATGTACAAGACGAATGTCTCGCTCTTTGTACAAAGGTCTCACATTCTCATGCTCTGAGTAATAGAACTGTGCACTCAAAAATATTTTTATGATGCACACTGGGATTCTCACAGCCACTGAACTCTTAGCGAATCCCTGAATTAACCAAACACCCAGAAACGCCAAGTGTCTTTCTAATCCCTTATAGAGTAGGAAAAAAAAGCAGCTTTCTCCAGGCTAATTACTTCAAATTATATTTTACACTGGAAACAAAGAGATCTTTGTCTCAGGAAATAGAGAAGACTACACCTCAGACACACTGTGGAAACATAAAAAGATCAGTGGCATCGGAAGAAGGAAGAGTACATTAGAAGGAAGAGCAAAGTCCTCAGTTTTCATGAAAGGAGCATTCAGAGAGATGAATCAAGCCCTCTCAACCACCCCAGAATGAAAAGAACATGCTCATTAACCAAAGTTCACATTTCAGGTGAAAGACAATTCACCAGGACCTTTAACAGAACAAACCACAGCAACATCAAAGTCTACCTAAAGTCAAAACACTGATAAAATTGGGATAATCTTGTATCTCACCAGCTACCTGCAAGTATTGAGGAGCAAATACGCGTGCTCACAAAAGTTCACTTCACATGTTTTTTTAGAACAAGTTTGATGCAGCTGTTTTGGGGAGGGGTTGCTAAATCCCATTCCCTAATGGGTGTGGGCCTATCTAATGCACACCAAGCAGGTGCTGCTAACATCTCACCCCCAGCTTCTCTTTGCACTCAAGACAATTTCTGGAAGGTGAGGGGGAGGAGAAGGCAGTACTGATGGGAGAAGCAGCAAGCCTCACACCTGATTTTCTACTTGGTCAAGCCTTTAAAAATGCTTTTATGTGCAGGAGCAGAAATCAAAGTAATAAATACAAATTCCCCAGGAGTCACTTCTTTATTTTCCAGTTACAAACAATCCTGAGCTACGGACAATAAGAGAAACTCTTGTAGTAGATTTAGGCTGAAGCATCCAGCAGCTACAGCAAACTCCAGCCCCAAGAACCAGCTCTGGCAGCTGCACAATTAAGTCAGCTGAACACAGCTGCCCCTGCACTCATGGAAAGCTTGAAAGAAATCAGGTGTTCCCTTACCTGCAGGGGTAATCTATAAAATCCAGAAAATCCACAAACTGTAACCTTTTGGATTATTCAAAGCCAAATCCTCTATCTCATGTAAAACCATTGCATTCTTGAAAAGAAAAACAAAAAAACCAAACCAAAAGAAAATCAATAACGAAACAAAACAACAGAGAGACCAAAAAACCCCAAACAATCACGTTATCTGTATGAAACCTTTTCTAAGTTACTGGACATTCTTAACACCTACCTTCACTCAACAGATACCATTCTTAAAGTTATTAATTTTTACTAAATATTCTCTTGAAATACTCAGAGTTTTCACAGCATTCCAGAAGCAAGGGCTCATCATTTTTATGTTTATACTGGGTTTTTTTGTTGGGTTGTTGTTTTGTTTTTGTTTTTTTTTTCCTCTGTAGCTCTATAGAGAACCTAGCAATTTCCAAGGTTGGTCCAAACGACAACATGAGTGAGGCTTTAAGAACAAAGGCAAGTACAATCCCCTGTCACACCACCACGGTAATGAAGACGCCTGTCATGCATCAGAAAACTACACAACAGAGAATCCCACAGAAATGGATAACTTCCTGGAAAATACTAACTCTGCACCTTTGAGGCTAGAGACATCTGCTAACTCTGTCTATTCAGGATGCACAAGGTTGCTGGAGTCTATTCATAAAAAAACAAAGGTAATAAATGCAAAGAAAGTAATTTGTAATTTGCTATTTCCATGTCAGATCTTAACCCTGTGGAGATTCACAGCATGCCTAACTTTAATTACCGAGACAGTGGCACAGAGAGGGAAGGGAAGAAAGGACTGGAAGCATTCAGCTAGTAGCAATTCAAGGCCCTGAGCTGGCTAATATTTAAAAATGTTCCTAAAACTGACATTACAATCAAAGGTACGTGTTAGTGATTGGAGGCTCATGGCCACAGCTCCAAACGAAACATATCTTAAAAGGCTAATGCTACAAACATTTCCATTTGTGATTCATTTTTTATCCCCCAGTGTCAATGACACGAAATTAGAAGGAAAAAAAGAAAGAAAGAAAAGAGTCCCTCCTCACAAAACAGATGTGGAGGTTGCTTCTTCCCACATCATCAAGGTCTTTCCAAGACGGCTGTGACTAACCTTGCCAGGGAACAAGCAGAATTGCACAGGATCTCCGAGTATCAATAGCTGTAAAAGACACCTTGTCTCAACATTCCCTTTCAGTGACTGCAGAGCAATGTTTTATAAACAGCTTTGCACATGTTTTCTCCACACACCCAAAACAGTCTCACTGACTTAGACAAAACTTTCAATGATTTTATACCTAAGTTCCTCTATGGGTGCAACAGGGAGAAATGCCGTGCTCACTCAGGATTGCACTAACAGCTGAAGTTCATGGCAAAACAAAGTTCAGATGACAGCCATCATCTAACTCGGAATTCAGGGTGGAAAACTGAAATTCCTAGGTGTCAGAGTTAAATCAAAAGATGTACAAAACGGAATGTCATTGTTTTGGATGAATAAATTGGTGGACGAATCAGAGTCCAACTCTGGAATTAAGATAAAATGGCACCAGTTACCAGTTGGCCTCCCCCCAAAAGCATGAATTCTAGTTTCTGGCAACGTGAAGCATTTAATAGCGGAAAAACTACAGAACTAGCACTGAAAACAAGAAATGAGCCTCTTATATATTGAATTTTCACATTGAAAAATACACTTTGAATGGAGATACAAGGATCCGGCCACATGTGCTGCACCATAAACAACACAGCTCCAAGGTCTTAAATATCTTTTCCTTCTGGCCACCAGTCCCACAGCAGAGAGAGGAGTCTGGAGGGGTCACAGACCAAAGGGCCTCCTTTTTCTGTCTGGCATAGCCAAAAGCTGTGTCTTTGAAAAAATCTCGTGCCATTGAGCAGTCATTCACTGTATGAGAGGAGATGCAGGAATTGTAACCAGGAGCATAAGAGCAACAAGTGGTAGACACTGAAATGAAAGTTAGCAAGTGCTTTATTAGCACAGTCTTTGTCATGTGGACTTCAAGTCTTCTCTTATCTCCCCACAGTAACTGAAGTGTTCTTATATATTTCATCTATTTTGACCCTTGGGGCTTCAATTATTTGACCTCAGATGTTACATTTTAATAAGCTGTCACCCACAAGGGAAAAAAATGCAGTAGTTAATGTGACTGATTTTCCATCTACAGCTTGATTATGGACAGAAAAAAAATCAACCATATTTCAAGAATTTAGTTGTCACCAAGTGGAAAACTTCAGTACTTTTTTCCATCTGTGCATTTCACAGCAGAAGTAAGTAACTTCAGATTAATCTTGCCCTGTCTATTACTGCTGTATATAACTAGCACCTAATCATTACTGGGTGTTGTTGCTCATGGGGTGTTACCTCCCTCCAAATAAATCTAATGGGATGCTTTGTCTGCTTTCAGAATTACAGAATCACTCAGAAGCACGCATTCGGAGCTACGAGGAGGCATAACTCAACACTGCAGCCTCTCCGAGTGTGTGACAGCACAAGCCAGCTGGACAACTCAAGTCCAAAGCCACTTCCATTTCCATGGCCTTCCCAGTAAAAGCAAGCAGCAGCCACAAGCTGCTCCCTTGGAGCCTTGAGCACAGTATCTCGTTACCCGACCATACCTGTATGCTAATGATGCTACACTCCCCGTGAACTGTGAGTCAAGAGGAGATGCGGGGCGTCTCCCTTACGCCTTGGAAACTCTGTAAGCTCTTTGCAGTCTGCTTGCTCGCTGAGAGGAAACCACCAACTCACTGCAAGCCTGGCCTTGGGGAGGTTGCTCCTCCTCAGAGGGCAGGGGTTGCAGCATTTCTATGGGTATTCCAAGGAAAGGAGACTGGCCACACAATGCTGATTAAGTATTTCCAGTTGCTAACAACAAAAAAGGTCATTTTTATGTTCTCCCATGTAAGCAAATTTGTAGCTGACATATAGACATTGCACAATCACAAACGAGAAGAAAGATGGTCAATAGGAAGGGAGGAGGACCACTTTTTTGATGATGGAGGAGAGGCGTAATTAAAATATGATCTATGCTGCAAAGGCACACGAGATCCATCGTTTGGTTAATGTTTCAGCAGCCACAATGCAGAGGAGCAATATTTTTACCTTCAGTACTTCACCTCAAGTAAACAAAGCGGACTCCACCAAAGGTCACACCACTCTGGAGGGTACAAGATTCACGAGGCGAGGCAAAGCACAGTTTCTGAGTGGGAGGATTGGTTCCCAAACAACATCCTTAAGAAAAACCTGTTCCACCTTTCTTTTATTGCCTGCTACTCACTGGCCTGAAACTATGGTTTAGTGGAAGCTGCAACATCTCGCTTTTCCTGGATACAGTGCAGCCCTACTGAGGTTACAGGGGGGCAGGAGCACCTTAGGCTATTCCTCAAAATGCCACGAACCTGTTTTCCAAGGTGTGCCCAGGTCACTTGCACACTGGCAATGCGTGTGTGTGTGTCATGGCGATGAAAGGGGCAGAAGGAGTAAAAACGCCAGGGAAAGTTACCAGCGAGAATGAAAGGGCTGAACAGCGGGGGAGATGAAAGACAGCAGGGGAGAGCACCAAACAAACGCGGGCACGCAACAGGATTATCCCACCCGAAAGCGGCCCTTTGCCCGCTACCAGCACTAGAGATGGAAAAGCCAGCTGAACCAGCGGGGAAAAAAAAATACCACGGTAAGAGCTGAAAGGCGAGTCACCTGGCAGACGGTGAGACAGGAGAAGGAGGGCAGCCGCACGGATGGTGCCCTCCGCGGGCAGCGGCGGGGATGCCCAGCCCGCGGCCGCCGCTGGGAGCCCGGCGGGCAAGGTGCGAGCAGGTGTGGCGGTACCGCAGCGGGAGGAGGAGAGCACACGCACACCTACACAGAAACACACACGTACACACACGGAGGGCTTCGTGGGTCTAAAGCCAGGCGGGGGAACGGCTGCAGCAGCGAGCGCTGTCCCCGGCGGCCGAGCCGCGCTCAGCCCGGGGGGGCCCGGAGGGACTTCTCAGCCCCGCTGTCCGAGCGCAGGGCGGCGGCAGCGCCCACGGGACCGGGGACAGGCCCGGGGCAGCGCCCCGTAATCCGCCGTGTTGCGGCTGCCCGGGCGGCTTTTGAGGTCGCGGAACAACCCGGGGGCTCGACGCCCGGGGGAAATCCCATCCCGCCCCGGCCAGCTCCTTACCTTCCCCCGAGTCCTCCTGCCGGCCCGGGGGCGGCGGTGGCCGCGGGGCTCCGAGCGGGGCTCCCGGCGCCGCGGGGCTCCGGGCAGGGGCGGGCGCGGGGGCTCCGCTCCGCGCCGCCAACAAAGTGCGGGAGCGGGGCGGGCGCCGGTCAGCGGAGCAGCCGCGGCGAGCGGAGCGGAGCGGAGCGGAGCGGAGCCGAGCTCCCTCTGCCGGGCGCCCGCCCCGCCCCGGCCCCAGCCCCAGCCCGCGGCCGGGGCGGGCCCGCGGAGGGGCAGCGCGGAGCTCCCGCGCCGGCGGAGCGGCTGCCCGGCGCCCTGCGGAACCGCCTCCCTCCTCCCGCTCCCTGCACGGCTCAGCGGGCGCTCACACCATGCAAAGGTGCTGAGAGCAGCGCCCCGGAGCCGGGCTGAAACGTGGGAGTTTAAAGTCCTCGTCAGCGTTTACCATAAAAAAAAAAATTATATATATATATATAAAAGGCCACACACGAAACCTACCACGACTCCAAAGCAACATCCTTCCCCGAAGAAGTAGGTGTAGCTAAAACACCTTTGGAACGACTGGGCTACGAGAACAAAAGTCTCCCGTCTTCGCTTGAAATCCCGGATGAAATCTCCCAGCTGTTTATGTTGTTTCCATCTGGCACCACATTCCTCCCCACTCTGACAACTTACACGTGGCTTTCACTCAGCGCAGGGGAATGGACCCTATCGGCACACTTGCAGGTAGCCAAAGTCCTCACGCTACACTGTTAGCACCGTCGGGATTGCTATAATGAGCCACTTCCCCTCCTAAAACCGGGCTGTTCCACGAGAATCTGTTTTCACTGATTCCTCTCTTAAATAAGTTTTGCCTTATGTGACTCCAGAGAGAAGCTAGAAAGCATAAATCTTTTGACAGCCTCAGACATATGAAATGAACCTCTATTCAGGTAGTGTATAGGAGAGCTGATCTGATTTTTGAGGTTCTGTTCCTGATTTTTGATAGGATTCAATTGCCAATCCAGAAAGACTTACACACCTGCTAAATACCTTCCCGAGGCTCCTTCCAGGCTTCACCAAGATCCCTTAAGAAGATCAGAATCATATCTGGACCAAACAGCTGTTCCCACTGATCCACGGTTGTCCAAGCAGGGCAACAGGTCCTTTATGCTACAGAGTTTCTGTGACTCCAGGCCCTCTCCAAGAAACCTGCAGAGGAAAAGTATAAACTAATGAAAGAGCAGCTGCTTGCTGAAATTTCCACTCAGTTCCAAGAAATGAGACTTGGCAGGTCCTTGCTTTTTATAACACTCCGTGACTCATTTGCAGAAGCAGGTGAAGTCAGAGCCATCACTGCCAGAGTCCTGCCCCTGACGGCTTCTCCAGGGAGGACACGGATTTTACCAATTTTGAAAAAAAAACCAAAGAGGAAAGGACGGTATTGCTCAGCTACTGTTTGCAGCACTTTGGTTGCTGAATCTCTTCTCAAGTGGTGCTATTCCATCCTTGACCTGGTGTTTGCCAGCAAATCTTCCTGAAATAAGGTCTGAACTCTACAAATGGTGTTGTTTTGCCAGGCTTCAGCAGGTTCGTGCTGAAGACAGGGGCAGCAGGCAGGAATGAAGCTCACTGTGGGCTCCTGTGAACCAGACAGGAGAGAGTAACCCGAGCCTGCAGATCAGGCTGGGAGAGGTGGGGCCTCACTCCTCAATGGCTTAGGAGTTCACCTTAACCCTGCTTAAAAGAGAAAAGAGAGAGACAGAGAAAGAAAAGCAGTTCAGCCAACTTCCCCTTCCTGGCTCGGAGCTGGCAGAGCCCCTTGTGCTGCATCTTCTACCAATTCTGCCTTTGTTATTTTTTCTGGTCCAGAAAGTCCTCCACAAAACAGGAAAGCGCAAAAAAATGTGACATAAATCCACTTCTATGTACCCAAAAAAGCACTGAAATGTGGAGATACCATACATTTCCCTAGTTTTTTTCCAACAAACCTTCAAATCTAAAAGAATCAGATTATAGAGAGGCTACCTAGGTAATTACTGTGAATGAAACTTACAGGAACACTGACGTTTCCAAACTGTCCATGCCAGATGCCATACACACACTCCCTAGGTAAATAATAACAGTATTCGGTACTTAAAAGTGCCCACGCCATGAGAAGTAGAAGGGAAATTCGAGAGATTCTCTTAAAGAAAAGGTTGGGGACTGCTTCAGTCCTTGGCAGTGATAAACAGTGCCTCTCTTCCCCCTTTTTTCCTGGATAGCAGCCCAAGCCCACCCCTTGCTCCAATTCCCCTTAACAAAGGACAGAACACAAATGCAGAAGACCACTGTGGGCTGACAATTTTGTTTGGTTTCACTTGGAAAGAAAACATTTTAAAGGAACAGAGACAATTAAGAGGAAAGAAAATGGGATGTGAGAATTAAGAGAAGGGAAACCAGAAGGATAAATGGGAGAGAGAAAGATTTGGGGAAGAATAAATTCTATTTCTGTTCTCTCTGACTTGTCTTTGAGATGTGTACAGCAGGTATGGACATTTATAAAATTATTTTATGAGTATGAAGTTAGTATTGCTGCAGAAAGGAAGCCAGAACATTGTAGCACAGGGGATGAAGAAGGCATTCCATCAATGTTTGTCTGTTTGGGGAAAAGACAAAATACGCCAAAGAATTTCCTTCAGTTGGAGATCAGCCTAAAGATACTTTCTGGGCTGGGAGCCTGCAGGATGGTTTACACACCACAGACGACTTGCACAAGGGTCTGGCAGGTCCATCAGAGCCTGTTTGCCGACAACCCCCTTCTTTCCTGCCTGGAATGCAGCCAGGCTCGGCGGCCCCAGCCAGGCGCAATCTCCTCTGCAGGTGCACACGCGATGGAAGGCGCCGAGTGGGGAACGAACCTGCAGCTTCCTGGGGAGCACCTTTGACCAGCCTCTATTGAAAATAGACAGGCAAGAGTTCAATTTGTACAGTATTACCTGCAGCAAGCCCAGGGATTTGAGACTAGCTGCTGATACTGGAATTTCCACTCTCATTGAAAGCAGACACCGCTGTATCCATAGAGTTTTCAGAAGAAAAATATACAGAGCAAGCCTGATTCTTCTATTGATTTTAAGGCACATGCAGCTCAGTGAGAAACGGCAGAATTGTTCCTGATTTAGGTCATAAAAATGCAAGATAAACCCAGAGGAATCCACAGCAAATGAGAGAAACAAAAGAGACTGGCTTTTGGTCCATGCTATTCCATTCTTTATGCTATGGAAAACAAACAAAAAAAAAACATTGCAAATACAGAAAATACTTATTTTCTCCTTAAATTCTTAAATTTCTCTTAAAATTATAGAATACATTTTGTATCATGGCTAAACATGGTGCTATCTATCAAACTATGCAGGTAAGAGGATTTGAAGAATAACCATAGAGATTCTTCTAGTCCCAAAGTAATTTGTAGTTTGATTGGGAGTTTCTTTTGGGTGGGTCTGGTTTTAAAATATTCTGCTTAAATATGCCATCCTTTGTGCCACAAATATATATGTATATATGTTTAGACCATTTTTAGAAGACACTAGGTGAATGTGATTAATTGTTCTAAATTCAGATTTACTATTTGAGCAGCAAATCTGTGAATAACATAATGACCTCAAAATTTGTGAGGTCTAAACATATTCAGGACATTCTATAAACTTCTACATTAATTAAGAAACTGAGGTCTGCTAAAAATTACCTTTGGGCAAACCTTCTAATGTGTTTGGGTTTGATTCCCCTGCCCAGAAGAAAAAAAAAAAAAAGGACTATAAAAAGATTATTAAAAGACCTCCTCTCTCCTCATTAGTTGATTCCTTTATTGGAAAGCTCGTGCTTAGTTGATTAATAGGATATTACAGAAGCTACTTGCAGTTTCTTGAATCACCTTTCTAAGGCAGGTTGGTTCAGACAAACAAAGTAAAGCAGACCAGAGAGCTACCCACAATCTAAACGTGAACAAGAAGGAGGAACTCAATGTGTCTGTAATCCTCTCCTCGCAGAAACTGAACTCCAGACTCAGTTCTGAACCAGAGGGAAAATGTCTGGACTGCTGCTGGCTGACTCATACACTCTATCCCAAGTATGGAGCCAAAGCAGCACAAAGAATTCCCAGAAGTCTCATTTCCATGCGAGAAATGACTCTTCAGAAGAGCTTGAGGATATGGCAGAGAATATATCAGGTGAGAGTGAGGTGTCTGTCAGAGTGCAGTCATGGCATGGAACTCCACAGAGGCTCCCAGTGACTGTGACAGATAAAACTGCCTCAAAGAGCTGTCGTGAGTCACTTTGCCCAAGTTATAATGAGGGACCACTCAGTACAGCAGCAAAGTTTGGTGCTGTTAAAGAAAGGAAACACTCAACTGTTTGCTCATGGGCCCTGTGGTGTCTGCATTCCCAAGTCAGAGAACGTGGAGTTACATCTCCTGGGTGCTCTGGTCTCCGTTTTACATCATCTGGAGTTTGCATCAGTAAATGTACCCCTTCGATATTTGTCCCTTCGTCTAGCAGCAAGGGGTTTACAGATTTTTATTCCTTGTTCCTAATTATTGTTACAGCCGTGAGGGAGATTATTTGACTGAGCTGACTGAGAGAAATGAACCAACTTTTCATCCTGGGCACAAAACTCTTCAGCCTGAAGCTGCCTCCACTGATGAGTTAAAAACTTGCCATCCAGCTGTTCCAACTACGAATGCATCAATTACAAACTATGTAATTTATGACTAGGGCTGAAGCTGAATGTGTGATGATAAAAAGCCTTGCAGTAAGACAAGGGCTCCGTGACATCATGAATTATCTGGCAGTTCTTTCTGCACGATCCTGTGTGGATTGCAATCAGCCAGTGAAGCAATGGATAGGACCTTTCTGCTTCTGGAGCCGTGGGGAGTGTTGCCATTTATTTCAGAAGGAATAGAATCAGATCCAAACCCTTAACTTGTGCATTACTTAATCTCTGTACTGAGAGCTGGTTGGCTGACACTTGGATTTGGAAGTCAAAGACTCTCTCCTGAAAGAAACCTGAGGTGCAAGAAACCTTTGCATAATTTGGGCAAAGCTCAGCATGTTTGTGATTGCTAGAGTTTGATCTGTCACCCCTCAAGAGCTACACTGTGTTTGATGAATGAGACTCTAATTGAATTTAAGCAAATAAATTGCAGGTTACAGAGCAAACTGAAGTGTTTTTATGCATTTTGATGCTTCCATGTTCCTATCTTACAGAGACAAAAAAGAAACAAGACACAGACAATCAGTCATTTTATATCCGTGCTCTGCTTTTTATAGGGAAGCATGCCAGGTGTGCTTTATTACATTTTTATGTTTATTGATATAGAGATAGAGCATTAAACCTCAGGTATTTCTTTTTCCTTATATCTCATATTCATAAGAAAAGAAGGAGGGTGGGCACAAAAAATATATATGTAACTACTAGGAAAAAAATCATTTGTTTTGCCAGAATTTATAGAAATTTCTGGTTTTTCATTTCTCTTCTAGGATTTTGAGCTATACTTCTCTGTTGGGAGGAGGAACAGTCTTAACCATATGACTCACCTTAAAGCCTTCAGAGTTCTTGAGTCAAGCATCTATGATCAATACATTTCTTTAGCAATCACGAGGTGTTGATAAAAAAGACACTGACATTTTTATTTGGATTTGGAGTTCATAGATTTCATGTTTCTTAGCAGAAATGTCAGAGGGAGAGGCTTTCCTCTTGTAACAAATGACAAGGATTTGAGGCATTCACAAGATGGAGTTAAGCTTCTGAGAAACATATCAAATATCATTACCACCATAAAAAAATCATTAGATGGAACAGAATTACTTTGTAAACTGTTTTTTTTTTAATTGTTAATTGTGCTGAACTTTATTTTTGAAAACAGTTTTCCTGGTTCCTGTTTTTAAAGAAAGAAGGGCCTTGTTTAACTGTCCAAGCTGATTAGAGAATGTGTTGGTCACCTGAAATCCTGCATTTCAATATACTTGCTTAGTTCTGATTCAATAATTATTTCATTAGCTGAGGGAACTAATTAATAATGCTGATATCAATTTTTTGGTTACATAGTTCTTGCCACAGACCTCAGAATTGCCTAGAAGCATTAATGAATCTGAAGAGACAGCCCTCATTGTACAGAGGGGACAGCCAAAGCTCAGCTAATGCTGAAGAACCTCACAGTTATACCCTGAAACCTGGATTATGTTGTGTTTTTATTACAGCCTAAAATTACAGAATCTGAACGATTCTGAGAGATCAGAAATGAAAATAACAGTAAATACATATAAAATAATTCTCTGTGTGTGCATATGTATAGTTTTAGGCACATTTTGCATGAATCTCATGAGTTTTGGGTGGAAGAACATGAACCATTATTTCTGATCACAGCACACTGGCAAAGCTGAAGTGACTCCATTATGCTGGGAAGTTTCACCCAATGACCATGGAAGTGGAGCTCTAGTGGGACCCAGCTTGGTGCTCTGATCCTTACATTGCCTCGTACAAAAATGGGACAATGTCTCTGAGTTTGATTTCATACAGAGTGTACTAGTTTGAAAACAAACCAGTGAGAGGCACCAAGTCAGAATAACAATTTAATGGAAATTAAAGAAAAGGAAAAGAAAGTAAAAGAAAACACTGACAGAGTCAAGATACAACCTGAGTCCCTGTTAGGCAGGGTGGTGGTAGCAGTCTGGTGGGATGGTGGCTGCAATCCTCTGAAGTGGTGATCCTGTAGTAGAAGGGGTCTGCTCTTCCTCAGAAAGTCCAGCGGTGGCTGTGTAGCTCCTGTCCTCTGGAAATCCAGTGGAGCCAGTGTCTTTGGTGCTCAGAGTCCCAGATTATATCCACGATGGGATGCTTGGTTCCTCCCTCTGGGTGGAGCATCTCACAATGGGGTAATGAGTCATGAGGCCAAGTGTTGATTAGGCTCATTAACAGAAGATAGTCTGGAGGGAGTTATCTCTGAGTCATGCAGCGGGACAATGATGGGCCATTAACAGCAAGATAGTCTGGGGGGAGGAGGCAAGGAAACACTGCCCCACCTGATTTCAACAGCTCATGAGGATGGTAATAGAATACACTGCAACCCAGGACACAGAGTCAGTCACAGGTGTGGTCCTGGGAACTGTCACTGAGAAGGTTGAGGCTGTGGGTATAATCACAGACTCAACCAGACTCAACAAGCTTTTCTTTCCTGCAGAAGGTGCCCATGAGAGAGGTTCATTTCCATACAGGTTTCAGATAAACATATGTAATGTCCAAGTTCATAATGGCTTCAGCCTGCGATGGATGTGGCAGGTCTACAGCTGCATGACTTGATTTTGCCTTAAGGCACCCCAGTCCCCATGGCAGTATCAGCATTTGAAACACACATACTGCCAAATCAAAGAGGGCCTTCCCCGAGCTTGTTACAAGTAAGAAACAGCTGACAATAATTAAAAGGGAGACTAAACCCTATGGTTATTATGATCATTAGTTGGCCAGTGATGGATTTCGTACTGAGGTGGTCACAAGTATTTGCTCAGATATTCTGGGGAAAAGAAGTCACTTACCGCAGCACACCTTCTGCTTTCTTCAGCAGAAATGGCTTGGACGTGGAAAAAGTACTCAGGAAAATTCCTCTTTGGAGGTCACTTCCTTTTACCAGAGCTGGATGATTGAGAGGTTTTTGAGAGCACCATGCCTTCAGGGCTATCCTACCATCAGCTTGTTTAGCTGAACTTAATTTTCCCTCAGTTCTAGAGCTGAGCAAAATCACATGGCAGAATCACATGTTACAGCCATATGGCATAGTAAATTTTTATACAGATAGCAGCAACAAGCTGATACTCTGTGTATTCTGACATATTTATAGCCCTGGTGTAATGATGCAGGAGGAGTGCAGTAGCCTCCAGAGCGGGGACATGAGATGCAGTCCAGTGAAGTACAGGCACAAGATGATACTAAAGATCTCAGGGTGATAAACCATTCACCCCAGTGAATGAGCCAGGCAGAGCTTATTTTATATTAATTAGATAATTTGGAGTGTGAATATTTGTGTATTGTCACTGTAGTACAACTAATTTACTGTGTGTTGTGTGTTAGTTAACATGTTAAGATTTTAATTAGACTAAAAAAATCCTTGGCTTGTGTGTTCCTCCTTTGCCAATACCAAGATTTTACACAGAAAACTCTCTCCATCATTCCTCCATGTTCTTCCTTTCCTTTATATTGTGATGCCCCAAAACTTTTCCTACTCCTTTGTAATTAAGTGCACTCACTGACACAGTGATAGGCCCAAATAATTTTTGTCCTTTCTAGGGGCAGTAAGAGGCCAGCCATTTGACCCCTCTGTGCCAGAGGCCCAAAAGTCAGAGGTGTGTTCATCAAGACAGACAGCCCCTGCCCTTGATGTGCCCATCACTGGCACCCTGTGCATGTGAGATTTGCAGAGCTCAGCTCCCCTCCATTCCCCGACAAATCCAGGGAGCACCAGGACTTACCCTTCCCTCCACAACCTTACACACAAGGGGGTGATGAGGGGAAGGGTTACCAGGTGGGGAAAAGCCACCGTGTCACATGGCAGGTGACAGGCACATCAGCAGAAAAGGTCCCATGCAGCATGTCCTGCATCCTGCTCCACCCCTGCCTCTGCACCCAACCACCACGGAAAACTGGAGAAACCTGAGCTGCCCTCCCCTCCTGACCCCTGCCAGGGGTGCTTTTCAATGAGCTGAAGGAAGAAATTGAGCTTAAGCACAATGATAGCCACCCTGTTTGTTTACAGAAACATTTTCCCACATCTTCTGTGGTTTCAGTTTTTAAAAGCGTGAGATTTTCAAGGCTGGGACTTGTCCTCAGACATATATAGGTATCCAGTGCCTAGCACAGCCAGGGCTCTGTGCTGACAAAAGTCTCTGTATCCTACCAAATCAAGCAAAACTGTGGCAAAAATAA
The DNA here is from genome assembly GCF_041296385.1 of Aphelocoma coerulescens. Lineage (NCBI taxonomy): Eukaryota > Metazoa > Chordata > Aves > Passeriformes > Corvidae > Aphelocoma > Aphelocoma coerulescens. Next base: position 76,835,854 of record NC_091014.1, on the reverse strand, counting down.
TGTCAGTCCTTCCTCTTTACATGGGCCTATGTTAAAAGAATAAGCAAGTACTTGGCCAAGAGAAGAATTTCTTCTTCCTCTGGAGTGGTGTCAGCCAGCAGAATTCACCACTCCAAAGAGCACCCGGACTGCTGTTGAATTTAAAAAAGGGGGGTTGAATGGTCTTAATCAGGCGATGCTTGTGGCTGGTGCAGCTGTATGGAGACAAAAGGAAAAACTGAGAAGGACTGAAACTCTTATAGAATGACACGGATGATTTAACCCCTAGAATGAACAAGCTAAGGACTGGGAACACACTCGTGATGCAGATATTTCTGGGCTATAAGAAAAGTAGGAAGAGAAGGAATTGAGTTAATCCCCAAGTCAAATAAACAATCTAACAGTTACTGGAAATAACAGAATAGATAATCTGGGAAATTCCCTGGGAGGACCGAAGAGCTTTCAGATTCCCAACTGTAGGACAGTGATACAGGCCAGGAGTGTACACAGCAGGCATTGACAGCCTACCTGATCTAACAGGAGTGTATTTCAAGGATTTGTAGATCCACAGTACTTGTAGATTTTTGTGATTTGAAGAAAATGTTGCAGGTTTGCCACTGTTTTTTCCTTGCATTTAAAACCCAGGGGGGTGTATTTCTTTTGTTTTGACAGAGGTGAGAAAAGTGAACATCAGATGTCTGAAACATCCCTGCTCCTCAGTCTGAAAACAAAAGCAAAGCAAACACAAATGAGATTTAGCACATGCAGCCACTAGAGAGGAGTACGGCCAGTGTTGCATTCCTCTCTTCTCTGCCTCCAAAGTCTACCCTCCCCTCTGGAGAAGTGAATTGTTACTTGCAGGAGAATGAGACATGGTGCAGACTTATTTAGGTATAATTACAAAACACTCTGAGATCCCGAGATGAGAAGTGTGATAAAACTGAATCCAAAGTCCTCTAAAGCCCTAAAGGATATCTTTAATTTATGGGACAATGGAGCAGGCCCATATATAGTGCAAAATTACTTCTGAACTTTACAGAGTAAATGGCTGTGGCAAAGAATAAGTCAGAGTGTGCACAGCACTATGAAACCAGAATTAATTCTCCTTTCACGTGCCTTTGCATTGTATTATTTCAAAGATATATTCTTGTTATCCTCATCTAAGTTATAGGCTGTTCAATTATCAGCATGAAGACTGCAACGACTGAAAACAAACCAGGAACAATGGTCTGAGCTTCCCTGTCTGTGAGAACAGGGCAAATGGCAAAGGCTGTTTTTCAGCACTGAGTTGAACATAACATATATAACATGTGACAGCAGCCCCAATCAAATCAGTATAGCACAGAGAGACAACACTCCCCCGGTGTCGGGCTCTCTGTGCTGAAAGCAATTTTCAATTAATTTTCCTCATTTACAAGGTTGACGCTAGAGCAGTTGTGAAGCAGTCCGAAAGCTTAGTGGTAAATGAAAAATTCTCTGGTGTGCTTCATTCAACGTGCTTCTCCCAGGAAGCGCAGGCAGAGACAGTTTGAGAGCTTGTTTCTTTAGGGGAAAGACAGACACACACGTTCTGTTCCTCATTGTTGTCAGCATTCTCCATTTACTCGCAATTGAACACACACAATAGATCAGGTTGTCCTAACAGGGACACAGAAATTTTCATGCAACTCCGTGTGCAGCTCCCTCGAGGAGCTACTGCCCAGGAAAGTGGAAAGTTTTAAAGAAAATGTTGTGGTTGTGAGTGAATTTTCTCCGTATGGGGTTAACTCCCATTGGCCACTGATGTGGCAACCACTGGCACACCCTCTGTACATGAGCTGAGTGAGCTTTCCTGTTTTGAGCAGATAGGAACTTCTGCAGCTCCGACCGTGGGCTCTTTCCTCCAGACAGCAGCTTGCCCAGGGCAATGACTCCAGCTGATGGCCACTCATGGCCAGAGCTCAAGTTTGATGGACCTGGTTCTTGTTTACTCTGCTATAGCAGTGTATTTAACCCTTGCATTTACTCATATGGGTATTTTGTTTATTTGTTTACATGTACCTGAAAGCCCTGAAAAACTGCAAGAATTGGGGTAAAAGAGATTGTACCATAAATGAGAACTAGCAAACTTAAGTTAGCTCAGGTTGCTAAATGACTCCTCCAGTTGAGTTTTGAGTACCTCCAAGAAATGAAAACTCCACAATCTATCTGTGTCCCTGTCCCTGTGATGACTAACTTCATGGTAATTTTATTTTTCCTTTTATTCACTTGGAATTTCCCCTGTTCCAACCTGGGTGCCCATCACTTCCCATCCTTTCCTTGTGCACCTCTGAGCTATGCCTGACTCTGTCTCCTCCACACACTTTTCTTAGGTAGCTACAGACAGCAATAAGGTCTCCCCCAGACTTTCTCTTCTTAAGGCTGATGAAACTCAGCTTTGTCAGACTCTCTTTGCTCATCATAGCACCCAAATAAATCATCCTAATGAACTTCCACTAGATTCACTCCAGTTTGGCCATACTGCTCTGGTATTCAGGGGCCCAAAACCAGACACCCTGTTCCAGACACAGCTTCACAAGCACTGCTGGAGAAATGGAGTCACTCCTAGTGATCAGCAGGTACCCCCTCCCAGTCAGCCCCCAGCTCTATATCCCTACAGCTATTTCATGTTGAGTTTAGTGTTTTCCAAACATTTGTACATTAAGTTCAGCTGCTGTTTTGCATCTTGCATTTGATTTCAAGGAGCCTGGAGTCTGGTCAATATGTGCCCATTGTCACAGTCTGGCTGCTGCATAACCTTGGTCTGAGGTTCCACCAAAGAATAATATGGTAATGTCTACAAAATCTGAGAGTGAGTAAAAGAAAAATAATGGGAAAAAGACAATACATGACATATGTTTCTTAATAACATGTTATTATAATACATCTTAATAATATAGTTATTGATTATACAGTGTATTATTATTATAGTAGCCCTAAAATCCTAATAAAGAGCCCAGCAGTGTAAGAAGTCAGGTCACAGAAATGTGGGGGAAATGAAAGGATTCATATCAATGTAGGCTGTTTTGGACTTGGGTTTCACTGACTGTTGCATCCATTTAACTGTAACCACTCCAACTCTTCTATCTGTGGGAGTGTCACTGTCTTCTTAGGGAAAATGAAGGATTAATTGCATAGTTTAGAATGATTCTCTGGGTATGAATAAAATTCCTTTGCTGCCCAACACAGAAATATTGTTCAAAGTGTGTTTATTCTAGTAAAAAAAATACTCAAATTTCTGATTAACAGCTATAACAGAATGATAGTCTCCTTTAGCAGGAGACCTGTTCTTCAACAGGAAGGCTTTCATCTTATCAACATCTTTTCATAAAGTTCTATTTTCATATTAGGAAGATTTCATTGCTGCTATTAAACAAGATTTTATGGGCTAAGGGTTGGAGTAAAGTAAGACAGAACTTGACTAACTGATGGCAAGATTGAAGTTTTTGATGTGGATTTCACAATACATTGGAAATAAATAGCTCGCAGTCCCCTATCATCCTTTTTCAGCAAGTGATTTCTTATATTTTACATCCTTATTGATGTATTTCATTGAGTTTACAATGTTATATTGACCTTATCCTGGTTCTAGTCATCAATTTCTATCTTTAGGATATTTAAGGATAATAAATCTTTAAAGTTATTGCAGTAGACCTTTCTCTTCAGAGGATTTATTATTTCCTACTAGAGGAATGAGATTTTTAATGACCCACATTTTAAATTATTTCTCACTTATAGGCAGTTTTGACCATATAGGAATAAAAATGAAGTACAGGTCTCCTCCTGGGTCCTGTGAGGAGAGCAGTAACACCTAACTCCTTATAGCATTACTGTTTTAATTAACTTAAACTGTGTGAATATGCCAAAGAAATTGCAGTTGTAAGTTGCATAAATTTTAGCATGCTTTATTTCCCCTTACTGGGACTCATTCTCAGGTTTGGTTTTGGTTTGTTTTATTTGCAGCTCTGTACTGATATTTGGGAATAGAAAAAGTTGGCTGTCAGATACGTTTTTTTAGGTCACAACAGGAGGTAATTTAGAATTACCTTTTTTACCAATGAGAAATATTCTGGGCTCATATGAAGAGCTGCAGATACCTTCTTATTTTTATCAACATTCAACAGTTCATTAGCTCAAGAGTTGCTCTTGCATTCTGTGGATTCTAGGCCTGTGTTGTCATGGCTGCACTTATTACAAAAGGAAGTTTGTCATTAAATTAGAGATATAAAACAGAAAAGGATTTATACAGAGTTGTAAAGCCAGAGTTTATACAGAGTTATAAAGCCAGAAAGTATCAGGCTTCTAAACTGAAATATCATCTGTACTTTTAGGGTACTATAAGCACAGATCAGTGAAGTGTTGAGGAATTTGGACATTGAACAGTCCAGAGGATGCTCTCACAGGAGCTCAGCTGTTTTGTATTTTTCAAAGCTACCCTTTTCACTTCCAATTCTATATAGATAATGTATAGCTGCTTTTATGGCTGCTACAGTGAGGCTTCTGAGGCTGCCTGTCCTATCTACCTACATCAGCTTTACAGCCCCTGGACAGGGGATTTCTCTTCCAATCTCTTTAAGTGCTTTTTGGGCATCTTTCAACAAGGGCTTTAGGAGGAGAGCAGCACCTCTGCAGCAGAGTCCTGTCAGTGTCAGAAAGCTTCCCTGACTGCTCCCTGTGCAGCAGCAGGGAGTCCTGAAAATACAATACAGAAGCAAGAAACACAGGCACCAGTCTTATGCATTCACAAGTCAAGATTTATCTTTTCATTTTAAAAGTGAAGGCAAATTTTACTTATAGTGCTTTTTCCAGTTGGTTCTTCATGGAACTTTATAAGCATAGGAGGGATGTGTATTAGCTCTCAGTGGATGTAAGTAAGGATATAGATACTGCTCACTGGATCAGTTTCTTAAAGATGTGAGCATTTAAACTCAGGCTCACTCAATACCAAAACCCAAACTTTAATTCCCACAGCACTCAGGGTGCAGTAGCCAAAACATGAAAACTTAACCAGTGAGTTTAGAACATTTGTGTTTTGCAATTGAGTGGTACAATGCAATTTCCCAGTTAACTTTGAAAACCTACTAACACATGTTTAATATTTGGATCCTACACCTGAGACAGGGGAAAAACCAAATGACTGTAGCCACAAAAGGACACACAAGCCATGGTAAGTCCCACCACTCTCCTACGACTGCTACCACCATCTTCTATGAAGTTCAGGAACCCCAGCTGTTCAGAGGAACAAACCCTTATGCATCCCCGACCTTACTCATGGCCACTTTGGGATCTGTAAGAGTAAATCCTTATGCATCCCTGACCTTACTCATGGCCACTTTGGGATCTGTAAGAGTTCCTCCTTATCACCTTCCTACAGCCTAATCCCTGTGTCCCTGGCAGACCTTCAGCTCCTGCTGAGGGCAGCAGTGGGGCAGGTGGAGAACGGGCAGCTGAGGAAGGGATGGGGTGGGAGGGCACCTTCCTAGGGCTTAAACAGATGTGAGGGTTAAAAAGGAGACACAGAAATAAACCAAAGACACGAACATTTGACGTTGAAGAGGAGTCTATTTGTTTTTAATACACCAAAAAAATAGCTGAAGCACGGAACAGCCATGTGTAAAATATGAAGTCTGCTTGCAGAGCTGACCTTGGCAGCAAAGCAACAGACGCCTGAGAGACGATAGCAGATCTGCATTCAATTGCTGTGAGACTGAAAACAAAAGCAAAACAATGTTACAAGAAAGCTGTCCTCCTTCTCTTCACTCACAAGGATTTGAAACAGCCCTCCTTTGAAATCGATCTGCAAACATATATTCTTACCCATATTAGAAACATCACACATTTTTGCAAACAGGATTTATCATCTTGGACCACGTTGAGTGCGAACCAGAACAGTCTCCAAAATAAAATTACAAATTCAATCTAGAGATACTTTAGACCATATTATTTAAATTGTTCCATCTAAAAAATTTCTGGAAAAATAAGGATCCCATCAAGAATATTAAACTTCATTTGGCCACATATTGAAAAAATAAAAAAATGTTTCAAAACAACTAAAATAGTCTAGATAGGTAAGGTATGGCTCTGTTCTCTTGACCAGACAAAAATCAAACGTGTTTGCAACAAATGTAGATTAAAAAAAACCCAATCCTATATTGCTCTCATATAATATACCTTGCAGTGTCTTATAAATATAATTTAATTATATTCAAAACTATACTCATTGTAGGAAATAGAGAGACAGATAACAGACACTTCACTAAGATACTTATTCCTGCTATAAAAATTCCAAAATTCCTGTCTGGTCTGGTGTCTACCTTTCAGGTAGTTGCTACGACAGATTTTGGGGTTAAATTCCTCTATTAATTTTATAACCTCCTTTGCCAAAACACAGCATGAACATCAATATATATTGCCATTTTTCCTCATTAATCCTTCAACACAAGCAAGCCATTGATGAGACACAGTGAGAACTTAACCCCACGCAGCACAAGCTGTAGTTCCCAAGCACAGTATGTGATCTCTCTGGAACGGGCAAGGCCATTTGATACCAAATTCCAGGGAGATAACACTGACCCAGAAGCCTGAACACAAGAGCAGCATTTTCAGTTGCAGACCAAGAAGCTGGAGGTTCAGAGTGACCTTGCAGCACTCTGTGATGCCGTGGCACGGGTGGCAGCTTCACCAGAACATCTTCTTCCAGCAGCTGGACCAAGCACGCCGAGCCCAGGGGGGAGCAGGTACAGGAGGACAGACAATTACCCAATTCAGGCACACTGGTACTGCCTTTGCTGTTCTTTTGAAATGTTATTTATTTTTCTGTGTCAGTTTAGTATGAGATGTTCCAAGAAATTGATGTCCTTAATTTAACCCCAAACCAGAAACAGACTGGACACAGAGTCTGTCAGAAGTGAGGAAAATGTGCTGGAGGGAGAGGGATTTCTCTTTCTACATGCATTGAGTAGCTGAGAAAGCACCAGCTAGTGTGCTAATCAAACTGTCCTGCAGTACCTAGAATTTGCACACTGGATAAACCTCCACATCATTTGAAAGTTTTATCACTTTATTAATAACTTTATTCATTATATGCAGATAAATGAATACATCTACAGGCTTCAAAATCAGGCTCCCCTTGTGATAAACACTCAATATTCATTCTCACTCCTATTGTTTTCCTTTGTGAAGTGCTCTGCTACAAGGGCAGAGATGACAGAATTTGTCCCACTGTAACGATCTGTTAGATAGAAAGAAATCGAAAGGATCCCATTTTACAGATACTATATGAAGCACAGAGAGTATGTCATTTGACAAATTATACAGAAAGCACAAGAAAAAGGTGAAAATAAATGGCACTTCTGCTGACATCTGGTTGAGTCTATGCAGCCTTCTGCAGCTGATAACAGCCGGGTTTGTACTGGTAGCTGGAAACAAAACCTCCTGCCCACTAAGAAATGATCAGGAGTCATGAGCTGATTTCTTATCATAAAATTCAAAATGGATAAACCATTTGTTATTGTTAATGTTATTTGTGTCATCATGGCTCCCAGAGAACAAAAATCCCATGACACTGAGATCATGGGAAAGGTTGAAAATAACTCCCTTCACAAGTGAATCACAAAGCTGGAATCTGCAAAATGTCTTTGAGGGGAGATCATTTCATACTGAAATTATAAAAAAGTTCACTCAGAAAAATTTGACATCTAGAATACAATCATTGGCAAAATTGTTTGTTGTAAATATCACAAATTATGCAACCTAGCTGGGAATAATAAATGAAGACATTTTTAGTTTCTCTGTAACTTTGAGCCCTTAAGGTGCACTTGGGTTCATCTTTCATTTCTTTTACCAGTGAGACCTAATAACTTTGCAAAAGCGAAGATTGAGATTCTTCATGGTCTGAAGTATCAAACAAAACCATGAAATCCTGAAAGTTTGAAAATGGAGCTGCAGCAATCAGTAGTGTTATTTCAATATTTCTGGCCAAACAGGAGGGTGGCTATGAAAGCAAGCACCACTGGGGGAAAGACAGTCTGCTTTCTCTCCTAAACAATCTTAGAAATATCAACAGGCAAAGTTCTCCTGTTGGCCAACTACACGGCAGAAAAATAACTGCAAAACGAATGCAACAATACTTGTGAGGTCAGTATTTGGTTGGTTTTGCTTAACATTTCCCCTTTATTTCCTCCTCCCCATTAAAAAAACGGAGAAAATTGTAGGCTGCTGTATGGATCAGGTGATCTTCAAGCTGGTACCTGACTCCCAGCATTGCCCCGCTGCTTGGAACACTGCTGATTGCTTATAAAGGAAAAGTAAATCTATTTTTCTGCAAGAGCCCCTTCACACAATGTAGGCACTCTACTGCAAATGTAAATCTTGCATCAAACCCTTGCTTGAGCAATCTCAGCATGAATCACCAGCTGCAGGGGATTATCTCCATCAGAATATGTGGAAAGGAAGAAGAGGCCATTTCTTAAGGGAGCTGAATATGTAGCATAAATCTTTGTCTGTAATGAAAGATTTACTTTATAATTCAAATCAACTCAGTTCTACTGGAAAAGAAGCTTTTCACAAGAAAGGTCTGCAGGTGTATCAAAAATCACTTAAATCTGGGAACTTTTAATAACAGCATTTATTTCCATCATGTCTGTCCAAAGTATCTCAAAATAAGCAACAGATTTTTTTTTAAATTATTGTGCAAATACTTTCCAATGACTGCAGGTTTGCTCATTCTAGATTGTAAATAAATCTCAGTAATCTTAGCTCACAGTTCTAAGTTAAAAAAAAAAAAAAAATTAGCAGAAAAATGAGGGGAATATTCCACAGGGAAAACAGGTAACTTTGGAAAGGATACAAGGTTTTATGGTTCAGGACTGCCGAGTGTGTGACCTCCTTGAGGAGATTACCCAGTAGTGAAGCCCCTCTGCCAAAACCATCTGTCTTCAGCCTTAGTGTACTTTGTCCTGGACACTCTGAGCTGCTTTTCTGAGACGATGCAGCTCTTTAGCTACAGTGCAGATAGCAAAGCTCTGCCAATATGAAGAGATTAAAACTTGCTTTGAAGATTAGGATCTGATGCTCAGACTGGGAGACAGAGTAGACCTGAAGCTAAAAAGATCAGACACAAAATATCTGCAGCTCTTAAACCCCTTGAAAATAAGACATTGCATTCTTCAGCAGTAAGCCCTGGTGTTGTCTTTACCTTTGGACAACCTTGGTAACTGATGGGCTACTGTAGTCAGGATCTCTTCTGGCAGGATACCAGGAAATGGGATTGAGATTAAGGATGAGCTTTTACCATGCTGCTTCTGAACTTAATAAATTGGCTGATATTTCTGATCACATTAACATCTGGATGGAAGGAAGAAAATATATTCTAACTGCACAGATAGCTCTGGGAGGCAGCTACTGTTATTTTGGCACAGCACACCATTAATCTGAATAACTGGTTCTTCATTCAAGCATTAAATACTGTGGAATTTTTGATGCTGAGTCCTTCTGTGGAAAATTACATATCCAAACAATTATACTTGATGTATAGTTGGTATCACTCCATTTTCCCCAAGTGGTATCATGTAACTACTGAAGCAGGATTTCTGTCCAGGGCAACTTGGCAGAAAAGGAATCCTTGCTCCTTACTGATCTCACAATGCTTTAGATAGAGCGTGCTGGTTTTGGCTGGGGTAGAGTTAATTTTCTCCACAGTAGCTGGTATGGGGCTGTGTTTTAGATTTGTGCTGGAAACAGAGTTGATAATGTAGAGATGTTTTTGTTATTGCTGAGCAGGGCTAGCACAGAGCCAAGGACAAGCGAGCGGCTGCGTGGTGCTTGGTGCCTGCCTGGGTTTAAACCACAACAGAGGGAATGACTGACTCCCATGTAGCACTGAGTGGCCAAATTGTTCATTAGCCTGCTACACTTTGTGATGTAAACAGGTTTTCTGCATCAGTGGTTAGAAATTCCATCAAAATGCCATCAAAATTTTGAATTCTCACACACAGTTTCTATCCTGTGGCACGGGAAAGTCTCGCCCTTTCTTTGCATCATTGCCCTCTGTATCTTGCTAATATCCAGTTAATCCAGCTGCAGAAATATTTGCAAGCCTTACTATTTCCTGAGAATGATTTTTGCCTGAAAACAGGAGGATGGAATAGTGTGATAAATGGGGAGGCTTCCAGTGTACATTGTTATCTTTAGGCTCCTATTGCTTCCATGAAATTCATGGTGGACTTTATTTCTCTGAAGGGAGCTTGTAATTTCCATTAATAAATATATGCTTCTCTGGCAGTCAGAAGCCATGCCAGAATAGTTTTGCAGATTGTCATGTTCTGGAGCCCAAATGTGACAGGTTTGTTGTAAGTGTAAAAGTAATTCAGAGAGGTGGGAATCCCCTGTCCCTGGGAGTGGCATTCCTACTTGGTGGATATTGTCTGCAAAACAGACAACCCAGATATCATTGCTGGGGTTGGATTACAGCAGGTTTGGTTTCTACTATTATTGAACCATCTTTTCTTCAATTAACTAAGTTTTATGTAGTGTTTAGATCTACCTAGTAAAGACTGTGGAAATAGAAGCAAGTGCCCAATCTACTTTCACTAAAATATCACTTTACAAATGCCCAGTGGGTCAACTGGAAACAAGTGGGGACACATTTCAGTTACCACTAGAAACAGGCTTGATTTTTGTAGTCACTGCTCAATAATCATATCCGAGCTTATTGGAAAGGACTCATATTTCTTTTACAAGTTGTTTAAAAATCTGGAATACCATGCATTTTCCAAATTATTTTGTATTACTTTAATTCAGGGCCTAGAAATCACTTTAACTATCAGGGCCAGCTATATGTCTTTTGGGAAGCAGCTAATGCACATGGAATTTCTGTAAAAGGGATAGTAGTATAGGAACTTTCTTCAATCCTGGATGGAGTATAATACAATAAAGTTTTTTGGTGGAGTAATGCATTTGTGATGAAATTACAAACATTACTGTCAAGTCTGCACTTAGAGAAGGTATGAGAGCAGCAAGAACAGGACTGCAAGACCCCACATTCCCCACAGTGCCCCAGCAATGACTTTGGTCCAGTTTCTTTGCCTTTCTGTCTTAGCTCTCAGCTGAGATTGCCCACAAAACACTTCTTTTCTTCATAAGCAGACACCTGAGGGAGGTGAACAAAAAAAAGGCTTGGTGACTCACTGAATAAATGCCACCCAATCAAGGTGGTCATGTTGGGTCACTGCTAATGGCCCGTTCTTCTCAGTCCATTGGCTTCCTACTTGAAGTTGATGGAAGATGCTTCTGGCAGGTTTTTGGAGGGTGCTTCAGAACCCTGAGCTTACAGATGCCTTTGGTTATTTCCAACAGTCTACTGCAAGATAAGTGGCACCATGTGAAATGCAAAACCAACAGAAGAGAAGGACCTGAAGGAAGCCAAAAATTGCATCCTGACTTTTCCCAGTCTCTGCTCTTTGGGAGTGTGTCTGTGTTGGTGCTTCAGGTAAAGCTGTTTAGTAAGTGAGAGAGTAAGCAGGTCACAAAAACAGCACTGGGAAAGCCACTGAATGACTGGAAGGAAATTTTTTGTATGATAATGCTGAAAGTAGGCAAATGACATTTGAGATGACCCTGCATATGAAAATACCAAAGGAACATCAGAAATATCCGTGAAGACACACCATTACATTGCATCACTTGTGACACAGAAGCTGACCTCACCTTTTAGAGAAAGTGACTTTTATTGCCTCCTTCTACTGACTATACTAACACTTGGATACCTGGTGGTGGTACAAATCACTCCAGGTCTGACCTCGGTCAGGGGGTACAGCAAAAACCAGGAAAAAATAGCATTCCATCTTGTCTTAACTCCAAAGTTGTTCTTCCTGCAGAGTACTAAAAAAGGGATCTGCAAACTTTTCTTCATCAGTCTTAACAGTGGCTGCTAATGGCAGTGCCAGTTCTCATTTCATTTTACATTTCTGTGCCACAAAAGTATGTCCTACACTTTGAGAACTTTCACACTACACTTGCAAAACATGGGCTGAAAAATCACTTTCCCCGTCCTGCCCCGTAACAGTTAGAAAAATCTGCTGTTTAACCAGAGAAAAATTTCCACTGCTGATTGATTCCTAGGTCTGTTTGGCTGATTATAATTCCCCAACCTACCCTTATGTGATTCACACCCATACATCTGCTCTAGCTTCAGCATATAATTGTTATTCCATACAGACAGCCCAGTATTTATTCAAACAAGGGTGCTCTTGTGCATTTCTCCCTTTTTAGCTTCTCTAAAAAGAGTAAATTGGTCACGATACATTACATTGTATGTGTGTGTTTGTGTGTGGGAACAAAAACTAATTTTATCATCCTCTCAAAGGCAGCAGTTGATTACCAAGGCAGAATAAATAAAAGAAGTATGTTAAATGGAGTACTGTACATTTACAGTAGACACAGGGCATTCCAGCCTTCTCTAAAATACTGTGGCTAGTTAAAAAAAAGATGACGGTTTCTGGTTTTTTCCAACATTGTTCTATATTATAAAACAAGTATCTGCTCTCTTGCAGATCTGTTGCTACAGTACAAAAAATCTAGGCTGTGACTCTGTGACACTGCAAGTCTTTGACTCCAATGTTATCATTTTGTCCTGGGAGAAGCAAAGAAGATGCTTCTGGAAAAAGCAAGTTGGTACTGCTTGGATTATCTTCATAAAAGAAGCTGAAATGAGTTTAAAAACATTTTTGCTCTGCCAGAATCAGCTGATTTGGCTCTCAGGAGTTTGTATGAACTGTTGTTTCATGGGTTTTTTGGCTTGTGCCTGTGTTAGGACTTGGGGGAGTTCAATGAACCCAGATCTCAAAGCAAAAATATTTAACCTTCATTTTCTAGTGGAAAGGGGGTTTAAAAGCTAATTTTAGTTTTCTGGAAAATATTTTTGAACTAATCTTAGACTCATTTAACTTGCTTTGTGAAAACAATCCAAATATAGACTTGAAGACTTGGAAGTTCTGCTTTGGTTTAATGCATTATACAAGCAGGGATCGACTTGTGAAACATTTTGCAACTACAAGCTTAATGCCAATCACGTGGTATCTGCATATGGAATCTGAGCTACTTTCAGTAACATCCATTAAGATAAAAACACAGCACTGTATTTTTGTAGAAGTATGAAGATTCTCGGCGAAGGAATTAATAGAGGTTTCATCTTGAAACCTTTGTGCTTCCTATCACTGTTTTCCACAGCGCTTGCAGTCAGATCAAGAGCCTATCAAAGCATTATGTTTGTTTTTATCTACTCAATCTCATTATAGCTCTGAACAAACATCCAATAACTCCATTCACCTCAAACTCACTTCCCTTTGAGTACTCTGAGTTTCTCAAATGGAATCAAACCAGCAGCTGGCACTCCTGAGACCAAGAGACTCGTAGGCAGTGAACTGAAAGCTTGCACAGAAAGCCAAAAAACAGCTTTCATCTGAGTCTTCTGCATTGTCATCATTTTCTGTGGTAGAAAAGGAGTGAAGGGAACACATGAATTTAGTTAGCAAAGCATTTGCAAAGCAATAAGGATAATGTCCAGCAAACCAGCTGTAGCTTTCGTGGAGGGGCTGATAAGAGGCAGGAAAGACAGGTAACAGAAAAAGCTGAGAGGTATCAAAGCAGTTACTACAGCGACCAAAATATTTCACTTCCAGCAGTCCATTTGCACTCAGCTGCAGTCAGCAGTGGCTGCAAGTGCTGGTGATCTGACAGATAAGACGGTGATCTGACAGCTGTTTAATGGAATATGTAGAATAAATCCATTTGTTTCAGTAGAACGAAGTGAATGTACAAATACATAACTTCGAAACTTTCTGCCAACATATTTTAACTCTCACAAGAAGAAGGAAGGTTGCTCAGAGGATGGGATTCAATGTGTTTGGCCTCTCCTGTGATGCTGTCAATAGGAGGGCTTTCTGATACTTCTGAATTTTTTTTTTCTTTTAAGATGACAAAGTAACTGATAGCAGGTTGTGGTCTTTCAAGCTGGCATGTATTTGACTAACGATCTACAGATGGAAATCTCTGTTGCTCTTGACAGCTGTAGTAACAGCCCATTCCCAGGTGCCGGGCAGATTTTTAATGGGTATTTTCTTTTCTTGGCTGTTACACTACGATGTAACATGCAGTTAAATTACTCATATCGTTTCCGTGGGTTACCAGCCCTTACTTTCCAAACTCTGCTCCCATTTCCCATTTCACATATGATTGTTTGTTCAGTGCCACGAATAAGTCAGATACAAGAAGCATATTATTGATTATAGCGCTATATTCACATTAATTATTTTTAGGGATATTATTAATATAAAAACACCAGCTGAAAATCCAAGATATGCTACTGTGATACAGAGCTTTGCCTGTAATCTGTTTGCAGCTGTCAACTCTTAGGTGGTCACAATGTTCAAGGGATTTGCAGGAGCTTTAGAGTGTTACTGGCTCTGTAAAATGACTTTTTTTCTCTGCCAGAAAAATTCCTCCCCAAAAGCCTGCACTCGATAAAATTTCCACACAGGTCCTCCGTACTTTTGTAAATCGAGTGCCCCAGCTATCTCGGGGAATGTTTCTGAGATGCCTGAATACACTGCTTCCTGTGGGTTTACTGTCCCCACAAAGATGTAAATCACAAGGACAAAAATCGAGGTAAAGGATTAGTTATAAAACCGGGGTGGGGAGATGGGGGGAGAGAGATGACAAGACGACAAGCAGAACTAGAGAATGTTATCCTAGCTGACACATAACTGGATATCTCTGCTCCGATACTCTTACAATGAATTCCTGTGATACGCTCCGGTGTTCAGAGCCAAGTACTCAGTTTCCATAGAAATGGAGTACTTTGAGATAAGGCCTAAGATTAACTGCTTAATGACTTTTCCTTACATGGCCCAATACTTATGCCTTTAGAGTCAGGCTTTGTTGTTAAACTTCAAAGGCTCTTGATGGGTTTGAAACTGTTGGGAACTTGTTGATTTCTCCCTGCTTCGTGCTCATCCAGCTGATGCACCTCTAACTATAAGCAAAGATGGTATTTGCACCTGGAATCAAGCAGTAGGGGTGTCCAAAGACTATTTCTTCTATTTTCACCCGGTCTGAGAGCCAGCCACTTCTAGCCCAAACCTAAACTGCTCTGTCATATGAAGCTATTTATACATCTATATTAAATGCTATATAAAACCTGGGTCACACCGGCATTCACATGCAAATAAGATTCTTGTTTTTAGCATCCGAAATGCAGGTGACCCATTACTAGTATAGGCTGGATTGACCTGACAGTGGGATGAAGGACACGGCTGTGAGATGAACTAAAGCCTCCCTCCACCTTGTCAAGCTGTTCCTGTGTCACCATCAAGAAACAAAAAGAAAGAAACACGACATACACTTTTGGGAATCCTAGTCTGCAATTTACATGTCACAACGACATGGGTGTGCAGCATCAAATGTGAAAGTCTCACAGAAATCCAACCGGCAAATAACTTCATCGCGCTAATGAATTTTCCAAATACTTGGACAAACCTCGTGAGCAAAGTTCTACTCAAAAGTAATGAGGGTACTTCCTATCTTTTCGACTCACTCCACCATTAAATATTTTCAGTTCCTTGCAGTTATATAATTGTTATGCATCTTGGGACAATAATCTTTGTTCCCCAGAATCTCAATAATAATTAAAAAAACACTTTGCAGATCTGTGTTTTCTGTCTCCTACGTGTAAAAGCACGGCCATCACCTTCTACCATCAGTGCAGTGCTGTTCATTTCTTTCAAAGTCTGATCACGGCAAAAGACCAAAAGCCCACAACTGTAGTTACTCCAAGCATAATACCATGAGCCAAATTAATCCATGATCTAATAGTGATGACATTGGTGGATCCAGTCCAGAGACAAATGTAGCTAAAGTTGTTTTGAAATGGAACATATTCTCAAATCTCAGAAGAGCAACAATATTTCTTTAAAAGCTGAGATTTTTATGGCCAGAGGATGGAGAGAATAATATGAATTGCTGTCTATGCAAAGAAATTTTATATAATCTAGTATTTTTTCTAAATAACACAAATATATGTCGCATATGAGTAGTCTTTCTTACCTTTTTCTTGCTATCCTCTATTTTCAAGCTCACCTATTTTTCTGGTGTGTCCTAAAAGGGACAGACAATCTAGTTCATAGTAATTTCCATTAGAAAAAAAAAAAGTTTCAACTTTTTCAAAACTAAATTATTGTGCAAGTTGTAGCAGAACAGCATTGCTGTGCTCCTGCTCTCTCCAGAGCACAACTTGCTTTCATAAACCAGCAAATACCACGTTGCCTGGTGAAGAAAGGCTCACAGTCATGTTACAAACTAAGTCTTATTTATCAGAAACTAGAGTATTTTACACCACTAATGCTAATGGTACAAAACCTGCACTTGCAAGTGACTGCTAAAAAACAGAATCAGAAGAAAATTTGCAGGATTGTTCAAAAAGTGATTAGAAAAGGCTTATCAACAAGCCTAACTGATGTTACCTGGATTAGCTTCTGTCTTTTCAGCAAAGCTTTTACCCCTGGAAACAAGGAAAAAACCCAGCGTCCTTTCTATGTGAGATCAGTTCAAGTGTTCCTAGGATGGCAGGACTGGCTGCTATGGCTGACTTTCAGAGGCTGATGTTTGAATTAGTCCTTCAGAACAGCGAGTATAAACATCTTGCATTGTGAAGAACATCTTCCAAGCAAAAACATCAAAGCAGTCTACAATTATACACCGGCTCAGCTGAAGCTCGTTCCTGGAAATTTGTCTTGCTGTTTCTCACAGTACAGTAAGCTCACAGAGAGGTATTACAGTTGTGATGATCCTTAGAGAATAAGAATTTTCCTAAGCTGTTTCCTGGAAAGCAAGTAAACTGATAGGCAATTTTAATTCTCCTTTAGCAGAGCTTTACAATTGGATTCGGTTTTATTATGAATTGACATTCTTTTTGCAGAGGTAAATATTTATTTAGCTAGAATTATCAAGAGGGTCCAATATGAGCCTTGAAAAGAAGCAGCAAAATAATGTTACATATATTTTTACTTTACATTCCTTTATTTCCTGAGGGTTAGCTTTAGCAACACTGTATTCTGAAGACATTTGGATAGAAACTGGGGAATCATTTCCTTTTGGTATGACTCTTCTCTCTATTTGGCCAAAACTACCAACTTTTACCTCTCAGAAGACAGAAAGGGACCTGAAGACTGAGGAACAGAGACGCTATTATGGCAGAGATAAAACAATTTCAATATTCCTTATTGGTTTTATCGTTCTGTGGTTGGTGCATGCTCTGCATGTGCCAGATCCCTGCCTTCCAGACAGATGGAAAGGCTCCTGACAATGTTAGGAACAATAATCTTCCCATAAGGGCAAATCCTTTTGAGAGCCTGGCACTAACATGGTTGTTAAAGAAGTGATCTTATATGTGACCTCACCAGAAGAGACAGGAAAAAAGGTACAAATGCAGCTGTGAGGGACACAATTGATAAGCCTCCCACTTCCCCTCCTATCCAGCTTCCATGTGTTACATTTCTCCTGCTAAACCACTTCTCTTCCTTGCTGCTGTCTCAAACTCTTCTTCACACTCTTCCCCACTCCTCTACATCCCATTTCCCTGCCTAATCCCCTTGGCCTCTATTCACACACATAAACTGTACTACCAAACTTGCACTATCCAGGAATGGGAAATGGATCCTCAGTTTCTACCCAAATGTTCTCAGAACACACTGCAGTAGACTGTCCTGCCACGGACACCCACCAGAACAGTGTCTGTGGTCCAGCACTCACATTCCCTAGATGAACATTAAAAGAAGCTGAAGGAAACTAGAAAAAATATGATCACTTGCTTTGAAAGGCTGATGTAGAAAGGACTCCTTGACTAGAGGCACACCGATGTATTATTTGTAAAATATGATTACATCTGCCTTTTATCTTTCATCTTGTTACTCAGTGATAATTGACTGCTCAAGGCTGGCACTCATTTTTAATTATTCCCCCAGTGGAAACTCAGCAACACGCTCTGCAATTGCTCTCACATATCTGCATGCAGCATCTGTAACACATCATCCTTCAGCAAACAGCTAGTCCTTTTCTTTTTCTTTCTTTTTATTCCCCCTAAAGTAGCTGTACAAATTAGTGCAGGCCACATCCCAGGAAAAAAAAAATTAACAGAGGTAGAGAACATCAATATGCCCACAGACTACACTGAATATTTCACCATTCATTAAAATAACTCATATTTGAGGTCTACTATCAAAGGGTCTGCCCTGCTGCTGTGTCTTGGAGATTTCCATTTAGCTAATTAATTTTAGAGAATTAAACATTTAGTAACTTCTTGAGTGCTGTGTCCACACAGCTGCCAGGCACAAACTGAAATAACCATCACAGCAGAAACTCTGTTAGACCTTTAGTGTACTAAAAAAATACGCAAGGAGCTCCACTCAGTGGTGAGCCAATGCATTTCCAACTGTGATATCCATGAAAGGAGTCTTTGGAAATGTAAATATGTATGATAAACACCTCTACTTAATTGAGTCTCTGCATTATTCATTGTAATCATAGCACTCGAATCATAATGTTTCACTAGGATAGCTTTATTTATTGTCAGCAACATTTCTGAGAGAATTCAATCACTGTCTGTAGGAAGATATTGGTTAATCGAGCAGACACTGAATTACAAGCGTTGAGTAAAAGAGAGTCTTGCCCGGGTGCTTTATCACCTACGATTGGCACACTTGTTATTCCATGCAGTAACGGGGTGAATTGCTCTGCGTCATTCCAAGGCCCTGATTACTTCCTGACAAGTTGGGGTTGATGGATATTTAACATTACAAGACAGTTATTTCCACAATAAACAAAACTTTGAATAAAAGGTTTCTAATGACATTTCTTTTATTCATAGTATTATTGGAACTCGATACATAATCACCCTGTTTGAAACAATAAAACTCAGTATTACCTCATTTTTTTTATTATTTTAAGCTTGCTAAACTTTCATTTGTAAATAGTAACTTTTTTTTCATCTTTCCTTCTTTTTCCTGGACCGTGTCTCTAGACTTTCTCGAAAAACTGAAGCCTATTTCACAGTTCCTACCTTCTCTAAAAAAATCTGTATTAAGTAAAGCAGCTGTGGAGGGTTGTGCCCTCTGAGGGCACAGAATTAGTGTATTTTTAAAGCAAACATTTTCAGACTGGGGAATGAACTATTTCAATGGAGGTGCTACCAGGGAGAAAGTCTGAGACTGCTGCTAAAGAAACAGTCTGACTGAATTATGTGGGACATATCCCAACTTAGGCCTAGCACCAACTTTGGAGACTTTAAGAGAAAATGTAGATAGGTTTATTTTCAGTATTAATTCCATATGTCCTCAGTCATATTTTCCAACACCCTGTAGTTCTGCTTGGTCTAGTGGGATGTCTATATTTTATGGGCTTCACATCTCCATCATTTTTCTCCTTTTCTGATTTTCAGCTACTTACTGGCAAATTTGAAATATTTCTGCCTTTCTCTGCCCGTTATGGATTTTGTGCCTTCCTAAGTGGATGTCATAAGCTTTGTGCAGGTGGAAAATCATGCTCCATTTAACAGAAGACAAAATCAATCAAAGCTATGAAATCATTAAAAGTAAACTTCCCCAAACACAATCTTCTTTCTGTTTCTCAACCTTGAATTCTAAGCAGGTAATTTAAACTTAATAGCTTCTTTGTATAGTTTCTTTGTACTGACCCTTAGGATCCCCTTTTTTTTTTTCACTGTAAGTTGACAACATCAGTTAGCAGAAGAGTTTTTTAAATGAAAACCCAAACAGCATTTCTATCAAGGAGCCATAGCCCTATGCTTGGATAAGATTTTGAAAATGGTAAATGTAGAAGTAATAAATTTTTGTTTGGAAAAAATCCAGAAAATCTTAAAGACACTGGAAATGTGTAGTTGGCAACTTGTGGCTCTGAATGGAAAAACTGTTGATTTAAGATATAGTGTCAGTATGCCTAAAAATGAGTCATTCAGTTACAAAATTTTTAGGAGTTACTTCTGATCTCTGGGGTGAGAAATTAAATACCAGAAGACAGTGAAACATGGTGCCTATCTTTTAAATAGAAAAGCTGTGGAAGTCCGCAGTCAGCTTCAACTTCAATCATCTGTTAATGATTTAAATAGTTTTCCTAGTTGTAAGGCTTGAGAGAAAAAGGAGACGATTAACTGTCAATCGTTCTGATTCTCAGTTGAAAGAAACACCACTCCCCTCATCTTTGAGTAAGGGTGGTGACACATTTTCAAGTGCGATCCTTAGACACTTCTGAGGGCAAGTCCAGACACCACCATCAGCTTGTCTTTGGCTTAAAAATGCCCAAACAGGCGGGCGCTGCTCTGTATCCCTGAAATCCCCACATCCTTCAGGGCTTTCCCACCGCCTTCCCGGCTCACCAGGCCCCACAGTGAGCCGTGAGGGGAGCTGGCCCTGCAGAAAAAAGGGGTCTGCCTTTTGTCAGGAGTCACTGCTGGTTTAGGAGCGAGCAGGGCACTGAGGAACCTCGGCCGCAGCCCCGGGGCCGGCTGTGGATGGATGGGACGGCGGAGAGCTCGCTGTTCCCTCAGGGAGCGGGATGAGGGGATGAACAGGAGGCGGAGAGCTCGCTGTTCCCTCGGGGAGCGGGATGAGGTGATGAACGGGACGGCGGAGAGCTCGCTGTTCCCTCGGGGAGCGGGATGAGGTGATGAACGGGACGGCGATGAGCTCGCTGTTCCCTCGGGGAGCGGGATGAGGTGATGAACGGGACGGCGGAGAGCTCGCTGTTCCCTCGGGGAGCGGGATGAGGTGATGAACGGGACGGCGGAGAGCTCGCTGTTCCCTCGGGGAGCGGGATGAGGGGATGAACGGGACGGCGATGAGCTCGCTGTTCCCTCGGGGAGCGGGATGAGGGGATGAACGGGACGGCGATGAGCTCGCTGTTCCCTCGGGGAGCGGGATGAGGGGATGAACGGGACGGCGGAGAGCTCGCTGTTCCCTCGGGGAGCGGGATGAGGGACGAAGGGGACGGCGGGGAGCTCGCTGTTCCCTCGGGGAGCGGGATGAGGGGATGAACGGGAAGGTGGAGAGCTCGCTGTTCCCTCGGGGAGCGGGATGAGGGGATGAACGGCACGAAGATGAACCCGCAGCCCTCTCAGGGAGCGGGATGAGGAGATGAACAGCACGAAGATGAACCCGCAGCCCTGTCAAGGAGCGGGATGAGGGGATGCACGGGACGAAGATGAACCCGCAGCCCTGTCACGGAGCGGGATGAGGGGATGAACGGCACGAAGATGAACCCGCAGCCCTCTCAGGGAGCGGGCTGAGGACAGGCAGCGCGCACCCGTCCCACTGGCGGGGCGGTGCCGTGGCGGCCGCGCCCCCGCGCGTGACGCGCGTCCGCCGGGAAGCGCTTCCTGCCCGTCACTTCCCCCGCTGCCGCCGCCGCTCCCGCCGGGCCGCCGGACTCGTGCCCCTGCCCAGGCCCCTGCTCCCGCCGCCATGGCCATGAGGCAGACCCCGCTCACTTGCTCCGGCCACACGCGGCCCGTGGTGGACCTGGCCTTCAGCGGCGTCACCCCCTACGGATATTTCCTCATCAGCGCCTGCAAGGGTGAGCGGGACGGGCCGCTTTGTTCGGGATCCCCCGCCCCGGGGGTGGGCGTGCGGGAGCCCCGCCGCTCGTAGGCCGCGCATCGCCGTCCCGAGGGGTGTCGGTGGGGTGGGAGGGGTCCCGGGGGGCTGTCCCGGCCACGCAGGGCGGTGACAGCGGTGTTGTGGAATGACGAAGGGAGCGGACAGCCGGTTTTCTTTCCTGGGGCTTCATTGCCGGGTTAGCCGGGGGGTATCGGGGCCCGCATGCGCCCCGTGGGATCCAGGTTGTTGAGGGGGTGGGAGGCCTCCGAAATGGTTTGTTTGCAAAACTTCCCGTTTCCACCGCCTATGCACATGGGCTATAGATGTAAAGCGAGCTCCGGTTTGATCAGGGCAGCTGCCTTGCCTTGCTGGACGCGGCACGATGAGAACTCTTTGCTCAGTGTGGGAATAGCATTTCCTTTTCAAACATGTACATGCTAATCTTCTGCATGCATAAGTTTTAAAGGGCATTCCTGCCTTGAAGTGCTTCCAGTTCAGCTCTAAATCTTGTGTGAGCAACTCTTTGATAGCCTTCTAGAAAAAACTAATGATAGGAAAGGCTTTCTATTACTGCTTCATTTTTATATTGCTGTATGTTTTAATCATATCTCATTGCAAACCTGAGACTTGTTTGTATATACTGATGGCCTCATAATATTGTTGCAAAGTAAAAACAAAAAGCAAACCAAATCTGTCCTGCCCGAAGAAAACTTTAGTAAAAATAAAACCTAAATGAAATGTTCCTTTCTACCTTCCTTCTATCTTAACACAAAGCTAAAGACTTTTGCCAGAAAAAAATTATCTCATTTGCAGTGGTATTTGAATATCTGTATCGTGTAGATGCATGCAGGAAGTATAGCTGCACATCTAAGCTCTCCAGTTAAACCCTTCTGCACAGAATGGCTTTGTGAAGTATGGGGCATCTCCACATGCTGGTGCAAGAGAATATTTTTTCTTTTAAAAAACTGCTTCCTTCTTTTATCGCGTTATGTGAATACTGGTTTTGTTTCTGTGAAGATGGCAAGCCTATGCTGCGCCAGGGAGACACGGGAGACTGGATTGGCACATTTCTGGGTCATAAAGGTGCTGTTTGGGGTGCCACCCTTAACACGGATGCCACTAAAGCAGCTACAGCAGCAGCAGATTTTACAGCGTAAGTGATGAAACTGTCTTCATGGTCTGTATTTTGATTTTAGTCTGTAGTGCTCTCTGGTGACAACATAGCTGTACTGAATTACTGATTCAGTTGTTTCTCTTTAGTAATTGCTAGCTTATTTTTGGCTAGCCAAATTAAAACCTAGACTTTTACCTTCTTGAAAGCAGCTACGTTTGATTCCATCATGATGAACAACTGTGATTGCTTCCTGATGTGCCTAATTACCATATTGGTTTGCTGGAATAACTTTTCTATGCAGCTCTAATTTCTGGCACTGTAGTTACAGCAGAGTTGAAAGAGTGATTTTTATTTTTCTTCTAGTAGTTAGCCTCTTTTTATTATGAGAAACTTCTAGTGAATTAGTTCTTTGATGTTTTTTGCTGTTGCTGTTTGCAGTATAAATGAATATTTTGCAAGCTGAATCTTGTTAGTAGAGGGCAAATTCTATTAATGAAGTTGCAGAGAAGAGCCACCTTTGTCTTAAAACTGTTAACTAGTTTGCATGGTCCTGAAGAAGAGCATGAAGGAACGAGGTGGAATAGGCAAAAAAAAGCTCTAGTAAAAACATATAAAGTATTCTTATTTACTAACTGGGTTACAACTTATAAGAATTGTAGCACTTATGATAAAATGTTGTGATGGCATCAGGAAAGACTGCTTACAAATTCATCTGACTGTCCAGCTTGATTTGTCCTGGTGCCTCTAAAATATGAATGTTTCCTCTTGCTGTTTAGCAAAGTGTGGGATGCTGTGTCAGGCGATGAACTGATCACATTGGCTCACAAACACATTGTCAAAAGTGTGGATTTTACACAGGTATGAGAAACCTTTATACCTTATTCACCAGGGAAATAAGCTGTTGAGTAAGTTTTGCTATTAGTTACTTTTTTGCTTTTTATGTGTATATCTAATAAGGCAAATAATCTAAAATACCACTGCTCTGTTTTAAGATTGTAGGGTAAATGTAGCAAGTGTGTTAGAGGCTGTCTGAGAGAAAAAGCTATGATTTTTAACTCTCAGACAAAGGCTGTATTTTGATCCAAAATAGAGTTGACTCTCTAACTTCTGTTTCAGGATAGCAATTATCTGTTAACAGGTGGACAAGATAAGCTCTTGCGTATCTATGACTTGAGCAAGCCAGAAGCAGGTGAGTCTGCTTTTAAAACTGATTCTGGGGGAATTTTTTTTAAGTTAAACAAAAATTCTGAAATTAAGGGGCTACTTTCTGTTATGAATCACAAAAAAACAAAGTTGAGGATTCTTTTACAAATGCAGTGTCTATAACCTTTTGGTATATAAGGGTCACAGAATTGCTTGGGTTGGAGAGGCCCTTAAAGATCATCTGGTTCCAGACTCTCTTCTGTGGACTGCTAGACCAGGCTGATTAAAGCCCCATCCAGCCTGGTCTTGAACACTTCCAGGAATGGGACATGGGAGAAAGCAGAGCATGTTTCAGTTCAGTGCAGACTCACTAGAAATTGGTCTAATTAATTAAAATTTAGTCATCTGAAAGAAAAAAAGACTCCACATATTTAAGTGTGTTTAAATTCATGGTTGAATTATACTGGTGGTTGACAGGAAGTTAGAGAACATTCACTGATGTTCACCTAGTGAAGTTTCTGAAAGCTAGGCAATCAGATACCCAGTTTACATTTATCCTGTTCCTGGAATAAGATCTGCAAATAAAGTCATAAGTGCTTGAAGTAATTCTACAGTCTCTAGTAGATGGAAATCCATGTAGCTTAAGGAAGCCCCCAAACTACTGCATGATGTTATTTCATTTTATGCCATGTATTAAAATATTTGGCTTTATTTTAAGAACCTGACGTTGTCAGTGGACATACTTCTGGCATTAAAAAGGCCTTATGGAGCAGTGATGACAAACAGATTCTTTCAGCTGATGACAAAACTGTCCGGTAAGAAAAAGTAACTTTCAGTTTGCTTTATTGTCATCCTCTTGTGTGAGGATACAGTTATGTTATTTTGGTAAAGAATATAAGTAACACAAGTTATCTGATCCTAGGTCATGTAGCTGCATGCCTGATACAGCTCTGTTCTGCTGTCAGAGATCATTTTGCTAACAGTCCTAATTTACCCCATAAACACGTGCTCCTCATAGATGTGTTCTCCCTGATAAGAACAGGTGGTCTTGGAGAACTCCATAGAATAAATTCATGCCTTTTGTAATCCTAAAGAAGATGGATTTATAGATGAGGTCTCTTGCATACACACTGTCCTGAGCTATTGCTGCTTTGTCTTCTTCAGTTTCCTAGTGTTCAAGATAGGCAGGAGCCTAGTCCTGTTTGTTCTTCTCCAAATTGTAGGAATAGAGATGCAGCAGTCAGGTAATGAATAAAGAATCCTACTTGTCATAGCAGAACAATTTAATTTCTGTTTTGATACCCCTTGCATTGCTAGATAGAAAACTGTATTATCTTCAAGGAACTGTAAAGTGGGATTAGTACCTCTTTGTCTTTTGAGGCAAAAAGGAAGAGTGGACTCTTCAAGCCTTGCTTCTAGAAAGATCTATTGCTTAGGAGACTTAAACCAAGATTTTTAATCTCCAAGAGAATGACTGAGTAGTTAAATGGTGTGTATATACCATTTAATATTGTGGCATTAAGCTGCAAAGGTAGAAGTATTTTAAAAAAAGGAATGTCTTAGGCTTGGCCTAGGTGAGAATGCAGATAAAGCCACTGAATATCTGAAGTACCTGTAGAATCAAACCATGATCCTTGACGGGTGCCTTTTTTGATTCAGGTCTTGCCATGGATGTGAGGTGGAAATTGTTTGATTTGCAGAAGTAGTCTGAGAGGGTTTTTTCCCTTTTTGTTTCCTTTTAAGCCTCTGGGACCGGAGTACCATGACTGAAGTGAAGTCACTAAACGTGGCAATGTCAGTGAGCAGCATGGAGTATGTTCCAGAAGGACAGATACTGGTGATAACCTATGGGAAGACTATTGCTTTTCATAGTGCAGAAACGTGAGTCCACAACTTGAACTTTCCCAGGTTGAGTCATGGGCTTCTTGTGGGTGAAAACTGGCTGTACAAGGCCAGAATCCCCAAGCTGTCAAAACCAGCATCTCTGTGATGCCTTAAGAAAACAAGTTACACACTTAAACATGTTCCAGAAAGGAGTTCTGTATGTTTGAACTTCTGTTTTGCTTACTCTAAACTCATTTCTAACTTGACAAGCATGATTTGCAAGTATTAAAACTTGTTTCAGAAACTCTGTGGGGTTATATTCTATTTCTGTTAAAAACAGTCCAGATTAGTAGAATCACAGTTTCTTTGCTCTCAGGATTTTTTTTTTTTAATATGAACTTTATTAACAAACTTTTCTCTCTCAGTCTAGAGCAGATTAAATCATTTGAAGCACCTGCTACAATCAATTCTGCATCACTTCACCCTGCGAAAGAATGTTTGGTTGCAGGTGGTGAAGATTTTAAACTCTATAAATATGACTATAATTCAGGAGAAGAATTAGGTATGTTTGTCTCCTATAATCATAAAGGAGTTCTGAAATAGGTATTAATAACCAATAAATGAAACTTGTACTCAAATAGGGTTTTAGCATAGCATGCTGTGCAAGAGGATGATAGAAAGGTATATTATCAGTTAAACATTTTTTGCTCTCTCAGCATACCTAATATTATTCTAGAACTGATTAAAATGTCCATTCAACAGTTCTGCACCTATTAAAAAAAAATTCTCATTCAGTATTGCTGTAATAGCTATATGTTAACTTAAGTGTCATACTATTCATTAGATATGTCAGTTACAAGATTATATGAAAAATGTGTTGGCCAAATTCGTTTCAAAAAAGGCATATTTCTAAGTTTTTCTTACTGATCCAGGCCTCATTTAAAATGGTTTGTTTGTGGAAGGAGTGGTTGAAGGAACAGAGTGGTGTAGTCCGTGCTGCTGGCTTGCTTTGTAGTTTTGTCTAGAATAACTAAGCACTCTTTTTCTTGCAGTTCCTGCAACGTGAGTATCTTGCCTAAAGTAGACACTGCTGACATACCAATTAATGGAAACTCTGTTTTGTATCAGAAACTGATTGGTTTGTACTTAAATTTCAGTTGTTGGCTGAAATTTGAAATTGACGGTCTTGCCATGTTCCCTTCAGAATCTTACAAAGGGCACTTTGGTCCCATTCACTGCGTGAGATTTAGCCCTGATGGAGAGTTATATGCAAGTGGCTCTGAGGATGGTACACTAAGGCTGTGGCAGACAACAGTAGGGAAAACCTATGGCCTTTGGAAGTGTGTAGTTCCTGGTAAGTGTGTGCTTGGTCCTGGTGAAAGTTGGCTACTGCATGTGCACTTTTGAAGTAATATCTATCATTAGTGGTAAACATCGAGTTTCGTACACTAACTCCTGTCTTCTGAGGGTTTCTGATCTACTCACATCTGTTAGATTTAAGGATGTGTTTTTGTAGCTGTCATGTAAGCAATTAACATCATACCCATAAGCTTTTTGAATAGTGACACTTGGTGGATATTTAAGCCAAGAGTCTGATGTACTTTTACGTTGAAGAGTGAGAAATATGCAATACCACTTTTATAATTCTGAAAGAGAGAATCTCTAGGAAGAAGTGTGGATGGTATTTTATTTACAGTTTTATTTTCTGTTGTACTTTGGTTGTTTCAGCTTGGGGAGAGGGAAGCAGTAACAGGGTGAATGTTCATTAATAGAATTGCTTGCTCAGGTGTTTCTCCTCAACACTGAATTACGTGGAAATTCCTTTTTTTTTTTTTTTTTAACTAAGGTGGGTGGGTGGAACTGAAGGTATTGACTGTTTGTTTTTCTCCACTTTCTCTACAGAAGAGGAGAATGCAGAAGCAGCAAAAGCAAGGACTACCCTTCCAGGAACTGCAGAGGAGGAAATAGGTAATGAACTGAACTGTCAGCTTCAACTGCCTAAGTGTTAAAACATCAGTCAAGATGACAGTATTCCTTAGCATGGAAGAAGTAGTTTCCCTCAAGTGCTTTCTGGTATTTTTCACTCTTTTCAAAAGATCTTTGAATACATTTGCCTGACATTGATCATGTGCTAAGTGTCAGGCTGGTGACTGGAGCTGTGCAGGCAGAACAGATGGGGTGGAATAGCTGGATCAGGTTGAATGGGAAAACAAACGGAACCAGTCTCTTTAAGCAATCCCTGCAACATCTGTTTGGTTTATAGATCTAAAGTGAAGTTAAATAACATCCTTTTTATTTAGTTGCAGAAGAGATTGCCTCTGAAAACTCAGATACAGTGTACAGCTCAACTCCTGAAGTGAAAGCCTGATTACTGCAGCTGTTACGTGACACATGGACATGCGAGACTAAATCAAGTGAGCAGTGACAGACAGCAGCCTTCCAGAGTGTGCTCTCTCCGTGGGGCAAAGATGGGCAGTAATTGATGAGAATGCAGTGGAACTGGCTAGGTGTTGTCTGTAAGAGAACTGAGCATCCAAATAAAAACCCAAAAGACAAGTAGTAGAGTTTTGCTGGCTTTTTGGCATAACTGCCTACTGTCTTTTCAAAGAAGTGTGCAAGCCAAGATCCAGTCTCTCCAATCTCAATTAGACTCATTGTAGTGTGTTTTCATTATTACAAAGAAGAGATACAATGGCTTTTACCATTTTTTTTTTCTTGAAAGTTGGAAAAATTGGCTCTAGTTGAAAAGAAGGGATTATGTACTTTAAAGTATTTGGTTCGGGTTTTGTTTCATTGTATGCTGCTTCTGAATGTTTAACTGTTTTCAGTTGTCTAAATAAAATGCCTCTCCAAACTCGTACATTACTTTTGAGCGTTGGGTTCATGAAATGGAAAAACAACCACATTAATCACGTAATCCTTGGCATCTTGGGTTTGTACTATACAGAGAGAAAGCAAAAGAATGTTTTAGTGTTGGTACAGAGGGTGGCAAGTTCTTTGATCTGTAAGCTTTGTATCTTTTTTATTCTTTAAAGTTTGAATGTAAACATGAGTCTCTAAAAAGAAAAACAGTGACAATTCCTAAATTAAATGTGCTGCCTGAAGTATTTGGTTGTACATGAAAATATCAGAGGCTGGCTGCAAATCTGTGTAAAGCTTGGGTTTAGTCCTCCAGACTGGATAAAAAAGTTACTCTTTCAAAGTTACAAATCATATTTTCTTCATTAAAGAAAATAATTGCCATTCTTCCACTTGTCATTTCCTTTAATGTTATGCTGAAAGCTTTACATAATGCATTCTGTGTGGAAAGAAGTTAGGTGTATTTATTCACACACCCTTTTCTTTTTTCATATTCATACTTGTCCTTTCTCTCCTGTTTTCACAGACTATACCTGCTTGCAATTACCAATGTGAATTTTATTCTTAAAAACAAGCAACTCTCATTTACAGCTACATGGTTCAGTCTTGCTAATTCCACTAAGGCTTATGAGAGTTCCATATCTAGTACTTCAGCATAAAAGCTTAATTTTACAAATTGAAGGATGCATTTAAGACTAGGAACTTGGAACACCTTGCTCCATGGTGAAACTTCTTGCATGCTGTGGGTTTTAGTCCATATTTGCAGTAGGCTCTAGGTCTGGAATAGAATTTCAAAATCATTTAGCTGTGGAAAAAACCCTTTAACATCAAGTTCAGCTGTTCAGCTGTTAACCCAGTGTTCCCAAGTTCACCAGAAAACCATGTCCCACATTCTGCATTTACAGCTTGCTCCAGGATGCACAGAAATGAAACAGAGCTAACAGTCATAAAAACCCATTACTTAGTAACAGCTACTAAAGTACTGGAAGAAATGAAAAAAACCCAACAAAACTAAAGTACTGCTATGAAGTGTTTGAAAAATCACCAGCACACGTATCAGCAAAAGCCAGATTTAATATTAAGGAACAGGACACCAAAGTTCAGTGGCAAGATTCACTCTACTCCTTAGAGGGCAGTTAAGGCACATCAAGGAAAAACAAGCAACAACACAACCAAACAAAATCCAGGCAATCAAACCAGCAATGAACTGAGAACTGTCTAGAGGGATGTGCGTGTGTGTGTAGGTGTGTGTGACAAAAGGATAGCGAGGGCAAGGATGAAAAGGAGTAAGGCCTAAAAGCTTAACAGCACTCAACATTACTGTTAACTTCTACCTTAAACCTTTAACAGGAACAACACACCTAACTTAACTTATAACTTTACTTAACAATTTAGCAGAGGAATAACACTTAACAGCATTTAACCTAACCTATGACTTAACCTTACTTTACAAGCTTAACTCATTTCGATACGGAAGGTACTTAAACATCTAAGAAAGCAGTATTTCTCCCAGATTTGCTATAGCATATCTGCACATGCAAACACACACACACACATAAACAGGCAGTGTAAGTTACCTGTGAGAAATTCCCCTCGGAGGTCGGTGAAATACTCCCTTTGCAGGCCTTTGCATCTCCCCAATGGGCAAAGTTGAGGATATTGACCAAGCACTTGTTGTTCCTCCAAACAAACATGAGAGCTCTCTGGCTCTGAGAGGCCCCACTCGCAGGAAGGTTGCTGGTCACAGCCAGTGGGCCGGTCCAGGAGAGCTCAAAGGGTCTAGTTTTGGACTGCTGTTTTTAGGATTGCAGGAGAGTGGGTTTTGGTCAAAACTGTTTCATTCCAGACACAGTTTGGGTAGGCACTTTGTTTGAAAGTATGGGAACAGGGATGTTACACCATTCAGGCAAGAAAAATAATTTCCAAGGCTAAATTTCCTAAAGAAAACAGGAGCTCGCTGGACAGCAGTGGTTCCTAGGAGTGGACAGTGATTCTGATGAGCTCAAGAGGAGCTGATCCCAGGTGCTGTTTGTCAAGGCAGAGGCATCACAAGAATTTCTTAGATGACAGTGTGGCCTGGAAAAGGGGGAGGATGCACCACCACAAGTACATGAAAGCTTGTAATTTTTGGACTGCTTTGACGTGTCCTAAAGTAAACAGTGCAAATGGTATACACTTCTAGAGTGACTGCTGTCTTTCAAACCACTGCTTCTCAAAGCACACATGCAGTTTTGGTATGGGAAAAGCAAAAAGAGAAGTGTCCCTAGGTTTCAGAGCTATGACCCCTTCCCGCTTTACCCGATGCTGTTGTGAGTTTGGGGTTTCTTTGTTAGCCCTGAGCAAATAGGACTAAAGTTGGAAAATATTTTTTTAATCTAAACATGAATATTAAGAATGTACAATATATTTTTCACGAGACTTTGTGTTTTTTTTCCAGATCTGGAAAAAAAGTAAAGGCCATGAAGTTTTCGGTGGCTTTGTTACCAGAATTGAACTTTGCAGGTATCACTAGAAGTTTTACAGGCTGGTCGGTTTATTGACCCCCTGTGTACGTGTGACACTAGTTCCTCCTTGAAGAGTCAACACGAAGACACTGGACAGTGCCTTGACTCATCACCACCCGAACGGCAGGCTCAGCGTTACGCATCGCCAAAGGAACCGAATATCCATGTACCGCCAAAGGAACCGAATATCCATGTACCTCCAAAGGAAAAGTACGGAAAGCTGCAGCTCCCGCCGCAGCCGGACCGAGCTGTCGCCCTGGGGAGGCCGAGGGGCGGCTGCGAGCCTTGCCCGGCTCGGTCCCCACGTGGCGGCGGAGCTCCGCGCCCGGGGCGGCCCCGCCGCTTCCTGCCCGTGCGGGGCGGGGCCGGCGGGGCCGAAGTCTGCCCGCCCCGGCCGGGCCAGGGGGGCGGAGAGCGCGGGCCATGGCGGGGCGGAACCCGGGCACCGAGCTGGGTAAGCGGCGGCGGGGCCGGGGCTGGGCCCGGCCGTGGGCCCCCGGTGGGCGCTGCGGGGCCCCGGTGGGCGCTGCGGGGCCCCGGTGGGCGCTGCGGGGCCGCGGCGGGCGGGGGTTCCGGAGCGGGCGGGGCGGGGCGGGGCAGGCGCCCGCCCCCCGCTCCCGGCTGAGCCTCCTCCGGGGGGCTGTGGAACCGTGTTCCTCCGAAAAGCCGAACGAGGGATAGCCGTACGGTTCTTGGCGTTCTAACACATTCCCGTGGCGCGTAAGCGGGAGGCCGGCAGGAGGCTTTGGTAGTGCAGGGTAAACGCAAGTTCCCGTGTCACATACGGCTGAGGCTTGAGCGGCTCCGAGCAGCGTGGGACGCTGGAGGGCAGCCGGGGCTGCAGGGCTCCGCAGCCCTGCTCTGGTCACGAAGCTAGAGCCGGTTCTCTCTTGCACGCCATTCTGGTTCTCACGGGATAATCTTTCCTCCCCTCTTCCACGCCAAGAGATTCAAAACACTCAGTTGGGCTTTGATTTGCAAACTCAGGGCTCCACCTCCTCTGATCCTTCTCCTTGTTGCTTGCTCTCTGAGGAGTGGTAGGGATTTTCCAGGTGTTTGCAGGTGGTCTCCGGGCCCGAAAAGTGGCTGTGCCTCAGATAAGGCAGAGAGCAGCCAAGAAAGGGTTTCTCTGCCTTTCCCTGGCTAGAGCTCCTCTTCTGCTCATTGCTGGGGAAGGGGAAAGTGCTACAGCTTCCTCAGCAAAACCCAGCTGCAGCGGTGGAATGAATTAAAGCGATGAGCCTTCCTAGAGTCTGCCTCTAAGGTGTGGCAATTTGGTCATCATTAGTAGGTGGACAGTGAAGTGGAGGAGACACGGGGTGGCCTCATGGAAGAGGGCAAGCAAAGGACGGCTGGTGTGGAGCAGGTGGGTGTCAAAGTTGGCTCGAGCAGAGGTCAGGAGGTTGTGCCGCACGTGGCTTCACGTGCCTGTCATGAGAACAAGCACAGGCACTTTGTACAGAGCCAAGATGCAGTTTAAGTGATTAGCCTGTGGATGGACAAGTGAGAGCTGTGTTTTCATTCACTAAAATTGTGGACATGTTGCAACTTTCAAAAGTGAGCTGTCTAATTGCTCTCTGACGTCCTGGTTCACGGGCTGCTTGTAGGGACAGGTGAATTTCAACTGCAGCCATATGACGAGCTGAAACAAGCATTACTAATATAGTGACAAGACTTCACTGTGTGTTAGGAAAAAAAGCTAGCAGAGAAGTTTGCAAATGCACTCCAGTTCCTTTAAACTAGGCGTGTGTCATGATTTTTCTTAGTAAATTCAATCTTAAAATTAGTTGATGTGTGGGGAATCCAGAAGCTTGGAGGTGAAGTCGGCTCAGTTCTGATGCTTGTGGCCATCCCTTCCCAGTGATATTTGTTTAAACCAGTTGTGGTCAAAATGAGCTGGGTTAGATGTTCAGGACAGATGTAGAAGGGGAATGGTGTGGTTGTGACCATGTTTAAGTGGCAGCTTCCAGCATCTGCCTTATGCTGGCTGCTTTAAAGAGAGAACTGCACCGCCCTGCCGTTTGCTCTCCTTCTAAATACGTGTCTGAAATACAGCAGTGTACTTAATACAGCACTTAACATTTCTTAGTGGTACCTTAGTGGTACAGCATTTAACATTTCTTAGTGGTACCTTAGCTGGTAGCAGTACTCAAAAAGAACAGGGTAAACCCTTACCTTTACCTTTTATGGTTGCTAACAGTACTCCCTGCTTCTGTGACTTAGGCACTTCAGCTTTTGAAGCTTTTACAAGCCTGTGCTAGCAGCTTTAACACAAATTCAGGTGATTTGTCCTGTTTCCCACACAGCTTTGTGTAGAATTATTGTTTTCTAACAGGGACATCTAGTGGTAAAATATTTTTTACTTAAAAATACGTTGTTTGAGTCCTTTTCTGTGTCTGCTGTTTCTGTGCTTGCTACATAGTGGCATTATTGAAGCAGTAGATTTCTGATGTTGCCATTAGAGAGGATCTATTTGTTTATCACTGACAAGCCAAACTCTTCACAAATCATGGCATGTAGTGCTTTCCTGAGTGATTTTTAAAAAATAAACACATTTTTAAAAATTCCTTGATCCTTCCCTCCTTATCTCCTTCCCTCGTACCCATCACTGTGCCTTAGTAGAAGAAGGTGTTTCCCTGCAATAAAGAGGAAGGTGCATGTTACACAGATGAAAAGACACTGATGTGCACAGTCAGAGGCTCACTAGCCTAATACACTGGTACATTTGCCATCTGAGAGTCATGCAAAGAAGCTGGATAAAGAGTTTTACAAGCTTTTCATTCCACAAGGACTGTTTGCAGAGCATGTGTGCTCGGGTTCACCACGATGCCTGCAGGGAGGGAAAGGAGTCTGCCTCTCCTGCTCTGCTCTCCAGACCACTGCATTGTAATAGCCCAGATGTTTAATGTTTTGTCATGCTTCAGAAAAGAATCAGATGCAACTTTTAATCTCACTTCACAATGAAATGGTGGAACATGTCAATGAGTATCTGTTTTGGAAATGTAAGCTAGGAGCACACTGTTTTGGTTTAACTGTGGGGATGCAGACACAGGGGGACACAGGGACCATCCCCTCTGCCCAGCACTTGTTGGAGTGTACATGGAAGATTGGGTCCAGTTTCTCTTTCCAGTAGGAAAGAGAGGTTGATAAAATTGTCACAGCTTCAGCAGAGGGACAGCACAATGGGGCTGGAGCACTTGCCCTGTGAGGAAAGACTGAAAGAGTTGGGTTGGTTTAGGCCAGGGAAGTGGGCTTTAGGGGTCCTGAGGCAGAAAAGTTCACACTGGATATAAGGGAAAACGTGGTGCAGAACAATCAGGTGCTAGGACAGGTTGGGCCCAGAGAGGCTGTGCAATCTCTATCCTTGGGGACTCTCAAAACCCACCTGAGTAGAGCTCCCAGCAGCCTGGTCTGACCTCAGAGCCGATGCTGCATTGCACAGCAGGTTGCACAAATGATCTTCAGAGATCTTCCAACACAAACTAGTCTATGATTATATGTTTTATTACCTCTGTGTGTCTATGAATGTCTGAATATATATACACACACACACACACACATATGTGTGTATTCTGAGTAATGAGTAATTAATTGCAGTTGTTTTGCAATGTTCTTGGATTCTAAAAAAAAACCCCATTATCTATGTGTTGCTCAGACCCTCTAGCTGAAGGGCCAAAAATACATTCATTATGTTTCAATTGATATTTTTAATTGTAGTTGGTATTTCTGGGCCATCTACATGTGAGAGCTAGCCTGTTGCTAAGTGGCATTTAGATAATGAAGTGTTACATCCCCTTTCAAGACAGCATTAATTCTGTTCTAATATATTAATAGCTGTTTTTAGCCTCTGCTGTGGCTCTGGTTCTTCATTGTTCTAACACCTTTTGAATCTGCTGGGTAATTTTAATCAAATTTGAAGGACAGGTAGATGCCTTGGAAATAAGTAAGGCACTGGGTGGAGTGACCAAATCAGTTCTTTTGGTGAGGGAAAGGCAGGTACAGATCAGCAATTACATGAATTTTCATTGCAACTGTTTTGTTTTGTCCTTTATGCAAGTAACAGAGTCCTGTTTTACTCGTGGTTGTAAGTACCATATCAGGACAGCTGGGTTTTTGGGATGAGGACATGTCTTAAGCCAGGGAAGAAGAGAGGGAACAACAGGGGACTTGGACCTACAGGAAGCCAGGTCCTGATGTTCTGCATCGTACTGTCTGGGGAAAGGCTTGTCAGTGGTTTCCAAAGTGCTTTGGAGGAGGATCCCGTGAGCCATTTTGTGTGATCTGTGGAAAACACTGTGTGATTTCACTGATGTCACAGGACAGCAGAGCTGGTTTCTAGTTCAGGGCTCATGCTTTGATGTCCTGCTTCGAGTGTCTGAATGCTGCTGACTTGGAGGCTGAACTTCTGTCATATAAAAGAAGACCCACGTGAAAATATGGATCTATTGGTCCATATCAAGTGTCACTACGGAAAAATAACTACAGCTTCTGTCTTGACAAAACTGAATAAACCCCGTAGTAAAACAGCTGTAACAAGAGCTGATCCCAAAGCCTTTTCTCTCCCTTCGGTGGCTTTGCTCAGCTCTGCATGGCCAGCTGGGGTCAGCCTGTGTCCAGCTGAACTCCTCATTTCTCCACGGAAGGCTCAGGACGCAGTTTCAGTCTCTTCTCCCGAAATAACAGCTTTCATCACTTCCCTTCCCCGTTTTATCATGTGCTCATGGTAAGAGCAGGAGCACACATGCTGTCTCTGGCACACAAAATGAAATAACCAGTTGAGGGGGGCAGCTTCTTTTGGGAACGGTGCTGCCTTAAAATGCTTGTGAAACTACCGCCTCAGGCATTCTTGGGCTTTCTGTTTCACCATCTGAAGGGATGCCATCAACACGTTTTTTTAAATCTTCTGTAAAGCTTAGTCTGTTTTATGAGGAATGTGTTAGGAACCATAGATATTTATGTAATTATCCTAATGAAGTGGTTTTATTTATTGTTTTCTGAGGAAATGCTCGGTATTTTTGGATTCATGCTCTTCAAAGAGAGGAGATGAATTTCCTGTTAGGAAATGGAATATGAATTTCTCAAATGTCTTCAGAGAAAAAAGTAAACTAGAAGATTGGTTACAGAATATTGGCTAATTAGCTGTAGTGTAACTGCTTTAATTACTTTTATCCCTGAAGCCACATGACTGTGCAGATGACTAGCAGATGACTTATTTAAAAAAAAAAAAAAAGACGTGTTCACACTGCAAGGTTAATGAGCCTAATTAAATACAGTTTTCCTTAGCCAGATACTAAATCATAAAGCTTGGGGGAGCGAGGGAGGGGGAGAATCCAAAGGCAGTCAGTTCTATTTCAAAAAATAGTTTTATTCTGATTTTTAACGAAAAAAAAAAGAGAAAAGCCGGAGTTGTGAGTGATTTTTCTGAATAAAGGCACTTAGATCTGAAGATTTGGTGAGACTTCACATGGCAAACTTTGATAGTCTATTTAGAGACGATTATGCTGAGACATATTTGTTTTCACTTACCCATTGCTTTAATTAATGTAGGAATGGGCTTGAATAAAAGGTCTGTGTTATATGGAAGTCTCCATCTGCTGCTGCATGTTACCAGAACCTTTGTCCTTCCTTGCTGTGCCACTTTTATTGCACCATTTTATTTCCTGTAATAAGCTACATCATGTCTCACGTTAGGTTGTGCAGAAAGGATGGAGTTCTGATTTTTTATTAAATTATTTCCTTGTTTTTTTAAATTCCCTGCCTGTGCTGTGCACTGTGGTTTGAGTTCCCACACTCAAAAAAATACTTGCAGATCCAAATTCTGTGGTCTTTCAGGGAATCTTGCATCCCATGCACAAAAATTAGATATTAGACATTACTGATTGCCATGTGTCAGCTACCTTTGTGACTAGTGTTGAGTTACTGAAAACAGAGGGCAAAGTGTGTTCGTGAAAAGGGCTTAAATCAATGGATTTTGTCATATTTGCAAAGAACATGCAGTCAGCTGCTGATCTGCTGATGTTTGGTGACTTTCACAGGGGGCTTCAGGCAGTGCAAAAGTAGTAGCTCATTTCCACTTCCACTCTGCTTTCACAGCTTTTGTCCCATTATGAATTTTCTTTTTCCTTTTTTTTTTTCCTTTCTCCAGATGACTTTGTAGTTGACTATTTCCTTTAAGCTGCTCTAGTGTGCAGGGCTCTACACCCTAAAAAGATTGCATAGACCTGAGTCAGGATGCTCGAGTCAGCTGGGGTAGATAAAGCAGCTGTATCAGATTGAATCCTCTACAAACAATGGCTAATAAAGATTTAACCCACTCATGGGTGAAATTTATGTCCTTTCATTTAAATTTTCATCTCCAACTTGAATTTTCCCTATCTAACAAGCTGGATGCTGTCTTCATATTCTCCCAAAGAATTGTTTTTATAAATCAATTATTAGTTGGTTTTCTTGGTTGTCTTCAAAAATGTAGAAGGAATGGGTTAGAGCAGACCAACTGAAAGGATCCTTATTAGAGAGGGAGAAGCTGGGTTCCTCTTCTAAACTGCTTCCTTTGGTTTTATCACATTTTCCAGAAGGGCTGAAAGGTCACTGTGCACCCAGTAGGGTTCAAAAGTTATTATAATAAATGGGATTATGGTTAAATGGTGCTACCTCAGCACTTGGCAGGGAGTAGAAGAATCGTAATGCAGAGTTTGTGTGTCCTTCCTCTATTTATTTATTTATTTATGTGTGTTTTCCTCCTCTGTGGACTTTGTCAGATATATCCTATGTGCCTGCTGATAGGCAAAAAAGGAGGAAAGTTCTAGCCACAGTTTTTGTAGCAATGGCTTTTCTCAGCTGCTCTCTACAAGTCAGCTGAGCTTCCTGCTTTGGGGCCAGAATGGAAAAACCTGTGGCTTTGAAAGTGGACAGAAGTAACAAGGGTTTGTTGTGTGACTGGTCTGCAACTTTCCGGGCTCCCCCTTCTCCTTGTTGCCATACAGTGAGTCTGATGCTAAACTCTTAAAGAAATCCATGCATTCCTTAGGATCCCTTTGAAATTCCTTCACTGGTTTGTTTTTCCTGCTTTTAGCCAACACTTTGACCTTGTGGGTACTGCTCACTAATAGCTTGTATGTGGTGGTAGGATGGTGGTAGCACAGTAGCTCACTATGCTCAGAACAAGATTTTGTTCAGCTGTTTCATGTTGTCCTGCATTTCCACCGAGTCATCTTTACCCTAAGTTGGTTTATCTGCAGCTTTTTGTAAGTGTAGGAAAACAAGCTTTTATTTGCACATGCTTTGGCTAGTGTATTAGTTCTCTACATCTTTTTTTTTTTTGCTGTTAAAGCTATCCAGTAGGAAGAGAAAAGAAAAATAAGATTTCTGTACGAAATTAGTGATTTTGTCTACCAGCTTTTTTTTTTTTTTTAAGTTTTAAACGTTTTTTTTAATCAATATACTTGAGGGAAATGCAATTTAACAGCATAGTAAAGAAGATTCATAGAGTGACATGCTCTTAATAAATTCAGTCCCCCAGAATTATTATCTCCTAGTATCTGTCTATGCCCATGTCCATATTCTGACCTTAACTGATGATGATATTTGATGATTGATGGTGGTGATTTGCTGATGATTGGTGGTTAATGATTGTTGATGTTATTTTCAGACTGTTTTCATGGAATGCTTGCATGATTAGTATTTAGAAGAATTATTTATGTTTTGGGATGTGAGAGATTTTAAAGACATTCCGATTTCTTTTTTCTCTGTACTCTCATGAGCAGTTTGTGTATGTTAATATTAAAAATTACACTCTGGATTTTTCATACCAAGCAGAAATGTAAGGATTCAAGAGCCTGAACCCTCAGTTCTCCTTTACCAGTCAGTTAGCCTTTGTTAAGCAGTGGCCAGTATTTGGTTCTTCTGGCTCTAGACAGTTTCATTATTGTAGTACATGTTGAGCATCTTCTACTCTTTGGGAATTCTGGAATCTACAAGTAAGTGATCAAGCAATGGCAGAAGGCTGTTTTGGAGGTTTTTGGGTTTTTTTCATGCTACCTGTATAATAAACTTCTCAGTCCAGGGCTAGCAACACGGTGTCTCTCTCTCATCAGCACTTAGTTAATTCACTTGTAATGGCACACTAAACATGCTGTGTGAAGTACCCAGTTTACAGATCACCCCCTAACAGAAGTTAAGGCTATTTTGGGCTGGTGATTAGTACACAAGACCTTAGAAGGACGTGAAAGCACAACGTGCTCTTCAGAGGTTCCAAACTTTCTACAACATTCTTCTGAAGTACCACACCAAATATTAAAACACAGAAATACTTGAGACAGACTTTTTTCTTTGTTTCTCCCCCCAGAACTTGGCTGGATCTCAAAAGTGTATGTGAATCGACCTGCAGTGGTGAGGCATGCAGAACAAATTAAAAAATGGAAAACTGTGAAAGGTAATTGGCAAGTAAGTGCTCTTCTTATGCATTCTGGTCCTGCATTTTTAAAGCAGTCACTCTCCCTCTGCAGCTGTAATATTGAATTTTTTTCAAGATACATGTAAACTTAAAAGATGTGCTTGTCCATGTCTTATTTTAGTAATTTGTATTTGATGATGATGGGATGGAATAAGGTGACGCATTTATCCAAACAAGTTAAAAACCTTATAACTCATGACTGGCAAAACCGCAAATGGATTTAAGTCATCTTTATTCATGAGTGGATTAAATTGTATATTACTATCCCTCCACATTTATTCTGTTTCCCAGACAGACTTCTCTGCATGCTGCCTTCTTATTTTTTAATTTTAAAGCTGTAAGATATGATCATGGTCCCTGTCAAGTTTGACCTACCTGGATGATTTTTCTTTGCTTAAACATTCTCAACGTGTGCAATTTCATTGCTTAACTAGTTTTTACCTAAAATTCAAAAA
Organism: Aphelocoma coerulescens; assembly: GCF_041296385.1. NCBI lineage: Eukaryota > Metazoa > Chordata > Aves > Passeriformes > Corvidae > Aphelocoma > Aphelocoma coerulescens. The sequence goes on along the minus strand of NC_091014.1, from coordinate 76,795,844 downwards.
TCCTGACTGGCTATGGCATTTGGTGGGGAGAAGGATCCCACTAATGTTAGGAGGACTGACTTTTCAGCTGCTGAGATAAGGTAAATGGTTGGTTATTGTCCATCTCACTATAAAAAGACAAACTGTTTCTTCATTCACCAAGCAGCTGTTCTGCAAGCAGTGCTTGGGATGCCTCCCCTCTGCACACTGAACAAGTTGTTTGTGTGCAGCAGTAGCTGAAAACCTGGAAGCAGGAGGAAGGAGATGATGAAGAATCAATCTTAAGAGTAACAGAGTGTAACAGAACAAAGCAAGAATCGTTTAATTACACTTAATCCTTAAAAAAGTTGTTCAAAATAGTTGACATCTGGAGTGGCTGAGGCTGTGTTCGTAATGAGCACCGATCTTGGGATTACAGTTTGATGATAATTTGATGTAGGTGGAAGATCCTACTGGAAGGTGATAGAAGAAAGTTTCCTGCCTGTTTTTCCTTCCTGTGAATTTGTGCTTTGTGTGTTATGATTAAATTTAAAAAATGGAGATAAACGGAGGAAATTTAGACACCAGCTCAGCATTTTTTTAGAGTTCCTTATGCATAAAAAGTTACTTGATACCAAGTTTATCAGTCCAGTGGCTCTGAGCTGGGAAATAGCATCAGTGAGAAGGTCCAGATGGTGTTCCATAACCTTGGCTGTCCTCAGATACTGCAGGTGCAGTAATGTAAAAAGTAACTCTTTTTTGACTGAGGTTGCCATATAAATAACAAAGAGAGAGCCACATGCTTTGATTACAGAGAATCATTGGAAAGAGAGGGATTTAGTGTCACTCCCACAACGCAGCTGGAGGACAGATGTTTATTCCTAACACTTCTCCCCTCTTCTGTGTAGAAACACCAGTACTCGAGTGAGGTTTTACTTTGAAAGGTGTCAGAAGAATCTCTCCTGTGTTTGAACACTGTCACTGCAGGGCAGTCATGTGCTGTTTACTTAACAGAGATGATGTTGAACCTGTACGTGTTGGAATGTAAGGAGCATCACAGATTCAAGTTCTGCAGCCTGTTTCCCAAAATACACATTAGAAAAACCTTCTCTAAAAACCTGACATTTGTACCAGTTCTTGAAACCCCCTGACTACATCTGTCTTGGTGACTTTATGATTCATGTCATAAGAGAGGAGACAAAAATTCCCTCGAACAGAGGATAAAAAAAATCCAAATAAAAGTAACAAAAACCATTTCAAGGGAAAAACCTTTTCAAAGTATTATAGGATGAAAGGAGAAACCAGAAACAATCAGTCAGGCTTAGACTAACAGAGGCCAGTGATGGTTCATTACCCCATTCAGTCACCCCCAAACAGGTTTCCATGTAACATTTACTGCAGGTTCCAGAAGGAGACTCCCATCAGCCAAGTGTGAAAGCTGTGTAGGCTGGCTGGCTGTGGAAGATGTGCAGAGTTAATACCTCCATGTGGAAACAAGCTCTGCTGCCTATGCTGACAAACCGTGTCAGAGAGGGGCTTTATGGACTCAGCTGGACTTTGCCATTGCAAACTCTCGCCCTGTACAAGTGCCCTGTAAGAGAAGTCAGCTTTGAGTGAAGCCATCACTGGAAATGAGCATTTTCTGGAAGACCTTCAACAGATATTTCAAAATAATGTCTTAGGCTCAATTTTTGTTCAGCAAAAAAAAAGCTCATAAAATTTTTAGTTACACTTCTGCTCCATTCTTTGATTAAGAAGTCTTTTAAAATTCTGTAGCATTTCCATCTCAAGAGCGCTTTAACCTTGTTGCTTACCTCTTGCCTTTGGGGGTTTCTTTTGCACCAAAATTACAGATATTTTTTATTCCTGGTTCACACAAAAGAAAGTGGATCCTTTCTGTATCATTAGATACTGCTGAAGACATGAACAAATACCCCCCAACCCTGTCTATCCTAAGCCATTGTTTGCTTATCCTCCGTGTTACATCCTGTCCATGTCCTCATTGTCAGAGTGAGAGCCAGGCTTCTGATTCCTGCATCTTCTAAGGCAGTTTGGCTTTGGATGTGCAAGCAGAACTGCTCCATTCCTTGCTTTGTTCCCTTTGCAGGTGGCTTGGCTGCTGAAAGCTGTCACCTGCATAGACCTCACCACTCTCTCAGGAGATGATACTCCTTCAAATGTTCAAAGGCTGTGCTTTAAAGCAAAGCACCCTATCAGAGAGGATCTGCTCAAAGCCTTGGACATGCATGATAAAGGTATGGTAGGTTTTGGGGTGTGTATTTTGTAGAGAAAACGTCTGCATTTCCTCAGTATTTTCTCGCTTTTTGGAGAGGGCATTGGTCCACTGATTAAAGTCATGTGGACCGAAGGGGAATCAGGCCTCTGATTAAAACCATATACATGAAGTATCAAAGATCAGTCTTTTTTTAAAACTTGGATTTATGAACTCTTCCGACAGTTGAAGTATAAAATATGAGGTCAGTTATCTGAGAGTTTGAGAGAAGAGCCTTTTAGCTAGAAATGCAGTAGGGCTGCATTAACATAAAGACTGCTCAGTTGCTGCTGGGCTCAGTCTGGCTCCACAAGTAAGAGCAGAGCTTGGCAGTGCAGTTTCTCTTGCAGCAATTCGCTGATCAAGCATGTCTTAGCTGTGTGTGTTGGCACTAAACTGTGAGTCTGTTGATAAAAATCTTGGAGTTTAACTCCTGCTAATGCAGGCTTGCTCCCAGGGTCAGGTGAAGGAACATAAGGGAGGAAACAGTATGAGAATTACCTGAACCATTTGAGCAGTATAACAGACATCCCTGGTGTGGTGCTTAAGGTCCTTGTGAGAACACAGGCGTGGGAGGTGAGGACAGTGCTCATGGTAGGGATTGCACTGGAGAAGGTTGAAGTCTCTGTATGAAAAAGGGAACTGTGGCTTTTGCAGGTATCACTGTTGGAGCAGTTTGTGTGTATCCTGCAAGAGTCTCTGATGCTGTGAACACCCTAAAGGCTGTTGGCTGTAACATACCAGTAGCTTCAGGTAAGCTTTATTTGAAAATATCCCATTAAATAATTTGATGTTATAAAATACGTAGAAAAATCCAGAAGTCTGGAGTTGCTTTTGTGTCAGGCAGTAAGGTGAAAAGGGAGTAAGGTGCAAAGGTAACACGTGGAAGGAAGGGAATGGAAGGAGGATTTTCTTCTGGTACAATCTTTAGCTGTTTTTCAACTTCAAGCTTATCAGGAATGCCACGTCTGTTTTGCTGGAAGCTCTTCAAAGAGCTTAAAAATATATCTGTGTTTTTCTCCCCTGGACAGAAGAAATTGAGATAGAGTGTTGGACAAGTATCAGTATACACTAAGCACATGATGATGATGGTAGGAGTTCTAACAAAGGTGTATTTTCCCTATCATGTTTGGCTTTTAAGGGTAATGCTGTGTCAAGGTTTAGCCCAGGCCAGCAACTATGTACCACATGGCCACTGGCTCATACACCCACTTCCAGGATGGGACAAAAGAGAATTGGAAGAGTAAAAGTGAGAAAATTTCTGATCAGAGCAGCTTTTTTGTGCACTCCCAGCCCACTTGCCAAGAAAAGGCCTTGACTCTGTGCTGCCACTACTCTGCAGTTACCAAAACATCCCTGTGGAACCAGCACTGTTTCCTGCACAAATCCAAAACACAGCCCCACACCAGCTCCTATGAGGACAGCTCTGTCCCAGCCAAAACCAGCACATCCCACAGGCTGACTTCAGGGAGGCTGTGTGCAGAGCCAGGGGTTGTTGCCTGCAGAGCAGCCCACAGGTCCAGGACTTTCACTTCCAAATCCAGCGGTGCCAGCTCTTCTCCCGTCACCACACACGACAGACAAGTTCTGAATGTGCGGTAAGCAAGAAGTAGAATCAAAGAATTACTCAGCTGGGAAGGGAGCCCTGGATGTCATCTGATCCAACCTCCTGCTCAAAGCAGGGGCAGACTTTGAAGTTAGATCAGGTGTTTAATGCTAATGTGAGTTTTTTTGTTCGTTTCGTTGTGTAGGGTAAAAATACATCCTAAATGCATTTCTGTGTCAGAGAGAAAGACAATCTCTGACAAAGCCATTATTTTTCCCATTTCCAAAGTTACCTCTGGGTTTTGTACTCAAACATAATAAACATAATCTTAAACAGAACTCATTGAAAGCAATTTTTGCTATACTGTGATTTAACCATTAAACAATATTATTATGATTTAACTCGAGATGCTACTTAAAAGAATTGGAGAAAAGTTTAAAATGTATGTATTGCTTCATGTCTGAATTCACTCCTTGTTTGCTCAATTCTTCTGGAAGCAATAGATACTGTGCTTTTATGGAGGCTGTTCTGGAAAATATTAAGGCACGTGAAAAATCTTTTCTCAAGGTGTACTTACCTTACTGGACGTTGGTTTTTGAGGGTAGAGCTAATACTTGTGGATGAAGAGAGGGTAGGATGAGGTGCCTTTAGATTGTTTGAATCACGGCAGGGATTAAAAAAAAGAATAACTTTCAAACTTTTTGGTGTATTAGAGGTATTTTCAATTTTATGGTCTATTACCACAGGCCTGGGCCCTAGGGTATATCACTGTGTCCTGCAGCCATAGGGAGGAGGAGGAGAAGAAGATCCAGCAGGCAGGAATTGTCCAGCAAGATTTATTCATTTAATTATTTTACAAACTCTTTTAGAGACTTTTTTCTTCATAGTCTAATTGGACAAAGGACCAGCCACCCCTTGGGGGTGATTGGCTAAAATCCTAAAACATCCATTGTCAAAATATTTTTCTACTCTACCATAAACAAGACTTTTCAAGGTTGCAGCTGGCTTGGTTGTTTACCTTCCCTGCTACCTCTTCTGTGAGAGAGAAAAGTCTCTCATGGACTTAGAAAATAGCAAGAAAATCCTTGCTAGCAGCATTTTTGTATCTGCAATAGTCAATTTATAAAACTTCAACACATTTGTAAAACATTTCTTCCTTTTACCTGCACTCATTTCATTCTAGTGGCTGCTGGGTTTCCATCTGGACAAACTCCTCTAGAGGCCAAACTGACTGAAATAAGGCTGGCAGTGGAATATGGGGCCCGAGAGATTGACATTGTCATTAGCAGGAGTCTGGTGCTGACTGGCCAGTGGGAAGGTAAGTAGAAAGTTCCTTTGGCAAGGACCCTAAACCTTTCTATGTGCGTGTGCAGGGTCTGTCTTTGTCTCTTCCCCAAATCTCTCCATCAGTCCTTGAAGAATTTGGTTCCTCCCCTCAGAGTAACTGATAATCTGGGGCTCTGAGCTAAATAAAAACTGTTTAGTTAATTTATGACAAAGGGTTGTGTTTTCTGAGAGGAATGCTGTTGGAAGTTGTTTCAGGCTGGGCAGGCAGAATGACTTTGTGGTTTGAAAATCAAGGTCTGTTCCCTTCGTGCCTTTAGAGGATTTTGTGTATAGCATTAAAAAAAAAACCAGCAAGTAAAAGCCTAATTATTTGAACAGTTTTGCTAGAAAGCCCAAGGGGCTGCTAATGTAGATGATACCTTGTTAAATATACATGTTTCAATTCTTGATGAAAATATGTGTTTTAGTTGTTTTCTTTTTCCTGAAAATTGAGGGTACAAATTGACTATTCGTATCATTATTGATGTTCTGGTGTCTGTAGACTACTACTAATTAGTAAGAACAATAATGCTGAAGATGGTTTTTGCTCTAATTGCCTCCTTAATGTACTGTGAATGGTTTGCCTTAAGTGCTGACAGTGCTCCTATAACTAATCTCCATGTGAAGGTAGAGACATCATTGTCTTGGAATGAATTTTCCATTTAGCTGTGTAATGCAGTGCCATAATATCCTATTTGCTTGGAAGACTTTTTAATGGACCCCTGGTACCTGACTTTATTTAAGGAAATAACAGTCATCATGGTAATAGATCATGTTTTCTGATTTTGGTCTTCCTTCAATTAACAGTTAGAATTGAACCAGAAAACCCACATATTTCTGCATCTGTGTCTTCAGGACTGGTTTCCTTGCTGTAATATCTTGACCTCTTTTGTAGCATTTGCAATCTCCATACTTTTGGTCTTAGTTATATTGCTTGAAGGATTATATGAAGGAGAACTCAGAGGAGAAATACAGGGCTTGGATCCAGAGAGAGAGTTAGTATGGTGACTGAAATGAACTGGACATACATTGTTAGCTTTCTCTGCATGGGAGATGAATGGCTTTTTGTGGTCACAAATTACAAGGGAGGAGTACACAGACATAGCAGTGATGGATGTGATATAAAGGTGTCAGTTTACTAAATAAGTAAATTAAGGATGGCTTTTAATTTGGTGTGCATATTCTTTTATCCAGAGCTGATGTCATGACAAGGTTGAAAGCCCTCCTTATTTTGGCATGGCTTAGATTTTTTTTTTTCACTGATGGCAGAATTAAAATTATTTCCAAATGATTTCTCTATGTTTATTCATTAAAGTGAATCTGTTTGTGACACACATTGACATGATCTTGAAAAAAAGCTCCTTCAGGAACAGAATTTACTTGCCATAGAGATCGTGAGGCCACAGGGTGAAAAATTGCAATATTTAACTTTCCTATTAAAAACAAAAAACTGTTTCATTAGGTGATCTGAATACTTTGGTGAAAATCTAGTATTCTGTCTTCCTGTTTAGCTATAGATATGTTACCTGTGTGATTGGGGATAATACAGAATAATCTATAAAGTACTTCTAAGGAATCTAGAAGAAGAGATGGAGAAGGTTTTTTTTAGGCTAAATCCCTATATTACATAAAATTAAGAAGTCTAGTGCAGTACCTGTGCCTGTGTTCAAGGTGCTTCATCAGCTAAAGCTGCCTTGCAGTTCTATTATAACTTATGCTAACAGTAGTAGTAATAATAATATACTTTTATGGGTATTTTCTTATGCTGACAGTCTTCACAACTTAAGAAGTTACTGAAAAAAAAACCCCTATGTGGTAGAGTGCTTTATCTTACTGTTCATTTTTAGCTTCTCTTGCAGCCTGTGCAATAATTGGGGTCACCACAATAGAATAGTGTTGCTTTGTGATTTGCTTCAAAGGCTTGTTTGGTTATTAAATATTTTAGTGTATGTGCAATTATGTCAAGTTATTTTAAAGCAGTTCTTGAATATTGCTGGAGCTCTCTATGACACTCAGAATGTATTTTCCAAATCTTTGTGAAGTAATTGTTAAGACCTTTTAAATAATGCTGAATATGAAAGCAGCTTTATTGGACAGCTAAATTACATCAGAAAATAACATTAAATGAGATGTAAGTTTATGAATTTACATACCTTTTATAACCTTTTAGCTTTTAAAGCAATACTACTTCAAAGTCGTTTACTCAGCTATTGTCTTGTATTACTTGACAAAGTATGGGTTAAGCTTAAAATTATCAATTTGGATACTTCCTTTAGACACAGATTGTGGAGTCTTTATGTGAGGAGTGATCAAGGTAACCAACAAATTGTTGAAAGAAACTGTATCTATTTATGATTCCTTTTTCCCCCCTGTTGTCAATATTTGCTGTACCTCCTGAAGTTGTGTGGGGTGCAGTAATGTTGGTGCTAATTTCACAGCTTTTAGCAAACACCTGGACATGCTACACTGTCAGTGGCTTCAGGAGCATTGCTATCCCATCATTTGCTCCATGGCAATTGAATTTTCCTGTAAGAAAAGGGAAAACGTTATATTTTAAGAAATTTGAGCATGGCTTCATCCATGATACACATTAGGTATAACCTCACTATGAAAACTGCTTTTCACTTCTGCTGATCTTTCAGATGTGAGTTTAGAGGCTTTGATCAGGGATTGGGACCCTATTTTGTGCTACATACTTCATAAACAGCATGGGCAAAACACACTCCCTGCTCCAGAGGCTTGGAGAAGACTCCACGTGTTGTTCAGGGATGCTGTAGTTGGATTTACCATTCCTGGATGTGCAGACTGCCTTGGGATCTCCAAGCCTGGCTGCACAATTTCTGTCTCGTGTTGTCAGCAGCACCTCAGGCTCCTGAAGCCAGGCTCTGTTTCCAGCTCCACGCGAGTCACTGGAGCCTGGAGTTGCACATATGTGCCTGAGAGCAGAACTGGGGGAGCAGTGTTGTGCTGATAGCCTTGTGCTTGTCATTTTGTTAACAAACCTGCCATTAACATGCCAGACAGAAGGGGCTCCAGCTCATTCTCCACTTTCCCATCACAATTACCTTGATCTTTTGGGCTAACAGAAACCGAAACATCTTCTCATCACAACTCCTACCCCTAACATCAGTCACTGTGACTGACTAGATAAAAACACCAAAAAATTGAGGTTTTTTTAAAAAAAGTGATTTTATCACCACATTTATGAAGAAGAGCTATTTCATAAAAAAACTAAGCAGTGTGGTTTTTTCCTCCTTTAATATTTTCATTTCCTTTGTAGGAGATACAGATTATCCCCTTTATTTTGTGATTTTTAGGACTAATGTATTATACCAAAGAAACAGACCATTAGACAATCTAGTCCAGATTATGGCCAGCAGAAATTTTCAGGGATGTTTGCTTGGGAAATGGATATGGGGAAGGAACCTTTTCTTTGATGTATTTAACAGCTGCTAAAATTCAATATAATGTACTAAATATTTACAGTGTTAGGAAAGCTACAAAAAAAGCTTCCAACTCTTGTGTTTTGTAACAGTGAAATTAAAACCACAGCTATGAAAGCATTTTTTTTTCCCCTAAAAAATCTGAATTCTTCTGACTTCTGTAAATGCATGCAGTAAAAGCAGATCTAAAGTTCATTAAAGCTGTCAGGTATCTCAAGTGATGCAAAGTAGAAGAGTTCTTATGTCACATCCATTTTAACAGCTAAGTCAGTAGAGCTATTGCACACTATATTAATGAGCACCAAGTATATTCTATGTAGATTGGCTTGCTTTGGGGATTTTTTTGTGGGTTTATTGGTTTGGGTTTTCTTGGGTTTTTTTGCTTTTTGGTGTTTTTCCCCTGGCTTAAGATTTAGACTGCTTTTAGAAGGGATAATATTGGTGCTTTGTTCGAGGTGCTGCAGAGTACTGGCCATTTGCTTTGAGAGCTTTTTCTTTTTTTTTTTTCCCTTTGTTTTATGAGTCAAAAAGAAAATCTCTTGCAACCTCTTCATGGTGTTCTTAGCTCCCAGTTGAAAATATGCCTGCAGGGTTTCCTGTGATAGAGTTTTTTGACCAAAATCTTTGTGCCAGTGCTGCTAACCAGAGAAGCTGTGTCTGCTGTGGCAGCTGCTGGTGTTCTGCCCAGGTCACAGATATTCCTGGATTTGTAGCATCCAGCTTTGATCCTATTGCTCTTCAGCTTGAGGGAACTGAGTTGTTAAGTGTTGGACTTTCTGGCAGCACAGGCTGTCCCACAGGAAGCCCAGGACTCCTTGAAACACTGAGTACATTTTCAACTGAGATTAACTCTACCCACACTACAGACATTTGCCCAAGAGTTTCAGGATAATCCCATTATTTGTGCCTTGATTTAAATCTGACTGAGGACTGAAACTTCTCTTTTTATTTTTGAAAGGAGTAGGAGTTTTTACACTTGTTCTGTATCAAAGCAGTTCCAGCTTGCATGGGGAATGAGATGCTTTGCTTAATTTGCTGTCCCAGATGTAGTTGCATTTCTATCTGTACTTTTACTGTGGGGTTGAAAAGGCCCTATGAATGTCAGCTATTGTCTGCAATAATTGGTCTCTGAATAAAGAACAGCATTTCTTACCTACACACCTGCCCCATTAAAGTGTGCCCACTTCTCCTCCACCTCATCTAACCTGATAGACACGGATGATTGAGGATCCTGAGTTGTTCCTGTCCGTGGGATGATGTGTGCTGGCAGGTAGTGAGCCTGTTCAAACCAGCTTGATGCTAATTGCATGTGAAAGTACCTTCCAACTACAGGCAGGGTGCTGAAGCTGCAGTGCCAGGGAACAACAGCTGTGAGGATGTAATTTCTTTTCATGGAATCCAACCTAAATGTACATTTTGTTGATTTTATTTTGACACATTTGGTGGTGTATCTCAAAGGTAGGGAAAACTTTCTCCTCTTGTTACTGAAACTAGAAAAACAAGAAAGCTGCTTTCTCTGGGTTTTCAAAAGCTTCAGGAAAGAGTCGCTCCACAAAAAGAGATTTCATTTGGATCTAACATGAGCAGGGTTATTAAATGCACAAAAAGATAGCACAGGTCCTTTGTGTTTCCTTTTTGAGCCTTGACTTGATGTAGGTTTCTGGAGCATCATCAATTGATCAATAAAACATGTTAGACTGCATGCTAGTACTGATTAATTCACACCTTTGGTACACAGCAAGAAACAAGGTGAAGCCTGGTGCCTATAAAGGGACTTGCTAAGTGCATTAGCCAGTTGTGTGCTAATGTGTGCAGCATGTCTCAGAAGGCCATGCCAGCAATTCCAGCCCTGGACACCCTGGTGTGCTGATGGCATCAGTTGGATGTGGGCCCTACCACAGCTGGCAAACCCTGCTCGACCCTTCCAGGTCTCACTTAAGGGCAGAGAGGAAAAGAAGTCTCATATTGCTGAAAGAAATGAGTCTTTATAGTCTGGGCTGTTTTAGCAGGACCTATTTAAAGCTGTATTCTAGCCCTCTTCTCTGTCAAAGAACTTTTTGATTATGTGTTCGTGAAAAGGACCCTCTTGCAGAGCATCCTGTTTGTTTCTTCTGCAACTTTGTTTTTTAAATTCACAATCCAGAAATGGTGACTGTGCACTGTAAGACCTGCTTTTCTCCTCACACTGGAGCAATCTTAAACATCCCCAAGCAGCCAACTTCTGACAGCAGTGCTTCATTAATTTCTAGCTCTTTTAGCCTCCCTGTGTTTAAACTTTTGTGGGAGCGCTGCTGAATTTTACCAGGAAGGATGGGAGGTTTTTGCTGACCAGGTGCACAGGAAGACGTAACTATCTCTGAGTACTGATTCAATGTACTACCATATTTACTGCTGGAAAAGCTGGTTTAAGACCAATCTTTACTACCATAGCATTTTTTACTCCTGATGTATTCATGGGTATTTGCTACACTGCTCACATTTGTAGTTTTGAGAGAACAGACATTAATAGCTATTAGGTAAAGTCTGAAACTGCACGGCGTTGCTAATTACCTCCAGTCATGTAATTTATTGAACTTACAAAACTTAAGTTCTTGAGTGCTACGACTAATTATAAGATTGGAAATTAATCCAGAAGTGGAAATTACAGCCATGCTTGAAAATATCTCTCAGGCAACTTTGATCATTTCCACATGCTTTTATCCCCAGGTCTCTACGAGGAGATCCGTCTGTGCCGTGCGGCCTGTGGAGAAGCTCACATGAAAACCATCTTGGCTACTGGTGAACTGGGGTCCCTTGCTAATGTCTACAAAGCCAGTATGATAGCTATGATGGCAGGTAAATGCACCTGGTTTTCCTTTTAAGCTAAGAATGCCTTTGCTCTATTATTTATGAGGCTTAAAAGTTTCTAGTCGTGGAAGTTTGGTTTTGTCGATAGTAGAAAAAACTTGCGTAGCAATTACTGAAGTTGCAGGTGGAGTCATGAAGTGTCAGTCATTTTGCATAACCTACAAAAGCTGCATGAAATGTTAAGTAACAAATTGCTGAATGGCAAGGGTTGTAGGAACAAGTAAAATTCGTTGTCAAACATCTGATTTGATCAGAATATTTAACAGAGACATTTGGGGCAGACGTACTTATGGAAGCAATTGTGGTGCCCTACAGAAATGTTGTAGGTAGATGGCTCACAAGCTTGTTTTAAGTGCAAGGGGCACTTCCCTGTGAAGATTCATGCCAACAGCTCTCATTTTTGGTTTGTGATCACTTCTTCTAACCACTTCAGAGAATGCAGCTCAGGGAACCAACCTTCCAGTGAACAGGGCAGAGTTTCCAGGGGCTCTGTGTGCTTTGTAGGTGTGACTTTTTTGCACAGCTTAGCACCCATTTGAGCCCAGATTTTCAGCAGTATATTCTCTCTCTGCAGCTTTGGGGCTGTGCTGGTACAATTTCTCCTAGTTTAACCAGGATTTTAGTTCCGTGTTTTAGTGCTGTGTTGGAGATGCAAACTTGGAATTGGCTTCAAGGCACTTGCTTTTCCCACTGTGCTTGAAAGAGGGTTCCTCAGGTTTATTTCTAGAAGTGTAAAGATATGGTAAGAACCACTTGGGTTAGTCTGTTTTCTAAACTTCTCCTCACTTTTGGGGTTGATTTTTTTTTTTCAACTTTTTTTTTTTTCTTCAGACTTGAAATTCTTACTTTAAAGTAAGAACTTACTTGAAATTCTTGCTTTAAAGCAAGAAAAACGTCATCAAGTGTCTTGGCAGTATTTAAATAAATATTCAGCTTGCTGCTGACCTCACTGTCTCTGTACACAATTCTGTGCTTATCTGATTCAAGTGGAATGGAGATTCCAGGCTTGTAACAAGCCTACCTACAATGTCAATTAGTATCATTAGACATAGAGGATCAGTATTATGCCACTAAATATTGCTTTTAATTAGAAGAGGTGTAAGAAATACACATTTCCTGTTATTTAAACTTATGCACTAATCATTATGATCACTTTTTGTACCACTGAGTAGTGAAAAATTCAGCTTGTAAAGCATTTTACCATTTTCAGAATTTTGCTGGTGTAGTTTTTTTGAAATACAGCAGATGGCTCTATTGTTAATGATTTTCCTTGCCTAGTTATTCATTTTACAAGATACTTATCCATCTGAATATATCCAGTAATTTCCTTATTTCAGTCTTTTGCTTTTTCTTTGTGGTTAGGCATAAAAATAAGAATTATTTGTTCTCTACATACATGCAGTGAGGGCCAGGTTTTCAGACTCCAACTCGTCAGAACTGCTGAGAGCCTCCAAATTCCAGCTGAATTTTTGTTTTGTTTGTATATTTGTATCATTTTGGGGAGGAAGTCAATCCATAGTATAGTGGATTCAATGCAACACTGGCTTTAGAAGTTTTTGCTGCCTCTGACCAGTTGCTCCTGTCCTTTACAGCAACATACAGCTCCTTCAGCTGTGCTGTTAGAAGTGCTTCCCATACTTCATTGTAAGCTGAGTTTTCAAAGAGTTACAGTTGAAAATTATTCCAAAAAAAGGGTTAACTAGTTTGCTATGTGGTTTTTGATTGGTTGGCAGTGTTTTAGGGGGTTTTTTTTAATGGTCACAACCTCAATAATCTGGTTTCCAGCCTTGCTTTGCATGCAGTTGTATCAGTGCAACTGAGGATGTGGTGTGCAGTCCTTAAACTGCTCTCACTTCACTATCCATGATGTCAGCCACGTGGGGAGCACAGAATCCTGGGGTTACAGATGTTTGCATTGCCTTGCTGAGCATGCACACATTCACCAAGGTCCTGAAGCACAAAACTTGTTGTCTTTATATATATCTACACAAGGACCTGTGTAAAGAACAGGGAAAAGTGATGTATGTTCTTCTGCAGCTCTCCTAATATATGGGTTTCAAAAATTTTTTTCATAGGTCATTAAACAATTAGTCAAATAAATTGTATGTCGAGATACTGACTAATGTAAACATTGAATTTAAAGGGAACGAGTTAGTGCTAAAACAAACCAACTTCTAAAGTCTGTAGCACAAAAAATCCTGCAAGAAGTAGCAGAAGCCTGTGGAAGCAATAAGGTCTCTGATGAGCAGGGGAAAATTAAAAGGCATTAAATAAATGAGAAGAAATGGTTTTAGATCCTTTGATGCTGTTGATCCCAACAGTTTTGCAACAACAGAGGTGTTGCAGCCAGCATATTGTATCTATAATTTGCCTCTGAGTCGGTGGCTCCTGACTGCTGTTGCCTCTGAAATAATTCTCCATGGCTACTTTTTCTTCCTTCTCTAGTGAAGTCCGTAAGGACGACAACATCAGACTGGGAGGAGGCACACAGTTATCTTAAATTCTTTTAACCATGCCTTTACCAACTGACTGACATGCCATAAATTCTTCGGGAATGTTTAAGAAGCTGTTTCTGAGTGAAAGAGGCTGACATCCCTCTAAGGACAGTGACTCACCTGGCAAGAATAACCTCTGCAGTGCTGAGGAGGACATGCTGGCAGGGAGCATTACACAGCAGTGGCTCTGTCCCACTGCCAAAGGAGCAGTTTTTGGAAAGCTGACCAGGACAAATGCCTAGCACTGAATCAGGGAATTTTGGGTCTTTGGTTTAGAGCATCCACTGCCATTTCTTGTGCTTCTTCAAGTCCTCATGCAGGTTTGAGTGCATGAGCTTCTCAAGAAAACTGACTGCATTTGTGACTCTGCTTTGGGACAGAGAGTACAGTGATTAGTGGTGTTCAGTGTCTGGTGTATCCTTGTGTGAGTCACATCCATTTCTACAGGAGACACTCAAGTCTGTGCCTAAGTAGTCTCTTGGAATAAACAGTCCTAAGGAACAGAGATGGGTGCCTGACTCTCCCATGCTAGTTGTTACTATTGTGGATTTCTTCATCTTTAAAGAGTTCTTGTACATAGAGTGAAAGGTGGACATTTTTTAACTTCTGTTTCTTGACAAAGATATCAGAAACAGCCAAGGAAGGCAGACCAGGAAGGGAAGGATGAACTTGCCGTGGGAAAGGAATACTTCAGTAAAGCTGTTGATGACTTAATTGCATATTTTGCTCAGATGTAGGATTTTTATTCTGGAAAACTGTATTACCTTATTACAAAGTCTTTACTGTACTGTGTAACAATTCATAATCATTAAGACATGCAGACTAGGAAAGAGGTGGAGGAAGTGATTAAGTAAAAGTACTTTAAAAGTGAAAACTTGATCTGTGTCATTTTGACTGTGAAAACTGCTCCTTTTATGCCACACTTTGGGAAGCTAAGGAAGCACAGCAGTGACATGTGAAAGATACTTGTTGTCTTTATATATATCTAAACAAGGACCTGTGTAAAGAACAGGGAAAAGTGATGTATGTTCTTCTGCAGCTCTCCTAATGTATGGGTTTCAAAAAATTTTTTCATATGTCATTAAACAATTAGTCAAATAAATTGTATGTCGAGATACTGACTAATGTAAACATTGAATTTAAAGGGAATGAGTTAGTGCTAAAACAAACCAACTTCTAAAGTCTGTAGCACAAAAAATCCTGCAAGAAGTAGCAGAAGCCTGTGGAAGCAATAAGGTCTCTGATGAGCAGGGGAAAATTAAAAGGCATTAAATAAGTGAGAAGAAATGGTTTTAGATCCTTTGATGCTGTTGATCCCAAAGTGAACAGAAGTAACATAGCCAAACAGCAAGGAAAAGCTTTGTGTTGCAGCTCACAGGAGAGAGAGAGAGAGAGAGAGGGTTTGGAACGTTGCAAAATAATGCCAGTCTGCACAAAGCTTTTACCTCAGCTCTAAATAAAGTTTTTATACTGGGGTTAATGTAAGGGAAGACAAACTCTAAGATGCCAATAGCTGTTGTTGTTCTGAGCACTTTCTTGCAAAGATTTTTTCTGAGCAGGGTTATGTGGTGTGGCTGTAAACATGCTAGCAGTCATCTGAGTGCAAGGGCTGACTTCCTCCTGCTGGATATGGACCACCACAAACCAAAACTTCTCCCAAGTGACTGTTCCATGAAAAATGAGAGACCAAGGAAACCAAACTAGCAAAATTGACTGAAAAGCAAGGCATGCTTTGCTCACATGCAGCTAACGTAGGAAACAAGACTACTGAATAAGTAATAATACTTGGCAGTTAGTATTTTATGTCTTTAAAGCACATACTGACCTTAGCAGAGTAAATCTTAAAATTACCTTGTGAAATATGAGACAAAGATAGTAAGAGACAAAAGTCAAACTGAGATCAGTTGTGAGTTTCTGGCTTTAAGTCTTGTGCTCACCCCAAAAGTCAGGGGTTCCTCATCAGTAGCATGTGAGTTGTATTATGTGTTGGTTTAATTATGTGTCTGCAAGTTCAGCTGTATTTTGATACTAAGTCAGTCAGTTACTAGAGCCCAGAGCATTTCCAAATGAAAGGCAAGCCAAGGGAGGAGGCTTGGTAACACAGATGAAACAAAATTTCGATTTGTCTCTTGTTTTACTTGCCTGAAATACAACCAACTGTACTGAGTTGACGGTGTTTCTGTAAAGGGTACACTCTACCTGTAAAACATCCATCAGAAATCAGGGGCAACATGTGTCTGTCTTCTTCTGGAAGCAGCTCCTGTCTGTGGGTGTGAGCTGTCTCTGAATACTCTCCAGGGTGACAGGCCATGTTAAGCTCTGGTCTGCAGGTCCAGTATGGGGCTGGGGGCAAGTCAGTGAGTCCTTACTCTTAGGAGTGTGTGGGGTAAGTACTTAGTGACTGGTGACTAAGGCTTTCTTGGTCACTGTCCTGAATGCAGAAGTGGTTGCAGTTGGCTGCTTAAGGGGCTTATCAGGACAGTGACTGTTGCTGTGGAATTATGTTGGGAGTTGATCACTTCCCTGTCTGCTGCAGCAGATGTCCTGCATTCTGCATAGTCTGTGGTTGTTCTGCATCTTCAAAGCTCTAGTTAACATCACTGAAAGTTTAGTGCAAAGAACAAGCTCAAAACACACTGCGGAAAACCGAGGTGCAGTGTGACAGTCTGTCTCAAATGTTTGAATGGTATCATGGACTAAGAAAGTTTTTGAATTAGCAGTAAGATCAAAAGATGGAGTATCTTTAAATACAATCAGCCTAAAAGAGGTTGGTACAGAACCAAGTGACTTCATTTGTTCAGGTACAGAATGGGGAGAAATGAAAAAGCTGGCAGTATGAAAATGCAGATAACAGCATGTTCAGTAAGGCACTACAAGGATGCTCCCTTAAATGAGGTAATTGCCTACAAGCTTAACAGTGATACTGCAGCTAATCACTGGAAATAATGTAGGCGTGATAGATAAGCTTGGAGTTGAAAAGTTCCAACAATGCAATCACAATATCCTCAGGTTTGAATTACTGATGAGAGGCCGTACAAAGACTAGTAGCAAAAAAAAAAAAAAAAAAAAAAAAAAAAGTGGGGCTTGAGTAAAGCAGACCTTGAAGGAATGTGAAATGAGACTTAAAAATCTGTCTGGAACTCGGTAATATATGTGTAGGGAATCAGAAGTGAAGGAGTGGAAACTGATTGAGACAGGCTAGGGCAGGCTCTCATGAAAAGTCTTTCCAGTTGAGTCAACAGAACCCTGCATGGGTAAAGTAGAGGGCAGAAGTAATACTTAAGAGAAACAAAGATGTTGGGGGAAAAATAAAGATACAAAGAGTCTGTGAAGTGAGAAGAGAGTTAGAGTGCATGCAGTGAAGCCTCATTTGTTTGCAGTTTGTTTAAAACCCAGACGTGCATGCAGTGGCGCATTTTGTTATGCATTTATTTATGTGCTTACTGAGCTGTGCCTGCCTGCACAGCCATATCTGAGGGGAGATCTTTGTCGGGGGCCATTCCTATTTGTCAGAGCAGGATGCCTGGCAACTCTGCTAATTTTCTGCAAGGTCTGTTCTATTAATGGTATTCTCCTGTAACCAGAAAATAAGAATAAACACCCTCCAATGAAGTCAAAGAGGAAATACCAGTGTAAAACAGATGACTTGTCAGCTCTGTACCTGTTTGTTTGATTTTGTGTTACCCACACCACCACTTGACTTTCTCCCTCAACCATCCCCACTTACAAATAGAAACTCTGCTATTTCCAAGCACTTCTCACCAGAAGAGCACCAAATCAGGAAGCCAGAAGATGGGTTTGAGGTTGCAGAATGACTTCCAGCATGTCATCACTTTTGGCAGCTCTCCTTGCCTCTCTGGTTTTCTGTGTGTAAAATTAACATTTGCACTTTTTGTAGAGCCTCTGTGAGGCTTAGTAAATTAAGATATCAACAGAAATGTGTTCCTCTCGATAGAAGGTAGAAATTTTTTGTGCTTGTGCATGAAGATGAAATACCCTTGGTCACGATTCAAATTGGGAAATGGAGCAAGAGAAGGTCTGGAAATTTTCTGGCGGGAGCTGCTGGCTATGATTTCCTGTACAGCCAACCCTGGGAGTGGCAGTGGTGGTGGGAGCCGGCAGAGCTCCAGGCTGATGCTTTGTGTACTGCAGGAGACAGGAGCAGCAGGGAGGTCCCCTTCCTTCAGCCATTCTCGTGGCACTCTTCCCAAAATGTTCTTCCAAATGGGAGAGTTTTGTCGTGTTTCCCGTACGCCTATTCTGTCGTGCTTTGGTGTTCTCCCTGCACTGAGCAAAGTGGAGCTGTGGAGGGGCCAGGAGTGTGACAGCTCCTTGGAAATCCCAGGCTTGTCCTTCTCTGTGAGGAGAAGGGTTTGAACGCTGATTTCTGCTCCTTGACCTTTAAGAAAGTGGCTATTCTTTATGCTTCAACCTCTGGAACTGGTTGTGAAATAGCAGGTTGCAGTGAGTGGGCAGGTACTGACAGAGTAGCACACTGCTGAGAGGGGTCAGCCTTCTATTAGCAAATTATCCTCAGTGCCTGAATAGCACTTCACTTTTGCTGATATTCGAGATCTTTCCAAAACATGTTAATTATGGAATATCTAAATGGTATACTTTCAATTTATAACAAGTGATGCAGAGAGGTGAGAAAGCACCCCTGTTGGGTTAATTTTCTCCATGAATGAAACCTTGTTTCTATGTTAAATAACTTGTTAGATTTGCGTTAAAACTTCTGAAGTTTCATATCACCTCAGACTCAGAAATTGTTGCACAGTGAATAGTTCTACTCAAACATGCCAGCAAAATAACAGGGCTTCCTGGCAAAAAACTTTGCATCTGGGAAGCTCTGGTATTGAAGGTAATGATTTGAGAGAATGCAATTTTAAAACATGGAAATATTATGTAAAATCAATAGATGTACTGGGTACTATTTATTTCTCTGATATTTCGGGTTGGGTTTTTTTATTCTGTCAGCAGCAGGTGTTAAATTCTGCTAAACCAGTGAAAAATAGAAATAAATATTTAATTTACTGTATCTATCAATTATATTATATTGGCTTATGAAATATTGAAGTATCTTTTAAGAGATTGCAAGTAGGAACACTAGTTAGAAAATCCAGTCCCTTAACAGAAACTTAATATAGATGTGGAAATAAACCAAGCATGATTTTAAGGTTGCAGGTCCTGGATATTTTTTTTTTTGCTTTTTAAGGTATCAAGGCTTAGTGGTTGTGCCTGTCTAATTTGAAGATACATACTCATGGCAGCAGCAATGTGGATTTAGACTTCTAAAGAGAAATGTGTTGAGTGGCAAAATACACCAGGAATATGTGATCTTGAACATCATTAGGTTATTTTAAAAAACTCTGGATACTCACTTGAATCTACCCATTTAATCACAAGGACACAGTGAAAACAAAGAGGCATAACAAGAGATGAGTACAAATACAAGAGAAATACCTGTTGAGCCATTAAAGTGGGGCAGAAACTAGTCACTATGAAACAAGAAGTTTCCTGTGAGGAGGGCATGGATTGTTTCCTTACCTGAATGTTAATAAAGCTGTATGTTAAAATACACTGATACCAATATAAAGACATTCATGAGCTTTTAACAAATCATGTCCTAATGGTGCTGATGCTGCATTTTGAAGTGTTACCTGATGAAGTGCAGAGAAACAGACTGAAAACCCCAGCTGACTGCTGGGCTGCATGAACTCATTCCTCACTGAGCTACACGAGACTGGTCAAATGCAAATGCATTTATCACAGAATCAGAATATACTGAGTTGGAAGGGACCCATCAGCATCACTGAGTGCAGCTCCTGGCCCTGCACAGGACACCCCAAGAGTCACACCATGTGTCTGAGAGCAATGTCCAAATGCTTCCTGAACTCTGTCAGGCTTGGTGCTGTGACCACTGCCCTGGGGAGCCTGTTCAGTGCCCAGACACCCTCTGGGTGAAAAACCTTTTCCTCATATCCAGCCTAACCCTCCCCTGCCTCAGCTTCATGCTGTTCCCTCAAGTCTTGTCACTGGTCGTGAGAGTGCAGAGATCAGTGCCTGCCCCTGCTCTGGCCCTCACAAGGAAGCTGTAACTGCAGTGAGGTGTCCCCTCAGTCTCCTCCAGGCTGAGCAGACCAAGTGCCCTCAGCTGCTCCTCACACAGCTTCCCCTCAAGGCCCTTCACCATCCTCATGGCCTCCTTTGGATGATCTCTTGTAGTTTAATGTCTTTTTTATACTGTGGCACCCCAAGCTGCCCCCAGCACTTGAGGTGAGGCCACCCCAGTGCAGAGCAGAGCAGAGCAGGACAATCCCCTCCCTTGCCCAGCTGGTGATGCTGTGCCTGATGCCCACCAGGACATGGTTGGTCCTCCTGGCTGCTTGTGTTTGACATTGTTCCTTCCTTATAAATGTCAAGTTTTCACCAGAATTCCAAAGGCCTGCCTAACAGACTTTGTCAGTCTATTTGAGTCATGTTCTCAAAGGAAAAGATTGCTGTCAGAACATGAACATAGGACATAGCAATACTCAGAAATATGCTCATTACAATGGTGTTTGGAAAGAGACTCTTCCAGCTTGCCTCTGTGGTTGCTTGCAGTGTTTTTGATGAGTTATACAAGGAACTTGGATTTCCTTGGCAGGTGCTTGGGTTACTTGGGGTCTGTCTCCCAGCCATTCTGTGTTCCTCTGATCTTGTAGCTCAAATTGTGTCGGGGGGGATTTTGGAAAGAACAGAAGATATTCCCTTCTTTGATACTATACTTCGGAATTTCATCCTCTGGGAAATGTTCCTGATTTGATTTTGTTGTTTGGTTGTTTTTTTGGTTTTTTTTAAATTCCTTTTCAGAAATGGTAGTTTTAAAATTCAGCATCTCTCGGGTAAGACAAATGAAGATTTCTGCCTGTGCTTACTTTACAGTTACTAGAGACAATAGCTTTACCAGAGGTTTCTGTAGTAGTCCTCATTCTGAGGGAATTTTTCAAAGACAAAATTGACAGCAAAGGCCATAGTCTTCATGGCAAGTCAACAGGGATCTGACAGCTGATTGTCTTTTGTACCTTTGATGTTTCTTTCCTGCTAGCATTCGGGCTACAAAGTGATTTCCCTGCGGTGTACAACTGCAGCTGATTTCTAAAGTTGAGTTCTCCCTAAATCTGAGATGTAGAAAAGATTCCTCCTCGGTGATACCAGGACCTCTTCTTGAGTAGAACATCTTCTTTCCATCACCTTTGTAGACATGTTGCAAATCCAATGTCCAATTTACCAGCCTATCCCAAACATCAGAGGAGTGAAGGAGTGAAGTCTTGTAGTTTGTCATTGAAGATCTGTTAATTCACCTCTAACGGACCAAAAAGGAAACAAGGGGTGATGTTCCATGTTCCATGCATCACGTTGCACTTAAATTATGGAATATAAAATTGTGAGTCATGTATCTTCAAAAGCCTCCTTCCCACTAGTCCTGGAAAGTGAACCTGTGGAGAACTCAAAGGAAGCACAAAGCCTTACTCATAAACGGAGCTTTGGAACAAAGCTGACCCCCAGGATGAGGAAGCAGCTTGGTGGGGTATGATGGAAAGGGATGCTGTGTTTCTCGGATCTCCTAATCCCCAGGAAGAGGAGGGCTGGCAGGTCTCAGCTGGTTCTCTACTACCATGGTACCATAAATACTGTTGATAGCTAACTAGTTAGGTTTATGTTGTAATCAGGCACTGTGTTTGCAGCTGCTCTGGATCTCAGCAAATTCAGCTTCTCAGCAGCTTGCTTGGTTGCCAGTTGCAGCATGGTTGTGGCTTCAAGGCAGACTCCTCGGAAACTTCAGCTGGATGGACCCTGTGCTATTGTAACAATGCCATTTCCAGTGCCTGGGTTAGAATTACAGCTCAGCTTTAAACTAACTGTCTCCAGAGAGCACTGCAGAAATGCTTGGTTTTTCCCTTGAAGTAAAACAAAAATATCCTAGTAAAATAAACAGAGCTACTCCATGCCCTTGAACAACTTCTTGGTGAGTTCATTTGCAGGGACTTGTTTGTATTATGAAGTAAGCACTGAAGCTGGGAGAGAAACTCAGGAGGAAAATAAAATATTTTTCTTCTAAAGTGTTGATGAGGTTAAGTAAAAAAAAAGTTACTCAGAGGTAAAGAGAAGCTTTTAGGTTTGAAGTGTTCCTGTGCCTTTTTTTACTGTCTTAAGAACACAGATTTGGAGTGAAACACGGGAACACGCAGAGCACTTTGTCACCTATGTATAAAAGTGCTGCAGATGAGAACAAATAATTACTGATTAGTAACACCGCTGTATTTTGTTGCTCCTTCCTGTCTAATGAATGCCTTGTTCCTGAAAGACAGAAGCAGGAGAGATCTGAGGTTATTTGAGGGGGAATTTTTATGCAGCGGAAGGCAAAGGAAAGGTAAGAACGGAATCAGTTAAAGTCAGAAGGAGGCAACTAATATGGCTTTTGAGGTACCAGTGGTGCATTTTGTATTTTCATGGCTGTGCCTCCTGTATGGCTTGTGAGTTGTCTACGTTTTCATTTGCTAAATTAGGTGGGACATCACATAAAGAGTAAAATAGTCAGTGAAATGTAGAAAGATTGAGATCATCGTGATCATGCAAAGCTTGCAGATGCCTTTCCACAAAATGTGGTTAGCTACAGCACTGATTTTTATGTTAATTTACTAGTGAATAATTTAAAAAGACCTGTTTACTTTTTAATAAAAAGGAAAGATATAAACTGGCTGAGTGTTCCTAATGTTACTTACAGCTGCCATTGAGCAGATGTTAGGGATTCTTAGTGGTAGGCTAGACCAAAATAAGTTTTATGAATAAACAAACAATTTCTTTCTACTACCAACTCTTTCAGGCTGATTCTCTCCCAAATTCACTATGAATGGCTTTTTAAAGTCTCCTCATAAATAATTACCTTTCTTGTGGCACTTTTTTCTAGGCACTTGGATTTTAATTACAATGATGAACTGTTTTAA
Organism: Aphelocoma coerulescens; assembly: GCF_041296385.1. Taxonomy (NCBI): domain Eukaryota; kingdom Metazoa; phylum Chordata; class Aves; order Passeriformes; family Corvidae; genus Aphelocoma; species Aphelocoma coerulescens. The sequence goes on along the minus strand of NC_091014.1, from coordinate 76,772,970 downwards.
TAAGTTGTTAAATAATTTTATCTTTTTAGGACTGAATCAATTTTCTATTTCTCTTTGACTTCATTGGTTCCTGGGATTTTAATCCTTTTAATTCGTGCTAATACACTTTATAAATTCATACTGGAGAAGTAAACAGCATGCAGCAGCATCATTTTCTTTTGAACTCTGTGCACGTACGCCCACCTCAGCTTGCTGGTTATCAATGGTCTCCTGTTACTAGTAACCATTCTGTTTAACTCAGTCATTTGGATCACAGTCAGTATGAAAAGATAGGTAATTAAATGGAGACAATGTGGTTTTGCCTTGGGCTAATGTCTGGGGGCTTTAAAGCCCTCCACGGAAGTGAATACAGTGCTTAGTTGATAGATAAGGGATATGTAACACTGCTGTACTTCACCCCAGAACCACATTTTCCAACATAAATACTTACCAGGTACCTTTGCATGGGATTTGACGTTGCTGAACACAGAATTCCTCGCTGCTTTTGTGCTGTTTATGCCAGAAGGAAAGGTACAGACAGGGTGATCACACCTCCTGGTGTGACCACACCGTCGCTGCCTCTGCACTTTGGCATGCGAGAACTCAGGAGAACACAGGGGATGTTCTGCTTGACCACCTCTATTTCTGAACCTGTGAGGGAAGAAGTCATTGATACCAGAGTGAGGCTCTGAAATATTGCTGCAAATTTTACATAGATGGTTTTTTTTTTTTTCTGTAAGAAAGACATAAAATATACTGTCTCAATGAATAGTGACATTTAATAACTTGCCACTAAATACCTATGAGGATATGTATACACATCTAACACAAAGAGAGTTTGATATTCAATTTCTTTGATTCACAGTATTTCAGTAAAAAGAATGGAATGCCAAAGTTCAAAATGATAATATATATTTCGTGTAAGTTTTTAAAAATGTAAAACCTTTGTATAAAATGTGGATTTGAAGACTGGAATATCATCTTTGTTTTGCCAGTGGTCTGGTGTGAGCAGCATTTCTCTATCAGTTTCAATTATTTTTTAACCAAACCCATGCAGTTAATCAGATTGTTGGTGCTTTTGGTTTGAGATGCTCACCATAATTGCAGTCTGTGGTAAGATCAGCACACAGGCTGTTGACAAATGGAGGTGAAGAAACAATGCCCTGGCATATTAAATACCTTTTTATGAGTTGCTGCCTATTTTTGATGGTGCTTACTGGTCTTTTTTAATTTCCTTCATTCGAGTAGTGCTCAATAGATATTATGCCAGAAAACTCAGACTGGATTGATCAGCAGCACACCTTCATAAGGCATCCCTTTGAAACAAAATTGTTAGTTTTGCCATGTAAGCATTGTTAATAATGCAATGGGAGGAAAAAAGGATTTCTTAAAAAACCAGAAGTGTCTTTCCCTGACCGCCAGCAGAGAGGTGCCTCCTGCTTGGAGTGTGGCTGCACAGTCAGGGGTTTTGGTTGTTTTTTTCTTTGAAGGGAGCTGGCAGGTTTTTGGTATTCAGGCTGCCTGAAGAGTTAGAAACATTGCAAAACAACCCTACTGACAGTGGTGAAAACATCTGTCTGTACCTCGAAGTTCTGACCTACACTGCAGCCTACACACGTGGGCTTTTGCAGTTTTGCCAGGTGCCAAATTATCAAGGTGGAGGAAAAAAAGGAAACACTCTGGGGGGCAAAATCTTCTGGAGAGCAGGAGTTTTAAGTAAGACTGATGCCCTTTAAAAACAAGCATTGTGATGCCTTATGTATAGGTAAGGCCATCCAGGGTGTTACCCTTTGGATATTTGTTGCATCAGGGGAATCCAGGAAGTCCATGATAAAATCTCTGTGTTTGCAGCTTGTTGGTGTTGAAGACGTTCGAGTGTCATAAAAAATAAGCTAGAAGTGCTTCACATTTTCCTAGTAATCACATGATCACCAAAGTGGAATATTCATCCCTCTGTGCAAGCCCCCAAGAAATCTGTTCTACCTAATTTGTAAAAGCCATGTGGAAACAAACAGATCACAGATGAGTCTGGTGAGATCTGACACCTTATATTTTTTGATTTTTGGGCAAAGCCAAAAGGCCAAACATTGACCATTCCAATTGCTCAAGGAGAATACCTTTGATCCTGGAAATCCCCCTAGTACTGAAGCCTTCACCTGTGCCAGCTGCCTTTGATTGTAGGGAACAGTGTGGAAGAGGGGCTGATGCTGCTGTTTGTCCTCTGCATGACAAAGAGGCTGCATGCTGGACAGATTCTGACTGTGGCATTAAGACATAGACTTTTAAAGCTCAAAAATCAATCCTACCTTTCTCTGGGTAAGAGTAGGAACAGAATCTTAAACTGCTTTTAACATCAAGTGTTGAAAAACACTCAGAATGACATTGAAGTGCCATGATTTTGGCTGTATTATGTATGGTGGATTTTTTTCAATCTTTAAAATTCATAGCACCTTCTTGATAAAGTAGACTGATTTTCTACTTGCTTTATTCAGCGTGGAGTGTTTCCAAATTGATTTTAAACAGCTATTTCTTCAATTTGAGTAATTTTGTTACGAGCTAATAGACAATACGTAAGTGTACCTGAGATTTAACGTTAACATATTTGTTTCAAAGTTGTTACCAACGTTAAAAAGCACAAAGCCAAATGTGGTTGCTAAAACATGGAATGCAATATGCCATGTTGTGCTGTGATTCTAAGCCATCATGCATATTTATTATTTTCTTCCAAATTGCAGTGCTATTACTGGTAGATATATCAGGGTTTCAGCCTCAGTCTGTAATATGTCATGTGCTGGACAACATTTTGAGCGGCTGAGATATATTGATCCAAAACCAAGAATGCCAAGAGGGTAAAAGCCTGACCTAGACCAGTGCTGTTTTAATTATATCACAGTTTAAGATAGTTTATCATTGCTTAGGTTAATTTAAGTGTGAACAAGAAAAGTGATGCAATGTGTTTCAGCTTTTGTAAAGGAAGCTCAAAGGGGGAGATTTTCAAATCAAGTCCGGTTTCTCCCACAGCACTTTGCTTTTTCCACCCATCCTAGCCAGAGCATGTGGCTCAGTGCTGAGAACCAGAGTGCTTGTGCTCAGTCTGAAAGGAGAGGCCAATCTTTCTGTTGCTTCATCAGTAAGTGCTGGAGGGGGCCATGGGTTTGGGAATCTGGGGCCAGAGCTGTGCCACCAGCACTGCCTCCTGCCCTGGGTGCAGCGTGCTGCACTCTCAAGCTGAGCCTGTGCTAGGGAGGAGGTTTCTACTGATGTCTCTTTTATTTTGAATCTTGCTCGAAATCAGGAGCATGGCAAAAAATAGCCCACAGAATGGCTTGTAGAGGAAACAGCATTGCAAGTGGGTAAGCTGAGAGAAAGGTCTGGTTTTTCCCAGTGATAGTAAGGTTAGGATTAGTGTTGGGATGCCTTGATTTATTTCTTCTTTCTGCCTTTGGCTGGCCATGTGTCATTAGGCAAACTGCTTCAGTGGTTCCAGTAATGCCATCTGCAAACAGAAGTAAGGTTAATGTAGGTCATACACCGTAACACCCCTGGGTGCAGTATGTGGTACACCCTTTTGAAGAAGAAAAACGAGATCATGGTAAAGACACATGAAATTCTACAAGCGGATAACAATACAGGAATTTGTTAAACTTCCTTGTTGTCCCACATCTCACTCCTGGGAGGATATACTGCTGCTTCCTCTTTGGAGAGGAAGAGGAGGGGCTGTTCCAGCAGCACATAATTGCCTGAACTTCTGCACCTTGGCATCTCCCAACACTGCTTCTGCATGGCAATGCGGGGAGGTGACTGGGAGCATGTTTCCTTCTGTGCTTCGGGGTGGCTCCAAGCCAGGTGCCACCAGTGACAGCGATTCCAGCTGTGGTCTTTGGACCCCGAGCACATGTCAATTATTTATCTTCTCTTTCTCCGTGCCACACAGGGATTGGGTTGGAAGGAATGCTCTAAAAATAGCAAGTGCCTGTGCTATGTAGCCGAGCAACAGAAGGTGGAATGGCTCTTCCTGCTGAACCTTCTGAAGAAGCATTTTAAATGAACACACAAGAAACTAATACTAATTAAGTAATAGTATTCTGTGGAGACCTGTGGTAGACACTGTAACAGTGCATTAGCAAGCTGTGCATAATTCAGCAATGCTGGATTCTTTCAGACTTCATCTACAGGGAATTTTGCATAAGTATGGACTTAATAATTTGTCCCTTTGTGTGCATGTGTAAGTGTTCCTGAGGGCATCGTTTGGCCTGCAGAACCCCTGCTCCTGGAGGGGTACAAGAAAGGCAGTATCCATTCTGAGTCTTGGAAACCAAGCTGGGATGATAGGATGGGTTTTCAAAAGGTTGTCTTACTTGTAAACAGACATTAAATGTGGAGCCCTGTCATGGGATTTTTTTTTCCCCTCTGTGCAGGTACTTTCCTGAAAGGAGTTGCAAAAAATGGGCAGGTCTCAACAGACCAAGTGATAAACCAGCATTTTTGAATGGTAGCTGAGATACAGGCATGTGAAAACACACATAGGCACCTAGGTAACCAAGTGGTCTGGCAGTGTAGCCTTGTGGCATGGAGCTAAAGCTACCTGGTGAGCCACTGCTAAAGTGAGTTACCACAGCTTCGTGCTCTGTTCTCCTGGATGGCAAAGTTAAGCTAATGGGGAATGTATTTTATCTTGCTGCTGGGGCAGGATAAGGACATGTAAGTGGGACAATTAGGACAACTCAGCTGACAAGAATTAGCTGCTACATTAGCCTTTTATATCTTGCCCTGCCTCTTATTTTCAGAGGGTTGTTAACCTGGTCACCCTTAGTAAGGCTAATTGTGTATGAATCTGAAGACCCTTAGTTTAGGTGCTCATAAAATAGAAAGATGACTTGCTAATGGGACTTCATGCACATTTGATACGGTACTATTTTGTCATTGCTACCTTGTCAGCAGAAACAGCAGGTGGTTTTGCAGGTCCTCTGAGTGGAGTGCCACCAGTCCTGGAAGTCTTGGTAGGATATGTGTTCTCTCAGTTGCAGCAATGAAGATATATTTGTGCTCGTTGCAAATACTTACAAAGTAGCACGGTGTAATTGTCCCTCTGCAAGCATCTCTCTCTAAACTATTGTTTAAAACTGCCAGCCACATCTTTGTTCTTTATTGAGACTAAGGCAGCAACACAGAGTCTGTAGTTATCAGGAGATAATCATTCCCCAAGGGCATTTGAAACACTTCACAACCAAAAGGTTGTGATTACTCCACGATTGCTATGCTGCTTATTATTCCTTATTGCTTAATTATGGAATCAGTGTGCTTCCTGGATGCTGTCATCTAAATAAGATTCTCCACTTCTCATGCTCTGCTTCAATGTTACGTGGACTGGAAAGCTTTGTAGAGTTTCCAGTTGGTGTACAGGATAGCAATAGGGCAGGCCAGTTCTGGGAGGTCTTCTGCCCTTCTGGGAAACGAGAGCATTCAATCCATACCCTGCCAAATGCTTGCTGAGAAACCTTGGGCAAGTCCCTCAGCTTCTGGATACCTCAGCTCTGCAACTTTGTTCAGGTGCCACCGTAAACGAGGCTGTGTATCTAGAACAGAAATAATGTAATGGACTTCCTCTGAAGTGAATGGCCTGTTTGTGTTGAACCCACAACCTTGGTGTTACTGGCACCACGTTCTAACCAGAGCTCTAACCCATCTCCCTGGTTCAGTGAGTCTTACATGACTTGCTGCCTTGAAAGGAAATGTACTGGTGTGGCTTCACATTGGAAAATAGAAGTAGGGAGTGTGGTCTTTTCCAGGCTCACTGGGCCTAGAAATCTACCCTGAATAACTAATTTTGTGAAATGTTGGATTTAATGCTTCATTGAGTCATGTAATCTACTCTAAGGAAGGGGAAAGCCATCCAGCCTGTATTTTAACCTTAGCCTTGATTTTTTGAGTGTATATATTCACAGGAACATGAGAAGATGGGTGATAAAACTCCGGTTTCTAAATCATCACCTAAATTTCCAGGTGAAACTCCTTCTGAACTGAATTCCTTAGACTTGTCTTTGAAAACTTAAATAAGAAATAGACTGGGTGAAACTCCCTTATTATTACAGGGTTGGCACGAGGTCTGCTAAATGAGGTGCCTTTCATGGCAGCGCCTGATTTTTAAAACCCCCTTTTCATTGCTGAAATCCAAAAGTTAATAGCACCTTCCATCGTGGCTCTCTGTGCTGGTGTGGGTCCTCTGTCTTCTGCAAGGGGCTGCCTGCAGTCCTGCTAGCAAGCTCTTGTGTCATAAGAAGAATTTGTTCGGGAAAGAAAAATGTATTGTTTTCATTGTTAGAGGATGCTACTAAATTGGCTGTATGTTTGTCTAATAATCACATCTAAAGCTGATTATTCTGGTAATAGCCTTAAGATATTATTTAAAAATAAATATATAAATGCACAACTTTTGTACTAATACTAGTTTTTAATCTCTTCTTGTTTCTATGAAGTCTGAATGAGATTTTCAAAATTGAATAATAATTTGATCCGTTAATCTTTTGAAGCTAGTAATTTTATTTTCCCCTCTTTGCAGTCTCTGAGGCTCGCAAATGAATAGAGCTTCATTACTGGAGTCTGCATTTAATAACCATTATCCATTATCTTGTAATTAAGACTCCCCGTAACGAATCATGAGGACAATGCAAAAATACATAGTACATTTCTTTAATGAACTGGAAAATGTTCATCTTGTTCTATTTAGTAATGAGTTGCTGAATAGTCGTTAAATCCACTGGAGAATAGAACTAGATGGATTTTGAAGACTATCTTGAGTTTGTGGTTAATCTATTAGAATTAAAATTTCATCTTCTATTTTTATCAACAGCTGATTAGAAGTCATTCTGTTTGACCAAATTGATTAGAAGACCATATACAAGGGCAGCTGTTGTTTAATGAAAGTTTTTAATGAAACTGTACCATAGAGACTTGTAATTATAAGACTTATAAAAGCTTTGACTTACCTTATAGTAGAAAAAAAGTGAAGTATTGCACTGAAGGACTTTAAGTGCTACATTTCGAAAGGGAAATTAAAAATATAATTTGGTGATGTTGAAGTTTCACTTCCACTGCTCCTTGTTTTAATGTGACTATCAGATGTCCGTAGTGGAAGGGGGCAGCTCTGAAATGTGCAACTCAATTGTCTCTCCTGTGTGCTCCATTCTTTGCAAAGCTCTATCAACTATTAACTGCCTCTTTTGCACATTGCACTTTCCCTGGAGTTGGAATCCTTCTTGCAAATAGCTGTTTCTCTCCAGAGTGGAAATTGTCACAGGAGGGTGCAATTGAATCACCACTGGGCTGAGATGCTGCCTAGTCTGGAAGCCTACAGCGAAAACTGTGGTCTAAGAAACCCCAAAGTTTGTGATACCATTTGACTGTGTTTAAATCAGCCACAGGAGCATGCCTGGCTTTGTGTTGCCTTGCCATCAGGCTGAGACCCAGCTGTGTGCCAGTCAGCTGTGCCATCAGGAGACACTCTGGAGTGTGCTGCAGCACACAGAATGTAGCCAAGGCAACTCCTTAGCTGGAGCCAGTGCTGAAACTCCCCGTCCCTACTCTAGGGGATGTTGTAGAGGCATCATCATTCGCATAAGAGACAAAATGGACCCTAAGCCAAATTTGAAGTGGAAGCAGATGCAGTTCCAATTGACTTAAGTGGATGATGCACTACTACATGATGTTTGAATTATCCCTCTTCTTCTCCCAATTACTTTTGATAATTAATGATCCCACAGTACACCTTTTCTAAGAAGTAGGTTCCTAGGGATGAAGTGCGTCCTAATGAAATTAAAGAAGTTTTGTCATTGTATTCTGTCAATGCTGGATCATGCACTGCAAGGCTCATTATTTTTTGTTAGTTTCTTAGCTTTTTCTTACACTGTGCTTCAGGATTTCTTTCAAGCCAAGGCAGAACAGCAAGAATACCCAAGAATGTTACACAAGTATTAAGACAGGCACTGGAGAATATTATTCACAAGTGAGAAAACAGAAAAAAATAAGCCAAGGCTAACTCTTGTTCTTTAAATAATGCAGATGTTTTGACCTTGTTACTGCATTAAATCAGAGCGTGGCTTTCAGTATAGTAACTTACAATGTTACAATTGCAAAATCCATAAAAGGGGAGTTTTCCCTTGGTTTACAGTATTACACAGCTGGTTTAGTAAACACATATGAGATATCTTTCCCTTCTCTTAAAAACAGCTGCAGGAGATACAATACCAGACTGTCAAATGTGAGACTAAGTAGATGCAAAGTTAAATTAAAAAAAACCAAACTGATGAAAATAGTTTCTATTCTCAAAGATCCTTGTGGAAATACTAAAATGTTGATTTATGTACACCAAGGGGACATACATGTAGAGGAATGCTTCAGAATTGCTGTGAAGCAGGAGGGCATCACAGGAGGCTGTGAACTTGTATGTGCAAAGGGGCTCTTGTTCTAAAACTGCTATAAAACATTTTACTTCCTTTCAGGTTCTGATTTTATAAAGACATCTACAGGAAAGGAGGTGGAAAATGCGACCTTTCCCGTTGGCATAGTCATGATGCGGGCCATTAAGGAATACTACTGGCAAACTGGCTACAAGGTAGTTCTCATTTCCTTTGTACAAATTAACCAAACAGGCTCACTCAGAAAGAAATAAGAATGTAATAGGATTGATTTGCTAATATTCCTTTTTTTTTTTTTTTTTCTGCTTTTGTCTTTTCTCCCTTGAAGAGCTGTTACTTCATTCCATAAAAGCTCATGCAATCAAAGCGTTCCCTGCTGCATTTGGATTTGAATTTTGCTTCACCATTTAAGGGGTGATGTCCACTAATAACAGAGCAAATCTCAGGCTGGCAGTGGCTGACATGCTCCCATAAACCTCAGCAGAGCTGTACAAATGTAGAGCCATCGCCTCTCTCCAGTGTGCACAACTGGATTTCCTGACTTTGTTCTGGCAGCCCAAGGGATGCATTTTACTCTTTCTTCTCTTGCCAGAGATGCTTTCCAAGGGGACAAGGAGGCAGATCCAGTTGTATCCCGTTGCCTGGGATGGAAGGAAGGAGAGAGGGGACAGGGGTTGGAAGAACATTATGTTCTGGTACTTAATGTTTATTGATCAGGTCACTGTCGAGCGAGATCAGTGGAGAAAAGGGGAATGTACAGGGATGAACTGTCTGTGCATTCATCCTTGTGCTGAAATACTGAGAAGGGAGGAGATTCCCAGGAGGGCTTCAGCCACCTCTCACTTCATTTATCCGTGGGCAAGTGGGGGTTGCCAGTTAGATCTGGTGCTGGTGGTCTGGTGCTGGGCTTGGTCCTCACCTTCAGCACCAGGAGAGGAAGCCACATCTCTAGCTAAGAGCCTCTCCCCATTTCTGGCCACCCTTCCCTCCTTCTCTAGCTTATCCTTCTGTCCCTTCCACAGGTGGCCTTGCAAGGTACAATGTCAGGACATGGGATGAGCAGTGGGATGGGGGCTGAGATAGCTCTAGGGTCTGTTGGGGCTTGAGCAACGTGTGACACCAGGTTAGAGCTGTGTCCATCTACTCTCTGTAGCCATCTAGATGAGGCCAGCATGGATCCCTGGGTTATCCCCACTCCTCCTTTCCCCAGCCTGCCTCTCTCTCTGCCACACCACAGCTGGAGCAGCTCCAATAGTCTTGTTTCTGTGGGAGCACCATCACTGCCCCAGCGTGAGGCAGCTCCCCTGGGCACCAGTGCTGCTTGCACGAGCTGTGTGCCACAAGTTGGTCCCTGCTGCATTAACACAGCTTTGTCCCCATAATTGGATATAAATGTTGAATTCACCTTTTGCTTTCAAAGGACGCATTCATGGTATGAAATGTGTTGTTAAGAATAAGTGCTCGTGTCCGTGTGCATGTGTGTGTCAGTGAATTAGATGTAAACTGACTTTATGTACTTTTATTAACTGAAGACAATATTATCAGTGGCAAGAAATTTCTAAATGGTTTCTTTAACAAACTAATTTTGCTGCTGTAGGGACGCTTTCTAGCAAGGCGTTGCCTGGGAAAAACAGGTTAATACAGAAATTAAACTTCTTCAAGGAAAGGAACAAGTTGCAGAGTAACATTTATTGACTGATAAGCTGTGGTGGTGATATGAAAAGTGTGCAATATAATGGGAAATAATCTTTTCCTGTCATTATTGAAGGACATACATAAATTGGTTTTTCTGTTGGGAAAACCCCCAATCCAGAAAAACTTATTACTTTTAATAATGTAAGGTGAAGAGAAAATTCTTGAGGAGATGAACTTATTAAGCAAAATAATGAAATGCTGTGAAACAGCAGGAAAGTGGTAGCTGGACTTTGTACTGCTCTTGAATTAAATTCCAACCCCCCTTCCTTTTTACGTTTTTATGGCAGTCAGATGTGCTGTTTGGAAAGCTGGTAAATGGAGGAGAGGACAGGCTTGTCTTTGTCAGCTTTTTTTGCAAAGAAAAGAGCTTTCAGAATCTGCTAAAAGGGGAAGGAATTCTGAATGATGGTTTTAATTCTCTTATTAACTCGTGTTTTACTTGTTTTTGCCACAGACTATCTCAAAGAGATGTAGCATTTCTAGGGAGAAATCTAAATTCAAATTTCATTAGAATTCCTCTTCCTGAGGGAAAGAAAACACATTCCAACTTTTTTTGCTTATTGTCTAGAAGATGCTTTTCCAGTTGCTGTGCTTTAAATTCTTTTTGAAAATCTGATGTTAACAGATGTTTGCATACACTCACACATCTATTTGTCCATCCACAAAAACACAGTCTTCGTGGTTTGGATTTATCAAGCTTTTCCTGCTTTTGTTCCTTTTAATCTTATTGGAAATATGCCATTATCACAAAGCTCCAGCATGAGAGAAGGATTTATTCTGTGTTTGTTGGTCCTGAAATCACTATATTAAAAAGATTACCAAACACATTTAAAAACAGATACTTTCTGATTCCACTATTATATCCATAAGGCACAAAGAAATCCTCGATGCAGTGAGGTTTCAGGAGCTTACATAAAAAACCAAAATGATAATTCTTGCCCAATGTGAAGGTTAATGGCAGGAGAAAATATAGGAAGAATCCCTGTGTGCTACATGTTGTTCAGATTTACTTTTTTTTTTTTTTATGCAGAAAGAATTTTTCCTGATTCTCCTTGTTTTTCAAGAGTTTAGGTAGCTGCTCCAGGCCAACATTTTGGCATTTTTGATGAGGGATTTGATAGCTGTGTGTCACACGCTCTCTCTCGGGATGAGACGTGCTTAAATGGCACATAACCAAAGGACTGGCATTAGGGGTGTATGCCAAGTGCACAGCAGGTCCATCCCAGCATTCAAGACATGCTTTACCTCAAAGATAAGTTTTCCTTGGTGTTTATGCCTTTACAGACATGGCAGTTCACCTTCAGATATGACACACATCTCACACCGAGTGACTGAAAGCATATCCAGCCTGTGGTGGGGGACAGAAGTTTTGCAGTTCCTGTGAAGCACAAAGCTTTCAATTTTTTATAAAGACAGGCCTAATTTAATTCCTTTTTGGAAAATTTTAGTGAAAATAAAACCTCTGGTACATTTGAATGTACAGTCAAATCATGTGTAACTCTGCTGCATGGGCTTTTTATAAAATACAACCAGCTCTCACTGCTGTCCAAAGTCAGCTGCCTCACAGGCAGCATCTTTGGTGTTATTGTTGTGTATTTGTTGTTCTGTATTTGGAATTAGATTGGCAGTAGGTGATTATGACATGGACACTGTGTGATTATGCAGCTATCCCAGTCCTGCTGATGCCTTTTCCTGGTCTTAAAATCAAGAGTCAAACACGGTTAGAAGGGAAAAAGGGATTTTACCTTGGTATTTATGTTAAGGATCCTTAGGTGCACCACATCCAGGTTGAATGCACTGAAATGCACCCTGCAAAATGCCCACCCCAAAAGATCTGGTATAACATTATAGGTGTTACTAATTAGCAGATCTATCAAAGATTCCCCAATGAGAGGCTCGAGTGAGCCCCCCTCCCCAAGGAACCTTCCCCTGGATGGTTCTATCTTGGTTTACAGAATGTGTTCTGGAGAGGACCTTGGGCTCTGGGGCACACTGATCCCTAAATACGAAGCTTCTAAAATGTTCAGTCTCCTGGCTGAACAAACAAGTCCAAGAATGTAGGCAAAAAGCACTAGGAATACAGAAGTTGTAAAAAGGTATAACAGGGGTATAAAAGAAAAGGCAAAAAATCTTTATGGCATCACTGCCTAAATCCCTTGTACTATAGGCAAAGTACTCCCATAAGACCTCAAGCCCAGCTCCTGAGAAGGTGCACAGGAGTGGAAAGTATTGCTCCCTCAGCAATGTTTGGCAGTGATGGCTGAGGCTTGATAGCTCCCAGTGCTAGTGCAGATCTTGTCCCATTTGCAGTCAGGCCCTTACCAGGTAGAGCTGTTACATCACAGGCACTGTGAGGCTGCAGGTGTACAAACATTGACTGCTATTCTAAGTTTGCTGATGAATGAAGATGTGTATTGCACTTCTTTTTTTGTTGTTTTTTTTTCTCTCTAAAGGTTGGATTTAAACCTGCTGGGGGCATTAGGACAGCCAAAGAAGCTATTACTTGGCTTATGCTGGTGAAGGAGGAGCTGGGAGTGGAGTGGCTGACACCAGAGCTCTTCCGCCTGGGTGCCAGTAGTTTGCTGGGAGACATTGAGCAACAGGTTGGTTGTTGGCAGCTTACAACTTGTGGAGAACAAAAGTAATCTTTCTAAATGTCCTGGCTTACTGCTTTTGCAGAAGTGGAACATCCATCTGATTCATTATTAATGACAGGTTCACTTCCAGCTCAGTATTTCTTTAGGTTTGAGCTGTCATTACAGGCATCTGGGACACTGATGTTGGAGCAGCTGACCATGGTCTAGGCCATGTTTGCAGTGTAAAATATTAAAAAATTTGGGCAAAAAGGGCTCAGTTTGTGCATGTACAGAGTCTCTTGGAAATGCATGGCGGTGCTCTCCCCTTCACTCCTGGCTGTGACTGAGCCTCACAGTACCTCACAGACCCTTTGTGTCACTGTGCCACAACTGCTCACAGTGTATTTCCATCCCTGTGGAGACACTCACATCTCATTCTATGTATGGTGCTGCTGATAGGGCATTTTTTACATGTTGGTTGTTTCCTGGGGAAGAAACTGGCACAGGGTACCCACCCAAAAGATGTGGTATGATTGGGAACAGTGTAGTGCCATAGGAACTGCCAAAACGTGGGGGCTTCTGGACTTGTCTCCCATGTTCATTAATCCCAGGAGAAGAGGTGATATTACCTTTAACCAAGAAAAATATCTGAGAGTCATTATCCTGTTGCTGCTGGGAAAACATGAGGTATGGGGGATTTGAGGGAGGACAAAAGCACCAGTCTTTTCCCTTTCCTTACCTTTCCTAGCAATTGAAATACTGGCATGTTTTAAGAAATATAGAACAGCTGAGAGGTGTCAGGTTAATATTCATGACTGCTGAAAACCCCTGGCTCACTCCTGCAATGAGAATAATACTGTCTTTCTCTCTCTGCCTCACTCTTGACCTAAAATTATGTCCCTGGTTATGACAGAGCAGCATGAGCTTTCTCCTTGCCACTGCCATCACTGCTGGGTGTTAGAACACAGCCAGTGATTGTGTTGCACCACTTGTCCTGATTTCTTAAGGGTTGTATCTTTTATCTGCCAAGGATTGCACAAATGCCCCAGCCACGACCAAAGCTCTTCTGTACTGTGCTGCCTAGAAGCATGGAAGATAAAATGTCCCAGTCATTATGTTCAATAAAGCAAGCATACTGAAGTAGTCTAAACCAGGTGACAGAGGAAAGCATTGACTTCTACCTGGCTCTTTTTGAAATCTTAGTTGAGAGCAACAAGAGTCTTTGCTTTTTACTTTTCCTTTCCAAACACAGCAGCAAGAGCCCTTAGCTCATATCCTACAAACAAATATATTAAGGAATATTACATCATATTTTATGTACACACACAAACAAACAAGTATCTATCGTCTTCATCTAGCATGCCTTTAATTTGTTGCTTCCTTGACACTTGCAGCTTTATAGTCATATATAATTCCATCATAAATTCTCTTTTTTTCTTGCAGGTTTTCTATCATGTGACTGGCTCTTATGCACTTCAGCATGAACTGGCAATGGCTTAAACACAAAACCAACTCAGGATCACTTTTACAAAAGAGGTCTTTAGGCAAACAGCATTCAGAAGTCTTCTGACAACCAAGTGCATATGACAGAATTAAAGGCCTAATTCTTCCTTCTTCACAGTTTATGGTATTTAAAAATATGCTCAAGTCTGCTGGTTGTACTTGATCCAAAAGCAGAAGAAAATGGCATTTCTGAAATAGTTAAATAGTTAATACTTACAGATTTGCAAAGTTAATCTTGCAAAGTTCCTCAGACCAGCCTGAAAAGCTTATTAATGGCAACACTGAAATACTATGAAAAAGATTTAGGTGGCCTGGTAACACTTTGCAGTCGCAGAATATGAAATATCTGTGGAATGTTTCAGATTGCTAATTAAGAGCTACTGATCTTGGAATAGATTTCCATTCACCTCAGACAAAATCTTCTGGCACAGATGTGTTGCACTATTAATTGTTCTGTTGATTCAGTTTCAAGCATTGTAAGGGGAAAGGAGAATGAAACTTGGCTATTACTTCTCTTTTATAAAATGTCTTCTGTAGAAAAAAAAAAAAAAGGCAAAAAAACCCCAGACCTCTTTTTTATTTTTTGTATTTTTCCCCCCAAACTTGGGCGCAGACATCCATATTTAGACCCTTGAATAAAAGTGGCTTGATTTCTAGAACAGCTGAGTATCCACAGTTGCTCCTGACGTTAATGGGAGCTCTGGGTGATCAGAACAACTGAAAATCAAGCAGTCTCTATATAGGTGCCTAACTATGCATTCAGGGGCCTATTTTTAGGCATTTCACTCTTAAAATTTTAGTCTAACTTGCTTAGAAGCTCCAATTCCTGTCTCCTGTCATTTTAAAACACATTCATGCAAATCTTTCCATTTTGATGTAGGGGGGTTTGACTGTCAGTTTGCAGGTGTCACTGCCAGGCTGGCTGAACTTCAACTTTGCCATTCCAAAAGAAACACTTTAATTTAAAAGATGATCTGAATTGTGTCCTATATGGGGTTTAATGCTTTAATGTAAAAAATGTGCTTTTTTTCAGAGCACATTAAGAATAATACCCAAATCACCAACACCTTTTGAATATCAGACTGGAGCTAGTAGATGCATTATATCAGAACTGCATTCTGCTCACTAACCAGAGTTGTACTAAAAACTTAATTATCTTGTCATCATGACTAGTCTCACTGACTTAAGTAGGTCTCATCATGGAAGTATGAGGAGGAGGAGGATTTTGCTGTAAATCAAGCTACAAGGTGCATTTATTACAAAGAGATTTATTATAAAGATAGTAACTCAGTTATTTATCTGGCTATACCGCCTGAATCACTGGTATGCTACAAAACACCTTGGACAGATAGGAGAGCTGATTAGGGGGAAAAAAGTCAAGAAAAACAACATACACAGAA
This sequence comes from Aphelocoma coerulescens, assembly GCF_041296385.1. NCBI lineage: Eukaryota > Metazoa > Chordata > Aves > Passeriformes > Corvidae > Aphelocoma > Aphelocoma coerulescens. The sequence goes on along the minus strand of NC_091014.1, from coordinate 76,757,403 downwards.
AGCAAAATCCTCTGTGTAGTGCTGAGGATTAAAAATGGGCCTTAATTTCTCAGGAAGTAGTTCATCCAAGGCTTTCAGTCTGTTTCTGCTTTAGGTCTCAATGCAGAAGGTGAGGCTGAGCTGTGACTCTAGTTTCACGTTTGTTTTCCTGAAAAGTGGCCCTTTTTACCGTGAGTTTTCCTTCTGATTTCATTGCCAGTTCCATCAAGGAAAAATCCAAGTGCCTGTCTGCATATTGAGAGGAAAATTCTGCTGCTGAGCTTTCAGAAATGCAGAGCCTCTTATGTGAAGTCAGCTCCCACCAGGTGCTTGCCAGGCTGACCCTCTGCCTTGCCCTCCCAGCCACCACACACTGGATTTTGCTGCTGTTTAGTTCTATAAATGTTATTAAATGTTATAAATGTCCATACTTCCATAGTGGGAAGTAATGCCACTTGCAAGCCACATTTTTTTTGTTCTTGGTTGTCTTTTGGACAATTAGGCTGACGATAGAAACTATTTTTTGGAGATGCTTTAGTTTCTAGGTGGAGGACTCTGTGTAGTTCCTTAAAATTAATGGAGGTCCAACTTTGCCACCTCACTGTGTAAGGTGAGAACAACCTCAGTGTCTCCACGGGAACTGTGTTGAGGAAAGAAGTTGCCCGGAGGAATTCTGTCAACAGTTTTGATGTGCACATGGGCTGCTGCTGGTTACTTCAGGGGTGACAGGCTCCCTTTGCAGAGGGAGAGGTTCCTGAAAAGTCAAGGATAGCCACTTCCCTTTTCCATGAACATTAAAAACACACCTATGTGAAATACTGTGCAACTCCGAGCCAACCAGTGTTTTCAGAGAAGCTGGATTGGAAAGTAGTTTATACTTTTCTTTCCGTTGGAACCTTTATATTTTTGTCAAAAAAGAAAAAAAGTAACAGTCTGTAAACACATCCAAATAAAGATGATTGTGGTTTGAGGGTTGTTCTTTTTCGAGGAACGAGCAGAAGGCTCAGTGTTTCAGAGCAACTGGCTGTCTTTGTTTAACTCCATGGTGATTCAAGTTATATCCACATTGTCTCTGTCTATGGGCCACCAGTGTGCCCCAGAGCCTCGTCTCAGCCCTCCTGCAGAAGCTGCTGGTACCAGCCAGCAATTCCTCTGCTGACAGCCATGAGGGATGTGAGGGGTTAAACCTGGGCCAGGGATCCCATCAGGAGCAGCAAAGGACTAGGCTGGAGGCAGGGAACCAGGCTTATCCAAGGGGCCTGTACCACCTTAGCAGGTATGGGATCCATCACGGGCTGAGGCAGAGGCAGGGCTGGAGGGCAGCTGAGCTGAGTGGGGCTCCTGGGCCCCTGCTGTGGTTGGGAGAAGGCTGGGCAGGGCTAGAAGCATTCCTGGGCTTGTGCCAGCACTGAGCCTGTGAGAGAGCCAGACCCAGAGATACAGGGACTACCATAATTCTGAGCTGAGGTCGGAGGCTGGCGTGGCAGGATCTGCATCCCCACCCACGGGGAGCTGGGAGTGCTCACAGCGCGGGCTCCTGGGCTTGCTGCCCTTCACCCTAACCAGCACTTCCACTGCCCTTTTTTTCCACCTTTCCCATCTTTTTCCTGCTGGCCATTTGCTGCTCTTCAGTTCCCATGGTCAGCTGAGGTTTATGGAGGCTGTGGGCAGCACGTGAGAGGCCGAGGACCTGAGCTGCTGGGAAGTGCGGAGGGGGCGGCGCTGCGTTGCTGCACAGACTGTGGGAAAAGTTCAGATTTAGTTCTGTGCTTCAGGCCATTAGGAAAGGAACAGGCAATTATGCACTCATGTCTAAATATATTTCAGAGTGTAACATATGTTTTGTGCAAGTCAGTCTTGTATACCAATTTATTATTTTTATAACACTTATTCATTTAGGATTTTAAATAGCTTCATTTTGTAGACCACATTACTTTGCAAAGAAGAGAATAAATTCAAGAAGAAAGTCAAGTAGAAACTGCAACTCTGGAATATTCTGCATCAGTTTATTTACTAGAAGAGGGAATTGGGAGAGAGGGTAAGCTTTTTTCCTGGTTTGTAGGAAACAAAGATATTAAATAGTAATTATATGTGAAGTGCACACATCAGCTGGGGCAAGTAATACTTTGATATCTTTATTTCATCAGTCATATAATTTCATTCTTTCATTTCCTTTGTGAAGCAGGGAACATACATTATATACCATAGCACGTGCCACTGAGACAGAAAAAACTGATCTACTTTTAATTTTATTTTGCTCGGTTGGAACTTTGGCTCCTTGTCTCTCTTGGGGAGAAAAAAACCCCATGAACAACAACAGCAAGTTTTATCCAAATCTTGGTGAGCTTTTGCTGAAATCACAGCTGGATGATATATAATGTGTGGAGTAGGAGTAAAAGGAGGGAACTGCTTTTATTTAGATGTAACCTGCCCAGGAGAGAAAGAAAATTGTCCTTCTGGTCAGTCCTTACATAACAGGGCAACCAGAGAGAAGAGTATTCTTATTATGCAAAGACACCATTGGTAAAATTACTGATATCCTGTTTTTATTAAAGTCCCAGAAAGTCAGAACTGTGCTAAATTAAGAGGTGATAAGACTTAGAAAGAAGCACCAAGAAAGTTTGCAGCCATTGCACTCCCTAAAAGCAGGAGTGAGTGGGTGATGGCTGCAGAAAAATACAGCAAAGCTTTCTTCAGGCATAAAAGTTTCAGATCTCTGAGATCACAGGCAGTGTTTGAAAACACTGAATTGTGAAAGCATAAATTTAAAATTGCTTCCTTAGGCGAGATGAAAACAAAGGGCTTTTTAAACAATGTTAACAAACTGAGGAAGCCATACTGGAATTGACTACACTTGTTTTTTCAAGCCTTTCTTTCTGGATGGAAGAAGTAGAGGAATCACAGAATCACAGAATGGGTCAGGCTGGAAGGGACCACGGCTGGTCCCACCTCCCTGCTCCAGCAGGGCCATCCCAGAGCACACGGCACAGGATTGTGCCCGGACAGTTTTGGAATATCTCCAGTGAGGGAAGCTCCACAGCCTCTCTGGACAATCTGTTCCAGTGCTCAGTCACTGCACAGGAAAGAAGTTCTTCCTCATGTTCATGTAGAACTTCCAGAGCATCAGCTTCTGCCTGTTGCCTCTTGTCCCATTGCTGGGCACCACTGAGCAGAGCCTGGTCCATCCTCTTGACACCCTCCCTTCAGGCACTGGTAGACATTGACAAGGTCTCCTCTCAGTCCCCTCTTCCTGAGGCTGAGCAGGCCCTTTGCAGGCTCAGCTGGTGCACACCACCGTGTCCTTGTGTAACCAAACCCTAAGATGGGTGATGATTTGCCCAGAAAGATGAGGGAAAGCTTCATAGCCTTTTACATTTCAGTAATAGCGTGAGCTCTGCTTTTATTCGAAGACTTAAATGAGTTCTCACCTATTTACTGGTTAAGAACACAAGCAAATGAGCAAAGCAGCCAACCAGTTCCCTTCCTGTGTCTGGGCCAAGGCAGTGACAAGGCAGATTTGGTAATCCCATGGGTTAGGGGTCCCTGCCACTGTCACAACCTCAAGAGGAGCTGGACAGGCTTCACCACTGAGCCTTCCAGCTGCACCAACCAGCCCATGCTCTCTCTCACTGCCTGAGAGGCTGCCCTGGGGCAGGAAAGTGCTAAAACTGTCTGTAGTGATTACTGGCCCATTGAGAACTCTTTTTTTTTTTCCCACCCTAACCCTCAGACCTGAGCAGCCAGCTTCTTAGGGGAAGCTGGAGAATGCGTATGCTCCATGATTTAATTTAATTACACGTAAGATGATTAAGGATGTTATCTTCATTTCCAGGGGAAATGAAACATTCAGCCAGCATCATGTCAGAAGTCTGGCTGAAGGCTGGCACGTCTCAGTGCTGGCTGCTTTCTGCTGCCTTCAGCAGAGTCTGGGGCTTTCTTCAAAGCACAGGCACCAGCTGACCCAGAGCGTGATTTCTTGGTGGAACTTTTTTAAAGGCATGAATTGAAACCGAGCAAAGAGCGACTGTTGGGGCTCTGAACAAGGAGGGCTTTGTGTTCTAGTTGGCACATATCTGTCCAATTCCAAAAAGAACCCCATGAATGCCTCCACCCCGTGTGATAGCAGCTGTAACGAGGCCTCTGGGACGGCGGTGATGGGAAGATGTAGATAAAGGAAAAACAGAGGGGTAAAAAGAAAAGTAGTGGGAAGTAAGAGAGATCATTGCCACCGCTCTTATTGCTTCACTGAAGTGTAATCTTTTGTGATCTCTTTGGAGCAGGAGGTAAATAATAAAACACAAGGGAGGGAAAAAAATTAAAATAAATGTGGTGTGTGAATGCATGTTAAAACAGATGTCAGATTAAAAATAACTGAAAAAGAAATTCTACTGTAGGGGGAAAACTGCTTTTTCCTTCAACATTTTATATTCCACCTTCATTAGGCAAAAAGTGAAAGAGCTATGAAGGAAAAGGGAAACTTTTGTTGTTTCCCTCTGAATGTTAAGAAAAGCCTAATGTGGGCACAGAGGGGATGCTCTGTGGCTCATGGTGCTGGAGCAATTCTCAGGCTGAAGCCCAGAAGCTGCAAGGATGCTAAAGAGATGCTGTGTGTGCCGAGCTCTGGGACTTGGAGCTTTAAACCTGCAGTGCTGTACATCCAGGTGGTTTCATCCTCTCCATCCTCCCTCCCTTAGTCCCTTCAGGGTTGACGAGTCCTCTAATGTTGGAAAGAAAATAAACCCTGCAATCTGGTAGGATCACATCATCCAGTAATGCCCCTCTAACTGTAGAGCCAGGCACCAGGGACTGACTTCCAGTTTCTTCAGCACTTTTAAATGGGTTATTTCGGTGTTTGATGACAGCAGAGTGGGGAACATCTGCACAAACACTTCCCCATGTGGCAGCCAGACTGCACCCATCCTTGGAGATAGCAAGTACTCACAAAGTGCCTGTGCTGGTCTGTAAAACAGAGTCATCCCAGGTCTCTTCTGCTAAATGGGCTTCAGAATGGCCCCTGAAAACTCATGATCTGAAAAGTGATTTGCCCTGCACCTGTTTAAAGCTCAAGGAGCTTTAAATAAATACCTGAAGATGTACTGAGGCTGGACAGGGAGCCACTACATTTCTTGGAGAGCTGGCATGGGTTGCTTGGCTTGTTTGGGTCAGCTAATGAAATGGGAATAATCTTTACATGGTTTCCTTCTTTATTTCTGAGTGTGAAATGCAGGTTTAAATGAAAAAGGCACAGCTCTGTGACTGATGCCTCAGCTTACAGGAAGAGTCAGAAATGACAGATATCTTTGGCTGCTGTTATAGTGTGGATGTCCAACACATTCAAACAACTTGATGGGATCCAGAGTGAGTACATTCCTAGGGTGATTGAGAAAAATATCTTTACTTTTCTCTACCATTACCCTGAGCAAATTCCCACAACTTCTATTTCTTTAAGATACTTAAGATGAGGAGGTGAGGAGGAGGCAGCTGAGACAAGAAAAAGGTATCCCCAGCGGACTGAAGGCAAAGCTGTTTCATAATTCCTGAAACATTTCTTAAGCTTGTCCTGACAATTCCATGTAAGATCCCAATGTGAGATCCCTAATAAGAGCTGCTGATGAGCAGGAGTATCTTGACATTATTCTGACTTGGATTTGCCAGAGAGGAAGGAGCAGACATGGCCCAAAGCAGCTCCACAGAGCCAGTCAGGGTGAAAGGGGTTTGTTACCAGCACGGGAGGGTACAAAGCTGCTTAAATGTGTTGTGTTAGACTGCAGGCAAATTAGACATAGCATTTTCAGAGAGGATGGACAGGTATTCATGGCTACTCACTGGACCACCTATGCCCACAGACTGTCCTTGGAGACACAGCAGGGACATTGCTTCCAGTAGCAATGACCTCCCCATCAAAGTTGTGCAGGCAGAGGTTTCCAGGAGGTCTCACCTGTACTCTTCCCTCTGGTCTAATTTCATTCACTCCCCACCCCTGCTTCTCTAAAAAAACCCCTTCTTGCCCTTCTGCTCTGAATAAACAAATAAATACGTAAATTAAAGTCACTTCATCTGCAGAGAAGTATCTATCCACTCCTCACCGAGTATGTGTTCCCTGAGCTGCCTCCTCCAGTGGAAATTTCTTTGTTTAGTGTTAATTCCATTTCATTTTGCTGATCGTGGCTGCCATTGTCTCCATTAGAGGGCCTCAGAGCAGTGTGTTAACTTGTTTTAGGATCAGATTTAAACCTCTATATGTACTTTGGGCCTAATTTCCTGCTGTATAGCTCTCCTGAACTCAATGGGGTGTAAAACTGGTGCAACACATGGAGAGAGGAAAAAAAAAAGTGCTGCACCAAAGAATACATCAGTGCTTTGGGTTTTGCTGACGAGATTAAGAAAGGCTGAGATGCTAAGAGAGAATTTTAAATACACGTGTGACAGGTGAGGCAGATGAGTACGTTAATTGCTGCTCGTGTGTTTGAACACAGCGTAATTGGTCAATAGGGTATGTTTCCAGAGAACAGTGGTGAAGTGCATGAGCAAAGCACAAATAGAGCTTTAAATCCTTCCTTAGAAATTACACTTATCCCAGGCAGAAGTTGGAGCCTCAAACACTTCTAAGAATCATAAACGTTTTATTCTCCATTATGCTCCGATTGTGGCACTGGCGAGCTAATTGCTTGGACTGAAATTTTCTAGGTAGGTGTCTTCCTTGACTGAACTTTCTTATAAAAAGAGTGTTAGAAGATAAAGCTGAATAAAAATAAGGAGTGGGCTGGGAGTTTTCAGCCCACACCTAGAAACTGGGGCAGTTGAGATCTATGAAATTCCAGTATTTTGGAGCATGAACCTGTGGTGGGGGGGAAAATGGTCCTGATCCTTGGGACCTGCCTTTGTGGTGTTAGTGCCAGCCAGAGTGTAATTCCATCAGGAGGCAAGAGCTAGACTGGAGGGGGAGAAAGGCACGGGCTAAAGGTTAGAGGAATAAAGGAAACAGGGAGTGCCAGAGGGAGCAGGGAAAGTGGAAGGAAAGGCATGGGGGGGAAGTGACTCAGAAGCCCAGATGCAGAGCAAGAGTGAGGTGATCCAGGCAAGAAGAGTGGAAGTGAACCTGCCAGGAACATGGTTCCTCATCCGGAGGGCAGGAATACTAGGACCAAAAGAAAATGGTTCACAGATGCAAGTTTAATTTTGGGAATGGCTGGGAGACAGACAGATGGACCAGGAAACGGCATTGTCACCAAAAGTGGCATTTGCAAAGGTTGGGAGATGATTGCATGGGCAACTTAGTCTTTTGTAAGTTTGAAATGCTTTGCCCTCCAGACCTCAGGGTTTATTCCTCGTTTCCTGTCATGTGCTGTAAATTTAATTCACCTGAGCAATTAACTCATTGAGGCAGAGATTGATTGTTGGTCCTGTTTTCACACAGCCCTTGCTGGGGTGTTGTGGTTCTTGGCTGGTGCCTTTGCACGGCACAGATGCAAAAGTGTGGATGGAGATAAACGTGAATTCCAGCAATGGAGGAGAATGGTTTGATATGAAATGCTGGGTTTATATCAGGGGCACCAGGCAAAAATAACAAGGGGGAGTTTAGGATGAGTGCCAACAAGTTTTTCTGTAAGTCATTATCTAAGATTGTTTGGCAGCCCAGCGGGGAGGCAGCAGGAGCCCCTCAGCTGGAACCCAACCCAATACAAGAGGGCCACAAAAGCCTGCTCAGGGAGGCAGATGGGTCTTGTGGGTCCACTCCACCTTTGACTTCTCAGATCCTGCACAGCCTTCCCAAGAGCCAGCACAATGGAGTGTCAAAAGGCAGAATACATATTCATGGCCATTCCTGGAGCTGCAAACTATGAAAAGAAATCAAATCATTCTGATCCATGGACTGAAATTGAGAGTACACTCTAATCCAAAAGGATCCCAGCTCACAGAGTGGTGTATGAAAATCTTATAAAGCACTGCAACACTCCATAAATAATTTTCAAACAAGAAGCTTTTTGTTTCAGAGATGGCAATACTAAAAAGGGAGAATGGCAAATAGCCGTCAAGAAGAGGCTGAAACACTGAAGCACTCTGTGCTGATGTTAACTTTAATCACTGCAAGAGTTACACCCAGAGTTATCAGTCATTTATTAGAAGCTGCAGATGATCACTGCAGAGGTTTAGATTAACACGGACTGGAGCCTGGTGCTGTGCCAGTGGGGTGCCACGTGACGGGCAGCCTGTGGAATAAACATTCTGGCACATCAGAGTGCTATAAATCCTCCAAATGAAAGAAATTAAAAAGCCAGGAGCAATTTTGAAAATGATTTATGATTGGAGGTGCACTTAGGAGTGCTTTTATTGTCACGGGAACGTCTCCTTTCACATCCTTAAGGTGACAGACCCGCTCTGCTTCCCTCTGGATTTCTTGGGCTACCCTGTGGGTGCGAGCACCATGGAAGCATGCTGGGGGCTGGGGGGCACATGGGCACTTCAGCAGCATCCCCTGTGTTGTGAGGGTTGGCTCTGCACAGCCCGAGGGTGAGAGAACTGCAAATCCATTCTGACATTTTAAGTATGGGAGAAGACACCAGTTGTGGGGTGTTTTTTTTTTTTTTTCCTTTTACATCTATACCATAACCATGTTCCTAAGTGCATGTATAAACATTTTATAACAGGGATTTGGAATAACACTTGAAAAATAAACTTAAGAATAGTTCCTAAGCAGAAGGTATTCTTATCAAAATAGCAGTCTGTTGCAAGTCAGCCCTTTGCTCCATACGTAGAAGATGCAGCGCTATCTGTTAGTGTTCTGCGGGTGTAAATATTGCTGAATGTTTCGCTAAAATACAATTCTAGTGCTGATATGGATATGTTTTCTTAAACAAAAAGTGCTTCCTCCACAAACTGAAAGGCAAAACACTGTGGTTTGCACGCAGGGTGCTCTCTTGCTTATCCAAGGAAGAGCAGTGGTGATGGGAGTGAAAGCTGGGATATCTGGTATATCCAAGATCCAGCCATGTTGGGTAATCCTGCCCCAAGCCAGGGATACCCTGGGCCGTGGACACAAACCTCCCTGCAGCTTTGCTGCCTTCCTGGCTTCTGCTCTGGGCATGGCTTCCCCACTTGGCCTCATGCCTCTTGTTCTTCTGGGGTGTCCCAGCGGGGTGCCATGCACAGGTACTCAGTGTTGGAACACATTTGGATTAGCAAACCCACGTGGTCATTACTGTCCCCAGATGGATCAAAACTTTTAAAAAGTCAGAGTGGGTGTTGGTTTCAGGTAAAGGCTTGCACATCTCCTGGTGTTGTCTGTCTTCTTTAATGATTGTGGATACCTGTATCGATCTACAAACATTTCCTCCACATGCTCTCACAGCTGACTCCTTAGAAAGGGTTAATTTTGCATCTATCTCCTGATCTTTTTGATGTTCCCGTCCTGGGGCAGTGCAGCAAAACAACTTTTATAACTTGGTTGGAGGTCGGCTCTTCAAAGCCCAGCAGCTCAGGAGCTGCCTTGTAAAACTCTGCGTGTGTTTGCTGAACGTGACTTTTCCTGTGCTGGGCATTCAGCTCCTGCAAGGTTCTCTCACCCTTCTGGGGGGAGCCCCTCACATCCCCAGCCCAGCAAGGCAAGGAGTGCCCCCTCCCTGTGGACACCCTGAGTGGACTGACAGTCCAGGGAACCTGCACTGCCTCTGCAGCCTTGTAGGGTCCCTCTCCACCCTCATGTAGGGCAAATGTGGTGGGAGCCTTTTGGGGATTACGTGTGGAAGGCTATTTCTGAATTTTCCAGCATTTATTTACATTTTGAAAGCAACTCGTGTTGTGGTTTACCTGTTGCGGTGCTGATATTGGCCCTGGATTTATAGTTCACTGATTGCCAGTTAATTACATGCCATTAATAAGTCAATAACTTGCTTTGATCCCGATTTGCTCTAAAACATACGAAGTGAGCAGCTCTCCCCTGCAACAACACAAATCTTTCTCTGTCCATTTCTGAGAAATAAACCAATGAAATTGCAAAGCAGCTCCCCTCTGCCATCCACCAAATCCAGGTATCGCTTTGCACCTATCAGGCCTCATCCACCACAATGACCAAAAGGGGCTGAATGGGAAAAAAAGGAGCTGGACACTAAGGGAGAAGCTCCCTGTGGAAGTGAAGGGTACAGCTGAGTGTTTCCCAGGGCAGCAATAACTCTGGGTGAGGGAAAAGACCAGCAAGTTCTTGGAACACAGGGAGAGTCCTGTGAGTTGTACAAATTGTGCCAAGGGAAACTGGAGGGAGTGCAGTTGCCTCAAACCGAGTGAGCACAAAGAGGGCTTTAAGACACTCAGGATTACTCTGTGCAAAGCCTGAGCTGAGGCACTGCACACTCGTGGCTTCCCTGGCTCTGTACAGACCAGGTGTTTGCTCTGTGCATCCAGTCCAGTCTTGATTTCTCTTCCCACTTCACTGACAAGGCTGCTGTGCAGTGGCTGCTATGTCGGTAATAGATCCCTATTTAAGGATAAATAGCCTGGGAGAAATTCTCTGTCTGCATAGTAGGTTAATATTCCTCCTTTTTTGGTAATTTGGATTTGATTTAAAAATGCTAACCCATAATTTTAGCAAGGCAGATGCTGCCAGAAATGCAAGGTGCAACTAAAATTGAATTAATCCTTGTGTTGCATTTAAAGCAGCAATATGAGTAGATCCAGTGAAGGACATTTTAGCATGGATCAGCTCGGCAAGAAATTCTCCATTCCAAGTGGAAGAGCATGTCTGAGCCCTGGCCTGGGAGCCAGAGGGGCTGTGATCCCACCCTGCACACCCCCAGCTTGAATTTCAGCGCTGGGATCAGCGCTGCTGGTGTGGGAAGTGCCTGTGGGTTTGTCAGAGGGTCTGCCTGCCCCCTGCCCCCTGGAATCTGCCCCCAGCCTCCCCGTGGGGGGATGGACAGGTCTTCATCCTCAGAGGCAGACCTGTGGGGATGTCTGCCTTGTGTTGCAGGGCCCTTCCCTCCCTGCCTCTCTGCCCAGCCCATCAACACTCCAGCAGGAGCAGGGGATGCCATCAGGCGCAGTTATTAATGCACAATGCAAGTGCCATGTGTGATTGTCTGCGAGGGCTCCTGTGCTTTATGGAACGCAGATTTAGAGATTTCATTGTAAAGTCATTTTAAACTCTGAACTAATGGGTAGTTTGGCAACAGCTTCTACGTATGAAATCATTATTAATTCCTTTAGTACCATAATAACATTGATTTAGATGAACTCTTATAACATAGAAATTGTATAGTATTTAGCTGTAATTAACGTCCCCTAATTAGGAAGTGTTGCCAAGTAGTTTTCTCTGCTGGCTCTGTTGTACTTAAGTGCAGCTGGATGAAAATTAACCACAAAGGGAACAGCTTGTGTTTTATGTGAAGTTTGCCTTTGATTGATTAAAAAACTATTCCTTAGTACTTTATTTTATTATCAAAGAGGGTGCACTGGATTATCAGTGTTACAAAGAGCCACAAAGTCCACATGCCGTAAACTACACACACATTTGGGTAGCATTTAAGCCCAGTGACTTATCTGCACATTCAGAAAATCCCCAGATTTATTTTGTCTCAATACCACAAGTTACCGTAATAAAAGCAAATTGATTTTAATGTGTCTGTCATTAATAAAGCCTGTAGAAATTCAAGCAGAATTAGCACAATTTAATGTCCACTCAGAGGAAAGAGCCATGCACTGCAAGCTGAGAGGCATTTGTTGATGTGAAAAATGCTGACATTTTTGGAAATTCAAATTATAAATGAAATACTGCTGTCAGTTTACTGTGCAGCTTTGGAGCATATGGTGCTTCTGCTGGTGGGTGTTATTTCAAAGTTTGCAAATCACACTATGAGAGTGTCCCTCTGGTGAGCTTTTGCAACGCTTAGCAACTGTGAATCAAAAGTGACAGTACAGAGGAAGAGGGACTAAAAAAAAAAAAATTCTCACTCCCTAAGTCAGTAGAACAAAGTACACAATAAGTTAATACATTTTTACAGGGGGAAAAAAAGGAGGCCAGCATGCCAAAGCTAAAGGAGACCAGTGCCTCCATTCCTGCAGAATAATGCACAAAGTCTTCTGAATTGTTAAAATAAAAATATGGTTTGTGTCTCCCAGCCTCTCTGACTTTGCTATGACAAGAGAATTAAAGCAACTGGCAGGTACAACATATAATGATTCACTCTTAGAATTAGGAGAGTTGCTGCAAGACATAATGCAATCCCCTCAGATGGTCCAGATGTTTCTTTTATCCATCTCTGAAAAAAGTTCCTACGACCACATAATAGCATTTGCTGTTTGAAAACCATTGTCCACCCAAGGCTGGCAACACAGAGGAAAAAAGCCAGAAAAAAATTAGGTTCTGTAGTAGCCCATCAGTGTGGATTCCAACTAGGCTGATAAAAGGCATTCAGAGGCAAGGTAAACTTAAATCACTGAAATATGAGGACATCCTTCAGCATGGTTTTCAAGAATCTGCTGCCCAGTGACCCCTTTAATGTGCATTTCCTCTGTCAAGGAGTGAACATAAAACTTGGATTCACTGTGGTTTGATCTGACCATAGTTGCTACTTGTTCTGCTCCAGGTAGTGACTTTTGGCACCAAGGTGGAACTGTGGCTGTGTGGCACAGACCTCATCAATTTGCCAATCAAGCTGACTGAGAATAGAAAGTGATGGGGCTGTCAGTAGCAGTTCAAGCATAAGCAATTCTAAACTAAGCAATTTGGAAATTTAAATAGTTATAATGACCAAGATTCTCTGCGTTGGCCCTTAATTACTGCAATGTCAATTCAGCTGAAAATTGCCTTTCCCAGGTAATGATAATTCTTAGAAAAATCTTTGCTTATACACCCACCCATAGCACTCATTAAGTCAAGCTTCTTCCTTTTGTCTGAAGAGCTGTCAATTTTATGTGACATCACCAATCATCAGCCGTCTAAAACATCTCCAGGCTGTCTAGCTGAAGGCAGGTTCATTCTGCCTCAGCTGCAGTGCTCTGCATGGCAGCCCAGCCTGCTGTTACAAGCAATGTTGCACCAAATGAGTGTGATGAGCTGCTCCTCTAAACAACGACTGACTCAAATTTGGCTGTTGGCATCTGGGGTCCATGAGGTAGCAGCATGTGTTTTACATGGGAAGGAACCCCTCTCTGTTCCTCACACCATATTTCTTATCTTTCTTTTGCAGCAATCTGCGATTTCCCATTCAGCATTATCATGTTACAGCTGTCTCTGTTCATCTACCCTGGTGGACATCACTACTGGATTTATTTTTGCGAGAAAAAACATGAAAAAGAAGCAAAACCATCTCCATCACCCGAATGTGCCATCAATGGTCCACTGTTATTGTAACCCATGTTAGAAATTTTTTTATTTCCCAGAGAAGGCCAGCAGCACCTGGCAGTTGTGGGTGCAGAACAGCAATGCTTCGTTTCCCTCTTCCAGTCAAACTGGAGCAGGCTCTGCCTTCTGCCTTCATATGAGTGATAGGGAATTCCAGGGACACCAGGAAAAAGTACAAGCAGCTCAGGCACATAGTGCAGTTCTTGGGGTGTCCTGTGCAGGGCCAGGAGCTGGACTCGGTGATGTGATGGGTCCCTTTCAACTCAGCATATTCTATTCTATTCTATTCTATTCTATTCTATTCTATTCTATTCTATTCTATTCTATTCTATTCTATTCTATTCTAAAGATGAAATGGACTCCACTTTTGATTTGAAAAGGGAAGAGGGTTTCTTACATGCTGCTTTCTTGACCACCACTCCTCTCACCAGCCCTGCATGCTGAACGTGCCATTCTGCCACACCTGTAACAGCTGCATAAGGGTTGCAATCAAATTCTTGCAGTCAGAAGAGTTTCTTAGTAGTTTTGATGCAACTTGCTCACTTTTTCACCCCTCTCCTGATCCTCAGCTTGCCCACAATGAAATAGGAGGGGCCTTAGGCACTTAAAAGAAAAAAAAAAAACCAGCCCTCAATAAATCCCCTTAAGGGCCCATTTTAATTCTGCTTATGCTCTTGATGTGCAAGTTCTTACCCTGCTATTCCCCTAGAAGCAGTTTATTTCTGTCTGCCAGCACTGCCAAAGTGACAAAATCCCCTTTCCCACCCACCACGTAATTGCTCTGTTGATGCCCTTCCCACACATGCCTGTAGAAAGAAAGCTCTTGCTTTATTTTCACTGCTGAAGTGAATAGCATCTCCTTCCTCCCTCCCTCCATGTGGCTTTCAAGTAGTCACACTATCATTAGTTATTTCTATTCTGGAGCAGCACCCCATCTGAGAAGGGAGCATATTCCAAGGGAAGGAAAGCAAAGGCCTGATCTGCCAGCTCTCATGTGCCCACAGTTCCCAGAGCTGAGAAATTTGGGGGTTGTAAGAAAGGCAGAAGCAAGCATTACAAATAAGGGACATTCAGAGAAAGGGAGTAAAGTAAGAAAATCAAAGGCTGCATTTTAAAATTGCTTTTTTCTTACTGCAGTGGCTATGGGATAAAGTAGCTCCCTCTGTTCTGTGCTTGTTAATTTAGGTTATGACAGGAAAGCTATCCATTGGAATTGAGTTATTTTAACCTTTCCAGTGCCTCTCACTCTCACTCTTCTTCATGTAAACTTGCATTGTATGCAGAAAACAAATGTAGTTCTAGAAAGTTATGCTTTTCTTTTTATTACTTTTGGGTTTATTTATCCACCTACTTTAAAGGTGCACCGCAGATTGATTTCCCCACCTCATTCCAGCTGCCTGGTGTATGATTACAGAAGACCACACCACCACTACTAACTAAATCACCAGAATTAATTTCTTCAGCTTGCCTAAGGAAACTGACTCCAAACTCTTGTTAAAACTTCAAAATTTACTGAAGCATGGTTACGTGGAAACAAGAAATAGAGTTTCAGAACCACTCACCTCTAAGGCAAACAAAGCTCAATAAATTTATTTCTTAATAAAATTTTAAAATAGAATAACATGGCCTGAGATAGAACAAATTTTTGCTTTAACTGTGCTAAGTTTTTCATGTAGTTTTGCTCCTCTGTGGTTTGCCAATCTAAGATTGGTAAATAACCATAGTTATATTGTTAAATAACACGAGAGCATGGCTGTAACATATTTTGCAGTCAGCATCCTATTATATGCAGCTTTACAATTTTGCAATGTGACAACTCTCTTTGGGGGAAAAACTCCTTAACAATGGCCTAAATCACACATTTGTTCTTCCTCTGAGCACTGGTAGTTGTCAAAACCTGTTGCACTCTAGCAGGGGAGCCTTTTAGACATATTCCAGGGCTGGCTTCATGCAGATAAAATGCATTAAAGGCCACTCAAATGCCACATCTGAAGAACCACAGAAACCTGCTCATGCCCATGCCGTCCCAAGCAGCCCTGTGTGCCACACGCTGTGGTCAGCTCTCCTCCTCCTCTGCCAGGCTCAGCAAACACCAGGGCCTGGCAGCAATCAGTCTGTATTACTTCCCTAAATGTGTTTAGGATACCAAAGAAGGTGTTATCAAAAATAATGCAAATACTGAAGTTAGGGAAAAATGGGAAGAGTCATTTTAGTAAGAGCATAATGGACTTAAACCTTAAACCTGTCCCTCTCTGGGTGTCCAGGCTTTTCTCTGTGCTGCTTTACCATCTTCCTCCACTCTAGCTGCTTCCTCTTGAGGCAGACTATTTTTATTTGAACTTCTGTTTATTTAGTTAATTTTTGAAGCAGCCAAAATGTATCTGTGAAGGAGCTGTATTGATTCCCATTCTCTCCCTGGGCTAACTCATGGAAACCTGTTCTGGGGGAGAGCCTTATCATGTGGCTCATAATGCTCTGCTGATGGTGCTGCCCTGCTAGACAGTGGCTGTGCACTTTTAGGCTTGGCCTCCAGACCTTCACTCTGCTTTTTTATCCCCAACAGGACCTTCTGTCTCCAGTTCAGGTATTATCATACCTCCATAGCTGCGTCTGATTACAACATTTTATAATCAGCTCTAAATTTTTCCATTTAAACCACAGCAGCATGGATTTGTTAATGGCAGCCTGGAAATAACAGCCTTCATCATAAAGCCCTACATTAAAATTTTATCTTTATGGAAATATTTATATTTGGGGTTGGATAAACAGAAACCAGTTCTGCTGTGAGTACAAATCAGGGCTCCTGCTGTGCAAATTGAGGGGATGAAAAACAGGAGTGAGGATGAAGCTCTGCAGTATGCTCCCCAATGATCTGCAGAATGCCCCCAAAGCCTCTTATTTATTCCTAGGCAGTGATTCCAAAGCTGAAATAAAAACATGTTCCTCGGAGTGGTTTTCAGTTGGTTCAAAGGTGATATTTCCATCAGCAGTGATTTACTTTCTCAGCAGTCCCGCTGATCCAGCCCTTCAGAGAAACTCAGGAAAATTGGGCTCACCCTCACTTGCCGCCACCATCCACAGGGTTTTGGAGTGTTACAGCCCTTAATGAGGCTCAGCACGTCCAGACATCTCTTTTTTTCACCGTGAGAGGACTCAGATCTGCGTGTCCTTCCCCCAGCACCAAGGGGCAGCCCAGTAGTGACACGGTGCCCCTAGAGGTGTGAGCCTGCACTCCTGTGTGCCACAGCAGAGCTGTGAGTGCAGGCGAGAGCTCTTCTGAAAAGCCAAGGAGCTTCTGTGTGAATTGAGCTGCGAAGAGACGAGGAAGAGGGTGCATAAGCAAGAAATACATAATCCAAGCAAGAAATATATAATCCAGGCAAGATTATTTGTGCACGCTGCTTGGAAGTGATCTATTTTACATTGCATGGCTCTCACACAGATGAAAAACAGAAAGAGCTGGGACTGGAACTCAGTGTCTTTTAAGCAAAATGCCACAAGCACACGGCTGGCTGTGGTGTCTCTCCCTCCTTCCCTCCCTCTCACCCATTAAGTCTCTCCTGTGCCATGGTACAGCTTCCCAAAGGGAGGTTGGAAAATGCAGCCCCATCCTGGCAGGCCAGGCACACACCTGGAGAGGAGAGGGGAGGAAACAGGTCCAGGGCTCCTCCTCTCTAGCCAAATGTCCTAACACCAAGCTACTCACAGGACCAGAAAATATCCAGTTTAAAAAAGAACTTAAATGAAAGCGAAGACTTCCACCATATTTTATCCAAACTGGTCAGCATTCCCAAAATTTTTAGACTCCTCTGGGGGAAGCAAATGTATTGTTTGGAGATCTTGATTAGGCTTATGTGTAAAGATAGGCAAAGAGCTGTTCAGCCATTTCAAGGCTAGGAAGCTGCTCTCTGTGCATTAAAATCAATCATGAGGGTTTTGGGAAGCACAGAAGGGGAAGGCTGCCCATAAAAGATTACGAGTCACAGGCTGGGGGTCCAAATAGATGGTGCTTAGTAGGACTGCAGTTTGGGATATACTTGACATTTAATGGAAATAACACTTAGGCATCCCAGTTCTTTCTCTGTCTTCCCCTTTGGAGGCTGATACACGTCCCTGAGAGGTCCTGGAACCTCGTTCAACTGACAAGGTCACAGAGTTTCAGCGCCGGATCCACGCCGGCTTTGATTCCCTCCTGTTTGAAGCGCCCGTACGTGGAATGAAAGACAAGCACACATTTCTCAGGCAGAGGCATTTCACTTTTGGCTGTGTGACACAGGATGAGAGACGTACCCAACCTCCCAACTTCTCGCCTGAACTCACGCTTCCTTCACGGCTGACATTTCTCCTTCTGCCAAGGCAAATCAAACCCCTCTCTCACTCACAGCCATCCCTGAAAACTGCATTTACAACCAGTCCAAGGCTCCCGAGCCCGTGCCAGCTCTTCGCACGTGTCAGAGTGTTTGGTGGGGAGGAGAAGGGCCTTATGAAACACACCTGCTTTGCTTTGTTGGGCAAGAGCCTATTCTCATTTACGAGCCAGGCATAATGCTTGGGAAGGCACAGGAATTATTCTAACGCAAAGCACAAGAGCAAAATGCATCCCCCTCTACTCGTGCAAAATGTAACCCCTTTCTTTTGCCTTGAGGATATTCTACTGTTGGCTCCAGACTTGCTCTGTTGTGATTTAAATCACAGTTCTGTAGGGTAAAATTTGGCTCATGATGCCCTGTGCTAATTTAGGAGGAAAAGAGGGGCCTCGCTCATGAAATATTTCAGGTATAATCAGGAAATTGTGGTTACAGATGCAATCCAGGAGTGTTTTGGGTTGGTAACCAAGGCAACACTTCTTGCTTCAAGACACACTTTTCTGTTGATAATCTATTGTAATGCCAGTAATTGCAGCTGACAAGGCTCTGTTTGTTGTGAGAGATAATTAGCACTTGAAATAAAGTAACAGATTTAAATAAATTGGGGGGAACTGAGTGGTGTGACCTGATCACTTTAGAAACAAACAAGAGCTTTGGGGACCTACACACTGTGTGATGTTAGTGGTGGCCTCCACGGCGACTGAACAATACCAACATTTATTAGGAGTTGTTTAATTGGGAATTACAGTTGCTTTCATGATGAAAACAGTTTTTCTCTTTCTCATCCAGGTTGTGTTTACATTCTAGAACACGTTCTAAAAAACTGCACACAAACACCTCTACCTGCATTACCAAATGAAACTACTCATGTTCTTGTATGCTTGTTATTTTGCCTAGAATTTGATTTAAAGCCAAAGTTTTAAAATGAGTAGGTGGGTTTTTTGACAATTGCAGAGTTTAAAGACCCCATGGTGCCTCTGCCCAAGGGTAGTGGAGGGAGCGTTGTTCATTCAGCGTGTCCCAGGTATGTCCCTGGGGTCAGCTTCAGCTCGCTGCCAGTTTATTCCAGCTCTGTGGTCATGGCTGGGATTGTTAACATGGCCCCTGCTGTTGTCTGTCTGGGTGTTTGGTGGTGTATCCAGAGCTGGACAGGCAAAATAGGGCTACTGCCTGATGCCACGTGGGATCCCAGTGTCCTGCAGAGGATGTGTTGGGTGGGGGGCAGCAGCCACAGCAATTCCCTTAGGCTGCACTAGGAAGGCCAGCCTCATACCTATAGGTATTACATTTTTCTTTCTATAATTGTGAGACACAACTGCTTGGCTCAGTGATAGCAAGAAGAGGGTTACAGTGCTAGTAAACTTTGCTGCCATGGGGAATGGAAGTGTTTTACATAAACTTGTAGCTGTTGAAATGATGATGCTTCTGTGATGGAGTGACACAACGTGTGGCTGCGTGCAGCCAAAGCTAACCTGGTTATGTGATCCCCTTTTCCACAGTGCCTGAGCATCATTTCTACAGACAAAGGGAAAATGAGATTTCCTAACAATATGAAATCAGCTTGTTTACAAGATGGGAATGAAGGCTCAGGTTACACAGCCTTATCTGGGCTCTCAGGCAGACACAAGGCGGGTTTACTGTGAGGGTGGTGAGGCCCTGGCACAGGTTGCCCAGAGAAGCTGTGGATGTCCCATCCCTGGAAGTGTCCAAGGCCAGTTTGGATGGGGCTTTTGAACAACCTGATCTAGTGAAAGGTGTCCATGCCCATTGCAGGGGGGTTGGAACTGGATAAGCTTTAAGGTCCCTTCCAAACCAAACCATTCTATGATTCTATGATCAGTGAACTGGGCCCACGTCCCACAAGGTCAACAGGAGCAGCTGCACCTGGAGGCCACATTTGTCTTCTGAAAGCCAGGCTAGTTCTGGACTGGTAAGATTCAGCTCCTTCACAGAATCTCACCAAATCTGTGAAACCTTCTGGCCAGGACATGATATCATATCTAGTGTCAAAACAGAGACTGTCATACAAATGCATTCATCTCAGGGCTGGCCAGAAGGCAAAGTCAGTCCTCTCTTGAAATTTAGTCATGTAAGATAATAAATGCCTAACTCTGGCTAGTAATATCATTTCTTTCTCTAATACTTCATGAAAAAGACAACATCTCTGTTATCCTCAAGACAACAGCTGCATTATTCCTGCAGCAAACATTAATTAACAATTCACATCAGAATCACACGTCTATTGTACATTACTATTCACAGCCCACGTCAGGCAGGATAGTGATATCCTCAGGAGTCCAAAACTGCATTATTACCTCCTTTCTACAAGTGATGTCTGTGGTTAAAGATACCTGAATTGAGTTTTCTGCTGTTTGCTAACCTCTGCTGCAGTTACAAACATGGCTAGCAGAGGAGACCACACTGAAGCCCAAGGCACTTCATGCTTCTAGGGTGGTAGGGCTCTCCCACAGCAGCTCCCCCACTCCCTGTTTTCCTTACAAGTTCTCCAGAAGCAGAAAAAAGTACTGTGGTAAAACTCCAAGCTCAGCCCATGGATTGCAGTCGTCTTCTTTGTTTAGTAATCAGGAATTTAGTTCCACCAGGCAATGATTTTGCCTTTTAAATGCTCTGAAACATGCAAAAATGTTGCATTTATAAGTTATTTAAAAACCCACAAGAAATAATGATCTGCAGCAGTTCCCCAGGAACTCAGAATTGCTTACAATTTGTAGTGTGTGCAGGACCTTACCACAAATCCCACCCCAGCCCCGGTTCTAAGTAGCTCATAAAAACGGCCTGTTTATTTTCTAAAACGATCTGCATAAAAAGATTAAGCTTATTTATTGTGAAAATTAACATCTTGCTGAAGCAGTAATGACTATATCATGGAGGAATGCTCTTCCCCTGGATGCCTCCCTCGGCAGTGCTGTGCAAGGAGACCTGCATTTACGGTCTCCTGGAATAAAGTTAATGCTCATAAGACTCCTCTCTTGTACGCCCACAGCTAAATCGTGGGATCTAGCAGATGGTGTGTGTGTGTTTCCTAATGCAGTGCCTTGTATGTGTGTAGTTGTCATAATTAAATAATAACTCCCAACACCAGCTCATGTAACGGGAGAGCCACAGCCATATTTCCCCTCGGAGGGAAGCTGTCAAACCCAGCCTGTGGGTAGATGAAGGAGGCTGGAAGGAAATAATACACACAGCAGCCCATCCCCTCCATTCCCCTCCATTCTTCTCCATTTTTCTCCATTCAGGGAGAAAACAAGTTCTGCTGCATGTGGCCAGCCCTTTTTTAAAAGGTAAATAAAAGCCTCTCTGCCCCAAAACTGGTGGATAACAGGGTCCCAACACATGTCTGAGGTTAAGTAATCTATTATTGTGGGAGAGGAGTCCGACCTTATGTATTTGGGATTTTCCCTGCTTTTCCTGGTCATCCTCTTATGGACATCTGCAGGAGAAGTGCCTGTGAGACAAGGCAATTTACAGCTATCGTCTTCTTAAGCTAAATGCAACAGCTGCTTGTTATATTCCTTTATGGATGGAAGACAGAATGATAGGTCTCTGCAGATATTCATTCTTTCCTTGGCTTAGGGAGAGAATTAAGTTGTTGATTACGCCCAGCAAGAAACATCACTGTTCAAACTGAGGACAAATGTGACTTATTTTAGGGGTACGAGTTTAACAATTCCACTATTATCCTTCACTTTGCTGTAAAAAAATCCTTTTGCTAAGGATACTATAAATGACTTGAACAGATGAAAGGCATTTAGCCTTTATTTCAGACTAAGAATTAGAATGTGAAATCCAGAGAAGCATCTTTGAAATTTGAGTGCGCAAGTTAAACAGGAGGAAGTTGGAGCTATTTACCTCTTTTGTGTGAAAAAATACAAGGACTCTTTGGCTCCTGTTCCCTGTGGGCAGGCAGTGCTCTGTCCCCAGGTCAGCCTCCTCCTCTTCCTGCCTCAGCAAGTCTCAATTCTCATTAAATAGGCTATATCCTGCGAGTGGAGGAGCTGTGTACAACACCTCCCTGCATCTTCCTCTTCTGTAAGACAGGACAGTTATAGGTGAGCATCTTTTCATTCGCTTCTCTTTCAGCTTCAGAGAACTGAGAATTAAAAACAGGAGTCAGTTTAAACTTTGCAAAGGGCCTCCCCCTCCTGACAAACAAATCACTCCTCCTCTAGCTTCAGGATGCTAAAATCCTTTTCTTGGCTTGAAAAATGGAAGACATAATTTTCTAGAACACATGGATGACTCACCCAGTGTTTTATTTCATACTATGATCATTTTGCTTTACATATGTGAGAAAAAAAGAAAAATTCCCCCTTTAAATTTCACATCATATCCTCTAATTAAAAGGCAAGGTGAGCAATTGCCACAGGAAGCTCATAAAGACAACAAACTCACTTTTAATTTTTTTTTCCCAAAGTTTACATTATCATAAATATTCATGCCATACTCCCTTCACAGTGTAACTACTAGAGAACACACTGTAATCTGTTTAAGAAGAACATGAATCAGACTGATAAAAATAATTGGTTGGATTTTTCTTTTAATTTTTTTTAATGTTTTAAATAAAGCTGTCAAAGGTTCCTGTGGTAATGAAGAGCTTTGTTGTTATGACAACTGCTTATTCCTTTTCCTTTGAAGAAGTCTGCAATTTGATAGGTAAAAACATCAGGAATAATTAAAAAAAAAAAGATAAGCGAAGAAAAACATCTGTTAGGACAAATCCCCACCCAAAATCTTAGCAATCATCTCATTAGTGAAGTGACAATCTTCAGGTGGAGTGTCTTCACATCAGCAAGCACAGGGGTGTTCAGCAGCTGCTGGGGTTTGGGTAACCCCCTGTCAGAAAGCTCCTGTCTTTGTCAGGGGCACACATGTTATTCATGTGACTCTTTCTCTTCCTCTCCAAAGTCTATTGTTATCAAAAAAGGGCCCTTTCAGAAGTTAATTCTGCTTCTTCTAATAATTTATTCTGCTGATCCATTTCAAAAGCAGCCCTCGTTCGAAACCCTGTTGTTTGGGCAAACCATGTTGGTGCCTCCTGCAACACATCCCCCTCTCCCTACACCAGGAGGGATTTAGCAGGGCAGGAAGCCTTCCCTTTGGGATGGAAGGTGGATGTCAGTAAGAGCCCTCTAGAGAAGCTGGAGCAGTGCTCAGAGCAGTGGCTGTGGCCGGAGTGAGTGTGCTGACCCTTCGTGTGGGCAGCTGGGGCTGTCCCATGCCAGGGGGTGAGAGCAGGCAGCCACACACACACAGTGGTCCTTGAGACACATCCACCAAAAGTGTTTCTGCTGCCTGGGATTTCTGTGAGACACCAGGGGAAAGCACACCATCAGAACTACTGAAAACTTGGGAAAGTTTTCCCAGAAGTGATTTTTTTTTTTTCCCCCTCGTTGATATCTCCTGGGTTGTCCTTCCCAGGAGACATGTGACTGTCAGATTTGAGTCATTTCTTATGGATGATAATTAGTCTGCTCCACTTTGCAAACTGTGAGGCTTAACCCCATGGATGCAATATGACAGAAGGGATGCAAACGCACGCTCCTGGCTCCGTAGTGCTAATAAACCAAGAGTCTGGCAATAAGTTGTGATGATACATGCTGCTTGGAGGCTGGAATTGGGAGTGCCAACATTCCTGCTGTGCTTCTGACTTCATGAGAAATAGGACACTTTGCAGTAATTTCAGTTTCTTTGCATGCCAGCTCGGATTGCCAGGCACACCATGGTCTCATTTTGCCGTTCTTTGAGGCACACTCTGCTCTCCATTTCTCCATCCTCTTGGAAATAATCCAGTGCTTCTAAGCAGCAAAATTTTAACCACTGTCTTGCCTTGCCACTGACATTGAAGAACCTGCATCTTTCATGGAGTCCCTTAATACCTCTGTGTTCCTCATTTATTCAGCCAAGATACCCCTTCTGAAAGTGAAAATTTCAACATCCCTGTCAGGAAAGGTTCTTGATTGCTGCCCTTTTCTATGCAGAGAGATTTCAGACATTCGAGAGAAGACAATCATGCTAAATAATGGCAGGATTTGGAAATGAAAGCATTATTTCAGATGTTACAACTGTCGACTTTTCTGAAGGTGCTTTAGGAGTCTATGTTAGCTTAAAAGCCCCAAGAAAATCCCCCCGAATTTTCTTCTTTAGGCCGCAAATGGCTGGAATTCCCACGTTAAGGACGCCTGAATTGCCAGGCTGGACACTAGGTGGTGCTAGGACAGTGGTTTGTCGGGGAATTAAGTAGGAAAATTCTGGGTGGAAGAGCGCAGTAGGTTGTAAATGGTTACTTGCCAACAAAGCATTTGCTCTGGTACAGCTAATCCATTACTATCTGTCTGTTAGGCTAACCCACCTGACTGGACACCATTAGCTGGCAGCGGGAACACCTAATGCTGCCTTTTGCCAACCTTGTTTCCCATGCATCTGCAAGCTGTCAGAGGCATAGCGCTCCTCTCACCAATCTGTCATCCTTCCCCTCCTTCTCCCATCTCCTCATGGGAGGAAAACAGCCTGGCTGCCTCTGGAATGCGAAAGAAAGACGCTCACGAGGTTTTCCTGTGTTAGCCGTGATGGTCAGCTGGGAGGGAGGCGAGCGAGCAGGATTGCTCTGTGGTCACCTCGGCACCTCCCGGCTCATCCCATTCCCTGGCAGAGCTGTTTGGGCGGCTGTGCAGCCGGACACATCTGGGGGCTGATGTGGTTTCAAAGCAACAATTTCCCACCATGTGCGAGAGTGGGTTTTTTTTCAGCTGGGCTGGGTCCCCCACCCAATCCAGCACAGGGTCAGCCCTGCTTACTGCAGCTGGCCAGGAATGCGCAGCCCAAGCCACCTTGGGAATCTCTCCTGGTAATGAAGGCACCAGAAACCACAGAATCATAGACTAGTTTGGGTTGGAGGGACCCTTAAAAGTCATGTAGTCCAACCTGCCTGCCGTGGGCAGGGGCATCTTCAACCGGATCAGGTCGCTCAGAGCCACATCCAGCCTGACCTTGGATGTTTCCAGGGACGGCTGTTTGCTGGGAGTGGACAGGACTCAGCTCTGCTTCCTGCTCTCCTGAGCAGCTCCCCATTGCAGGGCAGCAAGGCTCAGTGCCCCACAAGCTCCCCACTCTCCTGGGAGCCCTGATTCCTTCCCAGACATGGCACATGTCCTCCTGCACCTGTGTGAGGGGGGTTTGGTGCTCCGGAGCTTATGGCAGCTGCCACACCCCACAGACCATGACAGAGTGTGAAGAAACCCGACCAAGTCACCTTCAGGAATGCTGTGCTCCCAGAGGTGTGAGTGAATCTGGGGACAAGAGGCATAAATAGCACTTAGAAACCAATTAGTGGGAAAGGCTCACTTCCTCTGATCTGGTTTTGACACCCATCTAAAGTGTTTCTCCTCACTTACGTGGGTGAGAGACCCCTCATCACACATCTGCTCACCCCTCTCCCCCAGCCTCCAGGGACTCTTCGCCCCCTTATTTATAGACAGCAAATTAGATTAATCCCCCAGGGTCAGTCAGCTGCAAACTGGACAGAGCTTGGCCTTTTAATAAATATGGTCAGGGAAAAAGAAGAGTTTTGAGGAATAACATCATGTAGTCTTAATGGATTGGCTGAAAAATTCAGGGATCAATTCGTTTTTCATGGGTAAAGTTACTTCCAAACTGCAACAATTAGGTTGTCTCTGCTTCAGCCTAAATCCTTTAACCCAAACCATTTGGAAAGTAAATAGGCCCCTGCATTTGGTGCCTTCTGTTGTCAGGTCAGAGAGTCTATTTGGAAAATCTGGACCAGTTTAAGGCAAATTTTTAAAAAAACAACACCAAAACACCATCAAAAAAGCAAAGCAAGCCTTAAAGAATAAAATGCAGTTTCAGACTGGCTAACAGCAAACAGCAAAAAAAACCACTCTTGTGAGAAGTGCATTTAACCTAGAGCTGATAGCTGGCCTAAAGTGCCTGTACAAGGCCTGTTCCCATTAACAAGATATGCATTACTGTGTATGATACACAAAGCAAGGACTTGGTTATTTTCTTCTTCTTCTTTTGGTGGTTTTTTAATGATGAAGCACCACTTCATGGCAACCAGAAAGGTTTGGGTAAGAATTCTCCCATTTCTATATTTATCTGGAATGAAAGAACTAGTCTGGAGCAAGCAAGCAAAGTTTTGAAAGCACATTTCTAGGTAAGTGTCCTAGGGTTGTAAGCATAAGACTGGCCTGGACACACTTTTGAGTTAAGATTTTCCTCAAAACACTTTTTAAGTAGCCTTGGGGCAGAGTGGAAAGACCTGAAACCTCAGAATTGCAGAATAATGCTGTTACCCAGGAAAGACAAACAATAAATTTAGCATTTTGACCTTTTGGTGCTTGTGTTATGCACAACATGACACCCATCTCATCCTCATCCATCAGGTACCTGTGGCAAGACAAACATCCTTCCTCAGATAGGGCAGGTACTGGGATTTGGCAGCAGGCTGAGTCCATCCTGTCCCAGTTAACCAGTAACTGAGTGTGGGGTGGGTATTTACAATGGCTTTGCCAGCAGCTTTCTATGCATTTCTTGCCTTTCCCTACGCCACTCTTGCTCTGTATTCAGGGGCCTTTCAAGACAATAGTTTATACACATTAAAAGTGAATTTAAAAAAAAAAAAAGCAACAGTGACTTTGTGGCTATTTTGTTATCTAAATAATCAGTCCCTGATGACCATCTTGTTAATGCACACTGTAAAATATATCACCTCTGCTTGGTGGATGTAAAATTAACACAGAGATTTGTGGGTTCTGGCAGTTGCTTCTGGCTCAGCAATGCTCATGCATCTTGTCACAAATATAAAATGTAGATTTTTTTCCTTTTCTTATAAATATATAAATATTTCCAGCCTGGCAAAGTGATTAAAGACAGAGTATATCCATCTTCAACTATCCAAAGGTATAAAAATGAAAAAGGTTGTTTTAGCAATAATTCACAAGGGGATGGGTCAGAAGATCCAGATATGATTATGATTTTTAGCCTTTGGAAAAAGCAAACGTGTCTAGCCTGAAAGGTACTGGTCACCTGTGACTTCAGGAACAATCAGTAAGGACCCTGTCCTCTTCTGGCAGTGAACCAGAGTGTTCTAAGTGCACTCACAAGGCAGACACAGCCCATGGAGCAGCTCCCCCTCCGTGCTGCCCAGCCCTGTCCCACTGCCTGAGAAGCTCCATGCTGAGGTCCAGCTAAGCAGTACTCCTGAGGCCACTGTTGCTGCACAGTGACACAGATTCCAAGGGCTTCCACAAAGCCCAGCGTGCTGCAGAGGTACTGATGGCTTCCTGCTGCTCTCCAGGAAAACGTGCTGCAGGACATCCCAAGCCACCGGTGCCTGGTGGAGGAGAGCAGCCCTCGAGTAGCAGGGGGAACAGAACACACACCCAGGAGCAGGCTGGTGCTTCATGCTGGGGGAAAGTGCTGCTGTGAGAGGAGAATTGCTGTATCATCCCTCAAATTAGTCCACGAGTGAGAGAACAAAGATAATTACACAAAACATTAATAAGATTTGAAGTCCTTCTGGTAATAACCAGTGAAAGCAAAGCAACCACGGCTGATGAACATCAGTGTGGAGTTGCTGAGAAAAACTGCAGGGCACAAGGTGAGGATCCTCAGGCCCCAAATGAGTCACTGAAAATGAACTTACTGCTGATGCCAGCCTGCTGTGTGCACTTACTGCAAGCATGTGCTTGCAGCAGGTGCCTCTGGCCTTGACAGGGAGGGAAAAGAGTGTCCCTGAACAACTCCTTGGAGAGCCTCTCTTAAATGCCTGAAATTCCTGCTTGTTCTCTGCCTCCCCTTTCAGTGAAAGAGCACAACTGTGCTGTCATTCCGTGGGATATTTATTAGACAACGGACAGCAAATCACTTTCATTACAGCAACCAAAGGCAAAGCCTCGAATGATGCAAAGACCTTTCAAGTTTACCGGCAGCACTTCCAGAGGAAGAGAAAGCGAGTGTGAATTTAGTTTTGCTCTTTGCATCCTGTCATCCCTCAACATCCAAAGGCTTCAAGCTTGCTGCAGTCGGACTGTTGAGGACCCCCACAGATTAACACGAAGCCGGGAGACGGCAAGAGATGATCAGACGGCAGCCGCAGAAACAGCTGCTTCAAGGAGCTTTTCATTTCACCGGGTGACAGACCCAAAATGCTAATTGAAACAATGTCTGCCTTTGCTCCCACCATTTTAAACCACCAAAGCTTCGGCTCTGACGCAGGCACAACAAGCATAAAGTCCTCTTCAAAAGAGTGGCAGTGACCTCATTCAGACACATCCGTTTTCAGGAGAGGTAAATATGGCAGACAAAGCGGTGATGTGAGCGGTTTGTTCCTGGCAAGTGAGGAAGGGGGGAAGAAAAATCATCACATAGTTTGTCTTTCCACCAGGCCGATTTCCTTTAGCAGCCTGAATAAGCAATTGGCCACTAGCCAGCTGTGGTGAATTTGTCCCATGTTTGCAAGATCAGTCAGTGAGCAAAGCTGTTTTCAGTTAATAAATATTTGATTTACAAGGTACAGTAAGTCATAAAAAGGGAAGGGAGTTTAGCTGCTGGGAGATTTGTTTAGCACTTTAGTGGGGATAACTAACAACCAGCTTTGGTTGTTTTTTCTCCTTCACATGGCCAGTAGGCAACCAACTTTATCAGTCTTGCTGCATTACAACTGGTAGCAAGCAGAACTAACACTGAGCAAAACAAGTGGACTGGGACATACACCGTGCCTTGACAGAAACACAGCTGAAGGGAACACTCTTAGATTCTCCTTTCTTCTTCTCTGCAAGTAACCTGTGATAAATATTGCATTTCTCAGTATCGTTGGGAAAAATCAAAACTGTTTGATCCTTTCCATATGATATAGGTAGCTATATATGAGAGGGGGAAAGATATCAAGTAGCAGGTACAGAAGAGCCAGCAGCATTTTATCAAAGGAGAAAAGACCCCAGAAGACACCAATCAGCCGACTACACAGTCCTGGGTATTTTGGATAGAGCTGGAAAACAAAGTGGGCACGCACAGAGAAAACAAGGAGAAGAAAAAAAAAGAAAATGAAAGGGCAGTGTTTAAAAAAGAAGCCCAAATAAGCTATGATGGAAGAGGTAGCATTTTTTTTTCACTTTTTAATTTCTTCTTAGAGTACTGAACCTCTAGGTGGGGATGTGGTAATGTGGGCAAGGCAGGGAAGAGAGCACCAGGAGGCCTGAGGTGCAGTGCTGAGCACAGGTGAGCTCTGCATGCTGAAGGAGCCGACACTTCTGTTCTCGGTCTCAGGTGCAGAGCAGCCCTCCCTCCCTCCCGTGTGACACTGGGCACATCACTGAGTCTGTCAGATCTCCAGTTCCCCCAGCTGGAAGAACACTGACTATCCTACCCACTGCTCAGGCACATCAGGTTGTTTCGTGCAGGCTCTGAAAGGGAATTTTGAGTTGTGTAGCAGT
This sequence comes from Aphelocoma coerulescens, assembly GCF_041296385.1. Classification (NCBI taxonomy): domain Eukaryota; kingdom Metazoa; phylum Chordata; class Aves; order Passeriformes; family Corvidae; genus Aphelocoma; species Aphelocoma coerulescens. Next base: position 76,728,250 of record NC_091014.1, on the reverse strand, counting down.
AACTAAGGAAGTGCAGAATATTATTGTCAGAGTTGTGGCTGATCATCGCAGATCAAGGACTCCACCAGAAGAGTAACAGCCTCCTTCTAGAGGCTCAGAACAGCAGAAAGTGTGTCCACACAGCCTCACCAGAAATGCCATGCATAGCCAGAGCTACTGATTTCCAGGATGCTGTCAGGAGTTTCTTCCCAGTAACTACCAGTAGGAGAGAACAAAGTGTTTTCTCTGACAAATAAAAAACTCCTCAGAGTTCTAACTCCTCAGTCTGTACAACTTTGCACTCTTTTGTACTGCTTTGCATTTGACCCCAGAGATATTCCTGGTATATGCCTAGCAAGAACACAAAGCCAGGCCTGGACAGCCTGCAGGGAGGGACAGACCCCAGGTCTTTCAAAGCAGGCTCTGGAAAATCAGCCCTTTCACCATTCTCTGCCACGCTGAGAGGCCTCAGCACCTGGAGAGGACAGCAAAAGGCATCCCTGGATACCCCCACATTGCTGTGGAGGACACAGACACTCTGGACAGCCCAGCTGAGTGACCCAGGGCCCTTCACAGCCGTGGAGGAAAGTCCGTGTTCACTTTTCTGCCAGCACAGAAAATCTGCCTTTAAATTCTGTCCCACGCTTCAGGAAAACTTCATGCCAGGAGTTTCATCAAAGCATATGCTTCTGCAAAAGAGCTTTAATGAATCAATGTTTCCTGACAAAAAATGGCTTTTGCCAGAAATCCAGTCCAGCTCCCCTATTCAGTTATCTATCTCTAAAGACCACAGTCCTCAGTCTGCAAAACAAGGATGCCTTATTTTTATGAAGAACATTAGGATCTAGGGGTGAGCAGCTCACAAAATAAGGAGGTATTAAAAAACTGGTGCTTTCACAAACGGATCTGAGAGCTGCCTCACTCTAATATTGGACAATGGTATTCAAATGGGCCAGACAAAGCAGCAATTTTGGCATGAACAAGCCTACATTACATTATTTTAAGATATGCAGGCATTCCCCTGCAATTGGAGTCCAAGGGTGACGCCAAGTGCTTTGGGGAAAGCGGGGAGCAGGAGGAGGCTGTATTTCTTTCATATGTGCTTTACTTTTTAATAGCTGTTGGGATAGCTGTTAAACTAAACTGCAATAGCTGGTTATTGTAATAACAGCAACATTATAAAACTGATCAGCTCCATTCCTCAGAAACAGGCTGTGCCTCTGTTTGTTTTTCTGTTGAGAAGGGACGTGTCCCAGAGGATCTCCCTTTGGGAACCCCTGTCTCAGCATGAAATGAGTAACACGATTTATGTAGACACTGCCAGCTTCTTTCCCTCCTCAGACAGAAAATGGCTTTATCTAGTCAGGTAATGTCACAATAAAGTAGTACAGTAGAAATTTCATCACTGAATGGTCTAAAAGAGACAGATCACCCAATCTATATTTTCACTGGCAAACAATGTGCTGTGCTCAAACGGCAGCAAGCAGCGAAGAGAGGGGGAAAAAAACCCCAAACAACCACAATACCAAACTCCTGATGCTAAACCCCAGATTTTAAGCCCAATATTTTCATGAGGGACTGATTACAGCCTTACCAAAGTTGGATAAACAGGAATGAGATCAATGCAATGTGCTGATCAGATTTAAAGGCTCTATTAGGCTGCTTTTGGTGAGTTTTTCAGAACAATTCTCGATTTATTGTCTGTTTAACCACGCAGGGTTTGAGTTCAGAGGACAGGGCTGACAAGCCCCTGCTAACAGCATTCAGTAGGATGCTAACACCTCTCCAGCACACCTGCACACATCCCACCTTTCCTCTCCAGCTCAGACTGGGGCTTGTCCCACTGTATTTGCAGATGCAGAGATTATAATTATGGGGATTATTAATAGCTGATTTTTTAATAAAGAGGGAAACATGGCAAAGTGGGGTTTTTTGCTACACTTGCTTTAATCACATTTTTCCTCAGTCAGAGCCTGATGGTGGGTACAAAGCACCCTCCTGTCCAGGCAATGGCCATCAGTGTCACTAATGCTCACCTCTAGCATCTAACCTGGCACATCCCTCTCATCTCTGTGACTAAATAAAACACTGTCACTTTGATGTCTTCTTGTCTTTGAATACCTGAATACAGAGCCTTAACAAACCACCTACAGCCAACACTAAGTACATAATGCTATTGTCACATCAGTGTCCTGAAGCTCCACTCACCATTTCAGCATAACAAGGTTTCTCAGCCTAAGAAAAGCCCCAGTGGATGCAGTTTTAGAGAAAAGAACACCATGTACGATGCAGTTGGTTTGAGCCACTTTTGCTCTGTCAGGAAAAGACCAATTAGTGCCTCAGAAAAGAAGTTCCTTCCAAAAAATCCAGACTTTTCTTGCAGCTCATATCAGTAACTCTGTACCACATTGTCAGTGCCAAAGAGGGATGGGAATGCAGGAACTGGTGATGGGATTTAGTAAATGAAGGGAAAGGAGGTGTGTCACCACCTACAGAGACTTTTAGTTGTTTTCAGAGGTGTGAGTGTTTACAAGCTCCCTGCCCTCAAAAGTAAAAGCAGATATAAAACAAAACTATGTAAGTCACTACTGTCTCCACTGATTTAGGCAGCTGTTGTTGCTGATGGTATTTTTGCATCTCAACATTCATGAATAAATTCCTTCATCTTAAACCTTATAAACATATAAGTTCATGAAAGAAACCCACATGACTCCTTTTATTTTTAGGAGACTGAATAAAATATTTATATCCCTCTGTGTCCCAAATATCAATTACTTCCTTCACCAAAAAAAGTATACATGCAACGTGATTAAAAATTTACCCTACTACAAAACAATATACAGTTAACTCATACATTTCCAACTTGCCTTGACAGACACGTACTGTACACATCCACATCCATCCTGTTTAAACCACACACACCATCAATTCAGCCTTTCAAATCTGACAGGTAAGTAAAAAATACAGCTATTATCAGACAATGCATCCACATGATCTCCTGACAGCGACAAGCACACACAGCAGCTACCACTGTGTGTTGGATACCAGTCTGATTTTCCTAGATTATAAGATTCCTAAAGTACTTCAGTTTCAGAATTAATTTTTAGGGGAATTTAGACAAACACAAATTCTGAAATGTCCATCTATGTTCTTCTTTCTTGTGACAACTTCCGTCTTCCTGAAAAGAATATTCAGCAAAACTCCTTAAAACTTTGTCCCAGTAAAGCTTTCAATTTTTTTCTCTTCTTCTGAAAGAAAGAACATGGGATTCAATAACAACGTTTGCTTTCATCACTGCGGTTTACATAAGAGAGATGAGGAAATTAAAATCTTATTTAGAAATGGTTTTTAAATGCCTCTGCAATAATCTTACAATAACAGCCATGAAGATCAGTGGTATTAAAAAAAATTGCATAAAAAATACTAGTTAAAAAACCCAATCCAATCAACAAATCCAACCAAGAAATCAATGCTCACAAAGCAGAAGCAGCACTGAAAAGCTGTGTTGTTTTTTTTTTTTTTAAATCCTACATCATCCTCAAAATGTTTCTTTTTAGAAAGTGTCCTGAATTGCTCTAAAAATTAACTCTACTGATATGTTAATATTCAGACCTTAGGAGTCAAGAAAGGCAGAAAAGAAGAATGAAATATGCACTGAAATGCTGTTTATGAAGACCAGATCCTGCAGCAAAATACAACAGCTAGCCAAAATTTGATTTGCAGCACTGAAAGCTGAGGGGTTATTTCAATTATTTTTTAAAATTAAATAGCTCTGATACAATCAAGCATCAACTGGTCACACTTAAATCAGCATAAACGAATGCAGATCTTCTTCTAGTGTGGAAAACCTTTTATAGCAGCAGCAGATTTTTCTTTGTACCAATAGGAAAGGGACCCTACAGCTCTCATATGAGACATACTGAAAGAGCTACACATTCTTGCCTTCAAAAAGTGCTCCAGCTTCATAAAAGTAAAGGTTTTGTTGGTCTTGGGGTTTTTTTTACAGATACTTAGTGACATCACCTCGCTAAGCAGAACCTCCAGGAAAGACCCCATACTGCTTCTGTCACTTCTGCTGCCCCCTAAGATGCAACTTTTGCAGTTAATAAGGGCTCAGGCCAATGTTAGAGGAACCACAAGTTTCTCGAGCAGAGGAAAACAGAAAAAGCGTGGGAAAAGGAGAAAAGAATTTTTGAGAAAGAAACTCCCCAAGTCTCCCTGTTGATCTGCATCCGTACAACCACCCACACCTGCAGGGTGTTGTGCATTTAACTCCTGAGTTTTCTCAGTTGTGGATCTGGTGTGGCCATCATTTCCAAGATGAGAGGAGCTGCCTGACCTGTTGGATACTCCCCTTGCAACGGAGAAAATAAAGTTTAAACCACTTTAATTACAAAGTGGATCAAGGCTCACAGTAGAATGACTCTACAGATAGAACTGAGCTCCTACTGAAGTCAGGAAGCAGTAAAACTTCTGAAGTTCTCCTGGGAGGTTGATTACATTCCTCTTGTATTCATTTTTGGAAGATGGCAAGACTGTCTCCACTTCCCTATTTCTGGCTTCCTACAGCCTCTGCTAACATAAAATAGAAGGACTTCCCATCTGGATGGGTCTTCTGACGAGCAATAACAGCATATGACTTGATGATTTCCAGCAGGAGCATGGAAGAATGCACAGTGGAAAAATGTATCTTTGAATTCAGCATTTTGGAAGTGTTTTTCATTCTCATTCTATGAAAAATTCATTTGTGCTATTAAAAACTGTTATGGCGGAAACCCAAAAACCCAAGCCAATTTCATAATGGAAGGCAATTAAGTTGATTGCTGAATGATAAACACCACATCTTTCTTCAATGGGATACTGTTTTTGAGTAAGCAAACTGCTTTTCTGTTCATGATTTTAAGAGAATGCATCACAAATCTCTCTCTCAAAAGTTCAATGGGAAGCAAACATTCATTAGAGTGTTCTTTAAAATCTCAGCCAATTAAAGAGGTTATACACCAGTACTGGAGGCACAAAAAAAGCAAAGTTACTCTCGTGCAAAAGTATTGGAATTAGAAAAAGCACCTCTATGAATCCTGACGTATATTTTTGCTTTCCAGGTGTCTAGTCATTTTTAAAACATCTTCCTCTAGATTCTGTAGGTTGATTTAAGATTGGAACGAGGGAGTTACTACAAAAGAAGTAATTATTTCTTTGCATGTACTTAAATGGCAAAGTTTGTTTCTCAAGCAGGACCACAAATATGCCATAGAAGATGGCAAGGCTATCTCCACTTCCCTGTTGATTTATTGATTTATTCCCTCGGTCTAGCCTATATGAACTGTATAGGTTGAGATCCTTTATTCTGAAAATCAAACCAACCCCCATCAAGAATTGACTCTACCAAGCTAGGAGCTCATAAAGAGCACAGATAAACTTAGTGCTAGGCAAACCTGAAGAGAAAAATACAAGATCAAATCTCTAGTAGAGATCAGTTTTGAAGGCAAAGTCAGGTAAGAGTCGGGGGCAATACTTATAATTTGATTCCTAGACTTCAGGATTTTGCTGCTGCAGTAAAATCATCAAAGACAAAATGCCAGACCTTACTTTGGTTTGATCATAAAAATCTAAGTTTAGTTCCTGTCTTCTGTAAACCATATACCTTACAGGTAAAATGTAGGAAACGTAAAAAACCCAAACCCAACAGCAATAGTAAACAGAACCTTATAGAAATGTTAGGACTTTATATGGTTGAAAATCTCCAGAGATCATACCAGATAGGTTGGAAAAGACAGCTTAGGCCATCAAGTCCTACCTTCAGGCACACCCAGATGCTCATAAATGACTAAGTCAAGCCAGGCAGCAGAATGAAACCAGGTATTAAACCCTAAACAAGGGCCCAGTGCAGTCATGATTCTCATGATCTAGAACAGGCAGCATTCACCAACAGCTGAGGGGAAACTCAAACCACATGGAGTGATGTTATCAAATGACATTAGCTGGAGAAAAATTTTAATTGGTTGGGATACGTGAGGTTTCCCTCTTGTTTCTCAGAATTCTGGTTTTATTGTTTCCTAAGGCACCAACAAGTTCCTGAGGTTAGAGATTCTCCATCTGTGGTATTTGAACAACACAGAGAAGCCAACCCTGCACGTGATCTGAATCTTTGGACACACTCAGGAAAGTAACAGTGACACTAAAAAAAGGTGAATATTCCCAGCAAGCTGCTCCTCCCTTCAACTCTCTTTTGTACAGGTGAGGCTAAATGTTGACTAAGAATAATACACTATTAAAAAAAAAAGTATTTTATGGTTCCATTGGGAAAACCCAAGGTTTTTGATGCTTTGCAGTGTCAAGAGAGAGGAGAAGCTCCTGGAATGATGTATTTAAAAAGAGACTAAATTAGAAATATTTTGTGAAGCTGTAAGTGTGGATGGAACGTGGTAAACAGTAAGCAGTGCAAGCTACAGCCAGGCTACAGTGTGTGGAAATGCCGGATGATTAAGCACAGCAGATTGCAAGGAAGGTATTCCAAGTCAGGAGCCCCAAAGCCTGCATGAGGATATGATCATTTTTAACACCAAGCAATCTGAAAATGTTTTGTGGGGAATGCTGGCTTACAGAGGGGTGGCGAATGGGATCTGGGTGTTCCAGGTGATATTTCACCAGAGCTCGACTTTCACAGGGTGCTGGTGACTCCTGGAGATCACACCTCCTAAAGGGCAGCCCAAATGGACATTGTGACTGGAAGGTCCTGCCAGAGCCATGGAAGTGATCCTAGACCTTCCCCTCTTGTTGCAGCAGTCAACTGGCTGCGGGGAATTTGAGGAAGATCAGTACCTTCAGCAGTTCAACTCAATCTTTGAGATCTCTCTTTCAAAAGACATGCCTCAATTACATTTATTTTAACCAATGCAATGCTCTGCAAGCTGCAACTCCCTCATCAGGTCTCCATTTGGGCAAAGACTGTGCTTAAGTAATTTGTGAAGCTTTTAAAAGACATAACACTCAGCCAGATAATTAAAAAAATACAAAAGTGGCAGCCTGACATGACTCAGCAGTCAAATATTTTCATTCAGAGATATTTAGCATTAAAATTCAAACAGACTCAGGTGCCATTAGTTATTTATGAGGGAAAGAATCTCAATTAAGTATCCTTGATTTGTTCAGAATTCAAGTTACAATGAAGCTTTTATTTCCTTTTAATTGTAAGCAAACAATATTATTAGTACTCAAGGCAGACAAAACAGCAGTATTATCATTACTCATTTCTCACTATTACTAAAAAGTACAAGAAAAAGTAAGAGAAGCCCCCCAGCCTCAATCTCTTCCTCCACTCCTCAAGATATCCTTTCTAATCCTATAAAAGCATCTGCCTTTGATTTCAAGTGGAGTACCTGCTGTGCAGGATGCAATGCCAATCCAATTTACGTGCAACAAAACCAAATGGGTTGAAATGAACTCTGCATTTTAAAGATGTTTTTGTTTAATCATTACCATCACTCCTCTTTAATGAATACATTAATCAAGCAAAACTTCAAGCGCAAACGGAAAGGCTCATCTCGAGAAACAAAAAAACAAACAAAAACCCCTCCCCCCATCCTCACGACATCCGCTGCTACTGTCAAACCCTGCCACGCTTCCCCTTGGCAGGACTTCAGATAAATGCACATTACTGACGGCTCTTGGGAGGCACCAAGCAGAAGCAGCAGCTCCCTCCAGAAGGAAGTGGAGGAGGACACAGGTGAGCTGCCACCCAGGCCCTGCTCCTGAGCTGGTTAATGGCCTGCTGCACAGGATCTACAGCCTGGAGCTTTCCTGACAACCCCCCCAAATGTAGGTACAAAAATGCTGCTAGCGAGGATTTTCTTGCTATTTTCTAAGTCCACGAGAGACTTTTCTCTCTCACAGAAGAGGTAGCAGGGAATGTAAACAACCACCACCTGCAAAAACAAAAAGCCACCTGCAACCTTGAAAAGTCTTGTTTATGGTATAGTAGAAAAATCTTTTGACAATGGATGTTTTAGGATTTTGGCCAATCACCCCCCAGGGGTGGCTGGTCCTTTGTCCAATTAGACTATGAAGAAAAAAGTCTATAAAAGAGTTTGTAAAATAATGAAATAAATCAATCTTGCTGCACAATTCCTGCCTGCTGGATCTTCTCTCCTCCTCCTCCCTATGGCTGCGGGACAAGGTGATATACCGTAGGAACCAGGCCAGCAGTAATACCCCAAATGTCCCGAATTCCACTTTATTTTGAGGAAATAATAACAGTCTCCACTGCAGCGCCAGCAACAAGGAAAGGCCACGCACAGAGTGTTTATTCAGACCTTTGAAATGTGTTTCTTTCAAAAGTTGGTATCGGTAGGAACAATGCAACACTCGACAGATTTCCATCAGACAGTAAAAGGCACACGGCTTTGGCCTATAGACAAAGTTGTTTTTAAAAATTAGGTTTTGTAAATGCTCACTTCTGACATAAATTCGGTCACACCCATTATTTAGCTTATGATGTTCATCCACATTTTTGAAGCAGGGCTTGAAGATGATTTTGCGTAGGGAAATACCAGCAGAGGAGAAGAGAAAATGAGAGAACACCACAGCTTTTCCAGTCTGGTATTCCCACCATCTCCATCACCCAGGAAAAATTAAGGATTTGTTGAAATTTAACCATCCTGGTACACTGGAAAAGGCAATTATTTCACAAACAAAGTAGAGGTAATTCAATAAAATGTGCTTAAAGACGAATGCATTTTAGATAATTATTTTTCCTTTATATGAGTTTGCCTTGTTGAAATTACCATACTCTTCCACCAAGGTAAAATTTAAAATCCATGACTTCTTTCTTGCTCTATTTGTGCATCATATTTTTTACAAATGATTCAAGCATTTTGGCTGGTCACTGCCACCATGCAAACCTGGGGAAAAGAATTGCTGTACCAAAGTTGCAGTGTTCCTTTGGAAAGCTTTGTTCCAGAGCTAGATCTTTTCCAGGAGGAAATATCATACTGCACTCCATTAAAAGATCATAAAACTTTTAAAGACATTTTATGATTCGGCCAGTGACCTTTGCTGGAATTTCTCCCATGGCCTCCACAAATTTTGTCTCAACATGGGAACAGTAAACAGCAGAGGAACAATTGTACTGTTTAAATTAATTTGTAATTTGACAACAAAATAAAGGCAGTGTTTCCACTTTCAGATGGACTAAAAGAAATGTAGTATTACACAAGATTACAATAAAGTAATTTTAAAATAAGTTAGGATTTTTATGTGCTCTCTCAATCCCTGGAGGGTTCATACTCTTTTTTTTTTTTTTTTTTTTTTTTTTAACATTTCTGAAAAAAATGAGGGAGTAGATTTGACCACACTGATGCACAGCAGAAAGCCATTTGCTATTCTGATGCTAAGATCAGCTTGTGCCATTTTTGGAGTTACCAAGAAAGCAAAGGACAGTTGGATCCTCTGCATGACTATACAACAAATTAAATATATATATTCAATTAATTTAAATTGATTAAACTCAATTTAACAAATTAAATATATATATATATATACACATACAGTACAAATTTAGCAGGACAGGATAAGAAACATCTTCCATCCTCTGATGGAAAGGTCTGGAATTCACAGTTATGCTATATTGTGACAACCACAGAACAGGTCTATTTTTATTTGTGTATTTTAAAATCTATCTTGTTCAGAATCATTCCAGAAAAAAACCACTCAGTGGGGAAAATGGGAGGCTCTGCTTCCGCAATGAGCAGGGACTGAATCTGATCACTGCCAAGCTCAGAAAAGGGAAGGAGACAGCTCCTCTCAGCCTCATTACAGACACCAGATGAACCAAGGTGCACATGCATTATGCATGAGGTAATTTGAAAAAGTTGTATAAAAAGTTTAAGTTGTGATTATTTGTCATCACTTTAAAAAAAAAACAACCAAACCCTGTCACCACTAGCAATAACATTTATTTACCAGTTATTCCAGTGTTATGCATTCAAAACAATAGCTATATTTTCTTTACTCTTTCTTCCAAATCCTCAATTTGAAAAGCAATTAAAAGATATCCCCAGATATTTGTCTGCGAGAGACTCAACTTCCTGATTTCTGCTGCTGATAGATATGAGGCAACATCACATAGGGGGAAGAAAAAGACGAGAGAAAACAAGTCATCCCAACCTTCTGTCAGACACTTTACAGCATAATGAGCTATGATGAAAAACAAGTCAAACGCTGAGAAAACAAGAAAGCTTGGAAATCTGATCTCCCTGACGGGATCGGGAGTAATTAATTATAACCCATGTGACCACTGGATGTCCCCACTGTTCCTGGAATGCAGCGCAGACACCAATTCCCTGGCAGTTCCAAACCCGAGGGACCTGACAAAGAGCAGAGAGTGTGCAAGGACACGGGCACCGACGATTCCTGCAGAAATCGAATTCCCAATGCGCACAGATGCGCACGTGGGAGCAAAGCAGAGACCAGGGGAACAGCAGGTCACACGCACACACTCTTTGAATACAGTTTCCACCAGGTTCACTTAGTGTCTACTTGATGGTTAATAATGCAACACCGAGTGAGGCTGGGTGACAGATCCTCAGAGGGAGCCAGGAAAGCAGAATTACTTCTGAGGAGATGTGAAAGAAGCCTGGATTAGAGCACTGCGTGCCATGGGGCAGACAAAAAAAGAGCCTTGTGCCATAACAGGTGAGAGGAAAGGTGAGCAGGAGCAGGGATGCCAGCACAAGGCCACCGAGAGCTGCCTGTCAAAAGCAGCCAAAAGAGCTGAAAAAACAAGGAGAACATCTGTAACACCGTGGGGTGCTCCTCATATCAAAGCTTTGAGGGCACTGGTGGATGAAAGCTGGGGAAGGCAAAGGAAAACAAAAACAAACCCCCAAATACACTGGGAAGACTACTTGTACACATCCTTCTTTTGAGGTCAGGTCACCAGAGGCTTAAGTTCATGTGAAGGAATAGAAGCCAAGGTGTAAGCATCAACTCATTTTTATTTACTTTCCCATGTGACAAAAAGCTAGACCTAATTCTTCCATCAAAGAAGACCCAAGTGCCTTGCTCGCTATGATAAAAAGGAAAGATCCCATCCTATTTTTAAAAGACGGAATTTCCTACAAATGGATTCTAAAGCTAACTTCAAATCAGCCACGTGTCTAATTTGTGGACTTAGAAAGCTCGAGCTCTGATAACTTATGACTTATTTCACTCTTGAAATGAGAGGTTACACCGCAAAAAGCACCAGATCTGTCCCCAGCTCCTTTCATTAGCACAGCTCCCTGATGTTAGATGTTGAACTACAAAGCCAAGGGAAGGGCAGCGGAGACTCAGACAAAATAATATTTGAAGAGTGAGCACTCTGTGAAGGTGATGTGCAAGTTCATTCTCTCTCCTCCATCCAAAATCCCCTTCCTACTACTCGTAGAAACCTGAGCAGTGAAGTGTCTGGCCCACAGCTGGTTTCACCTTGGACTTCAAAATGAAAGGCATAAAAACCCCAAGAGCAAAAGCACTAGCAAAAAGATACTAAAAACAGATGTAAACTGAGAACAAGTACCTGAATTACACATTAAACTAGATCATGCCAAACTGGCAATTAGCATTGTGTTCAGCTATTGTTTGTATTCTGATTAGTTACAGAGGCTATCGGGACGAGCAGAAACACAGAAGTAATGGTATCTCCTTCAGTTTGGCTTCCTGGAAGGGTTTCCTCAGAAGGCTTTTGTGTTTTGTCCTTTATTTTCCCCCCCCCTCACTCTCTGTGTAAAAAGGATGACTGGTCTGACACACTGTGGATACTCTTTTGTTCAGATTTCAGATGTTCACAAAACAGAGCTGCACTGGAAAGGAAGGGTTTTTTTAGGGGGAGAGCCCTGGGGGAGGGAAGTACATGAATATATTTGAATAATAAACTAATTTGAGAATTTCATGGTTTGGAATTAAATTAATTAGGCACTCTGACTTGCTGGACAGTGAGTCTTCAAGCTTGTTCTGCTTGTTTTGAAGTGATGCATATGCACGAATGTGCCAGAAAACCCAGATAGCTTTTGTTCCCTCCCCTTGATCTCATCTGTACTTTCAGAGCAGTGGCTGACCACAATACAGACATTTTTATGAAGAATAAAATAGATAAAGAGATTTGCTGAGATTTCACAATAATAAAAAAAATACTGTTACCTGTTAGGCTGACTTCTGGTAGTCACCACTCTCTTTTGCAGCATGTTGTCTGACAGACAGAATTCATTGTGTACATCTCAGCCTTCCAAAAAGTAGAGTTACTATCATGGCTCTTCATCCAAAGATCTGAGATTGCTTAAAAATGTCAGGGATTCTTTATGACAGCTGCTCAAATTCTGAGCAGTTTCTTTATAGCTTTTGGCTCTCAGAGAGGATAAGTAACATATCTAATCCTGAGACCTGATTACTTTCCCAGGTGTGAAAGGGAAACTGTGCACTCTCATTTTCAGACTCACTGTTGGAAAGCTGGTTCTCTGGCACCTCCTTCACTCTCAAAACATTGCATCTCTACTTGACTCCAAGCTGAAGTCAAATAAGAGGGCTCTGAACTCTTCAGTGCTCAGCTTTTTGCATCTTAATCAGGTGCTACAATTACATAGGCCTTAATTATGGCTACCTTGCAAATTTAGGAGAAAACAGTAGCAAAAATAATTTCAAGAAACAGTCGAAATCCTTTGAGCCAAATATTTTGGACACAAAAGTTCAAGATCCCATCCAGTCTCTTGGCCCTACAGCCCAGAGAAGGAAGAGTTTAATCATGCTTATGTGAGGAAACAGAGATTATTGAGGCATTGCTAAGGGTCCTCTCCAGTGCCTCCACAGGAAAGGTTTTGCCCATGCAAGCCAATGCCAATTGAATGGAGAAGTGTTAAAAGGTGTTCACAGAAGAAAAATAAAGACAAGACTTTAGCCAAGTTTATTCATACCTTTATTCTGTGGCATTTTTCCCTTATCAGTCATTAACTTAGCAGGGAAAAATTTGGTCCAGAATTGCTACATTGTTCTCTGATTAATGTTTTAGCTAGTCATCAGTGATATAAAATTTGTGTCTGAAAGGGCTGTGTAGTCCAGCCCCAAACACTCACACTGCCTTCCTAGAGCCCTGATAAATCAGAACAAGACTACATAGTAAATCCTGTCTTGCACTAAGGAGTCTCACAAATTCGGTTTTGATTTTTATAAACAGATTGCTTCTTGAGTTGTCATTATTAGTGTGAGCTGGACAGCTTGAATTAGAGAATAATTTATTCCCTGTGCATTTCTAATTACAGAAAAGAGGTTCACTCACTGACACACTTGTCCGTCTTGTTCTTTCCTGTCTTTCAGGCATGGCTGATTGCAGCTAAATAGACAGACCAGCACAAACTGCACGAGAAACACAACTCTGTCAAAAAAGGACTGAAGTGTTACCATTAATTATTCTGGACCATGTGCTCATTTACAACAGATCTAACATGAGAAATATTCTCAGAGGTGTCAAACAGCCTCAGTTTCATAGGTGCATGGGGGTAGCACTGACTAAATGTTTGACTGACTGGTAGGATGTGACCTGCCAGAGACCCTTGAAGCTTGGGGATTTCATGTGCAATTTGTGTTTCAGCATTCAATAGATAATTTAAATTGGGCCGCTCTCTCTGAGCATTTCTGAAGGATCTACATGCCTCAGCCTGTGTCAGAACTGCACAAGTATCTAAAAAACCCGCAGCAACCCCCCCTGAAAAGCAAACAAACAAACAAACCCACCCCAAAACACTTATGAACAGGTGTGCAAGTGATTGTTTGGAACTCACTGTGTCTTGAAAAGGCTTGAAGAAAGTGAAAATGCCATTTACTAAAGAATGCTGAAAAGTAGGTGTAACAATCACAGGGTACATAGGAAGAGAGCTTGAAAATGCTAACTGGGGAAAAGCACAAACCCCAATCACCTTGCTTTAGTTAACCCTTGCTAAAACAGAGGCTGGTGATTTAAATAACCAAGCAGAGAATAGTCCATTTCAGGCATTAATCAGATGAACAAACTTTGCAAAGGCAAGAAGCAGTTGACTGGTAATTCACATTGGAACTGACAGGAGAAGCAGCACTGGATTTACACTAAGTTATAGCCTTCCACTACGTAAGCCAGAACTACAAAAGCACCCTTTTCTGGTCTTCATTTTTTTTTTTTTTTTAATTTTTAAGTACAATATATATACTTTAGGTGTGCCCTTACTGCCACTGTGTTTAGTCTTTTTAACACCTGTGCAGTCTAACAGACAAGAACTCCCTCCACTCTCATGCATTCTCATAAACATGAATTTCCTATCCCAAGGAGCAGCAATCAAAAGCTCCAAGGAATAAAGTAACATCATTTTCAAATGGCTAATAATCACCTCCCTCCCCTCTTCTTACAGTTTGCTGTTCTCTGTTCTTGAAGCTGTTTGCTTATTTTTGCAAGATCTGCATAATTTCTGTATTTGTATCTCTGCAATGAAGTTTCTTCCTTAAAGTCACAAACATTCCCTAGTTCTTTTCTACAGAACATGTAAGGCTGCATAATATTTCTGCTGTTAAGGTTTTACACAATATTCTCACCTTTAAAGTTTAGTTTACAAACAGCTTAAGTTTAAAGAACGTTTTCAGTAAATGACAGCTCCTTATAACCAGTGACAAAGCTTGTTGAGGGGGTTATCATCTGTCAGCATGATATTAAAATCTCTCAGGTTTTTCTCCTGAACACTTTAAAAGGGAACAATTTCAAGACAACAACAAAACTCTATGAACCAAGATGAAGAAATTCGGAATTGCTTGTAATGCTGGGTTCACTTTCAAGCAGCATCCTCTTGCAGCCTTCGGTTTACTATTCAACATTAGCTTTGAATTTATGATTTTGCTTGTTATCAAAGGTTGCTCCATCCTGCCAGCTAAACAGGCAGTATCTTCATATCACAGTCATTGACCATGCAATAAATGAAACTGAGATAACTCACTGTGCCTTTTTATTAAGTGCTACTCTGACGACTACCCCCAGCCTCATGGCAATCTTGCTTCTGAAGTTCACACAGCATGACAATAAAAACATTCAGGATCTGGTTTCAAAAGATGCTTTTTACCAGGCTACAAAGCAGGTAGGACAAACATCAACTGCTTTAAGGTTTGTTGATGTCCCTGCTGACTCCTCCTCGGTGATTGGGTTTTTTGGATTGTCTGTTAAGTGTTTCAGCTTTCAAAACATGTCTTCTGATCCAAAAGGGAAAAGAATATATATATTTAAATAATGGAAGGAGAATCCAGAAAATATGCCTAACCTGCATTCAACTCCAACTGGTCAGCACACTCTGCTGGGTATTCAAGACTCTGTTTCAAAACCTCTGTTCAAAGCTAAGCTCCTCCAGACGTGACAGTGAAACCAACTGAACAGGAATTTCCCATCTTAACAGGAAAGAAGCCCAACCCTCAAAAATGTAAAGCTAATATCTGCGGTATTTTCTAGACTTGAGCATTTTCTCAGACGTGAGTTAGAAAGGAATGAGACTATTTTGGCTCTACATAAAATTGTGGTGTTTGGAAAGGTGCTGGACTACTCCCCAGTCAGCTGTAGATGCACATACTCCAGTTCCTTTATTTAAGCTGGGGAGAACAAATAAAAGAATTCAGCCTCAAAACAAACCAAACAAAATCAAAGTAGGAAAAGATGCTGGTCATACAGTATGTTAAAAAAGTTCCTGCTAATTTTATTTTTGAGAGTATCTCCCAACAAAATATAACTTGGTAGACTTAGGGTGCAATATCCAGCACTCTGTAGAGATGAACTATCTCCAAAACACTCAAAAATCCCTGTCAGAGCAGTTTCTTTCACTCTTATTACCACTATTAGAACACATTAACTTTAAAGAGTCAGCACCAACACAAGGAGACTTCATAAAGTTCAGATGTCAACCTTCTGTGATTCAAGGAAATCTGTATTTAAAGTTACAGAGATTGAAACTAGAATAACCTAAAGTACTACACCACCAGAATGTGACTTCTGTGGTGAGACTTTCTAGAGACCGGGAAGGTAGAAAGCAAAAGGCGGTTTTTATTCTGTTCAGAACAGAGAAATCATGAGGAGACTTGTGAATTTCCTTTTTTTTTTTTTCTTCAGATGAAAAAAAAAGCAGACTTTCAAAACATCCTCTGGCAGGTAGCTGCACTTGCCCTTGCCGAGGCAAATCTAATACATGTTATAGCAGCAAACAGACACCGAGCTTAAGTTAAAAGCTTTAGTTCTGCTCTGTGCTTCTACTCTACAATGCCAAAAGGAAGGAATTCTCCTGCCTCCCCTTTCCACTCACAGTTCCCACAGGAACTGAACAAGACTGATTTTCATGTCTAGTGGGTCATGCATGATCTTTCCTCCATCACCAGCAGAAACAAATGGTTCTAGAAAATTTTCAAGAACTTTCAAGATGCGATAGTAACTTCAACTAAAAGAAGGGGAAAGAAATCCAGCACAGAACAAGACAGCTCAGTTTAGTGCTGTAAAATTACCCCCAAGGTACTTTGATCAGACATTCTCAGAGTTCTTCACAAAAAAAAAAAAAAAAAAAAAAAAAAAGAAGAATGTCATTCTTTCATACATACCCAAATTAAGTAACTTGCACAAGGACACTCAAAGCCTGTGTAAAGTCTAATCTGGGTTCTATCTTCTGACTACCACTGCTGAGCCTTAACAACTCCCTCTTTCCTCCACAAAGCTGCAGGCTTCAGCAAACAAAGCATTCCTTCTAGCTAATTGGTATTACATAGAAACTCAACTGCTCTTATTTACAAAACTACAGATTTATGTCAAGCAAAGCCAATTATGCTTAATGTTTAAACTATTGCAGGTGCTCAATGACATTGTTGCTAGGCAGTAGAAGTGAAATTGCTCTTTTAATGCATCTTGTTCCAACTGGGAGCATGTGTTTTATCATCAGTACAAACTTAACAGATGGAGATCTTAATCCTTTCCATCGAGTTTTCTTCAGCCCCCCCTCGCACACAAAATGGTGTCCCATGCATTTAGGCATAACTGAGGTGGTCTATGAACTGTCTGGGACAGAAATTGCATTTTTTTTGTATGTGTGTATATGATTACAGTATAAAACATGCATTTAACCACTAAAAAGACACCCCCAAAATGTACCAGCAGTAATCAGCAGTACATCTGGTTATTCAAGGCTAGTAATGACCTCTGATGAGCACAGCACCTATTCAGTTATAACCAGAACGGCCCAAAAGCAACTTCTTCCAAAGTCAAGTCTGAATCTAGAGTTCTTTATTCTAATTCCACTCTGTGTTGGGAGAACAGTTAGAAAATTTAGGCAGTAATCAAACAGAAAACTGAAATGGAATGTTTCTGGTCACTCCTAATCTCCTCTAGGAGGCAACTTCTTCCACAATACATTTCAGAACTATAAACCTTTATGGTGAGAATTAAAACATGCATATTCTGAATTTACTTTGTGCAGAGCAATGCAGAATGGCAACAGGTGACCTCAAACACAAGCAATCAGATCTGAGTGCTTTGTTATCTCCCATGAAAACTGCCACATATCAACAAAAGGCTGAACAAAAGAAAGTTCTCCTAACATTTTCCAGCTGTTTATTGCATCACTTTGTATGCACACACATCCTTATTTTTTCTGTCCTTTAATTGTCTTTTTAATGTTAAAAGTCTCTAAACTTTTCAGAGGTGAAGGGCAGCTTCCTTCAAAGTCAAGACCAAGCCTTTAGAGTCCTTTATACTGATTTCACTGTGTGCTGGCACAAGATTTATATAATTTAGGCAATGCCCTATATGTACAAAGGATTCCATCAGCTTTGACTGGAGTCCTAGATGCTTCAGTTCAAGAAAAATCCCTGTCTGTTGGTTTTAAGTGCTAAATTGCTCTGTCATAACAGTGAGATTGATTGACAGATTTTTGCATGTAGATGCCTCTGCTCCACCAACTGAGCTAAGCCAAAATTCAGCAACCAGTGCTCCCTTTTCTTCTGCTATCCATCTAAAAGGCCAAGCTCTTTATTAAATCTGATAGAAAAAGCTTTTCTCCAGTCTGTGTGAAGAAGGCATCGAGCCTTCAGTAGTCAACTCTTTATCCCAAAGCCCATTCTAACTCACTGTCTTCCAGAGTACCTGTTTATGCAGGCTGCCCAACTGCTTCCTTCACTGCTGAAAGCCTTTCTTGCATGAGTGCATGCCAGGCAAGTCCTATCCAGGGAGTTAACTAATCCTCTTTTTCTTGCAGAATTATCTTCATCAGACAATTCAACTCAAATGGTTGCATTCTGTTATCAGCTGTCATCTATTCTCATGCTTCAGTTTCTGTGGAGAAAGAAAAAAAGGAACAAACTGGTCTCGGGAAGTTTGAAGCCATTCAGCCTGAGAATGCAGCAGAGGAAACATTTTACCTTAAAACAGAGTTTCTTGTTCTCCTATTCTTGATGTAAATGGTCCCAAACCACTGCTACTTTTGCAGTTTAAAAAAATAAATATTTATCAGTAGTTGTTAAAAGCATCTCCAGCCCCATCCTTTTCACTGGCCCAAATTTTAATTTTTACACCTTTATTACACAGTTTTTCTCCTTTTGTGTATAACTCTCAAATGCATTGAGAGCAATCACATCCCTCCTGTCAGCAGACTCCAGCCAGTGTTTTTGTAGCTTTTCTGTGCAAGGACAAAGGTCAAGTATTCAAGAATTTCTCAGGAAAGAAACTAGTATTTTTCATGGCTTAAGCTTGGGTCTATTGCAGTACAAATATGATTCAGAAAATAATACCTTACAAGCAAATAACGCTCAGGTGTCATGGATAAATTTACTCAAATATGTAGAAATTAGCCTGTCTTGCACTTTCCAGTGCCCTCAGAGAATAGACCCTTCAGCCTTTTGCTTTCTCTCCTCTCACAGCCCCAGTTCCAGCCCAGCTTATGGAGCCACCTTGGGAGAACAAGTCTGTCCCTTGCTGGGAAGGGGTGTATTCACTACATTTTTCTCCCACTCCCACAATGCCCAACCTAAAGTTACAGCATTAAGCGTGGTTAATGGTGCAGAAGAGATTTCCTTTACCAGCTCTTTTACAGTTTCAGCTCACAAATTGTGTCCCTTCAGTGCATTATATCCTTTTAATGCAACTTCTCCTGTGGTAGAGCATTCCTCATACCTAGCAAGCATTCTGACTTAGCTGCCCCTTCTGTTAGGAACATCTTGATATCAAAGTGCTCCTTTAGTTTTTTTGGGTTTGATATGTTTCCTCACCACAAAAAAGACCCCACTTCCATCATCACTCTTTTTAGTAATATGACTTTTAAAAGAAATGTTAAGTGTTAGATTATCATCTCACAATAACAAAATCAGCCAATTTTGGGAGTGTTTAACACAGTGTGGATCTTTAAACTGGAATACATTTTACCAATAATTTTTTCCCCCATCTCCAGATGCATCTACCCTTTCCCAATCTTCTTTTCCTAATTCCCTTCACCCCCTTTTAACTGGGCTGCAATTAGTAATTTTGATGTTAATATATTCCAGTCTCCCGTTCTCCAACTAGCAATTTTCTTTTTATCATCCTTTAGGAATGGCAAATCCCTGTGTTGCTGCCAGGTAAGACTGATGGCTCAACATCAAGGTTTCAAGACCCACTTTATGGACTGATGACTGGTATCTTGTTTCTAGGGTATTTTTGGTAGATCTCAAAGCAATTTGCAAGGAAGGTTGATATGCCTGTGTCCATTCCACTGACAGGGAAACTAAAGCAGTACCTTGCTAAAGGCTGGGGAGTAGATCAGCAAGAGCCCAGAACAGCACACAAGACTCCCACCATTGCAAATATCAACCAGCCAATAGCAGATTCCAAAATTATTTGTAAATGATACTGTCACAAAGAAATTTGCTAAACAGGTATCTGCACATTTATTAATTTTTAACCATTCCTGAGTACAAATATATGTGCATGCCTATTTCCATATAAAGATTAAAAGCCTCTCTCCATCAGCCATGACAGGCAGTGAGGTCTCATTGGCCTTGATGTGAATTATGACAGTGCAGCCTCCTTTGAGGCCAAACCCTATGAAGAATGCTATTTTGTTAACTTATAATAACATTATTATTCATCAGATAATTCATAAATACCAGGACATAGTTCCACTTAAGTACTCTGGGTAATTCATCATTAGAGAGCTGGTGGATAACACAATCAAAATTTAGTCAAACAAGGGTGACATTTTATCAGGTTTTCTCCATAGGAGACAGAATGGGAGAACTTTCCAGTACAGCATTATAATGCTTGATGGCTTTTTCATGCTTCAAAAGTTTTTCTCCAGGAAGACATCCTCTGAATTCATTGGTGCAATCCTGATGCAGATTGTTGTATCTGGGGGAGATGATACAGAAGGAAAATAACAAAATAATCACCTTTTAAGGTTTTAGCTTCACCCATTGTTTATTAGACAATACTTTGTAAGTTACAGTGCCTTCTGAATCCTGGACTTCAAGGCAGCCAAAAAAAAATAGGACAATGCCATGCATTTTCCTAGAGCCTTTCAAAACTTCATGATGAGAAGTACCAAAGTGGGTGCAGATGTTATCAATACCTGTTCTGTGTCTTTTAAAAAAAAATTAATAATGAACATGCTTTTTCCCCCCCTCTGAGAAATTTCAGTGTATCTTTCCTAATTCAGAGTTTTAAAATCTGATTTTCCCCCCCCCCATGTCTAAATCAGTGTTTATCTCAATAGTCCTCACTCTTTTTTCTCCCCGTGGGGTTTTTATTCACCAAAAAATGAAACAATTATGTTTGACTTCAAAAACCATATTTCTTTTATGTTTTGCTTGTCTTATTGAAAAATGAGGTACCATGATTCTGAAGTGAAATTTTGATTTGAAATAAATTTTTTAAATGTTTGTTTTTCTATTTTTAGGAAGAGTGGAGGTCAACAGATTTCCTCATAAAAACATGTTAAGATGTGGTGGAAATTATTTTTCAGTTTAAACCAATTTAATGGTAATTTTTTGACAACCAAAACCTTTTAGTTTTCAGAAGTAAATGTCACAAATGAAAATTACAATTTACAGAAGAATAAAATCCCATTTCATAAGGGGAATACAAAGTACATGCAGGAGAAATGTTTCAGTTGCTCAAATGTTTTTTAGTTGTGACCCAGCCCACCTTTAAAATAAGGGAATCACATTGGAATAATCCACAAGATGCTATGGTAAACTTTGGTGCTGCAAAGCTGGTGCTCTATGCAATAGAAAAAGCAATATTTTTGTCAAGAGTTCCAGAAGTGCACTGGCCTTGGAAGTTTTCTATTGGTCTCATCATCACATCCTTGCCTCATCAAGGTTCCTGAAGGATGCACATAGAACTGTCCCCCAAAGCCTAAGAGCCACTTGCACGTGACCCCTCCCACCGTGGTGGCACAGGCTGCTTTCCCTCCCTCTTCTTGCCTTGAAGGGTTACTTTAACGCTGACAATAGAAAGTTAACCGGCAGTAAATGCTCCGGAGTTGTGAGTTCCTTGCATTTCGAGGGCAATACACAGGGATTAAACCTAGGCTCTATAGGTGGCATGAAGTTGCTTCCTGTGAGGGGGCTGAGAAATCCTGTTGGCTCTGGCTGGAAGTTGCTTCCACCCCATGCCCAGTAGCAGAAGATACCTGGGGGTTGTTCTGCTGAAACTGCTGCATGCAGCATTAACCTGCAGCGAGCTGCTGCTTTCTCAGCACCCCTCTGCCTGCTACCCTGCACTCAGGATGTGAGCTCGCTGAGAGACAGCAATGCTTTCTATAAATTGGTACAAAACCAAGGGCAGTAGAGGTCAGTTCCATGGCCAGTATAGCTTTGGGCTCCCATCAAAACTCCATGCCAACATATTCACACCCTTCTGTAAAGAATAGGATGCTCTCCTTTCTTTAAGGCATTTTATAATAACGAGCCCCCTTAAATATTTAAGGCTAATTACAACAGTCTTTTTTTTTTTTAAACCTCTCCACATTTTTCCTGTGAAACCTCTCTCCACATATGATCTACCACTACCAACTCTTTACTACACACTAGTTCACAGAATTTACAAGAACTTCTTCCTGCACCTACAGATGAAACATCAAGCTTTCATTCTCTCACACGTACCTGTGTGCAATAGTCCAGAACCCCAGGGTGTTCACCATCATTAAGGAAGCCAAGAAGAAGAAGAATCTCTCCAATTTACCTTCATGCAGCAAGTGTGGAAACCAGTTGCCTGGTAAAGCAGATATTTGAAGCAGAATTAGTTTGCCTTGCAGCATGAGATGTGGCTCACATGGAAGACACGAAGATAACTTAGTGTGAGACAATCCCCACAGGTGCTCTGACCCTCCCATAGCTATTGATACAGATTTCATTCTCACAGCATCCATTGGGGATTTTTGAGCCCCATGTACTTTTGCTCTTGCTTTGCAGACAGGCAGTAGAGATCTAAAGGAACTAAAGAACTTCCCTAATAAATCTGAAGTGTACTGGAAAACCTAATCCTGCACAGCTACTGCTGTAAAGACTGGACCACTTTCTGTCTGTATTGTTTTGTGAACACAGCTAAATGAAAGTCAACTGTGAACATTTTAGGAAGGGCTAGAATTAAGGTGGTCTGTAGAAATCCTTACTTGCATCTCTCATCCTTTCAATAGTCTCGTCTTAATAAAAATTAAAAAAAAAAATTAAAACTCAAAACATTAAAAACACTCACTCCATTACCAAGATACTACCTGACAATTTACTTTACCTTTCTTTATAGCTGCCTTTAGCCATGAGTCTGTAAGGTGTCCTTTTCCTTCATTCAGTGTTTATTTACACAAATCAGAGCTTTTTCAACCAGGGTTTTTGGCAATAGGACATTTTGGCACTCCATTCAGCACAGGACAGTACCACCTATATGCACATTGAGAGGCTTCCCTGCCTGTCTATTCCTGTGCACTCCAGTTTGTGCTGTAATGGTTTCAGTGTTGCTCACTGGAACCAGTCTGCAAACAAGCTCAGGTGGCAAATAACTATAAAAATCAAAATGGTTAAAAACAAAGCCAGCCCCATCAGTCTGCAATTGAAGACAATCAGTGCCTGACGTGCCATAATCAACTACAGCAAAACCATCAAACTGAGGAGAAAAAAAGCTACAGTAGAAACTGAAGTTACAGAATATCAGAGACCTGTACAGTGCTGTAATGGCTGTTTACAGGATTTGGGAATACAGGATATTTATTGCCATGGAAGAAGGCAGATAGACTGTTTTCATTAGCAATTAATGAACAAGCGCAGAGTGTGAAACAGCTGGTGCAGAGAATGTGGTGACCACACTCTCCACAGCTCAGGGGGGTTCACATCAGAGCAGTTCCCACTAACAGCTGGAACATATCAGACATGAGCTTTTTTTTTTTTTGCTTAGTTCCATCTAAAAGGAATTCAGTTGTTTTCATGCTCCAAGATCATTCTGTGATGTAAATTGGAGATTATCAAGAGATTTAGATTAAAAGCACACCTCTGGATCTGAACTACACCAGCATCAATGTGCCCAAAGTCACCTTTCTCTGCTGCATGAAAGTCTGGTATCAAATCCTGCCCATCTAAATAGTGTGGCTGTTCACCCCTTGGATGGGGAAAGAAGGAAAACCAGCCTTCTTACCCCAGCACTATTGTAAAAACCTGATGGCCTTAACAGATCTTTTGGCCACTAATGCCACTTTTACCCACTGAATGCCATCCTCAGATTATTAATATTTTTCTGATTAGAGACAAAGAGCAGTTCCACAGCACAGAAGAGACACCAAAGGATTACACCCTGCCAAAGACACTTTGATGTATTTACATTTTACTCTTCCCTCCATATTTCAGAGTTGTAAACACATTTCTTTTCAGAGCTGTTGCCTTTAGCTCTCCTGGGATTAACAGAGAACGACTGTCAGTGCAGCAGTTTTCCCAAACTCCTCCACAGTTGTCTCCATGCCCTGTTACCTTTGTGCTTGTCACAGAGAAGCACCACCACACCTCTGCCTGCTCCCCTCCTTTTGTAGTGTTATCTCAGAGCCAGTTTTAAAAATCTATCATCTTACACTGTAAGTTGACTGAGCTCCTAGGTGCTGTAACTTCATTTTAGTAGCTTATAAACTTTTACTGTCATAATTCACAATCAAGTAGTTTTTCATTTTGCATCCCCCAGGGCCCAATAGAAGGCAGAGAGAGAGCATGTGGATGTGATGAAAGAGAAAACATGCACGGGGGTCTGCACTGCAGCTTGCCAAAGCAGAGCTCACACTGTCTGCTGGGTTATTCACCTTGGCTGGCCTAACTACAGGAGCACCAGGAGCTTCCTAATGGAATGGCATCAACAGTGGAACCTGAACAGAAAACATAGACTTAAAAAAATTAATAAAAACCATTTTGCTGCTTCTGAGCTTCAAAGGTCCATTTGCACCATCCTCTGTCTTATCACTGATAAAGGCACAAGATAAAAGCACTGGAACTGGGGCTTGTTGGTTCTATGAGGGTAGGAGGGCAGCCCAGCAGGCAGGAGATCTGGATTCTACTCCTGCTACACCATGGGGTCTCCTCCATGGCCTGGGTCAAAGATCCTTGCTCTGCCTTCTCCCTGCTTCTTTCAGGAATTGCCAGTGTTTAAACAGGGAGGCCAGGACAATGACAGAGAGCCTCTGGTAAATCTAGATGAGCAACACCAAGGCAGGGACAAAATCAGATAGGATATGGCAAGGCTCCAGCTGCCATAGAGCACACTTTTCCCTCTAGTTTCCTGCTCTGTCCAAAGCAAGAGGTGAGATCAAGGCTTCCTTTTCCTTTCAGAGAGGGGCAACAGGGTTTGTTAGGGGTAGGCCTTCCTCTACAGAGGAACAAGGATGGGAGCAGCCCTAAGGATATCCAGACTATAATCCTTCCAATACACATTCTAATATATCAGTGGATGTAGCAAAAATTAATATAACCATTTCCTACTTTCAGCCAAAAAAAATATTACTTCTCACTCTTTTTTTCTTTCATTAATTGTCCATTTTTTTTTTTTCCATGAAAGAGGGGATAAACCTGGACTACGTTTACTTCTACTTATACTCACTTCACAGAGAATCCTCTCCTCTGCTTGCAGGAAGCCTTGAGAGAAGAGTCATCTGTGCTAAAACATCACCCACGTGTTTCAGGCACCAAAACTCCCTTTAGATGCTTTTTACCCCGACCCTACTAACACCTCCCACAAGCTGTCTGCAGACTCCAGCATCCTCCACTGACTGCCTTTGGGGTTCATACTTAGAGGATCTTACTCTCAGCCATGAACATCAGGGACCCCCTGGGCCAGTCTGTTTGGTTTTGCTGGAGTTTTGAACCCTGGGCACCGCTGTGTTTGAAGAGCCCAGCACCTTCCCATCCTCAACTCAGCATGCAATATGCAACAATTCACTTTCCCCCAAAAGAGACTGCCTTTGGGCTCTGTGCATCCTTTACTTTTCTATGGAGATTGCCAACAGAAGTGGCAATTACAAGGTTGGCTTGTCACACAGATAATTGCTCACTGGGAATTAACTTTCCACAACGAGCTCCTGATTTCCATTTTTATACCAACAATAGAAATACTTCGTAGCATGAATCACCACAAAGAAACAGAAATTTCCTTTAGGTGCATTACTTTAAACAGACTTTTTCTACTGGTTAGAGGTGAATTGGTTATGTATTTTAGGGCAAATTTAGAACAAGTTAGAAAATGAAGTCTAGGCAGAATCAGTTCCTCAAGTCTGCTCTACAATCATGGAAATAAAGCTCCTGGTAAAATTTCACTGACGTTTTGGAGTCCTATCAATTTTGCATCAAAATCACTCAGTTCAAGAAGAAGGACTATTACACAATACCAAGAGGAAACAACTGATCCTACTAAAACAGACAGAGGTGCTGGTGAAGCAGAGATTAGGACATGGACAAAAACTTTCCTGGGCTGTTTCTGGTGGATGACTGACATCAAGGAGCTGCTGACAGCAGCAGCAGCCATCGAAGAAAACCTGAAAAGGGCTGTAAGCCAGTCTTTGACAAATATTAGTGCACACAAGATATCTGCTACTATGGTGGCACCCTCAGAGAGCTCAAGGGAAAGTTGCACAGGGAGGCATCCAGGATTTTTCGCTGAATAACTCTATCCTATTTTATTATGAGGAAAACCTTGAAGAAAAAAATAAGTCAGTCATATGACAGAAGTTACTTTACCCTGTGCCATTCCTATATTTTTGCAGCTATCCTGAAACCCATGCTATGACTATAGAAAACATTTAATTCATGTTTTAGAAAAGGCTTGTATTGCCTTCCTTCATTTCATCAACTTAGCGGGCATATATTTAGTGTTTAATCATATCCAAATTAAAGTCTCACTCTGCCTCTAATCCCTATTAGCTAAGTAGGCACCAGTGGACACCACCATCTGGACTGCAAGAAATATCCTTTAGCTTTATCATCTTTGGTATTTAGAATCACACAAGACTAAAATGAAAAAAAACAACAAAAAAAACCCCAACAAAACCCAACCCAAAAAGCCCAACAAACCCAAACCACAAAAAACCACTGATGATTCTCTAACTGCAAGCAGGAAATCTGTCTGGGGCAGTTTCCTTCCTCTGACCTTTTTAAATTTTTATTTCTTTCTTACATATTTATATTAATATTTTTAGAGAAATATATTCTGAAATGATTGGCATAGGAGGACAGGTTTTGTCTTGCATCTTCTTCCGTTAAAATGTTAGGAGAGGTAAGAGATCCAAAAGAAAGCAGTTTCCCAGCTTGTACTGAAAATATCACTGTCACCCATCATCTGTTTGCACTCGTCAGATTTTTAAAAAAAGTCTTATTTTATCATATTCACACCATCCTCCATAGATGCGTTAAAAATGATTAATGCAGCTTTGACTGTGACTGATATCTGATCAACTTTGCCAATAAAAACCCAAATAAAATTCTAAACTAGTGACATAAAATAGGATATAAAAATGTTTAAATTTTGTCAACACCCTCTGTGCTCCAACACTTCAAAATACACACTGGAGGATCTACTTCGCTGCAGGAACATAGAAAACATGGTCTCAATTCCTTAGAGATGGGAGAACCAGAAATAGTCTTGGCTCAGGTTTTAGTGATACAAGAACCATGGGACAAGACAAAAGCATTCATAGCTTGTATCAAGAGTCACTTACCAAGCCTTGTTAAAGCTTACAGAACCATTTCGTGAACACTATCCTCTCTTTCAGCTGAAGAGAAAGAACTTGTTCTCCCAATATAGATAAATTAGCAAATTAGCTGAGCTTATTTTTAGGAAGAAAAAAAAAAAGGTTCTGGCTGGTTTGCTTTACTTCCAGTTCCATAAATTGTCCAGATACCAAATATTTACAGACTCTTTAAACAGATCTGAAAAAAATACCAAATGTGACCAAAGCTTAATTTGTGTCATTGGACTGTAATTTGACCTAAGAGAGGTCACAAATTTGTTCCCTACAGCACTGTCATCTTTAGAGGGATCATTAGGCAACCACTAGGTGTTAATAAATTAAAAAAAAAAATATTACTTTGCTAATTGCCATGAGCACCAAAGTCCACTGTAAGAAGCACAATTGGAAAAAATACAGATGGAACAAAAAAATAGTGTATATGATGTTTCTTACCAAACTAGGAGAAAACCAAAACTGAGCCTAAAATGAGCTTTTCATTTTGCTATAGTGTATGCCCACCTACAAAAGTTTGATCCCAAATCTACTTTGATTTAGGAGTCAGCAGGACAAGAGCCTGGCATGAGTAGAGGAACATTATAACACAAATGAACTTACAGGAATATCACCATCATTTGCAAGCTGTGAATTGAATGAATTGTGGTAACTTGGAATAATTAATCTTATTCAAGCAAGGAACACTGAGAAAGAGACATCCAGCGAGATCCCAATTATTTTTAAAAATAAAAAGTGAGAGCCCAGTAATATGTTGTTTATGTATTAACAGGGCAAGTAATCTCTAACATTCCTCTAACTAGAGCAACAGAGCAATCACTGAGCATTTTTCACTTTACTCTCCCTAAAGCTTTTCAAGTTTTGCAGAGGACTTTTCCTCCTTAGCAGTAGTCATTCCCGTTACAACACCTGAATCTGAATACAGACTTTCACTGATTCCCTTGGAAATTTCACAGTGACTTTTGCTCAGGATAATGGTGCAGTTAATTCCACCTACAGGAACAGCAGGTCTGACAACATTAAACAAAGACATAAGTTATAGCTTTGGGGGGGGAAGAAACAAAGTTGAGAAGTTTACCACCCAACTTTCTAAAGAGTGAAGAATATTTTAGCCAGGAAATTTTTCAGTTTGCTCAAAAATCTTGAGCAAAAGGGGTTAGAACGTGGCAACTGCAGCCTGTGGAGAATTTAGAGAGTTCAGCCTTCTTGGTCTCAGCCAGGAGAAGAATTTGTAATCTCTGTTAAAACAGTATTTCTGGCAAGAAAAGAACGTTTGCTTTTTTGAATCAATTAAATGATTTCATACAGACTCACAGAAAAATAATTAATCACCTTGATATAAAACCAGACAAAAATCTACTGAATTGCAAACCAAATGCAAAAATTGGTTTCCTCTATCACTTTGTATAGAAATACTCTGTAAAGAAATTAATTACATAATAGTGACACAACATAGACAAAATATTTTGGTGCTGACATTATGCTTAATTATTTTATAATTAATTATTTTATAATTTAATTATTTCCAAAGTCAAATTGCAGTAAAATATGTCAGTTTTACTAAACATTGCAATCTCATAAAAATTAATAGTTTTCATATTTTGGGAGGAAAGAAAAGTCAGCAACACAGTCTGTCTTAAACTGTTTGTTTCATTGAACCCATATTACACTGAACTCACAGTAGAGAAAAACAGCCTTTTCCACTGGGGGATATTTGAGGAGATCACTTCTCCACACTGAATGCCTTGGTGCTTAATAGTTCTTTGCCCAATTCATTTGTGTAAACATTCCTGTTTTTTACCCATCTCCAGGTGATGTTTTTGTACCTCGTGATAAAATTTTAATTGAATTTTTAACTGAAAAACAGTACTGCATGTCAAAGCATCATTTGTTTGTTCAGATCTTGCAAGTAGGAATAAAAATTTCTTGTCACACTTTCAAAACACCCACTTTCGCTTGTTTTTAAATTACATGATTCTTTACACAGGAAAGAGAAGAACCCAAAACTTAACCCTAAACAGTCACAAAATCCTGCAGCCCTGGCAGTTGCAATGGTGTCATACATTAGGGCCAGCAGCTGTGGTCTTTAAAGAACAGTTCTCTGTAACAGTTCCACCAGAGCTTATCGATG
Organism: Aphelocoma coerulescens; assembly: GCF_041296385.1. Classification (NCBI taxonomy): domain Eukaryota; kingdom Metazoa; phylum Chordata; class Aves; order Passeriformes; family Corvidae; genus Aphelocoma; species Aphelocoma coerulescens. The sequence goes on along the minus strand of NC_091014.1, from coordinate 76,698,901 downwards.
GCACATTAGGAAATATTCCTTCAGCACGTGGGACTATTTCAAATTTATGAACAAAGGGAGACCCTTGTCCCTCAGTTCAAGAACTCAAGTGCTTTACTTGTTAAATTTACTTGTGAAACTAGTCTGTTCTGTATTGAACAAAGATTCATCAGCAAAGGAAAAATGACTTTAAGAAATTCCTGGCTTTTCTTGAAAGTCAATAACCCAGGAAAAACTCCAGTTCAGGGCTTACACTAAATACACCTCAACAGAAGGCTGAGGTGAATCTGAAATAACTCCTTTGGAAACAGGAAGTTTTCCAGGAATTGCAGCATGCATCTGCAAAAGGGCAAGCCCTCAGTGGGACTGTATTGCCACAGAATCTGGATCTTCCAACAGCTGGGCAAAGGCAGAGGTGTAAAGAAGGCAGGAGAGAACTGAAGCATCCAGGAGAATGAGTTCCCCAGACAAGTTTGAAACCCTCAACCCAACCTCGTTTTCCCTACGGCCCAGTGGGACAGACAGAATGGAGAATATTCTCCATTCTTTAAAGCACCAATCTTGCTCTGGAGGCCAGAGGCTGCCATGTAAGTGTGAGTATCATGAATGTACTTCATGAACATAAAAAGGTGCTTCCTAGCCAATTTATTTTCAGTCTTCCAGAACGGAAGTAGAGAGATTGGACAGGAGGACTTCCTGCAAGATGCCATCCTCTAATTACTCCGACTATCAAAACTAAGATGACTCATTAAAATTGGATGAATACAGCTGGAAGGCTATTTCCTATCTTAATTCCATCTTAATTGTGAGAGCAAATCAATAAAACTTTGGCATCCCTTTTAATTCTGCTGCCTGATTCTCCAAATCAATAATATTAGAAAACTGCTCAGGAACACCCATCATGAGCATACTCTTACCTTGAGTGCCTGTGTGGGCTGTCTGAACAAAGAAAGCTCCCATAAAGCAGCCAGCTCCATTAAAGAGAGCTAAAAAATGCATGGAAATCCCTCTCATTCTTTCAGGCACAAGCCAGAATGAAAGTAAGGAACCTTAGAAAGGAAGCAGACACAGTTACAAATTAAAAAAGAAAAAAAAAAAAAGAAAAAAAAAAAGAGCTAAATGTTGGTGGAACATCGATAACAAAAAAATTCAAAGCATCTCTATTAGTGAATTTCCATATTTTATACAGAGAAAGTACTTGCTGCAGAAGAGCAATCAGATGTGTTAGTATGCACCCTATAACCTGCTTAAATGAATGTCTGTAATAAACCACCCCCATCCAACTATCCACATTCCCCAAGTACACCAAGATCTTTCCCCCAGACCTTGCTTGCACCTTTTAAAGCCTCAGGCATAAGCAAGAGCAGAGAAACACCACCACGGTCAGTAAGCATGAAGAAAATGGATGTGATATTTAACTGCAGAACAGCAGGACCTTCTATCCCAGAGCCAGTGCAGCACAGCCACTGTTTGGAAGCAAATACCTCCAAAATCTAGAGCTCTGCCTTAATTTGGACAGTTAGCTTGCTTTACCTTAAGGCTTGGATAATGCCTCTCATCCCCAGAGTGCAACCCCCAGGCTCACTGGCTCATTTTTAAGACATCATTCTTCACTTTCTTGCCAGAAGGCTAAAGCAGAAGCAGCAACAGCTTTGGTGGTGAGGGGAAGCTGTAGCATGCTGTTGTAGCATGGATGACTATAAATTATCCCACCAGCTGTAATCTGGCTGTAACAGCAAGACTTTATGGTAGCTGTTCTTTTTGTGCAATTTTCACTGATCATCAAAAACTTTTGTTTCCTAATTTCACTCCTTGAGTTCTCATCCACACTTTTTCTCCCAAAACCAGAGTCTCCCCACCTGCTTTATTAGTTGAATTAGAATGCCCTCCAGCTTGAAAAACTTGCCAGCAGAGGATCCTATTTGGACACTGAGTTGCCTGAAGCACCTCTGAATACAAATGAAACTTTGCAATCACCACCTTTCACCATTTTTAATTTGGATGTCCAAATGAGAGCTTTGAAAACACATGAAAGGAAAAAATATCACAGAGTGTTTTCTTCCTCATTCACAATAAGAACCAGAACCCTGAGGTCAAGAGAAAGCAGGTGAGCCTGGGACACTACCTGTAGCAACAGTCTGAAGCACTGCACAGCTAATCTGAGCCATTAAAAGACTTTAAAGTTTCTGGTTGTTCCTCCTTTCTAAAAGCAGGGGTGCAAAACATGCATCTTGGTCAAATTCAGCTTGGGTAATTGCATCCTACTTACCTAAATTGCCCCTGCTGTTTCAATAGCCTACTCCAATCCTCCCTTTCCCCACGGTGCTGCTGGGAACTATTAAACAGCTGCTGCATTTCCCCCTGGAAGCTACTGCATCTCATCGGTGGCTGAAGCCATCCCCAATATATCCTCTAACTAACAGAGCTGTAGTTTCCTGGTTTAAACCAAGCTAGGGCTACAAATTCAGCCTGTCAAAGGCTCATGAGAACTTTGTAGCACTGTGGAGGAGAGCAATACAATTGTGTTTTTTTATTTTTAAGACTTCCTTAGTGGTAGAGGAATATTGAAGGCAGATATACTTCTAAGAGATGCTCATGCCACTTGAAGCAGGTCATTGTTCAAATCACCTATCAATAAGATAATGAAACATATTGTATAAACACAGTTCTAAGTATCAGGGAGCAAATAATAGAATAGCTTGGGTTGGAAGGGACTTTAAAGATCACCCAGTTCCAATCCCACTGCTGTGGGCAAGGACACCTCCCACAAAACAAGGTTACTCAGAGCCCAACCTGGCCTTGAACACTGCCAGGGATGGGACAGCCACAGCTTCTCTGGGTAACCTGTGCCTGCCACTCTCAAAGTAAAGAATTTCCTCCTGATAACTAATCTAAACCTACTCTCAGTTTGAAGCCATTCCCCTTTGTCCTGTCACTACATGCCCTTGTAAATAATCTCTCTCCGTCTTTCTTGTAGGCTCTTGTCAAGTACTGAAATGACACAATTAGGTCACCTTGAAGCCTTGTCTTTTCCAGGCTGAACAATCCCAATAAGAGAGGTCTTAATGAAGACAGAGAGTTCAATGTGCCAAATCTAACTTATCTAACCAAGCCCTTCAGAAATGAGGAATCTTCTTTCTTCCCTCTGCTTAAGAGTGAACATTTCCCTGTTCAGCTTGGATCATGTACTTTCAGGTCCAGTAAATTATTATGATAATTGAATTTGACCTTCTGCATAAGAAAGGCAGTAAAACATCAGGAAAGGTGAAACAACTCTGTAAGTGTCTAGGCTGTCATTAACATCCACGGAGATCCACTGAACAGCTCCTGAACAGCAATTCTGTTCAAATTGACGTGGAAAGCTAGAGCTCAGATCAGCAGCCTGAATGCAGAGGCTTGGTGCTGCTGGAGATGATTCAGTGGACCTCAGCCACCTGCCCCGGGCTGCCTGATACAGGGCAAGACCTGGGGGAAACCCAGGCTCTTTGTCCAGCAGCAGCTGGAGGTCACAGAAGGCAGAGAGCCTGCTTGCCCTGCCTGCCCAGCCGAGACACTCCATGACAAACAGGGCCAGACAACAATTTGTGGGCAAGGGAACAGAAGCCTTCTTCCCCATCAGCTAAGCAATATGCTATTTCAGGCACCTCCCTTCAGCTTTTATATGCAAGTCTCACGTTCAGACTTAGTCCCATTTAGCTGGGTTTTTAAGTCACACCTCTCACTGCAGCTCTAAGCACGATGCTTAATCTCTACTTAAATGGGGAAGGACAGCTTCTCTTCCTAACAAATTCTAACCACAATCCTTTAAAAAGATCTTTTTTAAAAAAAAAAAAAAAAAAAGAGATGAATACCACCAAGATGGAGTTTTATCTCTTTTCTAAAGGCTAATGTAATCTTCCAATCATTGGACTCCAGTTGTGTCCCAGTGTGCTAGATTAAAAAGCCTTATTCTACCAGCAATATTCTTCTCATGCTTTTGCATGAGAAGACTGTAAGCAAGTCACCTCCTAACCTCTTTTTTGTTAAGCTAAACAGAGAAGGTCACAGTTTTCAGTTACACTTAGCCTGTAACCTAGAAACCAAATTACCTGCCTAGAAACCTGTCTCAGTTAAGTACTTGAGAGCTATCAGATGAAGAGGCATTATGAAAGTGCTAAGTATTTAAAACTAGGGAAAATTACCTTTTTAGTGACAGACTGTGACCCACAGCTCTCAGTAGTCTCAGAGTATAAGAATGAAGCTGAGACACTGAAGTTATTTCCTACTCTTAAATAAAAACCTGAACATTTCTGGGATTGTACTAGAACAAGAGACTCAACCCATAGAATTAAATGCCTGCAGAGATCAGCCCATCAATTACTTTACCTGTGTCTCTTAGTGAATGTTGCTTAGATTATTTTTATAATACTAACTTTTTTTTTTAAAGCTCTGCAAGGTAAAAACACTGGTAAGCACTCTGCATGCTCCTCAGAAGAAAATAAGCCTCAAAAATGTCAGTGTAGACACAGACAAGTAAATTATGGAAAGCAGAAAATGTTCACACTCACAATCAAGAGTATATGTGGATATACATAGTGCATGGATGGCAGGCACAAGCTGAGCTCTGCCTGTGCTCTGAAAAACAGAGGTGTTTATCTCTGGCTCCATGTCACAAGCTAGGACATGATGATCTGTGGAGGCATGTTCTCATGACCCCTGATTGGAGCAATAACAAAAATCTGGCAGCTGCCTACACCATTCTCTAGGTTAACCTGTCACTGTTACCTGCCCACATATGCTCTGTGCCAGTGAAAAACACGTAACAGTTCTATTAGCTGGGCCCACAGATGAAAGGTGTTAAATTGCTTCACCTTGCTCTGACTGTGGCCTTTAAGGTGGTCACAGAGCATAACCCCAGCTCAGCTCTCATGTTTTTGTTCTATCTCAATAAAATCATCACAGGGGAGCTCAGGTCAGAAGGGACCTCAGGAGCTCATCCAGTCCAGCCCCTGCCTGAAGCTGGTTCAGCTCCAAGACCAAACGGGGGATTGTGCCCCCCAGGGCCCTGACTGGACTGTGCTGCCTTCCAGTTAATCTGGAACATCACTGCTCATCCTGAGCTACAGCCAGCAAGACAAATTATGCTTCTCTGAAACAGGTAAAGCACAGATCTGCTCATTAAGCCCATGGAAAAGAGCCAGGGATAAAATATCAGATGCCGGTAATTATTTTTAGGAAGCTGATATAGTTCTCTGAGAATTGGGACACTCTTGCTTTAGCCAATTTGATTTTACTTACAGGAGGGAGTCACCAAGGCTTCAGCCACTCCAAGCAGGATGTACTGAGGAGCTAAGTGGAAGCAAGGCATGGAGGAGACCAGGAGAACCTCCTCGGAGAGCGTCTGCTCCACCTGAGGGAAGAGCTTTCGGTGCATTTCAGAGAAGCCAGCAACCATCACGGAAAGTGCAGCAGATAAGTGACCTACAACTGGGTAAATAGCACAGAGAGCATTCACCAAGGCTGTGGTTACGGTACCATCATGTGTTTAGAGTAAAGAAAAGTCCTAAGAAATGCAAAAGAAGCTTCCTAGCCCCACCCCAAACCATTTTTTCTGAACATCTAAACATGAATAAAGAGTGCTTGCCATATATATATATATATGGGAAAAGAACACCAGCTCAGCACAGAGACAATTTTAGAGTGCAGAATAAAAGAGAGGAAAAACTTTTCTGAAGACCAAAGTCAGAAAGAAGAACTTTTTACTTCTATTCTCGAAGATTGAGGGAGAAAAGGAAGGAGAAAAGACAGAAAAGGCAAACGTCCTTCCAGATACTACAAGAGAATGGGTAGGAACAACACTATCAGGCAGCAGGGAATTCTTCCAAAACTCAGACGTATTAAAACTACCCCACACTTCACTCATCACATAGAGGATACCATTAAAATATATTATTTTATATTTCTTGGTGTTGACAGTATGAAATGGTTGTATCCTCTCAAAAGAGAAAAACAAAGCAAGAAACGTTTCCAAGTAAGTCTCTGAACATGAATTATCTATATTTCTCACAGTTTGAGCTCCCATTGATTTTGACTAAATTTCTTATTTGTCAGCATTTCTAAACCACAATGTGAGGAGAATTTGGTTGCTTTCGACAGTTTTGGCTCAAATGCTTGGACTATGTTTTTCTCACAAAGCCTTCATGACTGGTAATTGTTGCACTTACTAGATTAAACACCAACAGTCAAAAGCTTTTGTTTCGTATTTATAACATACACACACTTTGTCTTTTTAACTGTCAGGACAGAAGAGATGTAAAACCTCATGCAGCTAAGTGGCCTTAGCCTTGTTATGTTTTTGCAGACCTCTGTGTTTCTTCTCTCAGCACCAAGCTCTCCCACCCTTCCTCTAGCTCAGTTTTCCTCTGTGTTCACAGCTTTAAATATCCTATCCCCACTGCCTAACCTGAGCCTTGGAAGCTGTTTAGGCTCCTCTAGTGCTTAATGAGAATATCAATGAATTATTGCTTGAAAATTGATGACAGGAGGGAATTCAACAGCATTTTCTAGCCAATGCACCTTATCAAAACCAGGTATAAAGCCCTCAAGGAGCTTCTTGTAGTCATCAAAAGCAAGAGTTCTCCTAGTGAAAAATTATGTTGGTACTAAAGGAACCTCCAGCAGTTCAGTATTCCTGACAGTGCTATACTTGAAGCATTTTCCTTACTAAAAGCCAAGACATTTCAGAAAAAATAACCTATGAGTGCCCAAAAATTTCTACTTCCCCCCCCCCCCCCCCAAGATTTTATGTGGCAAAGGAAGAAATCAAGACCCTTGGAGCTTTGGTTTTTGCCTTTACTCTTCTCCCTTCAGTCCTCTTTAAAACAAGTGTGTTGGAATAACTGTCTGAGGCTTTGGTTTTATAGGACAACAGGCTGTTTTGCTAACATTTAGAGGTGACTGTGCAACAGGGTTGTTTATGTTATCTAGAGACTAAGGTTGTATTGGACCTAAGTCCTGATCTCACATCCTGAGTAATGGAAGTCAAAAGCTTTCCTGTTCAAAGTAGAATGTGTTCAGGGAGAAATGGTAATCAGCCTCCAAATCACCTCAAATCAGACTGAGGGCTTGCTTCTGTGTCCTGTACTGAGAGCTGTTCTCCATATCAATCATGGATGGAGTAAATCCAAGACTAAGACAACATCCCAGTATAAGCAGGCATGAAGAATATTACAGAAAGAACTTCTGTGCCTTAGGTGTTTCATCTAGAGCCTCTTGCCTGTAGCTGATGAACAACTATTCAGCAGACACACGATTTCAGTTCTCTACTGAATCTTCTACATTACTGACCAAATCACACAGCAAAAAACACATTAAAAAACCCTCCAAACCAAACCCTCAACAAACAAAAACGCCACAAATATACAACTGGGAAACTGGAGAAGCTTTAAGTCTATCAAATACTCACATTTTTCATAAAGTAGTCCAGATACTCATCATATTTGGGACACAATCTAAATTCATGTTAAGATTTTAATGTTTTTATGTCATATCTAATTTATGATTAAACCAACAGCTATAGGGAGAGTAACAGATTACAGTTTTTATGTAGACACTTAATACAGAGCAATCAGGTATTTCAGTTCAACATTGTCTACGTGGTTCATCCTTGAAAACTGTTACTCTTAACATACTGAAAATTTCCAGAAAACTATTTAAAATTTCTTCTTCTTACAAGAGTTGAATTAAAATATAGTTATAGGCTGGCTTAACACCAACTGCCTATTTATACTTCCAATTTTGTTGCTGAAAATAATTGAGAACCTAATTAACTGTTGGCAAAAATATTGGCACTTAGAGGTCTACCATACTTGCAGGTGCAGTCATATACTTGGATATCTAAAGCCATTGCCTGTACTCACAGGTATTTTTATGCCTCAGGTAGTTTATCACCCCTAACAGGAGGCTATTTTGATAAATGAACCTATTAAGAATAAACCACTGCATATATTCTACTGCTGTTCAACATAACAGGATAGAACATTAATACTAACTTGAAATTTCCATGGTTTAAAGGAAAATGATTATCTGAATGTGCTTTTTGTGTTTTAATGGAGATGTTATTTTAAAAACTAGGCTAATTGCAACCTGCTGTGTTATATGCTTCTGGTTTGTATAAAACTTAATAACACTCTTAATTAGGCTAATTTAGTCAGATTAATACCTCTGTGTGTGTCAGTACTCACTGTGCTGCCTGCCATGGGGCACTGAATTAATAGCAGCACACTGAGAAAATAGCGGTTTATAAATATTTTCATCCGAGGTTTGCAATGCAGACTGGAAGATAAAAAATGTAGGAAGTTTAATGAGAGTATCTATGAAAGGGAATAGTTTTAAGTGAATATGGAATGGAAGATGCTTTTCTGCTGGTACTACATGTAGCTGATATCTGAAGAGTGTTGCAGAGGATCCCTCCAGATCCTAGAACATAAGAGGTTTGGGGGTAATGAAAAAACAAATAAATAAAAGAAACCACATCAGTGTCAGGAGAAGGCAGCCCAACTCTTCTGAAAGTTATCATTGCTTCTAGGCTATGAATTTCTCTGAAATGAGTGTCAGTCTACAACAGGGAAGACTTCCTTTTACCACTCCTGTGAGAAAGAGGTAACACTTCACCTTTGGAGGTCCCTTTTTGCTGTGACTGAGTGTACAATGAGGATTTTAATAATGAGAATACTAATCACTTGAGCAATTATCTCATGTTCGATATTCTAATGAAAACTCTAGTGCTGGGGAGGAAGGCTGTAACCTCTCCAAGTAACCTTCCACCTGTGAAATATTCAGCCTGTTCAATGGGAACAGCAGCCAGTGATACACACCCATTTGTTTTGCACAGTTTTCTGCATGTTTTCTTTTGCTCCTCCATTCTAAAAACACCCATTGCACATACAGAATTAGCCTAGATACTTTTATTTCGTTTATGACACAACTTCAGAGCCTGGAAGAAACTGTACTAATGGTAATACAGTTTCCCTCTTATGAGCTGCAGTCCTAACAACAGTGCACTTATAGCATAAAAATCACAGCAAAACAAAGCCTTTATTCATAACTGAGTTATCTGAATCCAGACTCATCATTTTGAGCAACACATGTCTCCAGTATCAGAGAGCAACTAATTGAAGGAATTTTTAATTTCTAAAAAAGTCTTTGATTGTAAATTAACTTTCCAAAAGGTGATGGATAAAGACATATATTGAAGATAACCAAGTCAAAATAATTCTCAGGCATAAATAGTTAATACTGCTTCTCCCCAATACCAATTCCTTTGGATGATCCCTAGTGCCTCAATTTTTATTGGTCAGAGGAATCTGTCCTACACAAAACCTTTACATTTTTCCTTACTATCTAGTAAGTGTTTTCAGGACTGATTTTTTTTCAGTAATTCCTTTGATACATATTTACTTCTGAGCATCATCCCAAAACAAGTCCATCTTAACATTTATAATCAGATATAATTGTCTAGGATCATCCATCACACTGAAATTTCTTTCAAAAACAGAAGACATATTAAAACTGTATAAACACATGTATTTTATACATACCAATGTAAATTGTTGGAGAATGTCCATTGTCCTTGGGGCTAAAGAGCCATGAGTTAATGCATTCCAAAATAGGAACAAGAATCAGTAGTGGCACGATGCTTATCACATTCATTGCTGCAACTGGCAAGACAAATCCACTGAAGTGCAAGTTGGAATTCATGGTTTGGAGATAATATCCTGAAGGAATCTGTATTGAAGGATAAAACCACAATCCATGGATAAGATTTTCACTATATTTGGAAACCTCTCCAAGTTTTTCCTTCTGAAGGAGTCACATTAAACCAAATACCTGCTGGCAAAAAAGGAATGATCATTCATGGATAAAGCCTTTCAGAGAGTGACAATATTGTTCTCTGCCAGAACATAACATTTCCCTTTTATAACATTTTCTCCTACATTTTACAAATTAAGCAACAGTCTATAAGTTTATTTGATCCCCTCTAATTAGAGCCATCAGCCAACATACTAAATGGTTCCACCCCATACTTCAGTCACTTCACCCAGTGTTTAACAGAAAAGCATCAGAAAATAGCAAAATGCAGAGTGATTTTATTTCATAATGGCAAGGCATAGAGTGATTTTGGACTTAGGATTGGGTGCTTGAGGTAGGACTCATTCTTAAGAGCACTTTCCAAGCTACAGGGAATGAAGATTTGGGTACAGCCTTAGAACCAGCTTCATGCAACTCACAGCCAGAGCACCTATAGAGGACTTCCTTTTACTTGGAGGAATGGAAAACCAAAAACAAAAAGAAGCAGATGAGGAGCCTCCCTATGGCAGTCAACAGGGTACAAAATTAAGTAGATTTATAAGACTCTTTCACTACAAAAGCAAATAATTCCTCCTGCTTGTGTGAGGCTACACAGAAGAGCTGTTGAGTTTATTAAAAAGTGTAAAATCAAAATCCTGGTGGCTTCTACCAACAGATTTACAGATTTTTCAGTGGGTTTTTTTGTTTGTTTTGCTGTTTTTTTTTTGAGGAAGGTTGATTAATTAATTTCATGTGCAGCAGGGAACCATAATCCACTCTGTTTTACAGGCTGGGAAACTCCAACTTGAGCAATTCACAGAGTACAGTCATGACAGAACTCAGTGTAGAACTGGATTCTTTACTCTGTTTTTACTGAGTTCTGGATTCCTGCAGCACCCTGCACATTCTTCACTATGACCAGTAATTTCAACCCCAGGCAGGATATTGCTGCTTTATAGCTGTCTGAAATTAATGTATCATTATTAACTGAGCTCATGTAGGGTTTCTCACCAATGTTATAGTCAGCCCTACCCACCAGGAGTCTGTTCAGAGCTCAAGAACTATTCAAATGCTAGCTCTTAAAAATATTTTTCACCTACATTCCACCTCCAAAAGGAAATATAAATTGTAAAAGGGAGAATAAATAGCAACCAAGCTATGTATGTTAAAACAGAGTCAAATTTGGTTGATTCCTTTTTTCCAAAGGCTATTGCAAATAAGAATTGACTTCTTAATAGGAATTAAAGTATCATCAACACAAATCACTGGCAATGAAAGCTTTAATCTTAATAATGTGAAGAAAATACTATTAATCTTTACAAAAGAGGTACTGCTCTATCTCTTAGTTTGAGAAAGGGCCTCAAACTTATTGGAAATTCTGCCAAAGGATTAATTTCTTTCAGCACTGGAAAGACATCTATATTTTCTAGATAAATACTTCATAATAAACTTGATAAATGATAATAACTGTTTAATTTTCATCTGGTCACTAATGCATAACCTTGGTCATGCATGTGTGTTTGTTGGTTTGGAATGGGGTTTTTTTTGTTTGCTTGGGATTTTTTTGTGCTTTTGAGGGAAGGGGAGGAATTGAGGAGGGAAGAGGAAAAAGAACAAGGCAGCTGGATGGGAACATAGAATGATGGCAACAGGAAGTGTCAGTGAAGCAGTATATGCCATGTATTTGTAAGAATTTCCTTAAGCAGCATTTTAACACCAATGACTAAAAATGCATTTCCAAGCCAGCTCATAAACTTGTTATTCCAGTTGCCAAAGGGTAAGCTACCTCCAACTCCTGCTTAGCCAGGATCATCCAGGCAGAAAGGAATCTGAAGGAATCATGTCAGCTTAAGGAGCTTCTTGACACATTTACATTTATATCACACACACACACAAGTGAAAAGAACCACACAGCCTGACAGAGGGGCTGTGAAAGGACTGCTGCTTTCCCCAAACAGAAACCCACCCACTTCCACTGTAGGTACAACAGCCACACAATCCTGTCAAAACAGTAGGAGAAACATGCAATCAAAACAGCAAATAAAGATTTTTCTACCTCTCCCCAAAAGTGATTGAACACTTAGGAAGTTGGAAAATTACATTTTTCGGGGATGCTAAGCCTAAGGCTCAGTGTTGATCACTGACACAGCAGTATGAGGAGCACAGGACTCTCACACACAAGATGGTTCAGCCAGGTTCCAAGAAAGGAGTAACAAGCACTCACACAAGCTTCTTAATGAGTCTTGACCAAGTCAATTTTCATTATTTGAGGAGATCAGAGGCTATAGCACGGTATATTCTTAGGCAATTAAAACTACTCTGCCAGGTTGCTCAGCTGGCAAAGGCACAGTTAGAGAAAAGCAAACCTAGAGACACGGTATTAAACAACGTGTCACCGTCTGTTGTGAGATCTTTGTTTAAAAGCTGTGTACCCACCTGCATAATGCATGTTCTGTACAGAATCTGGAAAGTAAACAATGGGAAGAGTCTGGCAAGTGACTTTGTGCCTTCCACCTGAGTCTCACTGTACTGACCACCGTGGTTTTCCTTGGCATGGTCCAGCCAGCTGGTCAGGCCTGTGCTAAAGTAGCGATACCGCACACAGCACGCTTTCAGGGCACTACAAATGACCCCAAAAGTCGTCAGCAGGGAACTGTCTGCAAACAATCAGAGAAATTAGACATTGGTATGTTTTTGCCTGCTGCCAAAATATACAAGCCAAGACAAAACACTTTGGGAGGGAAAATATAAGCTGTTATACTCATCTTTCTGTGTTTTTAGGGAGGGGAAAGGTAATAACAGCCTGGATTTGTTTAAAAACAGGTTTTTTTGAACCCAATTGGTTCACAACCTAATTGCTACAAAAGCAATCTTTTCCAACAGCCACCAGAGTGCCTTTTATTACCAGTTATTTAACACAGCACAATGTGTTTCTCTGGTTGAGCAGGTAAAGTATTAATTTCCTTTGTTTTTTCTTTCAATTTATTGAATGCATGTTGAAGTCCAGTGGAAAGGGAAGGGCAGCAGCAAAGTGAGAAGGAAAAGGAGTTTTAAAAAAAAAAAAATTGATGAATTAAGAGAATTTTCATGGATGAATTTCAAAGCCAGAATTATCATCTCAGGTCTTCCAAGTAGTATGCAGGACAGAAGAGGAGTTTCCACTCTACTACTTGGCATTTTAAAACTTCTTCACTAGGTTCAGGAATTGCTGACTTGGTTAGAAATAGAAGTAGGATGAGCACCAAACTCTTAGCATCAGGCTTGGGAATGAAGGTTTGTTTATCTTTGGCAAATTACCATCCATGCAAATAAGGGTTATGGCACTTCTCTGCTTTTTTGAGTGCTGAAGCACTACACTAAGTTGGGTATCTATAAATAAATACTTCCCAAAAATCAAGGTGAACTAAGACTGCAGAGTGAAAATGTCTCCCTACTATCTCTGATGTGGAAATTATTTTCTAGAAATATCCAATGACACCTACTGGAAGCACTTGATTTAAAGTACTAAGTAAAGGCATTTTATTAGGTAAACTAATATTTAAAACTCCCTGGCTGTGTAGTATTAACTTTCAGACTGTTGCCACTATGGAATAAAATCTGAGATAGCATATCAAAACCTGAAAACACAAAGCTGGTAGAGTTTTTATTGTTCTCTAGGACTGTACAAGGAAACTATTCTCACCACTCATTGTAAGTGATGTTTAAGTTTCAGACATAGAAAATTTTAAGATCAACTCTGAAGACTAAAAGAAAAAAAAGTGCAGAATTCCAGAGAGACTTGACTAAGAAGATAACCAGAAAACAAGTAGGACTTGGGGCTCTTCTCAAAGCAGAGTTAGTTTCAGAAGTAAATACAAGGTAACAGAACATTTGATATCAGCTCAATTCATTGGCAGAGCTTGTACTGAAATGTTTTAAGTTAGAGAAATGTTATTTTGCTTTGCCCTACACTAGAGATTGGACATTCACAGAAAGGGAATAAGAAGCAGTAATGTGGAGTTACTGCTCTGCAAGGGTTTGAACCCAGTCAGGTTTGAAATCAGAAGATGGAGTGCCCCATGACAAGCCCATCAGAGAGCTCAACAAAGCAGCAGCATGGCTGTGCCCTGGCTCATCTGACCTGGTCTCAAAGATGGTCATGGCCACCTCCTTTCCTCTGGAATGTAAAGGGTTGGGCAGACAAAAGGTTGAACCAAATGTGACAAAATCAATTCCACCAGCAGCAGGCACAGCACACCTCTTCCTGCACAGGCAAAGGCTGTGACACATGCCCTGATGTGACAGAAAACATACACGAGTTTCCCAGACACTGCTTCCCACTTTTACAGCCTACCCAGAATCTCCAGGTTTGTCTTTGCAGAGGATATAATTTCTCACATGCAGATTTAGGAGGGCTAAACCCCAAGGCTCTCCAACCAAACAGGGCAGAGTTATGGAAGAAATAGTTTAGATATGCAAGTTGATTTCTTCTGTGAAAGTAATCTCTAAAGATATTTCCTAAGACAGAGTTGCCTCTTACCTGTTTTGGGTTTGTAAATCATTTCACCTCGAACCATGTGAACTGTGATCATACCCATAAGCCCAGACACAAATGGGATGAGAAAGCCAAGGTTCCTGGCCACAGACTGCTGGATGTAAGAAATGCTGACAAAGACAACTGCTGAATTCAAGTTAACCAGCCAATGAAACCTGGTGCACAGAGACGAGAGAGAAAAGCTGAGAGGCTGAATAATAGAAAAGCCTGTACAGAAGATTAAAGCATCCAATTAAAGGCATGGTTAAGTATAGTAATCATGGACAGCATCAGTACCATGCACACATTAACACAGCAATTAAAACAGATTTTCACTCAAATGTCTCAGCTCCAAGAGGTATATGATTAAAGTAAGTGTACTAAGGCAGTAGAGCTGAACAAATTATCAGTGTAGTACTGGAAATATTCTAGTGGGTGACATTAATTAAATACATCAACATTTACCATTTACACATTTAATATCTGGCAACAAGCTTTGTATATGAAATATCATCAAATCATATGTTTCAAGCTTAAGAGAAATGTCTTAATGCCACCACCCCTTCGTTAAGAAACAGTAAATGTTAAAAAATGTAAGAAATATTAAAATTTGATTTATCAGTTACTAGTTACAAGGCTGAGCTTGAATTTTTGTTGGCTTCTGGAATATCTTGGTTAAGGAGGTTCCCCAACACAGTTTTCTCTTAGACTGTAATCGGTAGTAGAGGTGCTTCCCAAGTCCTGAGCCCCTCCTAATCACAGAAGATATTCAAAGGATAAATCCCACACACTTGGAAGCAGATGGCATACCACTAGTGATAGATCTACTGTAGTTTGGTACCCCTGAAAATAGCACAATATTGAGCAGTACTGCCCCAGTGTGTCAAAGATTACAGTTTGAAAGCAACTGTAAGAAGAGAATCCTTTGCTGGAGCTATTTTCATTTAAAGGTGAAATACACATTGATACATAATTGTACAGCTTAATACTACTGGAAGAAGCAAAGCTCCTTTTCTAGTTCAGTGTAACTTCTGCCTCATGCATGCTATTTGAACTTGAGTATTTGGGCTAATGAATCTAGAATTGTCTACAGTGACAAGAGACTTGGAATTAAGTTACTCGATGATGATACAGTTGGAGAGATTTTGTACATAAAAATATTGACCCATTCAACTAAGGCTTTTAAAAAATATAATTATGTGATTCATTTAACTAGAACTTGTGTAGAAGTTTTCATTCCATTCTTAAGTGACAATTTTTAAGTTAGAAGCTTCAGTGGCTGTTTTCCAAACTTTCCAAAGAAGTGTGCCTGAGCTACCTGAAGTCCTGACATTCTTCATGACTCTATGAGTGTTTGACTGGAAATAGGAGCATCCAAAGAAAACCCTGGAGTACAGGAGAGCACTTTCATTTTTTGCTGCTGAGTAGCAATGTACTTTAAGACTGAAATGTAAAGTAAAATGTAAAAAATGAGAAGAAAAAAAACCCAACCAATGTGTTTAGCAATCCCTATGGCCAAAACATGAAAGATGAACTAACCTCAACACACATATGAGAATTCTGGGCTGTGCTCATATCAAATTGACAGCAGCAGATCAGTATCCGGGCCTTCATTACATAAAGAGTCTCAGAGCTCACATCAGGGCATAGCAGATTTAGTTAGATACATCAAACTGAATATCCTGTCCAGCTTTGCAGGGAAGAGCTCCTTCCTGAAGCTTCAGCACTCTGAGGTCTCTTCACAATAAGAGCCAAAAACCAACTTGAGAGGTTCATTTCAAGAATGCAGACCAGATAAAAACTTACAAGCTACTGTGACAAGCCCACATAAACCTAATGATTTCCTTAAATCATTTTACAGAAATGTATTTGTTGCGAAAACTTTAAAGTAGTAACATCCAGGTGATTCTTATTGAAAAGTATTGTTCATGTTTATACATCTTTGTAGGAGGAGGTCAGTTTTTTCAGAATGACTGTGGAGTTCTCTGCAAAAACAAAGTGTGGGGAGAAAATCCCAAAGAAGTAGAAAAAGTCTTTAAAAAGTCAAAGCAAAGTGTCTTGAGGAAAATGGCAGAAATTGATCTGCAATACACAGAAACAAAAAAGAGAGTGAGGATGGAAGACACCACTGGTTCCATGTGCTCTGCAGTTTTTTTGCAGCAAGTCTGTAAGACAAGATACAGCTCTGCTAACTCTCACCCCTCATCTAGATTGTACCCTTAGCTCTCATTCCCTGCCAACAGACAGAATGGATTTCTCCTGCTGCAAAATAGTACCAGTCCATAATCTTAACCTTGGAAATGCAGAAGGCCTTGGAAAAATGTAATCCAACAGAATCCAAGTTACTTCTTCACTTACAATTGGTATATTCTGTTTATTTATGAGGTCAGAGGCATAGTACATACTGCACATTAGAACCAAGCCCTAAGATGTGCAAAGCAATCTTCTTGAAGGATTGAATTAGAAAACAGGTAATTACCAGGACTTTTAACCCAATCTTTAATTCAGTAATTCTGATTGTTTAAACAGAACTTGGCCAAGACCAGACTCAAACTCATCAAGAGTATGACATCTCATTTTATATCATTTTAAAATTCAATCCCACAACAAACACCCACCAAGAGAGACGAGGCTACTGAGGAAAAGTGATTATATTCTGAGGGGTTTAATGAGATTAAAAATGCTTAGAATGAACCCCTCATTTTTCTAAATTTTGAGATTACATTCCAACAGCTCCTCCTTGGGTGCCAGTGCAAAAATTAAATTTTTTGGCATTGGACATGTGCCTTTCTTGATATTTCCAAAGTTCCAAGAACTTACCCATTTGGATTCCCCCAAGGAACTTTTTATTCATATTATATCTCCTTTGTAATCAACACTGAGAAATGTCACTTTGATTAAACACAATTCTGAATGGCTAAGACCACTGTACAATAAACTCTCCAGAGCTATCTTTCAGAACAACTGATTGCTCTCCAGTCTTAATTCCCCAGAGTCTTATTTAATCAAAATGATGTTGCTAATTAAGGATTAAAACTCAGAATAGAGTAAAAAAGAAGGATTTTTTTTTCTCTTCTCTCCTATGGGGAGGTCAAGGAGGCAGAATCTGCTCTAGGGAACTAAACATCTCATCCACCTTTGGTAAAGCTACTTTATTCACTGAAGTTTGGATTTAATTCAAAACTCTTTGATATTAACATAATTGGAAGAAAAAAGAATAGTCAGGAAAGATATCCCCAAAGGAGGAGAGATCTGATTCACCAAGATCTTCACTGATTCTTCAGCATTGCATTGTTAATATGCAAATGTGCTCAGTTTTTATTTTAATAACTGTGCATGTAAAGGAGAGAAAAGGGGGCAGTTTAGGGCTTTCTTTCACCCTGCCTTGAAGCAGGAATATGGAGATTCCCACTGCAATTTCCTCACTACACAGTTTAACCAGAAAATATATCACTCTGTATAAGGCTACAGAAAGGGCAAATAAGGGCAAACAAATCATCAAAAATTACCTCCCTGATGCATGGAGAAAGAAATAGTTCTTAGGAAAAAAAAAAAAAAAAAGAAATCCAAATCCTGATTTTTAAGAAGCATTTTAAGAGCAACTTTTCCTAAAGAATGGAAAAAAAAAATTCAACCAAAATACAAATGTTAAGTGGTTTATCAGATGCCAGAACTGCCCAGCAACAAAGCTGAAACAATACAGCAGATCCCTACCACTGAGCCTAGTTTGAGACTACTCACAATCCTGACTTCCAGCAAACCAGCAGTCTACTGCTTCCTGTCACTGCTAAAAACTTACCCTGATGTAAATCCCAAAATATCATTGAATTTTGCCACTGTTAGGGAGCAACAGCAAAGTATCCTAAAGGCATAGCCTTGTTAAAGGCAGGAAACCAAATGGAAAATATTGTTCCAACAGCAAATAGGGCAACAAGTCTTTTGAGTATTTGGGCAAATTGTTTAATCTTGAATGCTCTGACTGAATACTTCTGTATGAGGCCAAAATAGATTATCGTCTACTAGCAAAAGGAAAAAGTCAGGAAAAGTTTTAACTGAACCTCTTGAAATTCTTCCAAAATCTAAAAGTTGTGCTGTTAAAAGCAAAACCACAAAACCCACCATCCCCAGGATCTGTGAATTTCAGCAGTGAATTTCAAGGCAATGCTCCATGATTCCCAACAGATATTTAGCCAACATTAAATTACCAACCAGTTGAAAAATGAAAGCAGTTCCTTTGGCCCACAGTCCTCGAGGCTGTACGCACTTAGTGGACACACTATAGCTCTTATTCCTCCTATTCCCAGACTGGCTGTGAGGAGGGCAAAGTAGAACACAATTTTCTGCTCCCTTTTGGGTAGAGTGTGAAGAATATGTCGTCTGTCAATGTAAACATCTTCAAAGGGAAATGACACCACGGGTAATAGTGCTGTGCCTGGAATGGAAAGAAAATTGTCATTTGAAAAGAATTAGAATCAGATGAATAAGATGTATATTTTTTAGAGCAGGTATGTTGAAAAGACAGATGGAAAAATCAAAGATGCACAACAGAAAAGTGCGGAGAGGGAGACACATAATTCTGTAGAGAGGCAGAAACTTTTTGGATGTTGCTATGAAAAGTAGGGCAATACCATTATGGACCTCCAAGAAACCAAATTTCCTCTGAAATGATTGTAAGGATTCAGGTTCTTCTATCAATTGAACCACCAATTAATCAAAAAACCTCCACAAACCATCCCACAGTGGAGTGCAGCTTTTTTTTTTTTCCATCATCTAAAACCCCAGAATTGTAATAGGAACCATAATTAAGAAATAAATTCTCAAAACTTTTGTGGAAAATTTCCTTTTTTCCTGCAGCAGCTTCATAGAAAATATGATTTCCAGAAAATTTAACTATCGAAGCACTGCCATGAATTGCATTTGCCACTTCTAGTCTTCAAAGCAAGTCTTACAGATTTAATCCGCTACAGATTCTTCAAGTTTTAATGGACACTAAGCTTAAAATTGATGTGTCAACAACAACATCAGCCAATGCTATGACTATGCATCAAATTTTAATACATCTGGAGTGTTTAATGATTTATGTCCAAAGGAAGAAGTGTTCTAGTTAAAACAATACCCAAGTGCATCAAATTGTGTTTATGTCTCCAATCTTCTACTTTCAGAAATGCACTGAAAGGACAGGTGGCAGAAAGAGATTTAAACCAGAATACCAGAGGAGAAACAGTGGAACACAACAGTGATCATTTTTCCAGACTGCTTGAATAATGGTTTTGCAATCAGCTCAAGAACATTTCAGGAATGACTGATTTTTTCACATCCTTTCTTGTGTATCCAAATAACAATGCAGCTGGCTATTGTAGAAGTCAGACTTGCTCAACAACCAGTTCAAGAAAGAAATATTTTTATCAACTTGGTTTAATTTGACAGATTAACCACCAGATGCACCACCAATGCATGGGAGATGCATTAAATGCTACAGAACAGGTGCATTTTGTTTGAGCAGTGGTTTTTTTGTAAAAGGTATTCAGAATAATATCCAGGGAAGATCCAGAATGTGCCAACAGAAGGCAGGCCCTCAGTGCAGGTATTAGGACACTTCAACTTTGTTTATACTGGTGTGTTCTTAAATGCTTTTCCTCTTGTCCAAACACAAAAGTCTTGTACCTTTACATATAATCTTACTTCTAACAGCAGGGAAGCAGTTCCTAAATTCTCTTTCTGACTGAAGCATTTGTGTAAAACCCTTGCTAAAGGGACCAATTTTAAGAGTTGAACATCCACACTCTCAATAGCTGACCCACTTCAGAGGAGTCAACTTTGTGCACCAGCACCACAAGGTGCCCACACAAATGTTGCTGTGTCTTCTTGAAAGCACTGCCTCGGAAAACTGCAAAGGTGCAAACCCTGCAGTGCATTTTGCAGAGGAGTAGCTAAGTAATCAGGTGTTAGAGAAGGCTGGGGAAAACAGATGCCCAACACAATGCTCAAGAGCACGTTTCTGCGAGAGAATTAGTAAAACACGACACAGCCACCAGGGTGTCACCCACCTAGGAAGTGTAGAAACATGCAGATGCACACCAGCTTGATCCTGCCCACGAGGTATTCGGCGAGCCAGCCCACCAGCACTGGTGTCAGCGTGGAGCTGCCCACGAAGCACATATTGACAATGGCTGCCTGGTGGCTGCGGTAGCCGAGCTTGACCGTGCAGAAGAGGATCATGTTGCACACGATGCCGAAGAACGTGAATCGCTCGCACAGCTCCACCAGCAGCACGCAGACAGCTTCTTGGAGCTTCTTCTCAGCTTGAGGCAGTTTGCCAGCATGGTTGCTTCCCCCAGGTAGGGGTCCTTGCTCCTTGTCAGCCATGTGGTTCAAAAATCCCTTCTGCATATCTCTTCTGTCTGCATCAGGCATGCTTGTCTTTTTTTTTGTGTGTTTGGAGTATGACTGAGTAGATCAGCTTAAGTTACAGGTATACTTCTGTGCTCCTGCACTGTCATCAGCAAACTGGTAAGACTCTCGCTTTGAATTCCACACTTTGCTACTACAATTTCTTAGGGCACCTGTCACTTTTGAGATATTACATATAGGATCAAAGAGTATTAAAAAAAAGAGCAAAACACCCAAACAAAAAAAAAAATCAAAGAACTATATGAACATTTCAGCTTCTGAATTTAGCAACACTAGGAAGTTAAGTAGTTTAATTAGTTCATTTGGGGGTGAATAAGATTTTTCCCCAGAATTATATTATCTATTAAATTATGTGAATCCAATACTGTATGCTAAACTCAATCTGTATGTTAAAGATAAAGGTTTAAACACAGATGAAAGCTAGCATTTTCAGCAGAATTCAAATAACAGATTGAGAAAATAATTTGGTTAAAATAATCCAATACTTTAATTAGACAACAAGTGAAAAACAGCAAGTAGATAAAGACAGGGATTTTTTTTTAAGGTAACATTATCCAATCATTGTGAAATTTCTTTCTATTTCTGGTTGAAATTCAGATAAAGGTAATTATAAAAATAAGTAATGCTACTAGGTTTAAGCTAGAAAAACAAATTTTAAAAGAAAGTAAGTTGAATTTATTATCAAAAGAAAAAAGAGCAATCTAGAAGCAGCCTAACCCACAACTGTTCCTCTAGGCAGATTCTGCCCTGTAGCTACAATGCATCAGAAGGGGCAGGGGCACTGGCAATGTTCTCTCAGATCAAACAAAAGCTATTACAGCCTTGAAAGGGAATTAGGAAGAGCCAAACTCACAGCACTTTATAATGTTCCTGCTGCTTTATCCACAGCGAATTTGCTGATTTCCCAGGTCAGCTTCTCCATTTTGTGGAGCTCATTAAGATCACTAACACCTGTTCAAAATGCTTCCACCTGCAAATGGAAGCATCCCACATGTATCTCGGGCAGGTGTAAAAGCATACACGTTACAAGGAAGTGGAAAACCAGGTCAGCTTCTCCAAACAGAGCTCTCAGGGCTTCTGAAAGCATTTTTTGAGACATAGGTTCTGCTGTTTCCTTCAACCTGTCCTTATAACTACTCAAATTTGGCCTCTTAAGATCTGTTTAGAATATGAAGGCTACTACATCACAAAACAGAAGCACAGTAGTATATAACCAGTAGGGATAAAGATTCCAAGATTACCCAAAAAACCCCCCAAACCAACCGTGATTCAAACACAAAGCCTAGAAACTCTGAAGCTTAAATCTGAGCAGTAATAGGCTGTTTCCTAAAATTAAATGTATTTTTGAACCTATTACAGGTCTAAAGCAAGAACTCAGACAGCAAAAACCTCTTAGTTTTCAGAGACATTCTAATGGGGATGAAAACAGCTGTGACTGGTAACACATCAAGAACTGTATCTGTCTTCTAATCCATGATAGCCAAAATGATCCTCCTTTGGACAAACCAACCAGAGAAATCAAGAGTATAACTCAGCTTAGTTTGTTCATCAAAGCCTAAAAAGCCAATCCCAACTCAAAACAGGACAGAAAAAAGAATTTTAACTCTTCTGTTACATGAAGCTGCTTTTACCTGACTGTTCATAAGGAGAATTATTTTCCCTTTTTTTAAATTTTTTTCCTTTTTTAAGCAAATGCAACCAATTTTTAACATCAGAGAGAAAACATAAGGACAAATAAACTCTTGCTCCAATAGACACTTGAATTTAAAATAGTCTGTTTTCCTTTAGAGTGCCAAGTTTACCTGTTCTCATGGGTGCTAGCAGCTCACAGTGAATTATATGATGGGAAGCAGTACAGAGAACAGGGCTCTCCTAGCTGGGATGGCTCTCAGTCCTCATGTGGTTTCATTTACCCAAATTTGGGGTTATAAGCTGGGAAAAAGGAATAATTGACTGAGCCTTATAAATGGTGTAGAAAGCAGGAAGCAGGTGATTTTCATGATTACTTTTGAATTGCCTTTGCATGTGATTAATAAGGGTGTGGTGGTGACAGTCAAAGATTGATCAGTACATGAGTTAACATGCTCAATGCTAAGAGAATAAGCTTCGTATGACAACAGGATCTATATTGATTTACTTTCTTAATCACTTCTGCAGCAATTATAGGTGGTCATCCTATTTACTTGACATGATTTTTAGTGAATTCTGGTTGAATTGCATGGCATTCAATTGGCTTATTCTTACTTATTCTTACACAAGGTAATAGAACTGCATAAAGCCTCCTAAAAACCTCTATTATTTGCATTAACATATGTAGAGCTCTATGTATACCGAAGCTCCTAAAAACTGGACACACAAAATAACTGCTGTTTCAAAATCCAGCCCTTCTGGCAGTACTTCTGCCTGCCAGAAAGGACTTTGCATGTTTTTTAAACACATCTTCTTTAAAGATCTGGAAATGTGGCAGCCAGATCTTGGTTTATAAAAATACTTGCTCTCACATGATGGTGTCAGCCCACTAGAGGTCTGGCTGTTAAGGAGTTGCTATTTGGTGCCCTACCACCCAAGGCTAAAGGTTACTTCTTCTCATACTGGAACCTATACATGAGCATCAGGCAAGTGAATTAAGCTGGACAGGTTGGAACTGAAATTTTCTCCTAATTTTCTCTGACAAGGGATAGTTGTCAGTGTTTTTATTGTAGAGGTAGTTTATTGGAAGTGAAGAGGCAGAACTTCAGTGTCCAGCACAACATTTCCTCTGGCTAAAGAGTAGTAGTGGTGTTAGAACTCAGTTTGTGCTCTAGAAAGGTCAGTCTCTCTAATGCTACAGTAAATTTAATTCAGCTTTACTCTTAGTCTTTTAAAGAGCATGTGAGAGGTGTTACCCTTCATCATAGCAGTGGCTGTGGTTCCTGCTAAATATCTGGGGTGGAAACATAATCGATATGGACAAGGCTGACAGTGCAACACAAGAATTTTGACACTTGTAAATAAAAAATTACGTGGGTCAACTCTTTCTAGGCAGCACTAGGATTCCCATTAAACTGTATAGGCTGAGAACCTGGCACAACGACCACTGAATTGAGGACTGGAATTTAAAAGGCAGAAGAAATGCAGAGGAAAATTTTAATAGCTAAAAAATTTAATAAAAATTTAGCTTCTAGGATGAACTCTGTCGTTTTCTATTAGCTTTCTTATTCTTTTTTTTTTGTTCCTTTTTTTTGATCTTTAGGTGTCACATTGGACAATGTGTTAATTCCTATGTCCTATATCCTA
This sequence comes from Aphelocoma coerulescens, assembly GCF_041296385.1. Classification (NCBI taxonomy): domain Eukaryota; kingdom Metazoa; phylum Chordata; class Aves; order Passeriformes; family Corvidae; genus Aphelocoma; species Aphelocoma coerulescens. The sequence continues at coordinate 76,674,894 of NC_091014.1, read as the reverse complement.
TTTCACAGGTGAATAATGAAAATTCCGTTTAAAATGTTACCTCAGACAACCACTTTAGTGATTTCTGCAGTGCCTGTCAGTGTAGTCTCAGAGTACTCTGACCTGAACAGAAATGTGACAGAATATGGCAGTGCTTCTTTAGGAGTTCCCAACATTTCAAACCCATATCTGATACTTGTGAGAAACTCCAGAAGAATAGATACATGTAAAACCCAAGTGTCTTGTGAAGCATGTAAAAGGTCGATTAAGAAAGTGAAAGGTAGTCATCATGAGTTTGAGAAATCCAATTTATGAAATATGTTATGTTAGCAAATCTAAAATAAAATTGGTTTATGTTTTATAAAGATCTCTCAAATGTTTTAAAAGGACACTTCGAAGGCTGAAAAATAGCATCTATGAAATAACCAGTTCTTAAAATCACTGATTATATGAGAAATGCTCTGAGAAGTTCTGGAACCACGGTACCACATCAACTTTGAATAATTTTATTTTCCCTTCAGTAAGTATTTTTGCAGAAGTATCAACACTTTAGCCAGATGTTAACTGGTAATGTTACCCAGTTCTGCCTTGCTGCAGAATGGATGTTATGTCTGTCTTGTTCCACGGCCACTTTTGTGTGTGAAAGTGCAAGACCAAGGTGAGACTTTAAATTTAGGGAAAAGCGGTATTTTAAGAAGTATATTTGTTTTTTCCTAATATAGTAATAATCAAAAATAATGTGGGAAAGCCATTTTCTTCATTCTGCTGAAATGCAGCATACCAAGAAAGAGAATTAAATCCCTCTCCCAAGAATGCCCCAGAGGTCCTGGTGAAGAGTGCAGGTAGGACCTCTCTGTTAGAAGCTTTATTTTCTCAGCTTGTCCTCCAAAAGCCTGTCTTCTCCCTGAATCCTACTTTTCCCCCAGTGTAATTTTTTTCCCTTTCTCTTACTTAAGCAGGGAGTGTGGCAAAAGCACAGAACTGACACCAAGCAAGAATTCCATAGATTTTTCCATGGTACCTAAAGCAGTACAAGGATGTACAAGACATGAACATACTGGAGTGAGTCCAGTGAAGGGCCATGAAGATGCTGAGGGGACTGAAGCATCCCTCGTATGACCAGAGGCTGAGAGAGCTGGCACTGTTCAGCCTGGAGAAGAGAAGGCTCAGGGGGCTCTTATTAGACTATAAAAATACTTGAAGGGAGGGTTCAAAGAGGACAGAGACAGGCTCTCTTCAGTGGTGCCCAGCGACAGGGCAAGAGGCAACGGGCACAGAATGAAAAAAAAGGGAACTCAATTTAAGAATAATTAAAAACTTGTGAGGTTTTCAAAACTGAAAGAGGTTGCCCAGAGAGGATGGAGTGGAATCTTCATTCCTGAAGATATTAAAAGCCTGACTGGAGGCAGTGCTGAGCAACCTGCTGCAGGTGACTGTGCTGAGCAGGTGGGGTAGACAATTGCCAGAGGTGCCTTCCAACCTCAACCATTCTGTGATGCTGAGCAGCAACACTGAATACTTTGGCAAAGTAGACTCTAAGGAAGATGATAGAAGAAAATTTTTCTTGCCCAGTTGCTGGGCATGACCTCTCTGAGTGAGAAATTTACTTTACACTCTTTGAGTGCTAATTTATTTTGATAATTTTTTTTTCAGGGAGATGGTTTTTAAAATTGCTGATCCTCAAACCTTTACTGTAAATGAGAATTATTTTGGCATGATTACCCTGTTCCTTCAAACCGCACATGTTTTATTTTGGGGATTTTGTTCAAACATATATAATTATCTATGCTAAGCAGTTTATCATATGTTCTAAGGCTTTTGTCTTTTTTGCACCTAGCTGACGGTTTTATAATTCAGGAGTAATTGAATTGCAATTATTTTTCATGATGCATGGTGTGGTTTTATATCATGTTGTTGGCAGATATTCTTTATGGTGTCGTTTGGTCTAATGGGAAAATTAGAAGTAGCTCTATCATATAGAAAGATGGCTTTTTTGTGTCATGTTATGGTTTGTAGATGGCACCCAGGATATTTTCTTTTGACATATAGATTTTTAGGTAGAGGCTGAAATGAGATTCTAAAGCAGAGTTCACAGTTGAGACAATATTATCTGTACATCCAAGATGATTTCAACTATTCTCCCATAGTGACAGTTCATTTATATTCAAGTCCATTTAATAGACTATGGTTAGTATTCTAAAATACATATATAAGTACTATGTGGTGGCAGAGTTTCTGCTCTATATTCATCCCTGATCCAACATAACTGGTTTCAGAGAAGCCAGGAAAAGGTGTCAGCATCTATTTTAGAAGCAAATATTCATCAGAGCAGGGGATTGACAGCAGATCTCCCACCTCACTGAAGAGCTTTCCAACCACTGGTGTGCCCAGACAGTCTTTTAATCTCTCCTGCTGGAGCTTTACACTGTGTAAAGCTTTGTGAGCTACATGGGAGCTGACTTTGTAACCTAGAGATTCAGGCTGCTCTCCCTATGGAATTTGGGAAGAGTCAAATTCAAGGCTCCATGTCAATGAATAGTTAATTATGTCTACAAAAGAGATAGTCTTCACCAGACAGGAGAGAGAAAGCTCAACCTGAGAAAAGTACAGTTTTGGCCCAAGAGTGGTAGAAAATGAGAGCTGCATGCTGGAGCCAGCAGAGCATCCTTTTCCAAAGGGAAAAGTATTACTTTAAAGTTTTTGGTTTCATCCACAAAATAATATCTGGAGTCTCACAAATCTGCATGGGGTGGGTGTGTCAATGGTCATATGAACCCCAGATTGTCTGCCCATATAAAATTTTCATACACAGATGATCACACAAAGGTTGATGGCAGGAAGTTTCAGGCAGTCATCTTGAAACCTTTTTTATTGCTCTTATCTGTTCATACACATTTCTGCCTTGTAAACTGGTACAGGAAGTAGTGTAACACAATTTTATTTATTCATCTGCAAACTTGAACGTCCACAAGCTGAGAACTGTGTGAGTCACTATAGACCCTGTCTACAGTGCCTTGTGTGGCTTTTTTGAGGGAGAAACTGGCAGAATTTAAAAAGCTTCTCTCCTAATGGCCAATATTTTTCCTATCTAAAACTGATTTTAGTCGAGTTTTTGGTCTTCATGAAAGGTGTCAGCATGGTCAGCAGGTTAAGGGAGGTGATCTTCCACTCAACACTGATGAGGAGACATCTGGAGCACCAGGTACAATGTCCTCTATTGTCAGCAATTTGCCTAAAATGAGTGAAACAAGTTACACTCCTAATCTGGGGATAAGTACAGTAGAACTGTTTCAAAATTAGCTTCAACTGAAATACACTGGATTAACTTTTTCAACTCCATTTACTGTTAAACCTGGCTGATTCTGACCAAAACAGATGACAGAGGGCTCACATAATCCTTTCTACTGCTGAAATGGGTGGGTGCTGGGATGTCTTCAGCCACAGAGGTTTATGAAGGCAGGGGAGGTTTTCCCATGCCTCAAATGCTGATAACAACACATCATGTAACTTTATAGCTGGCTGTACCTCTGGGCCTCAACTATTTGGTGATGTGAATACACTTTTTTTCTGACTGCATATGTCTCTTTAAAGACATCCCTGAATTTTCCAAAGTGCAGTTACTCCCACTTAGATTGCGGTCTGTGAGATCTGAATTTGTATTTGGAAACGCTGTTTTCAATTTCCACTTAAAAATCACACTTCAGCCATCAGTGGCTCTTGCATCTGCTATTCAGTGCTCACATGGAATATTTGTCATGTTCAATACAAGAGATGTCTGCAACATCTGCCCAGGCAGTTTTGAAAGTATGGAAGCAATTTAAGAGAAAAAAACCTAGAATAATTATTATTAACTTTATTTATATTTGGTACAACTTTAAGATTAGGAGTTATTGTTTTTTAAACACTGAACTTTAAATTTCAGTTTAAGTGCTGGTGTGTGAATTTCAGGATAGAAATACAATTGCTTACATGGAATACTCTGAGTTTAAAAATAATCCTCCTCCATTTTGAGACATGCAATATAGTACATTTTGAAAAATTCATTTTTTTTTTAGAGAGGTGCACCTGAATGTGCGATTCCAAAACAATATAATCAGACCAAATAGCTTTATCAAAGATAGCAATTCAAAGCTTTTAGTGCAAATGCATCACAAATGCTCGCACTTAGAAATTCTCTTTCTAAGGTCGCGTTTACAGACTCTGCCACAATGAAAGAACAAAAATATCTTTGATGATTTAGCAGAGAAAAGGGTGGTACTGAAAAAGACATGAGAAAGAATGGGATGCAAGACACTATTGAAAAATAATTGATACTGTTGCAGGAAGAAAGCCTAAACTCAAAAAGAAAGACAGAAAGGGAATAGTAGTGAAATAAATTTGGTATTAGGTGCTCACATTTTACAGGTAGATACATAAGTGTTTGTACATCAGTAGTTCTGTCACATTCATAATGCACATTGACCTAAACCCACATCTGAGTTTCTCAGCTTTTCTCCCTATTGCTTTCTCCTTGACAGACGTTTTGAAGATCTTAGATATGAGATCTCTTAGCGAGACGAACATCGAGTAATTATATTTGTGGCAGACGAGATGAAGGTGGAGGAATGCAAACTAGGTTTTGGCTATCACACTAGGATCTGACAGGAAAAGAAAAACACAAGGACAGCCTAATTTCCTCACCCAGCTGCCCTGGCTGAGCTGGAATGGTGAGGGAGAAACCCGTGTGCCAAGTGATGTGCAAGGAGACCACACGGGCTGCAGTGTTTAACAGTGATACAGCCATGTCACCAGAATGTTGGCCTTTCTCCACGTGTAACAGTGGGCATCGATTTCAGAGGGAAGACCTCAAGCTGTGACAGAAAAAAAGTTTGGCAAGTGTTTCAAGGGATGAGGGAGACACCTTTGGTTTCAGTGTCTTTTCATAAATTCAAGTTCCCATTCCATGGAAGACTTGCAATGAGTTTATGTCTCTCAGATTACCACAGCACACTACCTGAAAATAAACATTGCATTCAGATCAGTTCTTACATTTACTTATGGATGATAGAGCACACAAATTGGTCTGTCTCCTTCCAAGAGAAAAGAATCATGCTTCCTGCTAGAAAAAATGGTAGGGAGATGTTTAATATGATTGCAACTAACTGTTAAAATCCAGGGAGCTGACAGAAGAAAAAAACAGCAGTTATATTGTCCCATTGCCGAGATGTCACATTTATAAGATAATCTCCAGCACAGTGCTCGTAGCTCATGTTTGTTCACATACTTCAGAGGAATGTTTTCTAATCATCCAGAGAAGTTTACAGTGCTCTGTTGAGTTAACACCAGTGGAAATCAGGTCAGAAAGCAAGAGATCCATCATGAAACAGCTGTATAGCACCTGTGTGTGCTGTGCAAGTGGCTGCTGCTTCCAGTTTGGTGAAGAAATCACAATAGGTATTTTTCACAGTGAAGGATTTTGGCAGTCACACAAGCACACTTCCATGGAGTTGTAAAATCCTGATGGAGCTCTAAAATCCTGAGCAGATCTAAGCTTGAATTTGAAGTTTTAAAATTCTTTCTTACTCATGGTCCATAGTGTTTCACCTCTGGATTTTGCAGGTGGGATGGACAGCGTTTGCCCTTCTCTGCTAGACAAAATGGAAAAATTCTACCAGAGTAGGTAGAATTTCAAGTCTTTGGCATTGAATAAGGGAAAGAATTAGGTTTCAAAATATGTGCATGAAAGGAACCATTAATACATTTGCTGTGATATGCAGTAATGTGTTTAAAATGCATCTTATCAGTGCACCAACTGTTTTTCAAGTTATTTGTGAATTTTCACTGTGAATGTGTATCCAGAGGCTCAACCTGATAGTCTTGAAGAGCGTCAGTTTTCACAGGATGTCTCTAACCAGTCACTTCTGAAAACATTGTCTGTTGCTAATTAAGTCTGGCACGTTTCTGTCAGATAGGCAAGGAATGTTATTTGCCACGCTAAAGATGGGTCAGTTATGGCACAGAGAAACTCTGGCTCCCTTGCAAATTAATAGTGGGGCCAAATATAGAAATGAAGAATCCTAAAGAAGATCAGAGGAAAAACTAAGATCCTAAATAATGACTCTACTTACATAAGGAGGAATCAAAGCCACTACAGAATTTTACACTGGAGAGGAAAAAAAAAAAAGAAGCCTTTTCAAAGTATTCAACAGTGTGACAACCAGACCATGGGCTTTACATGTGGGGCACACCATTTAAAGCCTTTCTGCCACGATACTGAACATTATGCTGATATTTGTCTTGCTGGGAGAATAACCCACAGAACCCACAGAAATTTTCCAGGCAGATATTCTCTAAATTGCTCTGGCTTGCAAAGAGGCAGTTAAGTGAATCTGATTTTTTGAAATCAGACATTAAAATAAGATTTACCCAGCTGTAGTCCTTATTGGAAAACCTTTGCAAGAACAGTTTTTCACTGCTTATTTGAAATCAGAAAACAAATACTATACTCCAAGTGCTGCAAGATATTTGGAAATTTTTAACCATGGCCCAAACTTCCATTCTCAGGAGTGACTTCATGGTGACAATGTGACTTCTGATAGAAAACAAAATGGTCTTAATTCTGCAATAGTTGGATTCTAAGAAATCCTTCTGTGCTCAGTGATAAGGCTGCTGATGCTACTGCCACAAACCTTGTATTTTTCCTGTCTTGGTGAAATGTTTTTGCCACACTCTTGTCATTGTTAATGATATTTAACACAGACTATAATGTGCTACCATTATCCCCAGCCACAGGAAAATGTAGTTTATACCTGAAACTGCCCACAATCTTTCTGATTTAGACTTTATCTACACTCAAGACCTCTCCCAGCATAACATCTCCGTTGCCTTTTTTTTTTCTTTTAGATGTAACTGCAACATCAATAAAAAGCTTCAGTGTGCATTACAGTACCAAATCACCCTGCTCCCCTTGCTATACAGGGACAAGTACATGACAGAATGGTGTTTTACAGGGCTGTAACAACAGCCAATGGGTTGTAGCACTTTAATTACAGCGGTATATTTAAAGTGGCACAATTTTGGAGCACAGACAAAGCCTTATTTACCACTTGAGGTATAACAGCTGCATAAAAAATTATACTCCATAGATAAATCACCCTGTGACGGTGGCAAAACACTGCATTTAGCATCTCTCTGTGCCAGTAGGAGTCTCAGCAAAGCTTCAGACACCTGCTAATGGAAAAATAGAGAGGCTGCTTATTTTTATTGCCTTCAAAGTTTTTGTGATACTAAGCTTTGGATGTATCAGGAATTACTGATTTTATTCCCCCCGTGGAAATTCAAAATTTGCTGAAAAAGAAAGAAATAACTCCCAGTGATTTCCTGATTTTCTTAACAAGCTGTGATATTGAGCTTTTGTATTCCCTAGCCCAAATCTATGCTGACCGTATCTCAGGAGACATTAATGAGGGGAAAAAAATTGAGCTGCATTGTCCCCACTCAATGTGCATTTTTTGCCACAGAGAGACAGAGTACTTGTCCCTCAGTGTCAGGTAGGTCCCTCATGCAGTCAGGTTCCCAAAGTAAATACAAACTTCCCAATGGTGTGGTAGTGTCTATCATTTGGGAACAGCTGGTGTATGAAAAGATCTCCTAATTTTCCTTGTTTTTTCCTTCTTTTTCAAAAATTCAAAGGGGATTTTGGGGTTTCCTGGAGATTCATTTTTCTTTTATCTACCATCTGTCCCACTAGTTAGTTACTTACACAGACAAAACTTAAGAGAATACTGCCCAAGCATGTTTTGGTTATTTTGAAAGCAGTTTAGACTATATTCTGTTTTTCACATCAGAAAAGTGAGCTGAAATCATGTGACACATTGGAAAGCACAGCTATACTTCCTCTTTTTTTAACTCCTTGTGTCTTCAAGCTATTCAGTACCTTTTTTAATGCACAGCTTGCACTCAGAAAGAGAAATGAGGGGATCATTGCTGCTAGTTATGGAAGTTCAGCATGGCAGGACTCCAGAGCAAGCAAGTGCATGGCAGTGGCACCTATTCCTGCTGGCTGCGAACATTTCTCTACAACTCATACCAGCTTTACCAAACCAGCAGAAGGAATTTGTTTTGATTACTGATGCATTCAATATTGCTTCTTCCAGGTCATAATCATTCCACTGATGTCCCACTGAAAAGTTCCACTCAGCAGGTGTTTGCCACGTGCCTGCTGTCCCCTTCCCCACCTGGCTGGGGATGGCTGGGCCACGGAGGAAAAGACCAACATGGAAGTTTTGAATCCCATGAAGCACCACCACCTCCTTTCCAACCAGGCAGTGTGCCCCACAGCAGGTACAACAAGGGAGCTTTCTACTAATACAAGGTTTCAGGGTGAGATATGTCTTCAGGAAGTAAGGCTAATAAACAGAATTTAAGTGTTTTTAGAGCTTTGTTAAAGTTTTAGTTCACTTTCCATTTTTACTCAGCCGATTCTTTCTACTTCAGCAGATAGCAAGGATGTAGTGCAACTCTAGCCTTGAGACAGAAAGGTACTGACTAGAAAGTGAAAAGCTATCAGCCTCAGCAAGCCTGCAGACATTATGGTTCACTGCCTAAATTGCATTCATACAGCTCTCATCATAAGAAATATGCTGGGTAAGTTCAGGGGCAGGTTAACCTGCCATTGATGTATAAACTTTCTAATTAGTTGTTGCTGGTTTTGTTTTGCATGTAACAGTTTCTAGAAAAGAGTTTGATTTTATTTTTAAAGAAGTTCTGAAGTAAGCTAGATATCAGTGAAAGCTGTCAAATTGATGCTTTATTTTTTTTATTATTATTATTTTTCCCCTTTTAACAGAATAAAAAGAAATAAGTTCTGCAATAAATCGTCATTTGGTGTTTTTAAATGCTGGTCAGGACAAACCTCCTCCAGCAGTTTAAATTCCTGTAGTGCATTCAGCGTTCTGCCTGTTGGCCACAGTTGGCCAAGGGTTATTTACTGAGTGCCAATTGTGACAGGACATTTTGCAGTGCTGAAGAACCAAAGGGCACAGCACAACTTGCTATGAGAAAAATGCCTCATCTGAATCAGGGAGCTTGTGAAGGAAAAAAAATCCAGCCACCAAAAAACAACTGGTATTGAGGACCTTCTGCCTGATAAAGACTGGAAAATATTTTAAACCTCATTAGAAAAGTAAAATTTGCCTATTTCTCATGTTTCATACACTGTGCAGGAAAGGAACACATATGCTGTCACATTCATATTTTACGGGCTCTTTTTTTCCCCCAAACCTTCGTACCTCAGATTTGAACTTTAAACTTGTGACAGTGTTATGTTCATTAGAATAAAAATCACTTGCTATTTCCATTGCAAAGCTCCCCCCCAGAGGTTATCTTAGCTGTTTTATAAATCATATCAGGAGGAAAGCTGGCATAAAGGTTGACAGCTCACTCTAGATAATCACTTCCTCCTCTCTTAAGTGACTTTAAGCAGAAAGGAGCATGTAGCTTGCCAGTTCAGTTTTTAGTGGTCAAGCATCCACATCTAACCACCACCAACACACTGACTAAATTACATTGTAAGTATTTTACTGAAATGCAGGAAAATCATAATCCTGCTCAGGAGAAAGAATCTCAAACCTTCATCAGCTATCAAGCTGTATTTTCTCTGTCCTTCCAGGGCAGAGCTCATTACACGGAACGACATGAACGCCAAAGCCCTTTGACACAGGGTCCTTGAAGGGAACCTGAGCTTCAGATTGCTGTTGATTTTTCAGCTTCCTCAAGAGCTGGACTGATTAGACTAATGGTTTATAGGGGATATGATTTCAACATTAAAGTCCTGTATCGTGGAGGCAGACAAATGAAGCAAGTTAGATCGTGTAATAAACAGAATCTACAACTCAGGGCAACAACCCATTAAGTAGAAACTTAAAGGGAATAAACACACACCAAAAGAATCCTGGGTTTAGGAGGAAAGGTCAGCTTATGTATTATAATTTTTCTACATAAACCAATACAACTAAATCCTAATCCTCTCTCAGAGAGACTGAAGCAGTCTGGAAATGGTGCCAAATCTTCCCAGGCTGAGTCAGAAGAGAAAAAAATCAAGAAAACTATCCCTTTAACACATCACTTCCCCATGACCTGATTACAGGTGTTTTGCAATCAATAGGGACCTTCCACTGTTTCCACTGGACTTTGGAAGCAGTGTGCTTGGAAGAGAAAGGGTTAACTCTAACAGGTAAAGTGGGGGAGGGGGCACAGGAAGCAGATGGAAAGCCTTTCTTGGAAGTTGGTTGTGATAGAAGCAAATACTAAGGAAGGAAAGAACTGAGAATATTAGCCTGAAACATAAGTTATGATTCAACTGCTAATCACTCCATCTATCCCTGAAACTGTTGTCTCTTAGTTAAATAAGGATAATAAGACTGTCCTTTCTAAAACAGATAATCCTGAAAGTGTGTATCAGTAACAAAGATATAGGGAGCTTATTTTCTCACTGTCTCATAACACTGAATCAGAAGACAAATTCAGCTCAATGCCATTAGGAAGAATAAAGTCCAACCCTGAGAAAACAATACTTTTTTACTCAGCTTATAATTGGACTTTGACATTAATTTCTCTTGGAAGCCAAGAACTTGACAAGGTACAAAAAGGGACTGGATATTTATGCAGACAATGAAAATTATCTATAGAATTATTAATTTTGAGGAACAAATGTTAGGAAAGCTATTAAATTTTATGCTTCAGATATTTGGCAACTATTTTAAACTGAGCAGCTTAAGCTAACAGAGACAAAGAGTAGTTAATTTGGTTGTCCCCAACTAAATAGTTAACTGTAGTGTTGTAGAAATAAAGGAACTTCTGAAAGTAGAACAAAATCTGAATCTTTGGCAATAACTTGCATGAAATACTTCCAGTTAAGAGATGTTACACAAAGCACTACACATTGCAGTTGTTACTGCTTCTCAGTCTTCCCGTACTTTTATTAGGCTGATCTCAGCTTGTACAACACCCCCAGGAACCAGATGAACCTTATATCTAGTACACCCTGGTAGCTTCAGAACTTGGCACCCTCTTTACAATGATGAAAGTTATTATTAAGTTTACACACACAAATCTTAAAAAGGCAAAGGAGTACATGAGACACCACCTAGCAAAGTGGGTCAGAGTTGAAGGCGTGTTTGTGGGTAGGTGGGAGGACACTGAACTTCTTTCATTACCAGATTCTTGCTACATGGTACTGGGTCTTCATTCTTCAGACCTGTCAGGTTCCCTCAGGTCCACATGAAGGAGATGTTGTAAAATGCAGATATTCCTAGTCTGGTGCTAAACCACTGAGTAATGATTACCTGATTTTCTGACATGGGAATTGTCCTTAGCCATAGCAGAGCCGGGTGTGCACTGGCTGTTAAGCAGATATTGTGCCTTGCTCTCACCTGTCACTGGGTTCAATGCCCAGAAACAGAACTGGGAGGCAACTACAAAGTCAATATTGTGTTTGCTCTAAAGGAAGCAAAGACGTGTGGAAACTCAGAACCAAAACCTCTGCATTGTGTATTCCACCTGTCTTCATGCTTACTGGATGCAAACATTTGGGAATGAAACATAGGAACTGTTAAAAAAGAGGCAATGATTGAGGCAAGAAGGACCATGTTTGATTTCTAGTGAAAGTACCTTTAGGAGAAAAATAGTTAGAACTAGCTTAATTTTTCATGTAGCCATTAACTTCTTTAATGAGAATGGAACAAAGATGCAGCTGTTCCAGAGCCTGGGTGAGTGTTGTTATTGCATTTAAAACCGAAGTGCGCTTTTAATTTTGCAGCTTGTGATGAAAGAAAGTTCTTGCGTCAGTGGGAGTTCCTGGCAATACTCAGCTTCCCAGAGAAGAGCTTGCCTTGGGTAATCTCACAGAAAAAGGAACAGTGCAATGTGGCTGGGTTCCAAGGTAAGTGACAAGCTTAGGACACAAAATAAGAATCAACTGGGTCCATTGTCCCCAGGAGCACAAGGGACATAAAGCATCTTTCAAGAAGCCAGTATACTCTTCTCCCACTGGGAAACCAGTTTTGCTGCTTATTTTAGCTTTGGTCAGAGATGTGAGAAGGCATGGGGTGGTGCTCACTCCTCCTGTGCACCCTCCTGGCCGTTTCTAATGGCTGAGTTTCATTTCACCACGTGGGACAGAGAGACCATCCATGGGTGCTGGTAATTGCTTGGGGCAAGAAACGCCTGGGAAGCAGCCAGTTGTGTGTGCATGTGTCCATTTCAACAAGAATTAAACATTAGTGCATCAAGAACACCATTCCCATTTTGCCTTTGATTTGGACTGGAGATATTCTTATAAAGATGTAATTTCTGCAGAATAATTTCTGAAAGCATCAACGTGTGCTGTGGGATGAAGATATTGCCTTGTTTACTCCAGACTCACCTTAACCTGGCCCCAATTTTACACAGTCTTTTTGCATTTTGCTGTCGGAGATGCTAAGCCATTAGTGTGACTACCCTGTTGTACTAACCTGAAATTATTAAATTAAATGTTGATGAATTTGGCTGTATTTCCTTGCTTCTTGAATGTGGACAGTTCAATACAATTTCTAACCTGCACATGCTTGCAGCCTGGGGGCTGTGAGTCATGTTTGCTTTAAAAGAGGCAGCACTCACAGACTGTCACTCACCTGGGTTATTAGAAACAGAGCACTTTAAGAATTACTCTGCCACCTCCTCGCCTCTAAATATAGCTGGTGTGCGTGGGTCTTAAGCGATTTAGCTAGTCTGAGAAAAGGCCTCATTCCAAATAATCAATTAAAAATCCATCATTTTAAGAACTATGTGGGCCTCAGGCCAAATGCATCTTGGATGTAATACCTTTGACTGTTTAATGCTGATATTAATTATTTGTATTACAGCTGCAGATCCTAACTCAGAATGAAATTTCTCTGCACTACCCAGCAGCAAGTCCTGTTCCAAAGAGTGCACTATTTAAGTAGGCATGATGGACAAAGAGCAGCAGCAGAAAATCATCATTATTCCCTGCTTCACGGATGGGAAACTGAAAGACAGATTCAATGACCGTCCAAGGGTCACATAGGAAAAGGAGTAATTCATAAATCCCAGTACAAGGTCTTAAACCATGAGATTTCCTCTCATTCTTTAATCAATAATAAAACACCACAGATGTCTAAGAATCTAATATCTGCAAAACTGCTCCAAGGTCTAGAGGCACGATACAATTAATTTCCATTAAGAGCAATGTGATGTGAGGGCAGTCTGTACTGACCAGAAAAGTAGGCCTTGCAGACTTTGCAGGTTTTAAATACTGTTTTAATAGACAAGATAAAAATCAGGGATAGTCTAATTAAAATAAAAATATGGGGAAACAGTTGCCAAACCTCTGACCCAAGCTGAAACCAAAGGAACTGATTCAGGAAGTAAACCAATGCTTAAAAAAAAATCAGGTCTAGAAAAGGCAAAGTCTGTAAGTGAAAATATTTATAATAGATTTTCCCTTTTTGAATGAGGGTTATGTTTCTCAGTGTTATGTGTGTTGTTATTTGACCTTTAGGGCTATACTCAGCCACATTTTTTAACTCCCTCCTTCCCTACTAGCACAAAGGATTACCAAGAGAAATTCTCAGAGATTCACCTGCCTGAAGGATTTGGATTTCAGGAAGAACATCGAGTATCAAAGAACTTGCAACATGATCACAAGCATCAGCAAAGCTGAGTTGCATAAGACAACACCTGCAGGTTACAAGGAAGAAGTTAAGCACTGTGGGAAAAGTTCACCTTGCTCAGGCCCTGTAAGACCAACACAGGGAGCTTCCATAAATACCTCAACTCCTTCTATCCAAATCCCTCTGCAATTTAAGTATTCACACAAATGTAACAGGAATCATCACTAGGATGTGCAATACATTATCAGGCCTCAGAGGTACAACTTTTGAATCTTCCCGTCACCGTCTCTTATTGTTTGTTAAACAAGTAGAAAAAATAAAACTTAAAAGTTATTCCTGCTCCAATAAGCCTGAACGTTGCAGTGAGTTATGGTCATGTCTAAATTTTTGTGCAATATACACATTACTGACATTAATGCAATTGCACAGTTAAGCATATATATCCATTTTTAGGTGTTGTGACAGGTCTGACTTTTATTTTATGTGTTTGAAGCATGTAGCTAAACTGGAACCTGTATTGCTCCAGTTAAAACATCAAGCAACAGTACTCATACTAATTTTAATAAAGCATGCTACACTTAGAGCATTGATATCACCAAAAAAGCAGAGAAATTAAACTTGTTTCTTTACAACTTGCCTTAAACCTCCAACATTCCCAATATGTAAATCAAACTGACAAAACATTAAGAAAACCTCTGGCTAGTACATTTTAACCCCCATTCTGAAGAAATGTAGAAATTCTGGTTTAACCATTCATTCTGTAGAAAGCATTACAATACAGCACAACACAACACAACACAATGCAATACAATACAATACAATACAATACAATACAACTTTCCTTTCTTCCAGTGCTATACAAAGAACTTTGATACCCTAAGCAATTTGCACAGGGAGTCACCCACTATTCTTCATTAAAACTGTTGCACAAAAGTACAGAAGTGAAAAATTAAGTTCACTGCTTTATCAGAGGTGCCAAATTTACTGGCTGGCATGGACTGACGAGGTGGAAACTTTGGCCCATCAGTGTTTATTCTGATAAGTTATCTCCAGTTGTTGTAAAGTTCTCAGAAAATAGATGCCACTGCTGTTGCTTTCTGCACTTGTGAGAGGTGAGCTGCAGATAGGCCCTACTCATTCAACATCCACTCGGAATCTTCTTCTTCAACAGGAATATTCACCTTTAAAGGAGGTGCCACTACTTGTGACTGGGGTTACTTTTCAGAAGCATGAAAATGAGTGGAATCCTTGTGTGCCATTTAAGCTGAGTGTGAGCCATATCCCAAAAATTAGGAAAAAAAATCTGTTTTGTCTTGATAGGACTTGGATTGGGTCTATTGCAGTGGAAGAAACAAATCAACTACATTTATTTCTGCAAGAATAATAGTAAAAAAACTTGAATTCAAGTCAGTATAGCTCATTAAGCAATAGCTATACTTTAGGTGTTTCTGAACATATTGTAAAAGATCACAAAACTTTGTAGGTGGCTTGTTTATTGAATAAAATTTAGTGAAGGAAGGAAACTTGCACTGCTCCTCATGGAATTAATGGAATGTCCACAGAGTTTAACAGCACCTTTTGTGGAAGGCCAGTAGCAGAAAGACTGCATTCAGGCAAATCAGGCCACTCTAATGTGCCCTTGACCTCCCTTATGTAGCATTAATATCAATTTATCTGCCTTGTCAAGGGAAGAGTAGAGGGAATACTGAGTGGCAAGAATGAGTGATAAGAGTGGTTTCAAAAGTAGAGGGGGCATAATTTCAGAGAGGCTTTTCAGAGGCTAAAAATGAGATGGTGCACCTGAAATTTCAGAATTGAATGACTGAAGCAACTTCATGAAAGTTTTAAAGAAAATGTGAATGCAATGTATTGGTGAACATATATAAAATCTAAGAATATGGGCTAGAATTTGCCCTTGGCTTAGAAGGTTATGCAGGGCAGCTAAAGAGGTTTCCTTATGCTCCTGAGCAACTCTTTGCTTTGGCTGCTCTGAACTGGGAAGGCAATGAAGTGTCTGAGTGTATCACGCAGTGCCATGTTAACAGCTGGAAAAAAATGATAAAAGGATGGACAAATCCTACACCTCCAAACCAAGGTTAATGACTTAACTCTGTGAAAAGTTAATTAAGTACATTACGAAGTTAAGGGGCAAATCCTGCAGTCTTGCCCAGGAGAAGCAGTCAGGTCCAGCTCAAGGAAAAGACAGAACTTGACTTCCATCCTTCATCTGAAGCTTCCTCTTCAAAAGGCTTCTCTCACCTCTTCTTGTAGATCATTCAGGTCATTGTTGAGGTAGGAGTCCAGGTCACGATCTGCATACTCTGGGAGACTTCTGCCAGGGCGGTATGACATGGACTGGGAGGAGGTGGCATGTCAGGGATCTTTGCTTTGATCTTTTCTTAGGATACAGTCAAGCACATTTCTCCAACTTGCTTCAACATGTAATCCCATGAAAATCCTTTACTCCGCTTCACAAGGACGTAATTTTTCTTGTACAAAGACATTTGATGCTACCACTGGAGGCCAACATTACCTTTTGCAAATAGTCACCTGTGTGGAAATTAGGATAGGGTGAAAAGCATCAAGAGATCAGTTCCAAATGGTTTTGGTGCAGCTGCCAGGGTGGGAAGCCAATCTTCCACAGAAAGGAGAAAAATCCTGCCATTCTTAAAGTGGGAAGATGCGGTCTTGGTGCAGCTGCCAGGGTGGGAAGCCAATCTTCCACAGAAAGGAGAAAAATCCTGCCATTCTTAAAGTGGGAAGGTGCTCACTTTTCTTTTAGGAGCCCTTTCTCATTCTCTCTTGCTGCACAGCTCCTACACTCATTCTATACATATGTATATATTGATGATTCACTAGAGCTACTGTCAAAGACACATTTTCCCCTCAGCTTTAGTACACCCAAATACATAGTAAAATGCCTTCTCCAGTAGGAAAGTGGCTCATTCCTGCTGGAAGAAGGCAAGGTTACTGCTTTGCCATCTCTCCCACGTAAGGAGGCACAGACATGACTTTTCATGGCTCAGAAAAGCATTGTTTTGCTCCATGAGGAAGTGACCTGCCCCAGATCTGTAACACCTCATATTGCAATGACTTCTCTCCCACTCTTGAATTCAGCACTCCTTGTCACAGCGCTGGGAATAGAAAAGAGGTGAATTCAAGGTCTTTCCCTTCTGCATGGTAGAAAGAGGCTCTGTTCCTCCTGCTTGCTTTCACCCCAGGCAAGGCCTGTGGATGTCTTCCCTGCAGAAGGGCACAAGGAAGTATTTCAGAGCTCCTGTGTGCAGTGAAGACAGGTAAGAAAAACCTGGCCTAAATGTGAAAAGACAGATTATAGTGAAGAAAAAACAACAACCCAACAAAAACTTGCACAGCTCCCAGAATTATGTTATTGAGGACGCTATTTGTCATCTGCTGTATAATAGAGCATACATTTTGAAACAGGCTGGCAATTCCATTTCATTCACTCTTCTCTTTCCTATTCCACAAGTGTCATTGAAGGTAAGCAGCAAAGTCACCCTCTTCATGAATTTCTCAAACTGAAATGCTCTCCTGAGGATTGTTATCCTGCTGCTATGTGATCTAGTCTGGAAGGCTGCATGTACCAAATTAGAGAGAACTCTATGAATCAAAGCTGAGAGACTCGGTACTGAGATATATAATGAGCACAAGAGCACATGAGGCCCGGTCCTGCTCCCACAGAAATGAGCAGCAAGGGTCTGATTCTGATTCTGCTGATCCAGCTATAAATCAAGAGCAACTTCAATGAAGCTCACATGAGTAAAAAGTGAACAACCAGTCTTTCAGCCACTAAATTCCCAACATATCACGCACTGTATTTTGTACAAAACATTGTACCAGCTTGACTTTGCCTGCATGGCCATCCTGGGACAAAATGGCAAGGATATATTCAAAGTGTGTCTTAAGAGAAAAGCAGTTATGATACAGCAGAGGAGTGGGTTAACAGAGCCCATTGAGCCCCCACCAACTGCCCAGCTGAATTAAAAAGAAACAGGGAGACTTTCAGAGTCTAAACTAAGCAAGCATACTTCTCTTCCCCTGGTGTACTGACAGATCCTCTTAAGTCCTGAGCTGGAGCCAGGATTTGATGTCCAGATACCTATTAAGAGATTCCATAAAATGTTATGTGTTTATGAGCACTCTTTATTCAAGCAAAATTGACAGTGCTGCTGAAAATCCCTTTGTATTTTGAGACTTAAAACAACTGAGATCATCAAGCTAAGCCACAATATGTTATATCAGCCAAAAGATTTTCACCAGGACTAGTTAGAATTGCAATGGCAAGGAAATTAGTTTCAGCAGAGCGTAACAGAGAAAGACTGATTACAGTGGCTTGGAGGGGAAAAAGATATAAATGGTATTTTTGTTAAGGCATGGTATTCATCAGAATGGCAAGGCTGAATCTTTGAGAAAGAAAATTGCCCATATTTACCAGAGGAATGTATGATTTTGTGATGTTCTTTGTAAACAGGATTGCACCAAAGCAGATCATCACTACTGGAGAGAATAATTGCATCTTATCACCTTTTTATCTTTTTAATGAGAATTGCCAGGCAAAGAACTGTACACTGGGTCACAACACTGCCTAAGAGGATTTGTGTTTGAGTAGTGACTGTGTATGTATTTGTAGCCTATTATTATTGGGCATTATATGGACCACTAAATGAAAAATGGTCCCTGTCCCAATTAACTTCTAAACCAATTACACAACTCCTTTTTTCTACAAGCTAAAAGATGGAGTAAGATGCAGACTTTTGTCTTGCTCCTGTGGCTTGTTTGTTTTTATTTCCCATCCCAGGCCTTTAGGGAGTGTGTTTCTGCTAAGTATTTCTGCAGCTGTTCAAAAGCAATCTTATTGCACAATACAGTATCTGAATAATTGTCTCGGGTGACTATTAAAGTCTACTGCTGCCCCATAAAACCACGAGGAGTAATCTTGCACCACAGCAGAAAATATCCAAGAGACTACCCTGTGGAGTGTCATTTCTGTTAGGAGAGAGCTACTGCAACTGAGTGGAGATTCAGGAAGGCAGAAAAAGCAGAGGGACGGCTCTGGACCTTAAATTGTTTCTTTTCTTGCCGACTAAGCAAAGCTGCTGATTGTTAAATATTGAATTGTCTGTATTCATCCCCGGCCAGCTGAAGTCAATGGACAGACATAGAGGAGGACTTTAACCTGTTACACATGAAATGTTTGTCTTCTTTGCCTCTCTGTCTCTCCTTACAGCCTTTTATACTCTGCACTAAAGGAACCCCTTTAAAGCCTAATGTATGGTAATACAGTTTAATTGTTGGGCTGTTGGGGATAAAATGTGCTGGTTCCAAGTAATTTTGCTGACTCTAAACTTGGCTCTGTATAGAGAGCTGGAGGAGGGGAGATTGCTAATAAAAATAGCTGTGCTACCTGGGGAAGCTCTGCATACTGCAAAGGTACTGTAGGACTAGGCCCTATAATTGCAGTTAATTGATTTTTTAAAACAGTGATGTTTGCCTCACACTGACTACACAGCCTGCCTCTTAGCCCTTACATAGGAACAATTCACACACAGAGGTAAGTCCCTGACAAGCACTCTCCAGGCACTCTTTCCTAACTTAGCAAAATCTACTCACTTTGTGTTCATTACACAACTCCTTTCAATCTGTGAGTTGGACACAGCTGAGTGGTTGAAGGCAGAAATCTCCTGTCTTCCTTTCCTGCAGGATGAAAACAAACACCCCAAATCTGGGGGCCCTCTTTCTTCTCCCCACATCCTCTGATGTAGAACGTCCACTGAATCCCATGCACAGCCCACCAGATAATGATACCTGCCTGTTGGAAGGATGAGTGATTACTGCTGATCAATATTTTGCTTACACTGAACATTTAATTCTTTCAGATGGTTACTCCTCAAAAGTAACCACCTGGGCATTAGTACCCCTCTTCTTCCCTGCTTTCAGCTCTCACAGTCATCACCAAAATGCCAGGCAGGAGCTGCTCTATTAGCTAAACATGGTTCACATCCCATCAGTGATATATATACACACACATAAAGTGTTAAGAAACTCCAATTTTAGATGACTAATAATGTGCACTAGGACCATTTAGCCTATTGATATTCAACTGTGATATGAATCCAGTCAAGGTTAACAGACACCAAAGGTTCAGACCATCCAAGCGTAGCACAGAACCCTCATGAGAAAACAAGCTTGCTTCAATCCACAGGGCCAAACTCTTTCACTGCCTTACATAAATACTTAAATCTATACAAGTAGCACAATGCATGATCTGGGAGAGTTTCAAAAATCAACTTTATCACTTTACCAATTTATCTACAGACATACAAGGTCTGTCTGTTTACAGGTATTTCCAATAACTGTAAAGCTTTTACTTAGAGAAATATCTTGCCTGCAGAGATAAGTTGGCAACTTCTTGCTAGATACTTTTTTTCATCTCAGTAGCTCACTCAAGCCTTCTGTGTGCAGTTGGAGTGTCACTGTGGCAAGAAATCTTCCAGTCTGGTCTCCAGCTTTGTAATTTCCTTGTGTCTCTGGAGCAGAGAAGTAGTACAATAACAAGTAAAACCCACTGGACTCTTATATAAATGATCAAAACCTCAATGTCTTAAAAAGCATTTTGCTCTCTACACTCTTGTCAGTTCAATCTGTGAAGTGAAATTTGAAAAGCATTCTGCTTTTATAGTGAATACTTTCTCCTTCTGCTACTTCAGTGTTATTTTAAAGGATCAGATTTTGTTCTGTGAGCTGTATGTAATAATGTTTAACAAATAACCCTCTCATTGGATTAGTTTAAAAGAAAGTTACTATGGTGGCTGAAAACTCTGCTTTGTGGGCACATATCCACTCTCCCATGTCCTTTAATGCTAATAATATCTTGCTTTCCTAATAAAAGCAACTGTACAGCTCAAATAGCATGACAAAAGCTGAGTGAAGCTTTCCCCTTCAGTTCAGCACAGGGCTTTAAACACCTCAGCACACGTGCATTACTGCCAGCTGCAAAGGTGGTTCTGTGCTGCAGACCTATTTTCAGAAGCAAGACTGCAAGATGTTGCAGTATTCTTGTGCAGCAAAAGAGGAATCAAGGCAAAATAAAGGTCCATATATAGACCTACTAAAAAGGTTTTCCTATACGCCCACCAATCCCTTTCTGAGTTGTTCCTCAAGTGGGACACCAAGCTGGCAGGGCACAGATTACAGGTCACTTACTTGTGTTGGGGTTTTATGATTGCTCTGCACCTGGCTTTTGATCTGGAAGACTGTAAGCAGCTTTAGATGATAGCTTGATAATGACCAGTAAATGGGCTTTGTGGGGTCTCTGCATAATGTATAAATGAAGTGTAACTGGGCATATAACCAGCAGATATGACCACTCCTGTGCTCTGTGGAGTTTGTACCCTTTTCTCTCCCTGCTTGTTGGTCACCACCCACTGTGACCGGTCACTTCAATCGTTTCCTATTGTTTCTGTCTCACAAATGAGCATCTGGAATTCTGTAAAAATGGCAAATTCCAATACTGGGAACTGCTGTTGTCTAAACAGTGGCATGGATAAAAGAGACAGATGGATGGCCACTGCCCTTTCGGTGTTAGAAGCTCAACCGAAAGGCAACTTACGCCAGAGAACCCTTCACTGAGCTACACCCAGCAGGAAGCATTCCCAATGGAACAACAATCCTTTCTTGCTGTTTTTGAAGCAGTTCCCCAGAGAAACCAGACAGCAGCTTGAGATCTTATGAAGAAGTGTGTGAATCACAGCGAAATTACATAGGTGTCAACATTTGATACAGTGAAAGTGCTTCCTAACCAGAAGCTGCAGGTTTTAATGGAGCAGCACAAAAAATGACTCTGGTCCGTCATACTAAACATTTTTGTAACACTTTTCTTGTGGTATTTAAAACAGCATTTCAGATTTTAACTTAAAATATGGATTGAATCTTAGTGTTCATGATTTGTTTTACTCTGTAAAGCACTGGTTTATTTCATGAAGCAGGCATAATTTGCCAATTTTACTTGAAGGAACACCTGATTTATATTACTAAGGGGATGTTGAACAAAAGCTTGAGGTGTGGTGAAAGTGTACTCTTGCTGCCTTCTTTGCCACTCTAATTATGGTGAATAAATGGAGCCAGAGAAGGAGACAGGACAGAACAAGTCTGATCAATAGGTGCCTCTCTTTTGCCCTCCCTGCAGTTAAAAGAGAATGATTGCACTTATCTGGCCTTCTCGGGGAGTATCCATTCCTTGCTGGAGGTTAAATGAAAAACTCTTTTATTCCTACTTTTATGCTGACCCTAAACTTGTGTTCTGATTCTACTGTCTCTGGCTACATGGATAGTTCTTCAAGTCGATGGGAAAATTGCCATGAAAAAGAGTTGCTCACACGAATGAGGTTTGCAAGATCAAACCCTTCATGATCGGTATAACCCTGGGCACTGGGCTGATATGGCATCCCTGATTTACAAGAGCAATCCTATTAGCATCCAAGGGACAATTCACATGAGTAAGGACAGTGGGAATGGGCCCCTCAGGAGCAACTATCACCACAGTTATGCATCCAACCTCACTTAGATCACAGCAGTTTTCAAACGTTCTACAGGCACTTTATGCTGCTACTGAACTTTGAGAAGAAAATAGACCTTGGGCACAAGTTCACTTCTGCTTTACAGACTGTGGCTCCACTTTTTCTCTCTTCTTATTCTCTGCCCTCGAAGAGTCTTTGCTCTAAGAATCTGAACCTTTTAAGGGGATCAGGGTCTGCAAGAAATCTTGGCTTTTCTTGCTTCTTTCTTTTTCCCTTCTACCTTTCTTTTTCCCCCCCTTTATTCCAGTCTTGCTTTTTCATTTTTTAAAAATTTCTCCTTTTCTTTTTAGTTTTCTCTATTTATTTCCAATTTAATTTCCTTGTTTAATATTTTCTATTTTAATTTTTATTCCCTTTTTTCTTTTATCTTTTATTTTTCTCCTTTCTCTTATCTGCTGTTGCCTTCTCCTGCTCTTCTTAACTTTCTTTTTAAAGTCTTTTTCTCTCTTTTCTATTTTTTCCCTACCTTGCTTTTTTTAAAAAAAATTCTTTCTCTTTTCTCCTTCTTTCTTCTTTTTCTTCCCTTCCTGTCCTTCTCCCTTCCTCCTAATCTTCTTTCTCAGAATTAGGGGTATTCAAAGAAGGTAGGAAAAAATTAACAAGTTTTTTCCCTCAAAATTCAAAGACTGGGAGAATAGCAGCTTTCCCGGTTTCAGAAGCGCTTTTTTAAAGTCACATAAATCAATCTGAATTTCCAGAATCTGAAAAACTGGAATGTAAAATTCAAAGGAAAGCGTGGAAATTGTAGAATTTCCACTTATGCACTTATGCTTCTTTTTATATCCTACCTACAGCAAATGAAAAGCACCTTTTTCCTGGCTTTCTGGTGTTTCCAGGTGTAGTTCTGAGAGCTCGTATAAATCAATTGCCAGCTTTTCCTCTCAAGTGTAATAATGTGTGTTTAGTTTAACTGTTAACTTAATAGGTTTACCTGCTTTTAAAACTGACTGCAGATAAGGATTAGAATGCCAAACAATCAAAAAGGCGGTAATAGAAGATAATTACAGTTTTATTTCAGTCACACCATGTGATTATGATATGTGTTAGGTGTGGTAAAAAAATAAAGGATGAAAATTCCTGGCTTGAACTAAGTCATGAGCTGCAGAAATGCTTCCATGTTTTTTGAAATAAATCCATTCCCTGGGATGGACCCATGCTCCTGTGAGTTTTTTGTTGACTTCAGCAGAAACACTATTTGCTGTGTTCTTAGCGAGAACGAAGGTTGTTGAACCCAACTCCTACTAACATTTTAAACCAGTTCTGATACTGCAGTTCTTGCTCAAATGGGTTTTGTTACATTTTATGATTTAAGAAGAGTTACACAGGTATTTGGCGTGACGTGACATGACAGGATATGACATGAAGCACAGAAGTACCATCAGTGGATGCTGAGTATATGTAGCTAAGAGGAGAGATTTTTCTGTAAGAATGCAGTTTTAAAAATTGTATCCCTTTCTGACCATGTGCACATCTTTAGGATTAGTTTTGAAACCTTTGCTGGGCATCTGAGTACATTCATCTCTATATTCTTCAGTCTTGCTTATCATGAGCTGCTTAGTCACAAGCATTGCTCCTGTTGATGAGGAGTGCTGTGGGACTAGAATAATTCTCTCTGAAAAAGCACTGGGAAGCTCAGGAACGCCTGGTTCCCTCTGTTCATCACACTGTAGCACACTGCTAGGACAAGTCTGTGGCCAGCTGCGGAGTTCCTTAATTTTCTGTTTCACTTTGTGAAGAAACATGATGCATCTGTATTGGAACAATGCTGATGGCTTAGCAATACAAGCGTGTTTAATTTTTTTCACTTTGGTAAAAGTTAAGGCCCCCCAGAACAACGGAGGGCCCGAAATACTGAGACTTCAGGTACTTTCAGATAAGCTTTGAGCCCTCTTGGGAATTTGCACAGCCGCTGAACTTGGCTGTCACTACCAGCGCCCGTCTGGGCCACAGCCTTTGGTTTCCCCCTGTCCAAGGGTGTTCAGAGAGGAGGGCTTTTCCTTGCTCGTTTCCACACGCTTTCTTTCTCTTTCTCCCGGGCTTGCTGGGCTCCGGGCCTGTCCCGCCGCTCCCGGGTGACCGCCCCGAGCCCGCGGGGCACCGCGGCTCCGTGAGGGCGGCCCGGGCGGGACCCGCCTCCGCGGCCGGCGGGGCGAGGCGGGGCCGGGCCGGGCCGCGGCGCAGTGTCCGCCCGGGAGCAGCGGGGCTCGGATCGCCGCGGGCAAGGCCGAGGTGTGGGCGCTGCGCGGTGGCGGCGGGTGCCGGGAGCGAGCCCCGCCGCGGGTGCGGGAGGGCGGCGCGGGAGCGGGGCTGTCCCCGGGAGCGCTGGTGTGAGGGGGCGGCGCGGCGGGGACGCGGTGGCGCGGCGGGGGCATCTCCCGCGGGGCCGGGCCGGGAACCGGCGGCGGCTGTGGGAGCGGAGCCTGCGGCGGGAGCGCGCTTGGAGAAGGCGCATTTGAAGCACGCACAAACAAGGGGCCCCGGGACACGCGTGGTGAGGGCGGCGGGAGGGTCTGCACCCAGAGGCAGCACAGCGGGGTTGCACAGACATATCATTGTTACTATTATTATGATTATTGCCCGTGTAGATCAGGCTGTTTGTAACCGTAATGAGCAAACCCCTTAAAACCCTGTGCTGTTTGCGTGTCTGGGGTGTGTTTTTTGCATTTCTGCTGGTGCTGACACCCCGAGTTTTTGGGCGCCCTTCCATTTTGTACTGAAGGCAGGCCCTGGGCATTCTGGGAGCTCGGGCAGGCCACGGTGCGGCGAGGGAAAGTGGATAAATGTGGTGGAGCGCCAAAGGTGCTGGGGAACAGCTTCCCTCTGCATCGTTCTTGGATGTATTTTCAGCGTCGCTTGGGGAAATATGCTCTGACGCCGTGGATTCACTTTGCTTTTGTTGTGTGAAACACTGTGTGCTTTTTGCTGTGATACAAAGTTGAAAGTAGCAGGACAGTTCTGTTAAAACGTGTTAACAATATTGTTAAAGGAAACAGAAACTGTTACTGTCCATTTCTGAGATAAAGCCTTCGCCGAGTCGCTGTTTATCTTGAACTGGACTGTAATGTGAGAGGAGGGGGAGTTACACTGAATTAATTTCCCATGGTCCATAGACCCCTGTGCTAGACCCAGTGACCCAAGCACTGCTTTAGAAAGGATAACAGAGGGAGCAAAATCCCATCACCACAGCAGACAGGTGCAGGCAAGGCTAGATTTGTTTTCACTGAACAAACAGCTGCTTACCTCCATCCTGCCCACTTCCTCACCGAGGATGTGCCTTCAGAGCAAGTCTTCTATAGTGCTCTTTGCTCATCAAGTTCCCCTTGTTCAGCAACAGCTGACTGTGCTGAACGCAAGATGAGAGATTGTTAAAACTGAAATCAAGTGAATATTAACATTTTTATTACTATTGTTAAAATTATATCACAGGAAGTAAGTTATTTGTAACAAAAAAAATTCATTTATTTCAGTCTCTAGTGAAGCTAAGACATCCTAATTCTGTGGATTCCTAGTCACTAAGTGCATGGTTGAAGCACTTGGTGAGGCAAAAGCCTGGTTCTGTGCAGAGCAAAAATTGAATGTGCATGGGGATGTGTTTTTTTTTTTTTTCATGTGCATTCACTCCTCAGCACCTCTTAACTTTGTGGTGTTGATAAAAAATGTACCGTGTCCATAGGATTGTGGGTTTGGTACGGTCTCATTGGAAAGAGACTTCATTAATTTAAACCTCCCATGATAAAAGCAGAAATAGTCCTCTCCTTTTTGTCACTACAACTTAATCTTTGCCTGTGAGTCATGCTAAAAGCAATTTTTAAGAACAAGGTCTCAAAGGGGAAAAGTGCATGTTCAACTCGGTTTGATCACAAGTTACTGCTGGGTAGGAAGATCCTGGTTAGTTTGAAAGCTGAAGTGCAATTATAATTGTGTCATTTTACATAAAAAAGAGTAGGCAATACTAATTTTCCTCTTCACACAGTGTAGTGTTCATAGTATTGTCACACACTCCTTCTATCCCGGTAGCTGCTTAGGGAAATTTGCTAGTTCAAATGAATTGGTCTAAAATTGGTCTAACTCCTTGTGTTATTTCAAAGGAGTACTAATTTCTGTGACTAAGTGGTGTTTCTGCAATTGCATTAAATATTTTGGTAGTTTGTACTTTGACAGTTTAATAAGCAGTTATAATGGAAGCCAAATGGTATAATTTATCATCTTAAAGTATGATATTATGCTATTGTGAAAAAAAAAATACAAAAGGGGGTGAAATTGTTTTAAAAGAAACTTTCCATGGTAGCAATATCGTGCTGTCATTGCAGTGATGCTAAAAAACAAGGCTATTAAGACAATGTTGTTGTCAGAACTTTGGATTGCAATGATGTTAGCACTAACTAACTTTAATGTTTTTTAAAGGTCGTCTGTGAGAAGGGGAGCAATGGCTAAAGCCACCCAGTTAATTGACAATGAAGTCTTCCGGGCTTACGCCACTTACACAGCCATTGTTCTTCTAAAAATGATGCTAATGAGTCTGATAACAGCATACTTCAGGATCACAAGGAAGGTAATCATTTGGAAATACTGGCTGGGAGAATAGATTGACATTTGTACTGAAATACAGAGCTATCACAGCTATGTCTTTTCAGCTTCCAAATACTGCTGCTACTCATTTTCTTCCTCCCTGTTCTAGAGAGATTCTGAGTTTGGTGCTCTGCTGGTCTCAAATGGATGATGTTTTTAACCTAATTGTGAGATAATTATGGGACTGAATTATTCTTGCATTTGACTTACTCTACTCTTCTAAAACATTTCTGTTATTTTTAAAAAAGAGTTTTTCATAACTGTAATTTACATTGTCTTCTGCAGAAAGCTCATGTCCAGGGTACCCAATTTATAAAGCAAAAGAAGTGTGATATGGAGCCATATTGCATGAATAACCAACTGGTAGGGTCAGAAGAGGGGATAGATTTTTATTCACCTCTAACCTTTTCATCCAGTAATTCAAAAGCTTTTTGCATTCTCTCATTGTTATAGTCTTCCCATTGCAGGTAGGTCAGTATCTGAAAAGAAATTTTTTTTTCTAGAGTGAGAGGCAGGCTGAAAATTGGATTTTCAATTCTGAAAATACCTGAAAACATTTGAAAATATTTGAAAATCTGTGGTCTGGCGTTTAGGCTAGATAAAAATATGAAAGATCCACTGAGGTTTACTAAATAGTGTAGAAGCTGCATCTACTTTAGAAGAAAGTGCTCATGGGAAACATGTTGTGTTTGCACTGTTCCTGGTCTTCTCTAGGCATCTTCTCATGGCCTCTGTGGGAAACACTTGGTCCTTGGCTGAAAGAGCCCTGAGTGTGCCTCTTATGGCTGTTTTTGTGAGATCTGCTTCTGCAAGATGCTGTGTGCTTCAAGGATTTTGGGGCAGTCCTTTTGTTGAAATGCTGCTTTTTGTTCCTGCTTGTTGCAAGAGAACCCAGCTGAGCTGCTCTGTGGTTCCAGGTGGATGCAGATGACAATAGGGCCTTCATTAATTTGGAGTGCTTGGTTTTATTATGTTAGTAATATTAAAAACAGAAAAAATCAGTAAAGTAATTTTAATTTTCTACTTATTATAAATATTCTATTTAAAATAAAAAAAAGTCCTGAAAGAAGAGAACAGAGGAAAGCAGCGAAGCAAGAGAATGCAAAATGTTGCTGATGATACTGTTAACGCACCTCTAGAATTCTGAGGCTGAGGACAGTTCACAAATAGGGATCAAGGCTGCCTTAGGAAGCAATCATGTAGCTCTCCTAAAATCAGAAGATTTTCTTGACTTATATCTGCATAGCCTGAACAGTCCACAGAACGCATATGTTACTACATGTGTCGGCAGGGAGAGATCTGCTGCAGTCTGCACTGCCTGAATTAAATGTTGTTTTCAAGTAGTGTCTTGCAGTTTCTTGAGGTACTAATGGGTCATATAAGTGCAAGAATTTATACCTAAGAGGAAAGGGAGACACTTACTTGGTCATAAATGAGGATGAGAATAAGGCTGTTGGATGCTGTTGCTGTGTAGACTTCTGTAGAAGGAAGGGATCCAAAAGGACTTTCAGATAATTTGCCAGGAATGGTGAAAAAGAGATTTGGGCAGTACAGACCTTCTACCTTGTAGGTGCCTATGTTCTGCCAGCCCACTGGCTTTACTGCAGGCTTGTCCATCTAGCAAGGAGGGTTTATCTAAATGCATAAATTACATTATATTAATTTGTCAGCACACAAACTGTACAGGCTGGGCTCAAGAAAACAGTAATGCAGTGAACATTGTGTTCCCTGTGCTTTTAACTTCAGGTGAGTTCAGTGGTAAAAGGAGTGACCTTTATAGCAAGCTGCCTTGACTGCATAAAACATTTTGGCTTCTAATGTCTCTTGTGTTCTTGTGTTTGAAACAGGCATTTGTCAACCCAGAAGATACAGCATCATTTGGAAAAGGGGAGAGTGCTAAGAAGTACCTGAGGACTGATCCGGATGTTGAACGCGTACGCAGGTAATGCACAGGAACCTTTCAAAGTTATTTTAAACAGCAGAATAATATTGAATCAAGGAATTCATTTCACCCCGTTCTCTGTCAAGCCTGTGTGTGTTTTATGTTGCTTTATGTAGTCATCTAATGCATTAATAAGTTTAAATGAACAAACCTGTCCACATTCAAATGGTCAGTGTGCATGCTAAAAGCAAGAAGCCATTGTCTGGTTATAATAGCTAACTCTCGGGTAGTGTCCTGTCTGCACGGGCAAAGTGGTGAGAACACTGTAACATATGACCACAAGTCAATGTAGCTCATGGCAAAATTTTCTGTTTCCAAAATCATAACTTTCAGGATGCTGTTTGATACACCCGTGCTAACAAGGAGAGCTTTAACAGAATGCTTTCCACATCATAATTCCTTGATGAAGCTACGTTTATTTTTATACCAAAAACTTGAATGTGAGTGAACTCTTCTCATTTAAACCTCCGTTAGGGAAGATCTTGAAAATATATACCAGCTCTGATTAAAGAACACTGCATCCTTGCAAATGACAGCTGTTGTTTCAAAAAGTATATTTCTGTATGTCTCTTATGCACTAAAATCTTAGAAAGAAGAGTCTAATCTCAGTGGGCTGTAAAGATGTTCTGCTCCTTCCTTTTCTGCCCCTGAGTAGTTCACGGAGTTGTTGCTTAATTTCATGGGTGTTACACAAAAATGGAGACCTTTTGGTGGGGGGTAGTTCCTTTCTCTTTGTAAATTTTAAGAGGCCAGCTAAGTTGAGACTAACTTTATGACCCATTTAACTCAAATTGTTATGGCAGAGAAATGACAACCACCTCAGTCATTTTCACAGATTAGATTTTTAAAACACTGTGTTATCAAATCCTGTGTTGCTGTTTTGTGGAGTTTTTCAGACATCCCCAGATCTAGCAAGTCAGCTTGGTTATAGTTACTCTGTTGGTGTTGCAGCATCCATATTTTCCTCCCAACAATGGTTCTTAGTGGATGTTTACTATATTTTCTTCTGCAAGCTTCATGGCAACAGATAATGCCACATAGATTTAGCATGGCTTCTCTTCTGTATAAGTGACTGGAATGTGTTCTGTTTATGGATATAGAAAAAAAGATTGCTTTCTTCAGAGTACTTTTAGGGGGAATAAGAATAAAAAACCTGGAGGGATTATGTTTCCTTGTAATGATAATTACATTTAAAAAGCACCTGCAAGACAGTGCCAGGACCTGATTCCAGCTGGCTCTGAAATTTGACATCATTAGTAAGGCTTAGACATTGTTTCAATCAATAAATTTGGCTGGAAGTATAACTTATCTAAAGAGGTGAAGGGAGCTGGGAAGGTTTAGGAAGGTATGTGAAAGAATGCTTCAAGATACAGAGTTCTCAACACATTTTTAGTAAATTACACTATGGTTTCAAAATTTCAAACATTTTTTCAGCTATTTTAGTGCTGAGAGTGAAAAAAATGAACGAAAAGCATAACTGTCACACCTGCTAGATGTTCAAAAATAACCTTCTTCAAGATGATGGGACTTCATGAACATTTGATAGAACGGTTCCTATGTAGGATGTTTCATATTTTCTTTATGGACACCACAAACTGGATTTATAGGATTGGAGTAGACCAACTGGGCCATGAACTCTAATAGTTTGTCACAGGCCTCCAGTTAATTGATGTTAATTGAGTGAGGCTCCAAGAAAATAACAGCTACCTCTCTTCTTCCCTGACTTCACATTCTTGCACACCCAGGTGCACTCAGACACCTCATGTAAATCCTTAATATTACCAAGATCCTGGGGAAAAACTAAGACCTTTCATACAGAAGATTAAAAGCTTAAAAATGTGGGATGCAGCAGGAGAGACCAGCGTGGTGTCAGGTGAACATGCCAAAATTGTTTCAGTAGCTGAATCAAGTCCCTTCTGCAGAGGAAGCCAAGAATTGTTTTAGGGCCTGAGTAGTAGCATGCTCTGAAGATGCTGAAAAATAATGAGGCTTGAAGTGGTTTATTCAACAAAATGTAACACTTTAAAATGACTTTGCTTCTTTCTCCAGAGGCCACCTGAATGACCTGGAAAATATTGTCCCATTTGTTGGCATTGGACTGCTGTATGCTCTGAGCGGCCCCGAGCTGTCCACAGCCTTGCTGCATTTCAGGATCTTCACAGGGGCTAGGATCCTTCACACTTTTGCATACTTGATCCCTCTTCCCCAGCCTGGCAGAGGTTTGTCTTGGGCAGTTGGCTACTCAGTGACCTTCTCCATGGCATACAAAGTCCTGAAGACAGCGTGGCTCCTGTAGCAGAGCTGTAGCTTCCGTGTCCCCTTCGACATTCCACACAAAGTTTCCAGCGCTGTACGTTGATGTCTTGAGTGAGCCAATGAGTCTTCTGTGGTAACTGGAATTCTTTTTTTTTAACAAAAGCTTTTAGTTCCTGTTCAGGAGTGTTTCTTTTTGGAGGAAAAAGAATCCTTCTCCGTGTATTCCCTGTTCGTGGGTTGCACTGCCAAATACTAGATTGGATGTTCCCTTTGTGATCTGTCAAGTGCTTACAATTCTAAACATGCGATGATGCTGTACTGATAGCCTGTTTGATAATTTTCTACAGATGCGCTATTTTTGGCTGTAGCTCTGAAGTCTAAATCAATAAAGACAAGATTTAAAAAAAAGCCTGTTTGTATTTTTGTTTTCATTTCGACTCTTCTCACTGCAGCCAGCAAATAGCATGTCACTATGTATCAGGAAGAGATTCCAATCATAGAGTTCTTTGAAGAAAGCTTACCTTAATAATAAGATATAACCAGTAATGCTGGTCTTTTTGTAAAAAAATCTTTGATGAAAATGTTTTTATAATCCACTTTGGGATTAAAAAACCTAAACCATTGCAGCTCCATTTCTTTCAGTTGAATAGATTAAAAAGAAAGAAAGTATTTGTGCTACATTCTGTTTGGAGGCTCTGGTGAAAATTTGAAGTAATTATTTCTGTTGGAGTTCCAGCAAACATAGGTTTTGTGACTGGATAAAATGTACACGCTTTGTAGAGGATTTTTCTTTTAATTTTTGAATAAATTCAGCATAAAATGAGTGACACTTGCAAATGTAGATATCAAGTACTTCAGATTTACATATATAATTAGTTTGTGTGTCATACTGTCATAAATATGTTTCTGATAGGAAATCTTGCTCTTTGCTTACATCTTTCTATGATGTATTAGTTTGGAATATATTCTTTAAAGACTTTTCCTTGGTTTCTTTTTGTTTGGTTGGTTTTTTTGGGGTTCTTTAGTAGCTCTGGCTTAAATAATAGTGCAAGATTTCAAGTGACCCAGAAAAGCCTTTATATCCAGTGTGCTGGTAATTGAGAAGTTTTAAATGGCAGAAGTCAGAGCACAACACATTTGGTTTCCTTTCCTACCCCAGAAGCTGTGCTCCTAAGGGATGGCCCAGAGAGGGGCTGGAGAGTTCCCTCTGCTGCCTCCATATGTCAAAGATTTTGTTTTGCTTTTTGCATGGGAGCATTAGTTGTAGTACTGCAAGAAGTAACACTGGAGGGCTTTCCTACCTACCCACAGTTGTGAGGTGGAAGTTGGTGCAGTGTTATGTAAAGCAACTCAGAAGGGTGGCAGAAGGGATAGGGAAGAATTCAGAGAGACTGGTTTAATCCAAAGAAAGAAGATTTTTATTACAATTCAAGTGTAGTGTTTAAGTCATGTCTACTAAAGAAGAGAGGGTGGAACTTGAAATCAAGATGTTAACATTGATTTACAAAAGGTTAAATCTTAACTAATGGGTAAAATAACAAAGAGCTGGAACCTGTAAAAGGAGGATGAGAGGAGATGGTGATTAAAAGTTGAACATTGTGGAACTTCAACTCCTGACATGGCAGAGTAAGCACACATTGGCGCCTCTGGGTTAGCAGAGGCTCCAACAGGAAACGTGGGCTTTTGTGTTTCTTCTGCCATCTTTCTCCTCCACTTCCAACCTGTGCTGTTTTCCTCCTGTTTTTTCTTCCTCTGCTAGCTTTTTATGGGCTCTTGAGAGCAGCTACCTTGGAATGTATCATTGTAACAAAGGCCATCAGTTCTTCTGGTTTGAGAAGGACCAGTGATGGAGGGTGGAGGAGCAAGGCTGCAGCCTGGAACTGTGTCCCAAACCAGTCGTTCTCACAGCCAACCTGCCATCTCTCATCAGTCTGTGGCTACTCTTGTTCCCTTATATCACAAAACCAGCATCTAGAGCTCAGTTTCCCTCACTACATTGTAGCTTGTCTCTTATTACCAGCTGTGTGTCTTTCCATCCATTTAAAACAAAGGGAATGTAGCCACTGTGCAGAGGGCCCATCTGAAATTCAGCAGCAGAGCGAGTCCTCTCCTTTAGCATAGAAAAGGCTCTTCAGACAAGCCCGGTTGTCAATGCCAGGCATGTGCAGGAACAGCATCTTTAACTCCTTTTGCATCAAGCTTCTGTACAGAAATCTCATTCCTGGAGCCTTTCTTTAATTCTGTGATGTTATATTTGAAACAAAACTAGTTTTAAATCCCTTCCATTTGCTAAGTGGTTTCAAAGCTCAGAACATACACTCGCTATGTGCTGAGAAGTAGAAAAGATAGATGGAAACCCTTAGAAATACCTAGAGTGATTCAATATTATTCTGTGTTTCTCTTGCATTTATTTTAAACCTATATTTTATTTTCCTTTGCTCCCACAAATACCATCTGTGCATCTGGGCGGGGTACGTGCTCAATCTGGGAAATGTGCCTTACCAGATTCCGTCAAACACTGACTGCCAGCTCCGCATAAAGTGTGTTGGAGTGTCCTTGTAACACAGCTCTTGCATTTCTCTGGTCCCTGCCCTGTGGAGGTGCACTGTACCTGTTGTACAGCTGTAAATTTTAAAAGGCTGGCATATTTCAGGAGAGCTAGCATAGGAGAAAGAATGTGTTAGTGGAGTTTATTACTGAGCTAAACGGAATTTTCACCTTTTAAAACATGCACATGTGGATTTCAGACTGCTGTTATCAAGTTCTCTTGCAAAATCTTTAAATGAAGTAACCTGTAAGTGATGAAACAACTGACTGTTATCAGCAGGTGTGCTCCCTTTGACCTGGTGAAAGTACAGAAAGGGCTGGTCTATGGGAGACACGTAAAAAGAGGTCCAGCCGTCATCTTCTGTGCTTCATTTCTGTTCATTATGCCCCTTATTCCCACCACCAGTCTTGGGCAACCAGAGAAACTGCAGGGTTTCTTCTCTTTGCTCATTATTCCTGGCATTTTGTGTTCTTCTCCCAAGTATGTTTTGTATCTTTGAAGTGGCTCTGACAGTTGACCGTGAAGCACTTCAAAATGCCAGCTGACGTAACCTGGTTAGCTGACTTCATCTCTGGGGGAATTTCATGGGCTGCTTTGTTTTCAGAAGTGTAAACCTGAGCAATTCCTCGATTTATTTTTTGTCTCTATGGGTAAATGCTTACAAGCCTTTGGCCAAAACTACTCTGTGCTGGTTTCCTGGCTGCAGACACATGCACTGAAGGCAATGAATTGTTGGGAGAGATGGTGACTGGTGAAGAGCTCTGAGCTAGGACTTGCTGTTTGATCATGACTTTTTGTCCTGTCACAATGAAGAATGTGTTTAAAACTATAAATGATACATTAAACATTTCCTTGAATTTTCAGAAACAAGTGTATGTCTGAGCTTCACCGCCTTCGAGGTATTTATTTTGAGAAGCTGGGTCAATGTTTCTGAAAGTGATGGAATTGCTTGTCATCAAAATACAGAAGAAGAAAAGCCTGGGCTCTTAGCTCAAATCACTTTGGGATTTGGAAAAATTCTATTTACTTGAAGCCCATTATTGCTTAGCTGTGCCTATTCCTAGTTATTTACAGAAACAAATTCAATCTAGATTTTTCATGGAAAATGCTTGTAATGGATGTAATTTCTAAGAGCAAAAAATAAAAAGCAAACCTTTTATAATACCCTTTTTAAAGTGACTAGAATGTCATTATTCAGGATAATGGAGTTTTCATTTCAAGGTTGAGGTTTAAGAAGAACTTTTCTCTTTTCCAAATGTTGTCCTGCCAACTGAGATGGCACCAAGTGCTCTCTGAAAGGTTGTATTGACATGTGTTAAAATACTCTCATGATTAAATGTCTCTGGCTGGTGGACACTTAGAAATGTAATACCTCTTTGTGATTCACTTTAAGTGGTATTCAGGCTTCCAAGTCTTGATTAGTGACTCCCACTCATAGATTCTGAAGGCTAAAATAGATCATTAGCTCCTTCAGCCTGACCTCTAGTGGAAAAGATGCCATGGAATGGCTGCCCTTCTTCTGAGGTTAGTTCCATCACAGCATGACTTCCAGAAAGGTGTGTGATCCTCATTCAGAGACTTTGGAAAACAGGCATTGATTCACTCTTTTCCGTGACATTGGTTCTCTCTGGTGTATGTGAACACTAAACTTAGGCTTTAAAACACCATAATTTGTTTTTGTTGGCTTTTTCTGTGTTTTTTTTTTTTTTTTTTTGTTTTGTTTTGGTTTTTTTTTGTTTTTTTTTTTTTTTTTTTTTTTTTTTTTTGTTGTTTTTTGGCTTTTTTGTTTTGTTTTTTTGTTTTTTTTTAATTGAGGCAGTTCTTAATACATGATTGCAGTGCAAGGTGGAATATGGACTATTTTAATCAGGAACTTTCCTCCTACAAAGCACTCTGCTCCAGTTTGGCAGTGACCATATAACCTCCAGAACTGAATGCTTTTACACCTGGTTCTTTGCTGGCAGGCCCCAGTGTGCATCACTTCTGACAGCATCATTCTTTTATTCTCCTGCGTGCTGGAGAACTTGGAGAGAGCTTAAGAAGAGGAAGTTCCAAGGTACCTGTCTTTTTGCTACAAAAAAACCAAACAAAAAAGACAAAAAGAAAACTGCTTGTCTTGTGGGTAGTACTTGTCCAGTGAGGGGGAATAAATTCAGAAGATACTGTCAGTCCTGTAGAAACAGTAAGGAGGGGAAAAAAAGGGAGAACCGAAGGGAGGGAAATCCTTTAATGATAGCTTAGAACAGCATCAAGGAGCAAACTGGGTGAAGACTGGTAGATGAAGAGTGGTATGAGAGGCAGGTATCTTTCTGCTTAATAAAATTGCTTTACTATCTCTTGAAAACAAGTTCGTTTTTAAGAATCTTTTTCTTTGTGTATCCAGTCATTAAATATCTGCAAAGAGGATTATAAATGCCTCAAATCAGCATGGAGAAGACCTGTGGGCTGTG
This sequence comes from Aphelocoma coerulescens, assembly GCF_041296385.1. NCBI lineage: Eukaryota > Metazoa > Chordata > Aves > Passeriformes > Corvidae > Aphelocoma > Aphelocoma coerulescens. The sequence continues at coordinate 76,638,904 of NC_091014.1, read as the reverse complement.
TAGCTGATTCTGTTTAATCAGTTTCCTTAAGGCACCTGTGGTACCCAGACCACTGCAGTGGGAGATGGCACTTGACATTGTGTGACTATAAAACTGCCCCCAAAATGACTTCACACCTACAACAGGGAAAGGACAGTTATTTCCTTTTTGCCTGGAAAGTCTTATATGGCACTTTCTTTCAAATTTATGGAAAAGAATTCATTTTCACTACAATACTTTTGTGGAAATCAGAAAAGACCTTCAGAAGGGTGAGTCTGGGAGCTGGGCAGAAAGGGATCAGCTCTGGAGGTTGTCCCACATTTCTTGGAAGAATTTCTGAGCTTCATCTCTAACCCTCACTGTAGGAGCTGTAGGGATTAGTGCATGTGGAATTGCCACAGAAGTGCTCAAGGTAGGTTTAAATTCTTAATCTCTAAGTATCTAAGAGACCTAAATAATTGCTATAAAGGTAGAACTTAATCTGCTTCCTCTTCTGATAGAAAGTGACGCTAAAACCTCAATTTTCCTTAAAGAGCCTGCAGTTATGTTCTAGCGTGCATGACTGCCTCATTTATTTAATACTGGCAACTATACAGTGCAAAGTTGTTTACTATGGGATTTGCACATCAAACCAGGCGTGGTCCTTCTTACAGGCTGCATTTCTCAGAGAGCAGGGCTGGCAACTCCCATTCTCTTCATGTGAGAGTTCCTTCTGTGCTCTTGAAGGGCTGTTTTCATAGGGAGTTGCGAGTACTCTGGTACTAAAGTTGGCTGGGACCATGCAGCTCATGAGCTTTTGTTGTCTCTCTAGCAATTTGGAGTTTGCTGTTGATCTCTCCTTGTCTTCAGCTGGGAGAGGGTTCCAGTGCTGCTGATCTGCCTCGTTAGCTGACAGATGGCTTATTCCACTAATTTTGCATGAGTACTTCATGGTGATTATAATGACATGTTCACTGCTAATAAGTGATAAGCACTATCTTATCATTTGCTCATTGGGTGAGCGTTCAGAGGTTTTGTCAAACTGAAATTCAGTTTCAGTTGATGCTCGGCCCTTGGCTGGAGTTTCATGTACCTACTTTCAAGGGAAATGAAATGTATTCTGCAGATCCTCTTGGTTTTCCTGGGGATTATTTTGCAAGTGAAAGCCAGGGTACAGTTTCCTTAATTGAATCTGGGGTTCAATGGCAGCATTGTTTGATTATGGCACGTTCATTTAGATTCAGTTCATTTAGAGGAATCCAACATTCTTCAAACAGATCAGACTCACTGAGAAGACTGTAAAATCTTTTATTTTGCTTCATCTTTCCGCTTTGACCAAATGCAGTTTTGTGTTATTCCCACTGTAAGTGGCAATGTGTTAGAAAAGAATAAAATACTTGGATTTTTCCTTTCTGTTATTTTGGTCTTCCCTTCAATCTTTCCTCGTTCCCTATGAGATGACCACCAGTTATCTCAGATCCATGGGCATGGCAGTAGGTTTTTCCTCCCTCTGCTCATTCCTAATTTTGTACATGGTACCACTAGATGTCCCTCTTTGGCTTTCTTTTATTAGATTTCAGGCCTGGACCTGTGAAGAGTAAAGTAGCTGTGCTCTGCATCTCTGGCAGATTAAGTTGTAAGGGGAAAATATTTTGCTAGATTTAAAGAAGACATTCATAATAGATATTAAGGCAAAAGAGTGTCCCTGTACAGTAAACTTGCACTAAAAAAAACTTTATAGAAAATGTGACCTTTGTGAAAACAGAATATGTAACCTGTGGCTGAAACATTAGAATGTTTTGTACTGTTTTTCTTTTCTAAATTAACAAGGCACCAGGTAACTGCAACATCAGAATTCTTCTACTGAGGCTCCTAGAGAACGATGCAATTTATATTTTAATTGCCTGCTATTCTTTCTGATAGGTAAACACATTTTACGATTTGTATTTAGCAGTAGAGTAAACTGAATGGGACTGAGGCTGTGCAAAAACTTGAACTGAGTAAAGAAGCAGAAATAAAACTCAGAAGCTGTGTCTGTCTGCCACAATATCCAGAGGAGAGACTCAGCACAAATAGTTTACTTGAAATTACCTTGATAGGTACAAAATTCAACTTGGGAATTTAAAGGTGCTGTAAAAAATGTTGCTTGTATTTGAAAAAACTGGGATGCCCTATAAAGCAATGTGTGCACAGCAGATTTACTTGTCACACAAAATGCCAGGGAAGTGGTGGGGGGCATCTTTGAGTGATCCACTTGGCACAGAGGTGGAGTACAGTGTCAGCATAATGAATAGGAGCTTGCTTGGTGGATGGAAAATATTTTAAATTGAGTTTTTATTTAATGGATTTGAACTTTTCATGCCCAATTACCTTTTTGCTGAAAGAGAACAATAATAATAATAATAATAAAGTGCAAAGGTTTAGTTTCATTCTAGAAATGGGGAAATGTGCTTGGAGAGCTGTCAAAAGGCACAGTCAGATCTCAGGAGCATGGAGCAAGGTAGCTAATGCTCTGGAGTGAATGTCCATCAACTTCTTTTGTGGCTTTATGTGTCCTTGTAAATGGTAATGTGGCAGAATGGGATGAGTCGTGTACAGGGACAGATGGCAACAACGAGTTGGTTAAGGTCAGAGGAAGAATGTCCTTGCAAGGGGGTTTATATTATTTCTTTAATTTGTCCAGTTAAGACCTGTAGGTGCATGAATTATGGGGGAACCCACCCTCCGAAACAAGCTAGCAGGATTTAGGGAAACTCTTCCAGGATATGCATAAATAAATCCTTCCCATAGAAACCTTAATCCACCCTATAGCAGGAATGTAAGAAGGACAAAGCAAAGCAACAATCCCTGTGAAATTCTGTAGGTATTTTCCTTCTGGAGTAATAGCCTGTTCTCAGTGAACTTCCATTGCAGGAATATTTATCTCCAGGTACATGTACGTGGCTGAAGAGAAGGTTAGCCCTGATGTGTTCAAGTGTACTAAATAAAAGTGTATTTTTCTGAGTGTGTGTAATGAAAGAGGACACTGTATGTAAATTATTTAGTTCTCATTGCTATGATATCTGGATACAATGTATTGACTACACACCTAATTCAGCAACCAGTGATTTGAACAGAACTCTTCCCAGTGACTTTCACAGGCTTTGTAGCTCGACAAATAATCTCTGCCATATTCCATTCATTTCACTAAGTATGTGCACAATACAGCTTGCACTAACTGCCAGCAACAGTGTCCAGAGAAAATACTGTATTTTGTAAAATTTCAGAGAAAAAAACCTGTCAGCTAGATGCCACCTAACTTCAGCTTTAGCTCTGCTGTAACCACTCCTAGAAGTGGCTGCTCCATTGTTTACATATTCTTGATCACAGCAAGAGCTTTATTGATGCTTGGCCTTTGACTTGGCGTTACTGATGGCTCATATGGTGCAATCCTCAGCGGGGAACATGAGAGAGCACCACTTTAAAACAGACCCTGCTGGCCATGTGGTGCTGTTTTTGTTCTGTGCACTGCTAAAAGGGCCGCTGTCAACTGGAAATCTGGTCAATTAAAAACAAACAGGCTAATAGGACATGTCCCCAAGTCCTTTCACCAGTTTCTGTGGGATTGCAATCAAGAGTATCGTGTTTTCCTCATTCTTGTTGGTGGCTTTTTCTGTGTGTGTGTGAAAGCAAACAACTTCACTGACATGGAAGTGAAGGAGTGGATATGACCAAACCCAAAGCACACTAAGTAAATAATCCACAATTTTTTTGTGTGTTTCAGAAAGTGGGAATAAAAGGTATTTTTCCGTTAGCTCTTTCTGTTACTAAAAATTTTGTCTGAAAATTTGCATGGAATAAGCTCAGCTGTGGGATCGATAAACTGAGTGGAATTTATGGCAACCTCTAAAAATAGTAATTTTAGAAACAGAATAAAGTTTGTTAACTCTGAATAACATTTTAAACAGTTTTTGAAACAAAATTTTTGAAAAGTCATTAAATTTCTCTGATTAGAGAAATCAAAATATTTTCTTTTGTAGAACTCAACATTTTAATACTTTTACAATGGATGGATTTTCTACGCACATACCTGCAGATAGCATTTACCTGTGTTTTTACAAACTTCTCTTTTATCTAGGACCACTCTCTCTAATTTAATAGTTCCAACAATTCTTAAAATTGGAGTCTGGAGCTGCTGTTTGGCCTGTGTGTGGTCACACAGTGGGCTGTGTACTGGGGAATGCCATGGGTGTGGGAAAGGGCTCGTCATTAAGGGACTGATTGTGGAGGCATTGAGGATCATCAGTTTGCATGGGCTGCAGGGCAAGTTGGCAGCATCCAGCACTTTAGTTTGAGGGTGGGTTCAGGTCAGAACTAGTGCTGTGGGATATTGGAGGACTCTTGGGCTGTACTCCGTTCAGAGCACCAGATGACTTCTGGAGAGCTACCCAAGCACCACCAACAAATGCAGCACAACCTGTGGACAGCACATATTACACCCACTGAAGACCAGGGATATCAGTGCAGAAGATACCAACTACCCAGTAATACACTGAGAACCCCATCACACAGCTGAAATAATTTTTCAACTGCTAATTTAACTGCTGTTTCTCTTCAAAACAGAGGAGAGAGAAACTTCATGATCAGACTTGAAGTATTAAAGTGAGACTAGCAAACATACCAGAGAGTGATCTGAGAGCCTCATATTCTCCAAGGTGTGGGCAATGCAAAGTCCATTGCAGCCCTGGCAGAGGCAGCTGATGGAGTGGTTAATGATGCAATACTTTTTTTAGTAATGTGTCTCATTTGGACACCACAGCACATCCTGTTTGTATTTCATCTCCTTTCCCTGGTATTTTATCTATGTCCACTATGCTCGCATTTTGACCCAAGGGACTTGTATTTTAATCATTTGCTCTTCCTACCTGAACTTTCTTCTACATACTTAATATTACTTTACTTGGGACTTGAACATATGGAACAGATATTTTTAATTCTCACAGTTAACGCTTGACTGCTTAAAAGATATATTTTTCTACTTTCAAAGAAAGCATTTAAAATCTCCTATATTATGCTTGCTACCCAGAAAAATGTTTAGTGCTGACCAGGAATGCATACAAAGTGAAACTTGTTTGATTTTTTTTTTTTTTTTGGTCCCTGGCAGGACAATAACTGACTTTAGTGAATGAGGAAGCTTTATCCAGTGGTGTCTTGAAGCTTCTTTGCAGGCATGTAGGATCATTTGGCCTACTCATGGAGCTGTTTTATGTAGTCATATTGGGGAAGTACCAAACACTGGCAGATAGGTTTTGTTAGCAGGACCTTGGTGCTGTGACAATCAGGTTACAGGTAGCTCTGAGCAAGAGTAGCAGTTACTTGCTTCTGCTCATAAAACCTAAAATTTTTATAACTGCAGCACCAAAAGGCCTGTATTCTATCCCAATTCTATTTTTGACCAAGTCAGGTAACAGCTCTGTGCTTCTGTTTCCAGTCTCCAAGCTTCTATTAATAAAATAATTAATACTTAAACAAATGCTAAGTGCTGAAATTGCCTGCTTACATGTTGGCAGAATCGTATATCACACACACACACACATAAGAATAAATGTTCAGCTGCAAGATAAGAGGAGACATAAAGGCAAAGTGCCAAAGAAAATGTAAAGCAATGTGATACCTTGGAATTGGGAAACTTCTTCTGCTTTGGACATGAGATACAAGCTGGGCCACTTCTTTTTGCTTTGATTTTGTTTCTGTCACCTTTCTTTTGGGAGTTTTGAGCAAGTGACTGTATCTTTTTAACAGTGAGATTTGTACAGAACCTTCTCTAACAGGATCATGTTTCTGGTGGAAGCTGCAATTTTAATTTGTTGCTATAGGTGGTACTGTAATATTAATACATAATATAAAAGAATCATGCATAATATAGAAGAATAATACATAATATTAAAAAAGAAGAGGAAATAATAAAAAGGTGAGAACAATCAATAAAATGAATGGTAGCAAATGCTGATGATTCATACTGTCTAAGTTCCAGCTGAGGTGATGATAAAGCTTGAAGGGGACATAGTCAGTTTCATGTGGTGGCTTTTAATCTGAGTAGTGCATGTCCGTAGGATACTTACTCTGTTTTCAGATCTCTTCCACCAAATCTCACAGAACCATGGTTCACACCCTGCTCCCTTCTCCTCACCTGGTGACTGTGACAAAACCCTGAGAACTTGCCAAAAAGATAACCAGGAAAACTTGAGGTAAGACGTGAAAGTTGGAAGATGCTCTTCAAAATGAAGAAGGTTCTTGATATATAGGGAGTCAAAAAAAGTTTGAGTGGAGTCTCATCCATAAGATAAAGTTTCATCTCTGCAATCTTTTCCAGCCTCACCTTGACCAGCTTTCCCTCTCACTTAGCTTTTCTAGACTGTGTTGCTTTACTTACAGAGAAGCACTACTTAGTTTTCCTTCATTTTATAATATTGCTGTTTTCAAGTCCATGTAGTGGTTAGAAAATCGAAAGGAGAACTCTGAAATAGAGTAAGACTTGTGCAAAAATCCCTTCTGAGAGAGTTCTGTATTTCTTCCACTTCAAGTTATTCTTTGTGATACATGTTCCTTTGGCCAGAAGTGTGAATGTCAGTATCAAGCTCTCCAGCTTTTCCTTGGTTACTAAATTTGGGAATGCAGTACCATGAATCAGTATTCAAGGCAGCTGGATTTTCTCAAAGCTGCTATTCTGACAGGATAATGCTTACTGATCTTCTATAGCAGCATCCATAATAACACATTCTCGAGGAGCAGTTACTGTACAATAAAGGTGATTCTTTAGGCTGTTGAGGTCAGCATGGGTCTCCTGCCTTGTCCTACAAGCCCAGTGTTTGGAGTTCTCCCATACTGAACGGGCTCTGAGTTGCAAGGGAGCAAAGGATAAGTTGTATGAGCCAGCTCAGCCTTGAACATCTCCAAGGGTGGAGTCTTCACACTTCCATTGGCAACCAGAAGCATTAATTACTGAAGTCTTGTTATCAAAAGTTATTTTCCGAAGCTTTTAAAAAATAGGATTACCTTCTCTCAACACTTCTACTGGAGATGACCAAAATGTAGAGGGGCCACTTTGTGTGTATAAAGGAGGGAGCAGAAGGTGGGAGGGGGAAATTTTCTTGAGGCTTAAGGTTGTGTCTTGTCTGTTTGAGCTGTCCTGCTGTGAGACGGAGAGCTACATCCCTTGTAATCCCTCCTGGCTGCCACACCATAGACGTACAGGAGTTCCTGTATGGAAGATCTGGAGAGATAGTGTCCAAAATAACAGAGTTCTGACGAGCTTGTGCAAAGCCATGCATAGGGAAGACAAGATGTAGGTTCAGGTTCCAGCTGATCCACCGCCTCCTTTTCCCTTAGACCAGTAATGTGGGACCTCAGTTACTTGGAGATTAACTACTTAACTGGAGCAAGCCTTCTCTGCTCTGCTCTGCTCCTCATTCCTGTTTAGTACAACACAGATGGTGAAACCTTTACCTGTTTTGCTTACCTGTATCCCAGGGTCTTTGGGACAGATAATATTCCTAATTATACAGTAATTCACTTGCATGCTACCACGACATTAATGATAATAATAACAGGAACCATCTTTCAGCACATGATTGCGCATTTCAGCATAGACAAAATGTTGTAGAGAAGGTATTCCACAGTGCAAAATGTTTATAGTAAAATCTGAGAGGTCTGTCTTTTTGTGGCATGTGAGGTTTTTCAGATATAGCTGTGTTTACTCAGTACTGCCTGTAAAATATATTTGAACCTTCTCCCTCAAAATATGCTTCACTGCATCACTATAATATCCTTGTGAAACAAACATTTGGATTTTTTTTTAACATCCAAACCCATCGTTTCACAAGGCTTTATACAAACGGGAAACATAGTTAAGATTTATTTATTATGTAAAATGGCAGGGATTATTATGTTCATTACTTTAAAATTGCACAATGCTTTTACATTAGGATCAATTTTAGAGCACAGGATTAGCTGCTAAACTACTGGCAGTTTTGGTGCCTTATTACCTTCTATTATATTCTGAAGTAATTTTCATTTATTTAATTTAAACTTCTGTCATTCTGCTTTTTCAAACCTTAACGTCTCTGCTTCTAAAAATCCAGTTGGTGTTTTCTATCTCCACTGCTAAAGAGGAGCTGTTATTAAGTGATTCGATGGCTTGTTTAGTCCCTTGACTATTCCAAGGCTCACTTTGCTTAATTTAACTACTGTACTTGCCTGCTCCCTCTCTCCTCCCCCCCGCCCCTTTTTTGTTCTTAATTGTTTTCAGAGTACTCAACTTCCTGTGGGGAATCAGTCAGCATGCCAGACTTCAAAGCACTTGTTACAGTAGACCAATTTGGCAATATGCTAATTTAAACCTATTTTTATATCTTTCTACGTTGTTTCTACGCAAACAAAGACCATTTTGGACATTAGTGAAAGAGGGAGGTCTTTGGAGATTTTTTTAATCGCCTCAGATCTTATTGGGGGGAAAAAGGGAGTGACTCTTAGCTGTTGGAGATGGAAAATACCTGTAGGGTCTCATTTAATACATCCTTCTCTTAATTATGTACTCCATTTTATTTGCTTTGCCTGATCCAGTCCTGGTCCATCAAGTGAATCCACATACATTGGATGTGGATTGGCTTTAAATCAGGGTAACTGGGGTACAGCTCTTACCGAAATGGCCCTGACATGTGGGGCTGAGAGCCCTCAGCTGTGCTAACCATTATGGGTTCACAAAATGGAAATATCTGAAAAATAAAGGAATGATGAATTAGGCATTTTGTACCCCTGAAATTTCTGATGACAGTGAAACATGTTGAATCTATGAAGTTTTTAAGTGTGCTGGGCGAGAACATCACATCTGTAGTTACATGCACGTTTACTGACACTGTACAGTTTGAGCTATCAGGCACCTGACAGGTGAACCTAGGAGTTGTATACAAAAACAAACTTTCTCTACCTCCTCCCTGACAGTGGCATAGCAGAACAGGGAATGGGGCCTGTGGTCAGTTCACCACACATCATCTTTGCTGCTCCTTCTTCCTCGGAGGGATGACTCCTCACATCCTGCCCCATCTCTAGCCTGTGTCCCTCCCATGGGATGTAGTCCTTCAGGAACAGACTGGTCCAGTGTGGGTCCTGTACGGGGTCACATATCCTGCCAGCAAACCTGCTCCAGTGTGGGCTCCTCTCTCCACAGGGTCATTGGTCCTGCCAGGATCCTGCTCCAGCACAGGCTTCCCACAGGGTCACAGCTTCCTTTGGGCATCCACCTGCTCCAGCACCCACCACGGGCTATGGGTGGATCTCTGCATCCCTGTGGCTCCCCATGGTTTGCACCAAAGGCTGCAAAGGAATCTCTGCTCCAGCACCTGGAGCATCTCCTGCCTGTCCTTCCTCACTTTCCTGGCTATCTGCAGAGCTGTTGCTCTCACCTATTCTCACTCCTCCCTCCAGGTACAGTTGCTGTTGTGCAGGTTTTTTCTTCTCTTCTTAAATCTGTTAGCCCAGAGATGCTGTCACTGCCACTGGTGGGCTCAGCCTTGGCCAGTGGCAGGTCTGTCTTGGAGTTATCTGGCATTGCCACTGCCGGACATGGGGGAAGCTTCTGGCAGCTTCTCAAAAAAATTTCCCCTGTAGCCCCTCAACTACCAAAGCTTTACCACACAAACCCAATACAGGGTGTTTTGGACATAATACAATAACATCTTTTGGGCTTTTTTAAGACTTAGCATCATACATCATCTCAGCAAAGTCAATGAAGTCATAGTTCCAGCTTCATCCATACTGCCTGCGTGCATCTTTGAGTTGGCTATCTGTAAAGACTTGGTCTGGATCCATCACAAAACTGTCATTAGGGCTATTTCTGGTAAGATAATGAGAGCTACCAGGTTTGTGCTTTGTGCTGGTTGCAGAGTAGAGGATGGATGATCTGGCATGAAGTATACTGGGATGATTTTTTGAATGTATTTTAGCAGGCAAGACAAGTTCACGTAGGGTCTGGAAATCACAGCATTTTTATGTTATTGGGGCCCAGTGTGTCTCATAGAACCATGACCTTGGATTTATCATCTACTTATAGCTGGACAAGTTTAGCTTTTCAATGGGATTATTTGATGACAGAGAGAGAAATCGTGATAGATGGAGATTCTGTAAGTCTTCAGTGACATCAGAATCTCATTCAAGGCTGTTATTAGCTTAGTGTTTTGTAATCAATGCCTTTGCAGTTCTTGATTATGGTAATTTCATTAGTGATACTGTTCCAAAATGGCACGGATTGATTTTCGCAAGGAGAGTCTTGTATACAAGGAAAGAACAGGAATTCCTTTATTCCCATATTCATTTTTCATCAGCACACTGAGGAGTGCATTTTCAAACTGTGCTCTCCATTTAAGAAGGCACTTCTGTACTGGAGGGCTTCAGCCATGAGTGGGGAGGCTGCTGTGGCAGCAGAGGCTGTGTGCTCATAAAGGGCACAGGCAGGTCATGTTGTGAAGAGTTATCAGGAGTCTCTTACGTGGAGCATATAATTTTTATTTGAGCAAGCAGTGAGCATGAACTCAGTGTTGAGTGCTGGCACAAGGACCCTTCCATGAAGGCTGCAAAGAAGATTCTTGCATCACCTTCCCTCTGCAGAGGGAGCACTGTACAAATCCTGGGAAAGCCAATATGAAAGCTACATCAGAAGATTGTCCAGCTACCAGCTGAAAAATTACCTTGATCTTGTGGCCTGAGATCATATTAAGTTCTTAGAGACTTCCATAAACTAAATGTAAGGTCTAGCCCTTTGGAGGATCTGATTTGTTGCTGTAATTAGTAATGCTGCCTTTTTGTGTGGGTGTGGTCTAAAGGTATTCTTTTTGTTCACAATCTGGGTTGAAAAATGGAAATAAATGATGGTTAATTACCAAAGAGAATTCCATTTGAGCTTTCCTACTATAAAGAAAAAAAATAAAGAGACATGTAACCTGTGATTTCTCTTAAAATAAAATTTACCTCCTTAAATTCTTATAATAAATAGTAAAAGTTGGTGGATTTTAAAGCGAAAATTCAGTTTGTAAACTATGGGTTGAAATATATAAAACAAAATAATTTTTAACTTTTCCAGGCTATTTTTAAATTATTTCCTTATAGCCAAAACTTCTGTCTGAATTCTGTCTCTCTGTTAAACAGTTTCAGATTCTCTAAAATGGTATTTCTCGTTAGTTATGCCATTTGCATTTGCAATATGTACATTGCTCCAGCACAGTGTTTCTTTAAAAAGTGGTTTATTATCCATTTAGCCACATCTATAAGGTAGAGTGATGCCTGCATATGCAAAAGATCAAACTATAATAACATCTTTGGAAATGGATGATAGCAGACTCTCAAGTAGCTCTCATTAGTGGAATTATATAGTTATAGCTAAGGAAATTATTATCTGAATACTACAGATGGTTCAATGGCTTCTTAGTGCAGGGACAGAGTGAAAAAAAATCATAAGCAAAACATGCTGGGAATGACTAAATGGAAAATGAGAATTTTTTTCTGATTCCTAGTAGAAATGGCTCCAAGTCAAAATGTCAGATTCAGATAGCTGCAGACCTTAAGGCTAATGAGATCTGGATCTGTATTTTGTATCTTGCATCTATAGTTTAAAGTGAATTTGAGATCTAAATTTATACATGTGATGGAGTTTAATATCACTTGAATCTCTGGTTCTGGTTTCAAAGGTCTCTCTTAAACAGTGATGGCGATGGAACATATATCTCACGTTTTGCCCTAGTCTTTAAAATCAAATGTTATATTCTTTAGGAATATGAATGCACAGAAGTGTCTATATTATACAAGTGTAGGAAAGTAAAACAACTTCTTTCATAGTGAAAGTTTCAGTCTTGTCCAGTAGATGTTTGTTGTTATTTATTGAATTTTGCCGTATTGATTTCTGTAACTCTGACTATTTATCTTTCTACTGCAACACACATTTCAGTAAAAACTCTTTACAGGCCAAAAGGCCAGAGTGAAGTCTTTGCATGGCTTATCTCTAAAGTAGGAAGGGAGAGACTCAGAAGTTGCACCTGCAAAAAACAGTGGGGACTCTTTGATGTCTCTCTTAATGTGCTGGGTTTAGATTACTTTGTGAGTACAAAAAGGGTGAAAGGTTTGAGGATACTTTCAACTAAGTCTTAGGATCATGGTTTGTCCATGGGGTAGTTTTTAACAGAGTGGATACAAGGGGATGGGCTATCAAATGCAGTGTCTTCAGGCTGAAATCTGGTCTCTGTCCACAGAAAACTCTCATGACCCAAAGATCCGTGATATTTTCAATATCATACTTCTTTCAAAGAAAAAAAAAAGGCCACAGCATGGGATATTTTTTTCTCAGTTTTTTCAGCCCTCTCAAGTTATTTTCTATAACTGAGAGCACACCATCCCCCCCTTTTCAATTTTTTGTTAATTATGCAGATGACTCCAAGATGTCTTAGTGTAGAACATGAGGTACCACAATGTCATTGGAGCAGGTGCATAAAGCAGGGGATTTAGCAGGCACCCCTCAGTCCTGTGAAAGTGAAGTATGTTTAGAAGAGTTCCTGTCCTATGCCAATGAGTTGACTGTTCTTTGTTCACCATCTCCTTCATTATCCATAAGTTTTTGCTGAAATGAAAACATTTTTAATCAGAAGAATTCTAAAGATAAACCATTAAATTAATTTTTGAACTGGTTACTTTTTCAGCTGAGCCTGATCGTTCTCATTTGGAGCAAATTTATCCAGTAACAAAATGTAAAGTAGTGAGACAAAGCTTAAATTTCAGAGAGGGAATTTTAAGACAAATAATAATTTTCTGAGTTTTGCACAGGACAAGAGCATTCAAATTCCCAGATACTGTGGCTCCCCTCATTCATGCTATGAGTAATAACCTAATTGGGGGTTAAACTTTATAGGGGGGCCAAATTCTACCCCTTCATGTTCTTCCACCTGTAGAGGACAATAAAATACAGTGTTAATAGGCCCACACTCTTCTGACATCCTAATTAAACCCCCAAGACTTTCTAATAAGCTGCCGATCCTATGGCATATTTATTTTTCCAATAATGCCAGACTCACAAGGTGTATCTTTTGCTGTTAGATATTCCCTAAAGGCAATAAATGAGGTTTTTACGCTATATGACACTGCCCTTGGCTGACTAAGACCTGGTTTAGGTGCACTGTTTTTAGTTCTGACCTAGGGCTTTCAACCCATAAGTAATTGCTTCAAGAAGTTTGTTAAGCTGATGTTACTGCAGGATTCCTGACAAGTAAAGAAGTACAGTGAAGTAAGCAAATAAAAAATTTCATGGAGAATGATCCTGTGTGGTCACAATGCTGATGGGAAGCCTAAAGCTCTTATCAAAATTTTCCTTATAGAAAATCTGAAATCATTATTAAAATCAGTCTATCCCTGATATACGGCTACATAACCTGGATCAGAACCTAGCTTTGGATATTCCACTGGTTTCTCCACTCTGTTCACATAGGGAATTGATAATTTCTGCTCTTCTTTTTCAGATAGAAATGTCATATTTTCACTCTGAATAAATGGATTAAGGATTTGTCAGGCCAATTTTGCAGCTTTCTTTCAAGAAATTCACAAACTTTTAAAATGTCATATTGCTTTCATGCATTAAAATGTCTTAAAGATCTGCCTAGGGAAAGGATGCACGTTATTTATGACTTTCCTAGATATTTTGGTTTCAAATATTTAAATCTACTAATAACTGGAAGAAATAGACAGCTGTGGTTTCTGAAGAACTTAAGAATTTGTTAGTGTGGTGACAATGAACCCCAGATAATTATAGACTAATTTATGAGCTAGTTATACAGGCTGAAAATTCTGCCTTTTAGAACCATTTTGGGCAGACTTGGTTACACAGGAATCTTCTACTACCTACTCATACCTCGTTTGTCACTGTGCTATTCCCCGTATTAGGAGAAATAGGGAAGAGCAGAGTTTCTCCTTTCAACATTTCCAGGACTGCTTCTGGAAAAAGCAGGGCAGCCGTGGCCCAATTCTCTTCCACAAAAGGATGGATGTACCCTCCCAGCAGAGGAGCTGGAGAGGACATTGACATGCTGCTGACCTGAAAGTGTATGAGGGACACAGGAAGAATGTCATTACCTACATTGTCAATGACGTTGAACTGCAGGGTTCTCTTTCCCCCCTCAATGCAATGCCATCATTTTCTTTACCTTTTCCAGAATTCTCGTATGGCGGCCACCATATTCAATAGACAATTTGAATATGGATTGTTCCATAATTGAAGCTAAGCTAGGACACTAATTAATCCCTCTTCTGCAGTTCTGTAATGAGTTGGCTGGCTTACAAATACCACTGACCTCTAATGGATAGAAGCAGAACTGTTCAGTCATTTGTCATGTCTCATAGGGCACAACTCATGCCCAATCTGCTTTAAGTTGAATAGTAAGGACTTGTGCTTTTGAGTCAGGAGAATCTAATTTCAAGCTCAGACACTGCCAGGAATTTCTGAGTGGTTGTGGTCTCCAGCTCAAGATTAGGGTATCATTAGTGAGCCCAAACGAGTGAGCAGTTATTCACAGGAATGAGTTAATGCTTTGCTCGCCACTGTAAGAAAGTTTGCAGTCTGTCCACTGTAACAAATGGGAAGCTGTAGGTGGTGAGAAATTTGTTATACTATATAAACAAAACATTTCAGAGCTATTATAAAAGTTGAGATTTTGGTGAGCAGAGCTCTTTATTATGTCTTTGTTCGTTGTGGGCTAGCTAGCAGTGATTCATGGAATATTACTGTACATCTGATTTTAGTAGTTGCCCATTACATCATGTTAACATATTTCAGTAAGTGATCAATTCAGCTTTTGGTATGCTGCTTTAATTCAGGTTTCATTCCTTGCCTGGTATTTATTTTTGGAGGGATGTTGTCCATCTTTGTCTGAGATCATACTGCCCTTTTTGCAGTAAACATTTTAGGATAAAATGCTTAATAAGATTTGCATTTAAAAAATGAACTAAAAGAACTGGACCCCCTCCAGCGAGGAACAAGTAATTATATCATTTGTATTGCAAAACAGGAGCAGCTATAAAACATCAGTATACTTTTCAAGATTGATATTCTTGAGAAGCATTACATTACATACAAAATAACAGGCCAGGCAGCGGGGAGAAGCTTTTCCAGTGGAAGTAACCCACAGACTCAAGGCAGAGACATGGGATTTGTTCTGGATTCTGCTTAATCAAGAATTACAAATTTACCACTTCTAGTTTTTGCCTTTTGCTTCCACGCTAGCCTGGTTGGAAAAGCTAGTGAGCGACGCTGTTAGATTTTGTTGTAATCAGAACAACTTTTTGAGAGATTAATTTCAGAAAACCACCCAAGTGTTGCATAACACATTCAGAAGTCTTTTGTCTGGGTAGTTTATTTTAGATTTCTTCTCTCCACTCCTGCTGAATTATGAGCCACTGGAAGGTTTCCCTGCATAGCTGTGCAGACGGGTTCAGCTACGGCGTATCTTGTGATGTTTGTTAATGTGGCAAGAAATATTTCACGTAGCATAGATGCTCCTGGCCTTAAGACCTCTTGTTCCAAGTAAAAGTACAGGAATTGTTCTTCCTGTTTGGATGACTAAACCAGTTTAAATAGTCTTCAGGCAAAGCACTGTCTGTGCTCAACGCCACGTAACGTTTGGTGAATCTCAAATAGAAATCCTCATCAGATTTTCAACTGCTTGTGAATAATAGGTAATCTCATGAACCAGAATCATGTGTTTGGCATTTTATTAATGAAAATATTCCCAAATCAGTGCCTGTTAGCTCATTTAAATATTCAGTGACTTCTAGCCTGAATACAGACCATTTTCAAAAGGCTGTTAGGTGAATATTAATAAATTAATATGTTAATTAAATCTGCATCTGTGTACAGGCTTTATTACTGTTTGCTTTGCATCTTTCTAAAGCTTTTTGAGCTTTTATTTTTGTGTGTAGCAAACTTTACATTAGAGTTGGTCAATCTATTCTCATATTGGCAGAAGGGGATTTTCATTGATCGTTTTCTCTGTATTTGCCTTTTTTCCTCCCTCTCTAAACCCTAGTGCTGTAATACAGAAGATTTATTGTCAATGATTTATTAAAATGTAATTCTAAGGTGACTCCTTATCGTGAAAGTAATCTGCAGGCTATCTTTGTTTAAACTTGCAACCCGCTTTGTCAAAGAAAACAGCCTATGAAATTTTCATTATAACAGACAGGTTTTTATAATGAACTGGGAAAAAGCCATTATGACCAAAAAGCAAATTGTTAGGAAACTTATGCATTGAAACAATATGCTCATTAATTGTAATTTTTTGGGGAGGGTGAACAATTCTGTTTAATGGTTACATTTTTCAGGCTTATAAATTAATTTGAATTACCCAATATCACTTAATTTTTCCCTAGGAAAGCTTCTGCTTGCCCGAGCAATATTATAACTGCTAATTCAATTACACTGAAATTGTTTAATAGAAAATATAATTGCTTATTCATACAGAATACCCATTAAAGAAGTGCAAAGGCCTATACCCTAGGGTTACTACATATTAGTACTTTGGGAATTCAGAGGGGATTGCTGGGTAGGGAAGGTGCTGACTGATCTTTAATTGTTCATCACCTGCCTCCAAAATAATATGAATGGACCCAAACTAAATGACCACTCATTACAAGTTTCAATTTAGGAGCTTGGCTGAGGTCAGCAGATTGCTTATGCTGATCGCAATGATTTGAAGTTGTGATTACCATAAGCAATTTAAATTTTATTGATCTACCCTTCTGAAAGTTGTAATTGAGCATAGATGTTGGACCCGTAGCTCTCCAAACTAAATTGTACTCTGAAGCCCTTGCTGGATTACTGCAAGAATCAATAAGCAGTCAGTCACATTAACAATGAAATAGCTCCATTAACATACAGTACTACTGGTGAAACTTTATTTAGGAGGGGTGTTAGTTCACTTCATTGTTTTATCAATGAATTTCAGTTGTACAGGGAAAAGTATAGCTTGTGTATGCCTAATGAGCTTGCACAATGATAATCTTATATGCTTTAACTATGAGTCTTTTTATGGGAAAGAAAGATTATTTTTTTCTGTGACAGATTTGCTTTATTATGAACAGAGGAACTATGGAGCTGGAATTACAATTTGTTAACTGTGATGCACTGAAATAACTTGGCGCCAAAGAGTTTTCTACTGTGACATATGTTCACTATTAGTGGGTTTCACACAAAAGGTCATGTCTCAAACAAGAACACAGACACACAGTGAGTTTGTAATTTATATATATTTGGAACTTCCAAGTGGAGTCTAGTGATCAGCCTCCTAAAGAGCCTCCAAGTTCTCTGCAGCTCTGTGGCATTGCTGAGGAGGTTTGAGCAGTGACCAGGGAAAGTCTGGTTGTTCCTACATAATGCAGACAGTAGGAACAACACAGCGGGGGTGAGAGTGAGATGGATACAGACCTGTCTGGATTGTGTGAAAAAATTGTTTCCTGTGACTTAAAAGTGACTCAAAATTTTGAAAAGAGGATACACAAACTGGGCAGTTTGAAGTATGGTGTGGCAGGAAAGACAGAAATATCTTGGACTTGATGTCTCATGTATCCCTTTGTGCTTTATCTCTGCTTTTTCTGCATCTACTGTCATACTTAGTTTGTCATGACTTTTAACTCTTCTCAAAATCTGCTTTGCTGTAGTACCTCGAAGCCCTCACTGCAGTACAACCTGTCTCCCTTCCCTCTAAACCAGATTTTAAATGAGCAATGAACCAATATTGGTTGACTTGTTTGGCAGTGGTGTTGTGCTAATTGAGCAAACTTGGTTTTGGGAAAGTGCTGTCTTTGTATTCATCAAAATGATAGTAGAAGATCCATTTAATGTAAAATTTATAAATTATTTATATTTATACATCTTTACTACATGCGGTATTGCTGATTTCATACTATCCCAGACAGTTCTCCTGGCAACTCATTCATGAAGAAAAGACAGCCACTGGCAGTATACTGGACCTATTTTAGACACTGGTGAAAACCACCCTTAATCCTTGACTTGAATAACCCTTGTAAAACACAAACTATAATTTCAGCACCTCAGTGCTGCAGAACTTGTGGTCTCACAATCACTCCACAGTCAAAATGCCTGATGTATATCTATACAGACCTGCCACAACTACTTTTGCAATAAGGGCTCATTCCTTAAAATTTAGCAGTAGATCAGCTTTTGTAGTCTAGGACATATCCTTTGGATCAGTAAGACCAGACACCCTGAAGGCTGCAGGCATCCCACAGTGGAGAGCCTACACAGCCCCTTTCTAGGAAAATGCTCCTGAATTTTTATATGAGCTGGTTTTTAGTGTAGTGCAGTTCAACCAGTTCTTTGCAGCTATAACAACAGAAACAAATATCTGGTCTGTCCTATGGGTGTAAAATATCCATGATAATTTTGCTGCCTTCTCAGGAATTTATTTTCTCTGTGTTTTCTGCCACATCTCACTGAGGTGATAAACAGTTTTTTCCCTAGGTCTTGGTTTCTCAAGGATTGAAAGTAATGCATGTGTACTGTGATCCAGTGATCCAGCTCTTGGAATTCCTCTCTCACTCAGCAACTCAATTGGCACGGTTTATGTGCTGTTCTTACTCAGGCCCACATCGACTTTATGAAACTCATGCAGAGGGTGAATCAAAGAACACATAAATCCTTTGTCATTCCTTCAGCTGAGGCAGTGTTGTTATCCTGGGGAAATCATGTGGAACAAAAGTATATGCTACTTACATTTAATTTCTATACCAGCTTCTGACGCAGAGCAGACACAGAACAATGTATGATGTGGCATTGATTCATAATGGCCTTAATCTGAATGGTCACTTTCAAGTATAGCAACATGTTTGCAACTCCAAGATGCCCTAAAAAAAGACGTAGCTTATCTTTATAGAGGAAACTTCAGCAAGAGAAATGTTCAGTGAAAGCTGTCTTGTGGAAATTACAGTTCTTCAGATAAGAAATTATACTAATTAGAAGAGGACTTAAGTATTTTATAAACTATAAGATCACTTGAAAAATTGATAATCAGATACATACTCAATTTTCAGAAGACATTTTTGGATATGGTGTTCTACTGCTAATATATTTGTTGCAGAAAATCTGAGAAAAACGTGTCTGATCTATATCCTACATAAAATGTCATGCATCAA
Source organism: Aphelocoma coerulescens (assembly GCF_041296385.1). Lineage (NCBI taxonomy): Eukaryota > Metazoa > Chordata > Aves > Passeriformes > Corvidae > Aphelocoma > Aphelocoma coerulescens. Next base: position 76,619,731 of record NC_091014.1, on the reverse strand, counting down.
GAAAATTCCACATGTGCTCTCTAAGTGTTACATTGAAGGGATGAAGAGTTCTCTGTCATGATAGTCTGATTATGAGATATTACATATTAAATTACATTGAGGAAAGAAGATTCTCTTTTAATGCTTGCAATTCTGATCTCTTTATCATCTATTTTATGTTAAAGAGCTCTGGGTTTTCAGGTCATTTCTGAGAGGATATCTAACCAACAAAATAAAATAAAATATCCTTTAATTGAGAGCCCCTTACGCTAAAAAACAATTAAATTTTGAGATCCATTTAATTTTTACTTATTTTAAGCACCATCATGAACATCTGCCACCTGGCATAGAAATTGGTTCATATGGCAGGTGGGAAGATGAGATTTATTTAAAAGTTCTTTGTCTTTGATACTTCTCCCTGCTGTATTTTCCAGTGGAGTAATTTGAAACTGATGGCATTTAAACAACCATTTATTGCCATAATAGAAGAATACAGTTAAAAATATGTAGAGAAATTGCTGTCATTCCAATATAAGAATACAGCAGAAGGTATAATGGAGCAAACCATCTTCAGTCTAGTTTGGCCTCCAGCCATAACATTGGCCAACACTTTGATCATTCAGAAAAAAATAGAATTCCTTCCCCCTCTTTTCTGTGCATATATGTAATGCATTAATTGATAAATTTATTAACCTGGACAAAAAAAGTTCTCTTTTTCCCTCTGTATATAGTGCTTAGATCAGTAAGCTGATTGTATTCAGTTTTTAACTCCTCCACAAAATCAACATGAGCTTTGTGTCCTTCTCTGGAAAGCGCAATGTACCCGTGGAACCTCTTTCCCATGAGCTGCAACCTGAGCTGTTCCAAATATTCCCTCCCTTACAGCCTTCTTCAGTATTTTTTTTTTTTTATATGACAGAAATTCCAAATCAATTTAGGAAGATTAAGACTTTCCCTTGATAATTTGCAGCAGTGTTACAAAATAAGCACAGGAGGTGGGGATAGAAATTAAAGGGAAGACAAGTTCTGCTTATCTTTTCCCTGCCCTGGCTTCCTTCATATTATTGCATACATTTTATGTGGCATTTTATGGACAAAAAAAAGAAAGATATTTTCTGTTGTCCTTCTCACCAGAGTTTTCACCTCCAAAGTGGAATCATCTCATAAGATTATTTGTTCTTGCAAAACTTGAAACATCTTGAGCAAATAACCTCATCTGAAGAGTTTAACCTGCAGAATTCTTGCCAACTCTCTTAGGTCCATATGATCTTAATGCAGAACTAAGACCTTATAAATAGAGTGAAGAAAATTTGCAAAAAGCTCTAAGTGCACTCTTAGCAAGTATAAAATTATGAAACATTGCTTTAAATGCAACACTTGATTCTTGTGCCAGTAACTTCCCACAGCTGAGTCTGACTGCAAAGCAGTATTTTATATCTGATTCGTATTTTGTTCCCTCTTACATTCAAAGTGGTCCTAAAAGTCCTTCCAAGTACTGAGGGGAGGACGGGGAGTGAAGAGACTAATGTATGCATTGTAATCCTGTGAATTTTGAATAGCTTACTGATCCCTCTCTGACTTTTGAATCATGTGTTTTTAAAATTCACTCTGTCTATACTACCATTCAATAAATATTCCTGTGATTCTATTCATTTGCTGACCAGGAATTTCAAGGAAACAACAAAACATGGATATATAATAGAAAATATTTTTGAACAGCAAATTGTAAAGTCGGTGACTTGAAAATTTTCAGCAGAGGTCTGGTCTCTCAGTTCTCTGACATCTCATTTTGAGGGAACATAACATACTCATTGTGACTAATCCAGAGATCAAAATTTGCCAAAATTATTGGGAAAAGAATTTTGAGCAAGAGCTAAACCTGAGGAAAATAAAATAGTGTTTAAATGGAGGGATCACTTTATGTTCAGCTACCACATTTTGTCCTGTTCTATTCTTTTTCTCCCAAATCTCTGACAAAACCAAAACTGAATATAAGTCATTGCCTTATATTATCATTAAAGATTCCTGATTGCTCTTTCTTTTAACTTTATTTTTAACTGCTGAGGGAACTGGGCAGATATACTCATTATGGCATTCAAATCAATTCCCCAGCATCTTCCTCAGAGGTTTTAATAACATCCATTGTCCAAGGACCTCATTCCTGGACCATCAGAGTGGGAACCTAGATTCGTTTTGGCCAGCAGCTGTAAGCTTGCCATTCTTCATCTGCTCTTTGCTTTCCCTTCAGAGTCAGAACAGAAATGTCCCGCAACTAAAAATCATTCTAAATTGAACCATTGTCAAGTTTAACTACTTTCATCAATTTTTTTTTGTTTGAGTCATTAGTAAATACCAAAGGAAGACCAGGGAAAAGCCAAGTTTCCTACTCATTTTGGAGAAAAGTAAGGTTCAGGCCTTTTTATGTAGCCTTTTGGACATTCAGGTCTAGTTCTCTCTGCTACTACTTTTATTAAGGAGGTTAATCAGTCAAAGCTACATTTTAAAATGTTCAAATTTAGCCACTGCAACAGCAGTTAAGCTATTGGACTGATCTTGGAAACTGAATTTGGAAATGAGCACTTGTGTGGTACATCCATCTGGCCCATATTCTCAGCTATATTTCAGTTTTTGGTTCCTATTGATCTCTGATAACCTTTAAGCCTCTGGCACTTAATTATGTTTTGTTGCAAGGCTGTGTTGTAAGTCTGAAGCTAGATGAGGATTATTTGTTTTTATCTTAACAGACAGAACAAAATTATGGATCTGAGTAATCAACAGCACTGATTGTGAATATGGAGTGTTCCAGACCAAATGCACTGAATTTTGCATGGAAGCTTCACTTTTAATATTCATTTCAGTATAGCCCATAGTCCTTTTCTCATTTTATCGACCCAACCATGATCATGTATGTTCTTGAACTATATTTTATGTCTCAGCATTTAAAAAGTTTAAATAATCAGAGATTAGAGGGGTCTTTTTCTTGTTATTAGAAGTATTTCAAAGCATTTATTTTTTAAATTTAAGAATTTTTTTTTTACCTGCAGTGCTTTAAATTTTATTAGGATAAATATTTCTGAGAGAAGAAATATCCATTTTCTTTATTGTTTTTTTTTTTTTTTTTTCAAACCAGGTAGAAGTTTGTGATCTTGCTGCAGTATTTTCTACTGTAATACTCATAGTATCTGCTTTATACATGGAAATATTAAAATATGTAATTGCTAAAGTAGTGTGGTTTATGTGGCAGAACACTCTTGTGCCTGCATAAAAATAACTGTGAATAACCTTACGTAAAAGCGCTTGATAATTTGTAAGATAAATAATAGCATATGAGATATTAGATCATTAATATATATATATATAAATCTGAACTTGAAGGTCTGAGCCTGTTCTGATAAAAAACCCCACTTTCAGCTGGTGTAAATTGTTATAGGTGCTTTTATCTCTGAGTAACTTCCCTGTGTGGCTTAAGAAACCACATGGGCTGCATGTTCTGAAGGTGAAAGTGCCACTGTTAGTGGGGGCCTTGTGTTGTCCCCTCCTATCTTTTACTCACTCTAGGGTACTGTGGGGTAGACCTCAGGGCTGGAGGAAAGATTAGGAGGATGGAAAATAAACAAGCCAAGAGAAGTTTGGAGAGCAGCTGATTGGAGAGGATACGACAACGTCTAAAGGAAAGACAAAGAGGATGATGAAGTAGAATGAAAATACAATTTCTCCCATAGTGCAGATCATATCTTAGTAGAGATATTAGTTATGATTTTCCACTGACTTGAAGGGGTATAACTGGTGTACACACTGTGACGGATTTTGCATGGAATTGTGATAATTTCTGCCCTTTGACGATATGGAACATAATTTTGGGGCCTATGAAATAGGCCTAATAACCTATTTGCTGTCCTTTTGTATAACAGCAGTCCTTTGAAGAGTAGACTTTGTGACTCTTCTCCTAACTGCTTTTTAAAATCTTTTTCTGATGAAGTTCTTCAACAGCCTTTTGAAACAGCTGGAATTAACCAGAAAAGGGTAAATGCTTTAGCCCAGTTCACTCTAAAGCACTGCATTGGCAACGGTTGCCAGAATATTATAGTGATTATTAGAACCACAAAACTCCTATTTTATGGGTTCTGTTAATTCTCCTAAGCACAAGGCTGCCCTTTTACCAATCTACTTTGACTTTTACCAATCTACTTTGATTACTTTCAACCTTTACATTTCACAGTCCTAAAATAACTATTTCATACCCATTTCTCTTCCATTTCTTTTTCTTATATATAAAAAATACTTATTCACAACATTATTTCAGATAGTGAGATACACAATTTGTGTTGAAGCGACTTCTAGTAAGTCAGAAATCTGAAATATAACTGGATGCTTTACGTAATTAGAGAGCGGTAAATGAATGGTATTTCCTTATTTTACTATTGCAACAACCTGACAGCCTGGAGAACAAGAAAATAAGACCCTGGAAAGCTCAGGTTTTAAATAATAAGTAAACCTGAGAATTTTTACTCAATGGGAAGTTTCTAAATAAAAATTAAAATTTTCTCTTAGGAACTTAGGAGGAAGAAACAGGATCTTCCTCTAGGTATTAAAGATATTTATTGTTTTCTTTTTGTTAAAGAATTTGCTGAGAAATTATTCTTATTTCTTTTTCAACCTACCCTCTGAAATACTCATTTGTATGAAGAGGTACCTCTCCTCAGTTGTCTTCTGTGGTGCTTAAGTAGCTTTGTGTTTCCTGTGTCTTGTAACACAGAACAAATTTAGCTCCTCTCCCTTCCAGCTGCACCCTTGAGGACCACACCACCCAAGGAAGGCCTGCTAAAGTACTTATGAAAACAGATGGCGTCAATTGTTCCTGTAAAACAAAAGATTAAAAGAAAATGTCTGTCTGAGTTAGATTACATTCCAGAGATTTGACCCAGCTGAGCACAGGCAGTCTCTGCACCGGGGTTGTCAGAAGGACCGTGATCCAAAATCACATTGTACTTCAGTAACAGGATTCTCCAAGAGGTACCTTTTGAAACAGAGCGTTGTGTTGGACCAGATGGTTGGCCTGAATTTCCATTGTTCCTCTTGGCTCTCTGGTGTTATGCAGATTTCTGTATTGCTTTATATTTTCTCACAGCACTGCCTACTATTTACATTCAGTTAACTCTGATGGAGAAAATTAAAAAGCCAAGCATAAAGAAGCTACAGAGCACTTGTTTGTCTCTGAAGTGTATGTGTACACATTAAGGGTGATATTAAAGGTGTACTAAATAGGTTTTAATCCTGTTTACTTTTTCTTTTTCTTTATATGTATATAGTTTTAAACGTTGTACATGAAAGCTGGCATGATTGGGATAAGAGTGAAATGAACATAAGTATGATAAATGATAAAGTGTTCCTGGGAGTAAATATACCACTCAGAAAGAGCATTGCTAATCAAGCAGTGCAGCCAGCTAATGCTGTCTAAGAGCAAGCACCTCAAAAAGATTCTAAATTTGAAACATTGAAGACTGGCATTTAGCTTGAGTAGCTTCTGCTTTAAGATGAAACTGCTGCACCAGGGGAATCACAGTTGCAAAATGAAACCTTGGAAGGGGCAGTGGACTGAAGTATTAAATGACCAATAAGATTAAAAGGAAAAAAGAGAACTAAAAGTGGAATTTGCTACTTGATGTGTACTGACTGAGAGTTTGAGAAGTAAATGGAATTAGGGACAGGCACGGATAAACCCTGTCCAGCTTGGATTCATAATAGATGTGTAACCCTGGCTGTCCACCAAGCTGACTGAGAAGGAGCTTTGTCACAGCTGTATCCTTGGAGGGCATTTTCGACTGCCTTGGTGCAGTTTGGTAGCCCAGGTGCCTAAAGGACTTTGCTCTGGCACACGAATGCAGGCGGCTTGCATTGATTTTAGAGAGTGCAGCATATGTTCTGCTTATGAATTTCATCTGCCACCCACTCTTCAGGAGTGTAACACTGCCCACACATCTTGCCTGAATGATTTGGAAAATATATTTTTATTTCCAACTGTTACTCAAAGTTAGAACTATCTAAGCTATGATGGGTCAGGGAAATCATGTAGGAAGGCTCCTCTGTTTTTTGAAGGAGCAAGAAAATTACTCCTTTTGCATGAGTAAACTGTACATAACTCTATAATGTGTTTTGAGTGACCATTACAGAAGGATTTGACAGTATTTATCTAAGAAACTTTGCAATTATTTTATGTGTTTGTCAATGTTTAAAAAATTGCACATAAGAAGTTGCAAATGTGACTATGAACCCATCTAAATGTTTCAGAAGATTTTTGAGTTTTACCTGATATTTATTCAACCTCACTGAATCTTGTGAATCAGCTTTTTCATAACTCCAAGAATGATAGGAGTTCCTCGTGGTGTCTTGTCAGATCCTACCGTGTGACATGGAAGGAAACAGGGTAACAAGCAGTAATTGAAATGTGGTTGCATTGGGTCTAAATTTTTAAGTTTTCCATTTTAATCTGTATTTCTTGGTCAGGGAAGTGCTTGTTTATTATTGTATTTTGTAGCCTCCCCTAAGGACATCCTAGTGTCATCTGTAGTGTGAAGCCCCCTTCTTTCCATCTCCTGGGGCTTGCCTTGCTTGAGAGCTTGTCGTGAGGTAGAGCTTCCCTTGGCTGCATGGAAGAGGGAGCTTTGAAGTCTCTTTTTACCTTTCTGAAGCAAGACAAAGCAGTCAGAAACTTTTGTGGGAGTCACAGACCAGTTTGTATGGAGTTTTTACTTTGAAAAATTCTTAAGTTCAGTTCCCTTAGAATCAGGTTCAAAGAGGGAATTTGTATTAGAAATGAGATGATTTTGTATTAGTGTTACTGGTTATATGGTGGACACTTAAAAATAGAGAAAAACTAGAGACACTAGTAATAAATTATATGCAATAATAAATTCTCTTTTTGTATATCAAAATGAACAATTGAAGTGACTTTTTTTTAAATTTTAATATTTATTTTTGCAGTTTTCTTAAAGAAGGTAAGACTAAACTGCTGTAGTAGATGAGCTGCAGATCCGGGCACACTTACCCAAAATATTTTTCCTTCTGGTTTTATCATTAAAACCTCCTAAAACGTTTTCTATTAATATGAAGATATTTTTAAGCTGGAGCACTGACATTTTCCAACGTTGCCCCTTACTTAAGTACAGTTGAGAAAGTTGCTGCATGTTCAATTACTTCACGTAGCATAGGCTGTTAGTAAGAGGGACCAAGATCTGGCAGCTTGTAACTCTGTATTAGCTTAGTTTGTGTTATAGCCAATTGCTGCCTGACCTCTCCACACTGCAGAGGAAATGCAGTGCCATCTGTATATCTCTTAGTCACATTAAATTATGTCATTTATATTCCTTTGGAATGCAGGGTTTACTTTCTGCTTTGCGGCAAAATTAGCAGAAGTAATGAGATAGGAGCAGAAGCGCAGAGGTGAAAATTTGTGGGGCCTGTTTCTGTCCAGCTCGCTTTGATAATGCCAGGTGTTGAAATTAGGGAGGCAGGAAGGTTGTTTAAATCTTTGGAGGTGTTAACATGTGTAAATGTTTATAGGTCTTAAACACCCACTGATCTCAGGCAAGACTTCCACGCGTTTGGTGGTGCAGGATCAAGTCCTTACTCTTGCTACATTGCGGCCCTAGAAAGAAGAGGAGGGGTGAAAAGCACATGGCAACTCAAAAACTGATATAAAATTTATAAAATATACGAGGTATTGAACAAGAATTTTTGTACTTTAAAAACCAGCTTCAAGTTAACACTACCTGATAAACAAGGACTCTTGAAGTGTCTCCATGACTATGTCAAGCTTACACTCTCTGAGTACAGTCCTGAGGATTTTTGGCTAAAAGAAGATAAAAGGAACCGGGATTTCTCCCCAGAAGGCCTGTTCCAACTCCCATGGAAGTCGATAGAAAAACTTTTACAGATTTGGGTGGAACTGGATCCTACACGTAATTTTTGTGTCTTATGTTTTCACAACTGAATTTCTCTCAAAATATACACCTATGGATCCACCATCAACTGTTCAAATAAAGTATCACTCTGCCCAGAATATGAGTTACATTCCACATGGAATAGCTTCCAGAAGAAACCACTCTTTTACTGTCGTTTACTGTAAAATGGAAAGGCAATAAGACTGTCAATTACTTGGTGGAGCTCATGCAGGCTGAAACAGGATCCAGCTGCTCTTTGGACATTTATTGCTTCAGTCCTTTCCTGTTAAATGTCCACTGTCATTTTGGTTTTATGTGAAACCCTTGGTTCAAAAATATGATCACAGGAAAGGAGGACTCTTAAAACAAAAAAAAAAAGGTTTTCTATGTGCTAGCTGATAATAAAGCTTGACTATGGCTGGCTTGATAGGCTTAAAAAAATTTTAAATGTTAATTTATGTCCAAAATATGTCCAAAATATTTATAAGTGGTGAAAATTTATATGAATCTTTGACATAAGTCATCCTATATTTTGTTTTATAAACATTCAGAAACTGTTCACGAGGAAACAGGATGTGCACTGTCTGAGGCGATTTCTGCTCTTTCCATAAAAGGATCTGCTACATGCATGTTATGCAGAGCTGTTGTATATCACTTTAGTCTTAAAAAGATGTGTGTACATAGAAAGGCCGAGGATAAAATCCTTGAATCCCGGAATTCAATAGGAAAACTCTTATTGATTTAATTGGAACAAAGATTTCACCTCCAATCCTCAAATGTTGAAAGCTAGCATAACTTTATTGAAGATGATGAACAAAGCTGAAGGATGCTCTAGTTTGATTATAGCTGAGGATCTGGTCCTCAGAATGCATGTTTTCTTAGGATAAGAAAGCAGTCAAGAGGAAATATCTCACAAGACAAGTAAATGATTCAAGTTTAGTTTGCAAGTTTGAGCCTGGGCTAAAGAACAGAGCAAAGCCTGTGCTGTAGCCCTCTGCTAGACATTTGCACAGGAGTGAGTGTCATTTTAAGTGAACAAAATAAGATAAACTTGTGTTCATGTCAGATTTATATCCTCATTTGCAATACATTAACAAATAAAGTGAAAATGTATTTATACACATTATTTAAGCTGGTTCGAAATCCTGATGTATGAACCCACAAATTTATGAATTATACTTGTAAATCAATGTAAATTGCTTGGTGAGGGTGTTCATGCCTTGAGATCATAGAAATTAGACACAGAAAGGACTGATTCATTTACCTAGTTCATCTCCCCGCCAGTGAAGGATTATTCCTGTTCATTGTAATCTCTCCTAGTCTGAGGTCCAGCGTAATTTTGAAAGACTCAACAACTAGGATTTTTTTTATTTCCCTATCAGATATAGATTTTATTTTTGTTATGTCATGATAATTTCAGCTGAAAGAGGTGACAAAGGTCTCCAAAGCACCTATACCATTCAAGACCAGGAAAGAGCAGTACAATTAGCACATAAAAATACAAAGTTAAAATGTGAGCTACATAACTAGCATACTTCTCTTAGTCCATGGCTACAGCCCCTCAGTGATAGAAAACTTTTACCACTGCTTTCAAAAATTGGATTATTTCCATTTCAGAACTTGAGATGCAAAGAATTCAATAAACAGGTAAAACAAAACCTGTAGTTACGAAGTGGAAGCATTATTGTCTTGACTGAGGCCCTTAACACTGAGGCATATTTATTTAAGTTTTCTCTCTCTCTCATTTGCACAGATTCCATTTCCCAAGTCTGGATTTAACTCTAGAGAGGGATCTGACACTCATCTCTACCTGGCTGTTGAATCTTGGCAACGGAGTCCATTAACCCCGTAGCATCATGTACTTTGGAGTCTGCTTGGGAGTTGTGTGCAGCAGACTTTACAGGTAAATGAGCAAACTGTGAGGCAAACAAAAGTCCTGCAGTTGTTTCTGGCACTGCCTGAGCAGAGGCTTTGTCCTCATCTCTTTCTGCACCATGGGAAGTTTTGCTTGTTACGATGAGTTATGATCATGATATCATGGGCTTATCATGAATTTATCCAGAACACAAGAAGTAAATGAAACAATAACTGGAAAACTGTGGAGCTGGTTTTTCGGTGATCAAACGCTCCCTGATGAGAAGAAGGTTTGTACCCATGCAGTAGCTGTCCATCAATTTATAAAATGGTCCCATTTAAATCCCTGAACTGAACAAGAATGTGATTTAGATGCAAGACTGGATCAGGAGATCCAGGCCCTCATCCTGCTTGTGGTGCAGCTTGGTTGGATATGATTAGTGTTTCCAGAAGTATCCACTGGAGTTCACAGCCCCCAGTCAGGGGAATTGTTAGCCCAGAAACTGTGGATGTTCATTCTTCCCATTCATTTTCTGGAAATTTTTTTAATGTAATGCTCTTCTGAAGTTCTGGCTCTTTTGATATGGTTTAGAAGTGGGGCTCCCCAACAATATATGGGATTCTAAAAATGATGTCCTTAATCATTACGTCTTGCATCCTCATTATCTCCAAATAGATATAATGCTTTCCTTAAAGGAATGTGATGAAGTTGACATAATTTAAGATGGTAAATTGTGTTGAGGTCTTTAGATGGAGAGAGAAAAATACCAACTCTTTATTCCCCCCCCCCCCCCCCCCCCCCCCCCCCCCCCCATTTTTCTTCTGTATATGTTAATATATTATGTGCTTTTGAACGGATTTTGGCTCTCTGGCTTGGGACTATTCCTCTTCTGAGAATTAAGTAATTTAGTACAACAAAATGAGCTTAGTAATGCACACGAATCTTTGATGGAAGGCTACTCCACTCTAATCACCAACGCATCATCATTCATTACAATGCTTCATATCTGATTCGCTTTTCATTTCAAGTGGCACAAATCAGGAATAATGGCAATGAAGTCTGTGGTGTAACTAAAGTGAAGTGTGTGGTGGCAAACTGGTGTAAGTGAGGATATTCAGGCTTTCCTTCTGTTCAGCCCTCCTTCCTCTGACATGTAAATTGACTACCTTTTTGCAATAGAAGCCATTTAGGAGTAAATTTCCAGGTGCTGTATGATCATTTGGTATGTAATTCATGTGTGCCATTTTGAAAATGCCAGTGCCCCTTTGAAAGGGTATGAAGGAAAAATGGTTACTTCTGTAATGTTACTTAAAAGGCTTCTGTTTATCAAAACCTCATTGTGTCATGAAGGTAGTGTTCATGCTTACTGCAGAAAAAAGCACACTTGTCTTTGTGACTGATCTATGGAACAACTCTTGAATAATGGAAACCTATTTTGTACATGTAAGAAGGATATATAATCCTCCCCCAGCTGCTTGGAAAAACTAGAAAATTTGGCTTTGCTATTTCTGAATTTAATCTTAATCTTCAGAGCACTAAAACTCTCCAGTGGGGCTAGTGGTTGAACTGAGCTACTGACTGTTGCCTGCAGAAATTTATTGCAAGATTGAATAATACAGTATTTTCTCCATACTGTTTTAACCCATTGTGAACTATTAAGACAGAAATTTGGAGTTGGGGAATGGGAGTTGTCACTTCCTGCACATAGCATTTTCATTTTGGGTGCCACAAAATAATATGTGATCACAGTTCTCCTCTCCCTGTTGTATCTTTCCTTCTTTGGGAACAAAGTATGATTCCTGATGCAGAAGTGGCTGCAGTTTGGGTAGCAGTTTGGCTGCAGTGTTTCACATGTTCAAATACAAAAGTGATTGCTGTGGCTGTTAACAGAATTAATCTTCTTACATGGAATTACTCCTTAGGTGAGGTCTCAGGCACTTTTCTGACCAAGTGGGAGTCTTAATATTAAGTTCTGACTGATCCTGCAAAGCTGGAGTTTACTGTTCTTGATAATGATTCTTCACCAGTGTCTCTGACATCCTGGACTATCAGAAGGGAAAAGAATTTAGAATAGACCATAATTTTATATTTGTAGCATTGAAAAGTCAGAGGCCTCCAGGCCTGTTAGCCTCTCAAATAATATTTAATCAGTGGTTTTCAAATATTGGTAATTTGTGTATCCCTAGGAATTATCTGATAGAGCTGTAGAGTCTTGTACAAGGACTGATAACTTGCCAGGATTAGGGTTTTTTTTGTTAGTACACAGATTCCCAGGGTCTCAATCACATGTTGAAAATTTCTAATTGGTATTTTTGTTATCAGTTGCCATATCAACAACTATCTTTTTGGGTTTTCAAATTAACTTCTGCTGTGGGGTGCAGGTCCATTGAAGCAGAGCAGATGCCATCAGTGAGATTTCTGCATAGTGTATACAGACTTTTCCAGTTCTAGTTGCTGTGGGCTTGATTTAGCTGTTCCTTGGCTTTCAGTGAGCTCCTGAAACAAGTGCCATTACTTTCAAGAGGAACAGCCATGTGCAGATGCAGTCAAAAGATTTAGGTAGGAGAAGGCACATAATTCCTCTTTCCCCTGGCATTCTACCAGGGTTTTACATTATTAGCTGACTCCTGTTCTGGTTTTGATCACAGCAGGAGAGGCTGTTTATGCTGCCAGTTTAAGTATTGCACTCTAAATCTGTTCCCCTCACATACATAATGGCTTGCTCCTGAGATCCCTTCTGGATCAACTGGGTCTCTCTCCAGAAAAAAAATAATCTCAGCACATTCATTTAGGGACTGAGCCAACACACAGTATGGCTGTGATGCCACCAAGTCTTACTCCTTTTGCCCAGTCTAAGCTTCCAGTAGGGTTGCAACACCCCTGAAACCACCTTACACCTTTAAATCACAAGGGCTCTTTACTTTAGGGGAGAAACTGAGGACTGTGCTGTCCAAGAATAGCAATGCTGGATTGCACAAAAACCCTCTTGTTGTCACGGTCATTTGGATTGCAGAAGAGTGCACTCCTTGTCACAGCCATTTTCAGTGGATATATAATTTCCTAACAGTCCCAGACCAGAAGGATTCCACATGGATGCAGAAGAATTGGGCTCTTGTGACAGTGTAGACAGGGGAAGAGAGTATTTACAGGTGCAGAAATTTTCCTGCATGTGTTTAGAGGCTCCAGCTTTAGTGTTGAGGCTCCAAAGTGTTTTGCTCTGCCCTTATCCACTTTGGTCCCACTGATAAAATCCTTGTCAAGCACCAGTGGGGCTGAGTAGAAGGTAAAGGGGAAAGCATGACACAGACCCCAATAATCTGCCTGTCCTCCAAGATATGGATTGTGTTCAGTCACCCCAAGAGGATCTAGTGTATTCACAGTGGCTGGGAAATGAATAAGTGTTTCATGGTAGAAAGTTACGTATCACAGTGACCTAGGGGTATCTGTACAAAGTACTCACTGATGTGTTTTAATTTCTTTCTTGGTTTGTTGAAATAAAAATACGAAGTCATACCTTGTGGTGGACGAAATTAAAAAAAAGGGGAGTTAAAGTTTGTTCCCTGTGCAAGTAAAAGGGTGTGAAGAATTGTCTGCAAATCAGATTTTAACAGAGAAAACCCACGTTCTGAAGTTTAGGAAAATCGCTGATTTCAGTTTGTAAGATTGACCTGAAATGCAGCAGCTGTTTGTGTCTCATTCTGATATTTTGTTGAAGCTTTGCTTTAACTTTTATGGCCAGGAGCAAAAAAAGGGTCCTTGTGTCAGAAAATAAATTTGATCTTCTTTCCTCTTTGTTACTCTTCTACTTTAGTAACTTAGTACTGCAGCTGAATGTAGAAAATTTCGGAAAATAGAGATTCTTTCTTTTCACTTTTTGAGTAGATATGTTCAAGTCATGGAAGAAAGTCAGAATTATACTCAGAGAACTCTGTTTTACTTTTCATTTACTTTTTCAAATAGATGCTTTTCCACTCTTCTGTGTCTCAGGTTGTGTTAAAAATTGCCTTAATATCTTTAGCAAAGGTACGCAACATCAGGTAACATAAAATTTTCCCTGAAAAAAGAAATTAATATATGATTAATTCTACTGCATAGAAGATCAAATTTCTTAAAAAAATAGTTTAATGAACCTTTTTTCCCTGCAATGAATCTGTTTGCTTTCTTAACCCCCTCCTCCAACCATAGTTTAAACATGTTTGTGGCTAAATCTGGTATGGATGGGAAATAGCCACTTAGTAACCTTCACTGGTGTTCAATTGTTAATATAGCTTGGAAAATAAAAAGGGTTTGAATGGTTATAGTGATAACGTCCAACATTTGCAATGGAGAAGGAGAATACATGACCTAAATTATTTCACAGACCACTGCTACTTTTATTAGTTTTATTTCTTTTCTTTTTGTTAGTTGTGTGGCAATCTTTGGAGGCACTGGTCAAACTCAGTTGCAGCTGCTTGGAATTTGCCACCAAACTTTTTTCCTAATTAAAACCAAAATTCTCAAAAATTCTGAAACCACAGAAAAGTAGTTTCCTAAGTAGAATACTCCTATTTTTCTGCACATAAGAGAATGGATTTATGCTTTTCCTGGGCTTCTGTTTTAGATCATTCACTAAAAGATTTCAGTGGGCTGCTGAAATACTCTGATTGGAGATGGTGCCACTGAACCTCAAAGGAACTGTACTTTACATATCTTGAGGTCTTATTCTCCTAAACAAGCAAGCTGCAGCTCAAATTCTCTGCAGCCAGATTGCATTTACTGTTGTCTTGCTGGTTGCCTGGGAGCTGGCAGGATTTCCCAGTTTAGAGGGAGCAGAGGGAGTAGCTTTGGTCCTTGATGTGTCACAGTTACTGCAGGTGTGCACAGTGGCTGATTTGCACCTTGCACAGTAACCCTAGCGTGGTCTGGTCCCATCACACCTGCTGTGCCTGCACAGCAGATCTGTGGCTGTGTGTGAATCATTGCCACAAGAATGCAAGTCTATTTTTTGATGGAAATTTTTCCAATGAAATGGGGAAAAGGAATTTGTTTTCAGAATAACATTAAAGAAGAAAACGAACAACTTAATTTCTACCCCAGACTGGTGCACGTTTTCAAATTGATCCTGTCCTATGATACTCCTGAGTATAAGAGTAACATTTTGTATGAGTACATTGATATTTGTGCAGCACAAACCAATTCAAGTCATAGTATACAAGTCACAGTACTTGAGAGTAGTATTGCAGCTACTTTGGTGAGGAGAAACCTTTGGACAATGAAGTCCTTGATCTAGGTTTGAAGTGCAGATTTCATGTCCAGATTTCACTCCTGGCAAAGTATGCAGGACTTCTGGCTGATTAATTAATTAGAAATAAGAGCCAGCTGCAATACCTGGGTATACCTTCCTGTTTATACTTCAGAGCACATTAATGCAGCAACAGCAGTGACCAAATTTCTCAGTGCAGACAAGTCCTTAAGTTATACATTTTTTTAATGGGATACTTTCATTAGTGCCTTAGCTGATATTACTCATAAACCAACCCTTGCACTACCAGGTTTAATCATTGTCTCCAGGCAGAGGCTTATTAGTGCAAGGTCATTCCATACTTTTTTATTCCATGTTTTCCCTTAGAGAAAGTGAGCGATGTCTCCAGAAAAATCACCTACCTCCTGCCTGGCATATCAACATCCACAGACTTGCTGCCAGCATAGATGTAATGCCTCTTGGTCAAACCTCATGTTGCACCAAAACAGAGAGTTTACATTAAAAGGCAGATAAAAAAGATCAAGTCCTGGAATTTGTCTGTGGGATTTTGTAAGCTGTCTAAAGAAATAATGATAAAACTTCTATTAAAAAAGTGAACTGTTTCTTGAAAATATTACATGTCTCATTGTGAGTTAAATGCTTTTGAAATGCTGGATTGATGACTCTGGAGATCAAAGTCTTACACCTGGCTGAGCTGCTTAGATGTCCCCATGGCCTTGGAGCACCCCACAGTCTAACCCTCAGGGGTGGGGAAGTGCTCTGATTCCTCTGCTACCGTGAAGGAATTGAGGTGCAAAAAGACAAAGTGACACATTTAAGCTCACATTAGAAGTCTGTGCTGAAGCAGGGATTTCAGACCAGGCATCTGATCTCCTTAGGTAGCAATCCAAATGGGAGCTGTCACCTCTCTCCTACAGAAAAGGTAATGACAGAAAGTCTCTGATCAAAAAGGATGGGAGATTTCCCAGTTTGATGAAGTCCCTGGCCTTTCACGAGGGAAACAATGAGAAAAATGAGTCAAGACAAAGAGAGTCATGTGAGGTGGCTGACACCACTGTGCAGCAACTGGACTGTGATCTAACAAGCTCATTTGTTATAGAACAGTGAATAATGACACTTACCATGGTAATTTTTATAATTCTTTCCCATGTGATCATTCCTTGTTTTGGAGTGTATTTCTAATTGAACCCAAAATAGCTTGAAAATTAGGGAAAAATTAGAGAAAAATTTCTGCTGCAAGGCTGTTCTCAGCACTTATGATGGGAACGTTTTAGAACAAAATAAGCCAATTATACAGGAACATGCTGGTCCCCCTGGAATTCACATTTTTCCTTTCCTCCTGCGTCCCTCTCCAGGCTCCTCAGCAGCACATAGACAGGGTTTCTGGGTTTCTTCACTCTTTGGTGACTTACTGGTCAAGGAACCAAGAAGCCAGACCTCTGTGTTCATTGCTTTCCATTTTTTAACTCCTGCAGAATCATGCAGGGTATATTAGGAAGACTCAAGATTCAGAATCTGTCTGACAAATCAAAGATTTGTGCATGATAGAAATTGTCGTTCTTTGATCTAAAGTACTCATATTGCTTTCTGCATTTACATCAGTAGGAAATTCAGGCCATTTCTTTTCCTGTCTTGTGCACGCTCCTTAACCCCAGACAATAATAAATAATATTTTAAAAATTAAGTGTAATTAATCTATCATATTTATAGCCATGCAAATTAGAGAGGTCTGAACTAATAATGTGAATCACATATTTTAAAATAAATAAATAAAAGTGGTATAGGCAGAAAAGCAGCCAAGCATATGGTTTCACCATATGCTGAAGCATACTTACTGTCCCTTATATCCTGTATTCCCTGTGAAAGCTATGTATACATAATCGCTGACAAAAAAAACCCAAAAAAACCAACCCTGCATGAAAGAACTTTAAAGCTACAAGATCAAGTGCTCTGTATTTGGGCTCTGTGAAAATCAATGCAGTCATAATTTCTCTAATAAGAGTCATAATTTCTCTAATAGAGGCATGTTGCAAAGATGTGTTTTTTCTGGGCTTCATCGTGCGAGTTTTTGCATGGAAGCTCTTTCTTGTTCAGTGGAGGTGATGTACTGGAGTCACTGAATGAGTATGAATATTCACATGAAGGCATTGATCCATATCCTAAAGATGTGTCTTATACACCATCTTCTCCTTTATTCAGTGGGGAGGTAGTTCTGGATTGCTTCATGTCTGTATCTGATATCCTTTCGAGGTACTAGGGACAATATTTTCAGGAAATCCATCAGTGTGGCTTCATGGTCTGGGTTCAACTTTTCCTGCTTGATTGATAGATACAAGAGCAGTGTTCACATACCAGTGAGACTGGTTGAAAAAATTCAAAACATTTTTTAATTGAAAACTAGATTTTTCTTGAAAATTTTAATCACATTTCTCTTTACTACAAGGAAAAAAAAAATTTCCTTCAATTGAATTTTCCACTGAGAAACATTGAGGCAAGCTTTTCATTCCAGCTAAGGTAAAAAAAGTTCTTTTGGCCTTTGTACAGCAACCATGCTGCTTTTGGGGTGCTGATCTCTTCAGCTGGGAGTGATCCTCATGCTGCAGTACATTAGTTAGTGTCCAGAGTTAAATAATCTGGGATGCCCTTTGTTCTGTGGAAAGTGCAGACATTTTGATACTTTGAACCGCTCTGAAACAAAAGTAATTCCAGGAGCAGCAAAGCACTGTAGAGGAAGGTAAATCCATTTTTAAGCAGCTGGGTGGCAATAGAAATCTTTCCTTATGAGAGGTTTTGTGTGGGTGTGACTCCTCTGGAGCCACTTCCAGCTGATGTCCAGGAGCAGTCGGGTACTGGCAAGAGCTTCCACCTCTACTGGCGGCCAGAGCCTGGGAAGGGACCTCCCTGTCCTCCCTCTGGGATCCAGTGCTGGTTGTGACTGCAGCCCAGAGATGTTGTCTTTCCCTAACCTTTCCATCAGGGAAGAGATTCTCTACTTTTCCTATGTTTACCTGGCTGTTTCATTGCTGTAATTCACTGAGGCATGACTCAGAAAGTTTGTGTCGGTCACTTAAAAAGTAGATGCAGCTCATCATTGACAGAAATGAAGAAAAAGAAGAGTGGGAAGGAGCAGGAATTTGTTGCATCTTGAAATAAACAGAATGGAATCGGAATTTGAACAGATGAATTATGTTTTTATGTTCATATCTTCTGTGTATCCATAACAATCCCAGGAGGCTTCACATCAACATTTTGAAATCTTTTTGATAAATGCATTCACGTCCTTACCAAAATTGACTTGTGTTTGGATTTCTCATCTTATACTCCAATTAGCATTTGAACCCAACACTTTAAGCACATGATACAGTGATTTCATGAGTGCATATAGTTAATTTAAATGTTTCAGATCATTACTACTGAAGCTACAAAGTGCTATTTTATTTCTGGCAGTTTTCAAGAGCTGATTTTATGATTATTTGGCTTACCTTGAAAATGTATTTTTTCTATAATCTACTTTTGAACTCCCATTTATGTCTTTTTAGAAATACCGAAAACAATTAAGATTATGTCAGTGCTGAAGCTACTGAAGTCTTAGGTTGAAACCTAAAGTGGAACCTATCTTTCAGAGAGGAACAGGTCAAAGGAGTTAATGGCTAATGTGTGACTTAGAGCTAATTTTGAGGAGAGAATATGGAGTGATGTTGCTATTATTTCCTGAATATTTTTTTTCTCATTCGCCTTTCTTTTTTTTTTTCCTGGTCTTGGCTTATACAGAACATAAAAGCTCTTTATTAGGAAGACAAATGAAAAGGAAAATAAGCTAAGAGGTGACAACTTCAATCTGAGAACTGTACCTGATATAAATGTACAGCAGTGACTTAAAAAAATGATGACCCACATGCAGTCATACCCCATGTTCTGAGTATAAAGTTGTAGGATTTTTCCTAATTTGTACCTTCCATGATAAATAAATTGGCTGATACCATTTCTGCTTCCACCAACATCAAGAATATAGTGAACTTAAAAGACAGAGGCTATTGAAGGCAGATGAGATCAGATCCCTGTGAGACACAGAGAATCTAGAAGTTTGTCATGTCTCTTTGAACAAAAGTTGGCCACAGTGAGGGACATCATCATTTTTAGGCCCTGGTGTAGCTCTCTTTGTGCTGGCTCAGCTGCTGGAAAGGAGCCATGGGGTTAGATTGATCACCCTGTGTGGAATACACCTCACAAGAAGGATGTAGCATATGTTTGGCATGACGACCCCACACTATTCCCTTGATTGGGACAGAGGGAGAGGGCAGAGCACTCCACTGTTCTGGCTGATCACAAGCCACTCAAAGCCATGGTAAATTAGAGGAGCCCTTCCGAGGTGTGTTAAATTATACTGGACTGGGGAAAGACACAGACCTAGCATCCAGGAGATGTAAAATGTTCCCTGCTCCCTCTTCTTTAGTCCTAGGTGGCATCTTGTGACAACCAAAAACTCTCCAGGAGCCACCATGGCTAAGCTGTTTTATTGCCGTGAGATTCTGCAAGATGAAGAAAATCCTGACTTATCCACTTAGAGGACAGTGGACTTCAACTACATTATGCTTTCAAACTGGCTGGGAGGCTACAGATGATTTCCTCTGCCTGTGCAATCCACCTGTGAAAAAGAGAGAATTACCTGTCTCTAAGGCTCTTTGAGATCTGTGGTTGAAAATTACATATGTCAGTTATAAATTGCTGTTTCCTTCTTTCACTCACTGCCCAAGTTTTCTTTGCATGCAGAACTCAGGCAGCTTCTTGTTTTGGAAAGAACGTGGCAGAGAGGAAGGAGCTTGCAACGGATTAGGGTTTAGGAGAACTTTGCTTTGCCACAGGCTCGCTGTGGGACTTAGAGATTTTTATCTCTTCATGTTTCCGTTCTCCATATGTAAACTGAAGATAATAATGCTCCTCTTGGCTTGATCTTTGTCCTATTTATTTAGTTTATAAACTTCCTGGGGGCAGCTATCATCTCTTAGTACATATAATACCTACCACAGAGAAGCTCAGCTATCATTTAGGGCCTCTATGTACTGCCATAAAATATCCATTAAATAATTATGTTATGGCAGGCATTGCCAAATGATCTTGTCTCCTTAGACTTCTGAAATATTTTTCTTAACGTACAAAAAAGGTTCAGTCTCAGACATCTGCAAAGATTTTGGTTTTCTGTGAGAGGCTGGATGTGCAACTGCATTTAAAGGTATAAAATGCATCCAGCTCTGGGGTCCCAGCACAGGGAGCACATCGACCTGTTGAAGCAACTCCAGGGGAGGCCATCAAGATAATCAGAGGGATGGAGCACCTCTCCAATGAGGAAAGGCTGAGAGAATTGGGTTTGCTCAGCCTGGAGAAGAGAAGGGTTCCTTCAGGGCGATGTAATTGTGGCCTTCCTGTACCTAAAGGGAGCCTAAGAGACAGACGGAGTGAAATTTTATGAGGGCATGGAGTGACAGGACAAGGGGGAGTGGTTTCAGACTGAAATAAAGTTGGTTTTGATTAGGTATTAGGAAGAAATTCTATAATGTGAGGCACTGGAACATGTTGCCCAGAGAAGTTGTGGGTGTACCTGGAAGTGTTCAAGGCCAGGCTGGATGGGGCTCTGAGCAAACCTGGTCTAGTGGAAGGTGTCCCTGCCCGTGGAAGGTGTCCCTGCCCATGGCAGGGGGTGGGAACGAGACAATTTTTCATGTCCCTTCCAACCTAAACATTCTATGATTCTGTGACAAGATTTTATGCATTAAATGTAAAGATCTATATTCTCTCTTGGCAAAAAGAAGTCAATGAGATCTGCTGGGGATAATCAAAAATGTTCTTTGTAAACACATACCCAAATCCTGGGTAAACATAGTTTAATGAACATCATATTTTTTAGCACTGGATAGCTCAGAACTATGAAGGTCTTTCTGTGGCTTGTAGTATCCTGCAAAAGCAGAAAAGTCAAGGAAAAATTAAGTCCAGATACTCTGAAAACATTTTCAAGTCTTCTGATGAATTTTGAGGTTCTAACAAAATTGTTGAGTAGACACATTTCTTTGGGTTTCTATTTTATGTGGAATCTTCACCCAAGTCCACTGCTGATCTCTGTCCTCTAAAGCTACCAAACTTTATTACAGTTGTGATCTCTGCTAGATGAAACAACAGGAAATATGTGTGAGTGCTAGTTATTCTGACACAAGAAATGGTTGAGAATCAGGCTCAGGGTAATTGTGACACTTCCTTGCTTACAGTTTTTCTTTAGAGACAAATAAACCCAGCTAGATTTTGGGAAAATTTTGTCTCTTGTAGTCAAAGTTAAAAAAAAAAAGAGGAAGCATTATGTGGAGACAACAGAAACTGCACTGAAGAAGATGCTCAGCATTCAAATCTGCCTTTTTTTTGCTGTTTTCTCCTTCCTCCCTGCCCAATGTGAAGTATCCTCTTAGCCTGCCTTCCTTCCTTCCTTCCTTCCTTCCTTCCTTCCTTCCTTCCTTCCTTCCTTCCTTCCTTCCTTCCTTCCTTCCTTCCTTCCTTCCTTCCTTCCTTCCTTCCTTCCTTCCTTCCTTCCTTCCTTCCTTCCTTCCTTCCTTCCTTCCTTCCTTCCTTCCTTCCTGTTGCAATAGGACAACTCCAATGAAAATGGTTGTCATGAGCTAATCACCCCTCTGGGGGATTATAGGCATCTGGCTGTGGTTCACAAAATCCCTCAGGACTGAAGCCCTCTTTCCCTCCTCCTTAAGCTAACCACACCTCCTGCTGTGTTTTATGCCTTGAAAAACACAGTTTTTGTGATTGTAATGTACAGAAATTATTTACATTGAGTTATTTTGTTTCATTGAGTTGTGAATTTAAAAGAAACCGAAGGAGCTTTACTCTCGTTTTTGAAGGTGTTCTCACTGCCAGGAAAAAAAACAAAAAACAAGTGGCTGATGATTCTTGTAAAATATTTCCTGAGCATCCACCCCAGGCTGAGCACCCTGCACCAACATGAATATGTGAGGTGTGCCCTTCCCTTCCCTTCCCTTCCCTTCCCTTCCCTTCCCTTCCCTTCCCTTCCCTTCCCTTCCCTTCCCTTCCCTTCCCTTCCCTTCCCTTCCCTTCCCTTCCCTTCCCTTCCCTTCCCTTCCCTTCCCTTCCCTTCCCTTCCCTTCCCTTCCCTTCCCTTCCCTTCCCTTCCCTTCCCTTCCCTTCCCTTCCCACTTTGATGTGTTTTGCTGGGGAGTAACATTCTAGAAACATGTTTTCCTTTTTTGATACATCCTGTACCACATCTTAACACTTAAATTGCTTGGCTTATCCTAAATGCACTTCCAAACCTGCCAAGAAGCTCTAGAATATCTGTTGCCAACTGTGCACACACCCCAAACCCTGCAATAATTTGAACGGCGTCGTATTCTGCTCATACTTTCTCTCAGCTTCTATTAATTGTGAGAGCCTGAAATTAAAAATGACTGCTTGCTTCCAGTTTGTTTGGATTTTAGTACTCACTATAACCAAAGATAGGGACACTTGGAAAAGCAGCTGAATCTGCAGCAGGAACTGCTGAAGACTTGGATGGCTTTATTTACACATATTTTACTCTAAATTTAACTCCGTATCTTGACATTTAGGTTGATGAAAGTGTTAACATCTCCAGAAAGATTTTACTGAAACACAAGGCATATTCAGTGTTTTCTTAGGCATTCCTATTTCTGCGTGAATTTAACTCTTTTTAATGGTAAGATAAAAATGAGAAATGCTTTGCCAGGAAAAAAAAAATAGTCAAGTGTTTAAAAAGTAATTAAAAGCATACAAATTTAGATTGAAGCAACAATGAAAAAATAAAGGGCAAGGGAGAGATTCAAAACACAGCATTAGTATAATGCACTTGGTGCACTGTAAGTGCTTTGCTGCTTCTGAAATTCCCTAACAAGGTGAGTGAAACTATTCTAAGAACACTATTATCAAGAGACACCTTTGAACTGATCTATCCTGAAGAATAACCCCCAGAAAGATAAGGTGAGGAGGAAGGGAAGGCAAAAAAAAAAAAAAAAAAAAAGGCAAAAAAGCAAAAGCAGCAACAACTTTCATATGTTTGTTGGCCACACAGCACAGCTCCGACTTCTGAACATTTTCCCCCAATTATTTTTGTAAAGTATTGATCGCAATTTAATTTTGCAGTCCCAACATGAGAGGCGCTTCATGCTGAAATGTCTCACAGGAGATTGTAATCAGGGTCTAGCCTGAAGGTGAAGCACTAGTACATAGGTTTTACTCTATTCCTCCACTCTTCATCAGTTCTGGGATTGGAGCAGAGGGCATTCTCAGGCAGATTAATTTTTGACGATGGGATCGATGGAAGATGTTTTTTCCTCCTGACATTGAGTCATCTAATTTGCTGTTTATCTTTGGCTTATTGAGTTTTGAGCATTGTTAAATCATACCTTTCAGCTGTTTAATTTCAGATGTGAATTTTGCATTCCCCTCTTGTACTTTGGCATAACTCTTTTACCTAAAATGAGCAGGGTGATGGGCCTTTTTTGACACCAGGTTACTGCTTTCGAGTCTGTTAAGTACTCCAAGGTAATGTTATAGTACTTTCTAGCCTTTTTTCTTTGCTTGTGGCCATAGATCAGATCATCTCTAGGGAAATCATTACTTGCCATCATTATTATCCCTAGCACCTTCATCTATTCTCCCTTGTTTCCTGACTCCATTGCTTGATGAAGTGCCTACTTGTGAGGACACCTTTAACTCAGGTCTTATAATTAACCCCTTCATTGCTCAGGCGGGTTCATTTTTTGTTCCTTTCCCCAATAAGTTGTGATCTGTGTGTTTAGCTTTCGGAGCAGCTCCTAATAACAGCACTCTGGAATTGTCTGGGAAGCTCTCTTCTTGGTGAGGCTGGTGGTTTTTCCCCTTTGATTTTGTTTTAGTACCAAAGTGAACCTTGTGCCAAATATATTGCTAATAATAAATAAAAGGCTTTCACTCAAATGAAAATTGACTTTACTTAACCTTTGCTAAAGGGTTATGCATTATTGCTTTACATTTCAAGGGGAATCCTCTGACCTTGGCCCGACTCTGAACAGTCTATGAAATAATCTTGCAATTATTAATTTTTACTGACTCAACATACATGCATATCATTACAAAAAATTGTATACTGTGGTAACCAGTAAAAGGTGGGTAGAAGCAATAAGTTACTTGTCATGGCAAGTTGCTAAGCTATTGTACATCACAGTAGCTTCAAATTGGTAATAATCAGAAATATTTTCATTTTATATTGCCATTCTCTTAGACTCAAGGCCAGGAAGGGTTAGCTCATGTAGTATATGAGGAGTCTATTTCTCCTGTGGCTGTTGGAATTCAGAGCTCCTCTGTGGACATCTCATATCACTTCCAAAAATGTTCATCTTTTGGGCAGAAAATGACCCATTTCAGCTTTAGAAGGCAAAAACTTCAGGTCACATTCTTTGGGGTTTGAGTAGAAAATTTTTTGGCCAGTTTATGTGAGAAAAGTTTTCAACATACTTTCAGTTTTTACAACTAAACTGACATTTCCTTACCTCAAGGCACTTAAACATTTAAGACAAAAGCTTGACTTGGCCATGGTGATTTCATAATAATAATAATAATCATCATCATCATCAAAATCATAATAATAATCATATTAGGATGAAAACAAACCCCTCTAATTTAATTGACATAAAGTTAAATTGAAAATCAAATAAATGAAGTATTAAACTTCCTTTAAATGTTATTTTTATCATGAAAAATAGAGTATTACACTTTTCACAGGTTTTTTTCATATAAATATAATAACAAATTTTGTCTCTTAAAAAAGGGCTGTTTGTATTATCAAACATTGTGGAGGGGATGAGAATTTTGTTGGGCAAGAATTTTGTTAGGGGTTTCTTGGTGGGATTTTGTAGTTGTTGCTCTTGGGCTCTTGTTTGTTGCCGGGTTTGTGCTTTTGGGGTTTTTTTTTAAGCGCATTGTGTTTGGACATCCGTCACTCAGTTTAAAACGATGTCAGCATTCACAGTTTTAGCTACTCTTTAATTTTCAGGGGTTTTTCACAGGACTCCTGGCGAGGCTTGTTTCACCTCGCTTTTGCGTGCCTCCATCATTCCCCTGTTTTGCAGCGCTGCATCCCGACTGTTCTGCAGAGCATCCGTCCTTGGGGCTCGCCTGTGTGAGCAGCTCCTCTAAGGCCACCTTTCCCAGCTGCTCGGTGCCAGCAGCAGCTCCGTCCTTCGGTGGCAGGGGAGTGAAAGTGGCTGTAATTACTGGCTGCAGGTGTAAATGCTTGCTCCCTTGCCCTGGGGGAACTGAACCATAGCCATGATTAAAGGTAGTTAGCAATCCCTAATGACTGCAAACATGCAGAGCTGATAATTGCAACTACTTTTCATTCCGCCACCCGGGAGGACTGACCTACTGCCAGCAATAAACTTTCTTAAGTTTTATCCTTTGCTTTTCAGAATTCAGTTTTATTATATTTAATTTTTTTTAAAGATTTTTCTAATCCTTCTTGACCTTCTTTGAATTTGTGACCGGCCCTGTGAGAAAGAGTGCTGTTAAGGATCCGAGAGCAGCTGGAAGGAGGAGGAGGCTACTGGGTACAGAGGAAATCTGATCCAGTATGGTGAGTTTCCTTATTCCAGCTTTTGCCAATTACATCAGTTCGTGCATTACTTTGATGTTATCAAACCTGTGAAACTCTTGCTAATGTTACTTTTCACATGTTAAAGCCGATGATGAGCTTACGTACCCCGCTGCTCAATGGCCTAAATGAACATATTCATGAAACCCACAATGAGAGCCGGTTATTTTATTGTACAGCAAATTAGGATGTTCCTATCCTTAGGCTCTGAGGCTGCCTTCTCTGAAAAAGAAAGATGTGCTAGTTCCATCAAATGCCTATCTATTAATCAATTGTATTCACACACAATCCCCTTTGAAGATAGGGATAAAGGGCAGTAGAAAGACACCCTTCCCCAAATCTGCAGCAAATGATTTCTGGCACTATAAACATCACTTATTTTTCCAGAGGACACATCTGTTCTGAAGGTCTTCTGTCACCTACGTAATCCCCGTTTATGGCTCTTGCCACAGAAATGGCAGTCCTTAAAACTCATTGAAATCTTCTCTCTCTGCCTCCACAAAAAGTTAAAGGCTAATTAAGGAAATGCAAACAGGAGCTTCTTCTGAGCCTTCGACAGCAAAATAGCAGCTTGCAACATGAGGAACTGAAGAAGTGAACGTGCACTTAGTCCCTCTGGCAAAAGAAAAACAAACTAAAAAAACATTATAATCTTTTTGGCATTTTTTAAAAAAATATCTTTTCTTCCTTCCTATATTGTAACGCATAACCCCCAAAATCAATAATGCAGAGGCACTGTTAAAAAAAAAAAAAAAAAAAAAAAAAGAAGAAGCACTACAAGATGCTCCAGTCAAAACATTTCTTAACTGGCTCCAGAGGGGCAGAATCATCCCTCGTCCTTTTCAGCTGGAGCAATTCTGACCAAGAGGTGAGGTTTCATACATGGTAGTGAAGCAAAGCTGGGAAAAAAGGAGTGGAAAGGGGATTTCAAGGTTGAAACGTCTGTACAGCAGACTCCTTTGAGACAGGCAGAAAGCAATCAGTCAGGAACTTTTGCATGACTTGTATTCTTGACAGAGTAAAACTGATTTCAATACTGGACTACAGATTTGCTCTGCAAATAATTATTGTATGCAATCCCACTGCCAGGGAATTTATTTCTTTAATGACAAATTGTGGGCTAATCCTGTGTATTTGAGGACAATTCTGTACAACCTGACCCTGGGAGAAGCAGGACCTTTTCCATAGTGTGTGATACGGGTTTCCCATGCGGGATAAGGGTTTACCTTTTCATGGGTATTGACTTATGTGATTTGGGGGAATCCATTTCACCTCCTTGATGATGATGATTCCTCCCTCACCTTTCCTCCCTGATCTTCAATTAACTCTTTTTGCCAAAATTTTTTTTAGTAGTGATTGAATAATGCAACTGCCTATGTAAATCCACTGGTACTAGTAAACGGTAGAAATATTAAAGTCTGGGGAAAAAACCCTAAGCAGCCCCACACACTCCTTTATTTGTCTGCAGCTCAGATGATTTGGACAATACAAGACTTTGTTTTTCCACCTGGAAATAAATACAGCACTGGGCTGCAGAGTCTGAGTTTTTAAATGTGAAAATTATGACCATTAAATCTGTGACTTGAAAATGTGTCAGCAGAAAGCAGAAAATGATATGGATACATTCTGCAGGTTACTGCCTTAGGGTCAATTGAAACAAGCAGATCTGTGGGGCACAGCAGTGCAAGGAGCAAGCAATTGCAGGTGCAAATATGCCTGGGGCTTGTCTAACTTCCATTAAAATAAAAAGTTTGATAGCACTAATAATTCCTGTCCCTTTGCATTTCAAACAGCCACTGGCATTGCCTAAGCATTTTAACTGTGTGCTGGCAGAATTGTGGGCTTGCTGGGAAAAGACATCAGGAAGGGTGATAAAAGGTAGGGAAAAAGCAGAGGTGCAAACCTGCATTTCCAAGAGAAATGGTCCAAATGAATATCCAGAGGTCAAAACCGGAGCAATTACAAGCCTCTGAATTTGCACCAGTAACAAATACCTGTCTCCCAGCACTTTTAATTCTTGTGAATGAAATTTTGAGACGTCTGGGCTGAAAGGCTCAAATCCCCGTCTGAGAATCCATGAAATATCTAAGTGGGCTCTGAGAGAGGAGCAAGGCTGACTGCAGTACTGGATTTTACCCTTCTCCCCAGCAGCCTGCCCCTCATTTCTGCCTCACGTTACCACAGAGGCCAAATACCACCGCAGTGGACAGGTATGTGCCTGCACCTGGGAGACCCATCCCTGCTGCAGAGCTTTCTTGTCAACACCTCCACTGCTGCCTTAAGGTCTGTCTGTGTTGTTCTGGTGGTAGAGGACTGGGGGATAAAGGCAGAGGCGTTTCCTACACACAGAAAAAAACCTTGACCTGCTAGAGCAAAATCTGCCACGGTTTGGTTTTGAAAGTCTTTATCTTAACTGACTTGTTTGTTCAAAGAGTAAGATGCTCTAAGACTAGTAAAAGTCAAATTTCCAATTTTTATGTTGATTGTGCTTCATTTTTGAATGGGAGCTCTTGCTGGGTTCCTTTGCTGCTTGTAGAAATAGGTTATTTTGCTGTTCACAGGTGTGTGGGGATTCACACTATACCTAATGAGCTGAAGTCTTCTTGGAGAGCAAGGTATGTGAGTGCAGGAGAGAAGCCTCCAGAAAAACCATGTTTCAGTGTCTTTAAGACAGATCAGGGGACATGATAGCTTATCAGAGTAAGTTTTCAGCTCTCAAATTCTACATTCAGATATTGGCTGAGGTGTTGAGTGAGAGCCAGTATGCCATGGCTTGAGCTGGCTTCCAAGTTATTCAGAGACCTTCTGTGACACCCTGTATGCTTTGGCTGAAAAGATTAGCCAGGGCTGTGGCAAGCAATTGATGTAAAATGACAAAGGGCTGCCTTCTGCTACCTGTGATTCTTCCCTGAGGCAAAATCCTCTCTCAGCTGCTACCACCAGCAGCACTTCTTTTGATTTTAGTGAGAATTAATCTGATTTATTTGGACCTTGTGTATGATCAGAGGTGTGTCCGAATCAAGTTTCTGTAGCTGAGAGACTTTTGTTCTGAATTAGTTCATTAATTGTGAACAATAACAAAGAGAGAGCAAATGTCAGAGTCCTGATTTTCCAGGTTGGGGTTTTAGTGAGATTGAGGTGTGGGATATGGTAGGAAAAATTGAATTTGAATAGGCTTCATTTTTTTTAGGGAGATAGCAGAAGTTTCTTTTCTGGGTGATGCTGTGGGTAAAGCTGTTCTTCCAGAACTAAATCATCTCATTGGGCAAGGTAGAGCCAGGTGAAAGAGCACATGAAAAAGATTTGTTATCCTGGTTACTCCTGTTCTCCAGCAGAGCCAAAACATGTTCATTCCCTGTGGTCTTTGTCCATAGCAGGTTGGACACAAAGGACACACTAAACATGTGGCATGGGCTGGACTTGGTTTGGTTTTCTTTTTGCCAGGGACCATAAGGAAGCACAGCCATAACAGGGCTAAAGGTGTCATCTTTTAAAATTGCAGCTGCAACATTTTCTTTCTTGTGAATTTAGCCTCAAGGATCTTATTTGCTCTCTTTCAGGTCTTTCAGATCACATCTCATCCACTTCTGTTTTGTGTAATCAACCAATTAACAATGGCTTGAGAAGCAGGCAGGCATAATCGGCATATGCTGTGTGGAAGAAAAATCGTGAATGTGAAAATAAATTGTAGAGATTGTAATTGTTTTCCTTGCCTCATTCTTTCTTACTGTGTTAGTCCTCGTAGAAACTCCGGGAAGAATATTCTGGATCAAACCAAGTTCTTGTCTAGACAAGTGTCTGTCTCTGGCAGGGACTATTAAAAGGTGGTTGGCAACTGTGATAAGAAAAAGTAAAGGCAGAGCAATCTTTTTCCCAGCACTTTTGCAGCAATTAGAGATTTTAGACAATTCCTAAGCTACTAATTTCTATACTTTGCTGTTCTCCTGCTCTAGGTATTTCATATGCTTAGCTGGTGCTACTGAGATATCCCACAATTACTACCCTCACATGTCCTGTGAGGTAGAAAAGTGGTGTATTATCTCCACGTTAAGGATTTTGAACTGAGGAGCTGAGAGACTTGAAATGCCACCATCTAAAAATAGATTAGAGCTGTTACAGTTCATTAGCACAATAAAAACTTTGGACCAAATTGATATCCAGCCTGTCCTTAAAAATCCAACCTCTCTATAAACTTCCTATTACAATATTACATGACAAGGCAAGGGTGACTGCAACCCTGAAATTTTATGATACTTCTGTGTTGCTTCACTTTCTCAGTAAATGCCAGCAACATGATCCTGTGCATTATGACTTCATTTACACAGAGTTGCTTCCAGATGACTTTCAGGCTCCAAGATCAGGATCTTGCAGATTTTTCAGCTGGCCATACAAGACAAGGCAAAAGTGATTCCCATATTTTAAGAGGGCTTTGAGGGTGAGAGAAAAAGCCTGTTGCAATGCTACCAAAATAAACTGGGATGGGAGGCCAAAGCAGAAACTTTCCTTTCTGCAACAGTCTTAGTGGTGATATTTTATCACTTATGTGGTGATTGAGAGATGTAGGAACAGATGTGAGTCTGTCATTCTAAATTCAAGGCATTTGTTAGGCATTTATTTTGCTTTTTCTTTACTTTTAATTAACATGCACTCATTGTCACAAGGCTACTGTACTCCAGGAAGGCATTGTGTACAAGGAGTACTGAAATGCTCTGCTTTGACTTGAACAAAAGAAACCAATCAAAATTCTTTTATGGCTATTGGTACATTATTATTGTTCAGAGCTCATGTGTTTGGTTAGCAGTGGGATGTCTGATTTGGATACCTGGATCTTATACTGCAGTTGTGAATAGCTAATAAAGCTGTGGATTATGTACTTATAAGTTCTTATAATGTAACTCTAAGGTCTATATTGTTTTTTCCTTATTCTGTTCATCCAGAAAATTGGTTCCAATACTGGCAGTGTATTGATTGGATGCCACTGACAGTAGTTTTAATGTCCTTGATATAAAAAAAAATGCTTAAACAAACGTTATATATTTTTAATAAAAAGTAAATATGCTTAGAAATACTCATGAATAACATAGAAAAAACCTAAGTTTCCTGGAGGCAAAAAAATGCTAAAAATCTGGTCTTAATTTCCAGATCTATGCATTCAGATGAAAAAAATACGTATGAATTACCTCTGTCTTTGACCTAACAGTCTACTGATAGGGCTCTTTATACGCATTATTTTATATATGTGTCTCCTCATAAACCCTCCCTCTTGGGAAGAACATAAAGAAAAATAATCCCATTTTATATTGCTGTAGACTGTAGGTAGAAAGACTGCTTTTCCACACTGGAGTTTAGAGACTTTTGTGAAAGAAAGCACAGTCCTGTATATTACAAACAAGCACAACCTGGATCCCAGCTGGATACAAAGACAAATCCATAGGTTGTACTCCTGTTGCTGCTTCTTTCTCTTTTCCCTGCCAACTCATTTGCTTAAGGATTTTATATAAAATGAAAGTCAAGGTTTATGGCAAGATTTATGTCCTGATATCCTTATCTTGGCATCCATGGAAAGATAGTGTTGGGACAGGGAAACAAATTTGTCATCTCGTTATCTTCTGATTTGGATTAAAACCACCTCTAACTAGCTGGCCTTCCAAAGGCTCTTGCTTGTTATTTCTCAGTGGCACAGCCTATCACTTTGCTAAATGTAGATTGCTCTTGGCTAGTTTTTCAAAGTAATTTGACAACGTAGTTTGATTTTTCCTCTAACATAATCCAGACGTTGTTTCCCTGTAGTGGGACAAAGGGATTGTGAAGAAACCATTATACAGAATTTCCTAGCAATTTCCTCCTCTCTTACAATACCTATCATATTTTGCTTAACTACAGCAATCTTCCCAGGTTCAAATGCTCTGCTTAGCTGTGTTCAGGGTTTACATGAACTGTATGGATTTCATACATTAGATGAGACCTTGCTTAGAATACTAATGTTATGTGCTTTACAATAATGCAGTGAATCCCAATTTGGTTTTGATTGCAATAAACTGGAGTCAAACATGCAAACCTTTGCTAATTTAAGTTGATTTTACCTTTATCGTTTTGCATATTGCGTGATCTAGAGCCACACAAACAAAAGCTTGTTTGGACTTAC
Source organism: Aphelocoma coerulescens (assembly GCF_041296385.1). Taxonomy (NCBI): domain Eukaryota; kingdom Metazoa; phylum Chordata; class Aves; order Passeriformes; family Corvidae; genus Aphelocoma; species Aphelocoma coerulescens. The sequence goes on along the minus strand of NC_091014.1, from coordinate 76,587,916 downwards.
CATGCTCTCCTTTTCAGAAAACAGAATTCTTTTTAATTAAAAACACTTTAAAAAAATCAGTATGTGTAATTGCTAACACCTGCTATGTGTTACTAACAGATGTTTCTTACTTACCTAAGGGAACTGTTATAATTACACTGTACGCTTATTGGAATGGCATTTAACCAAGATAGTTTAGGAACTTTAGGTGGTGACTTTGTGTTCTTTCATTCATCTTTCCTTTAAAATATTTAAAAAATAGCCAAACAACCAGACCTCCTCGCTCACCTCCCCAGCTCCTGTTCACCAAACACAGTTCAGCACAATGAAGCTTTGGGCATTCAGCCTCTGCTTGGTCTGTCCCTGAGCACCAAAGAGGGGTTTGTGTTTGTTGCTCCAGGCACTGCCCTGGAGCCTGTCTTTGCAAGGCCTGGGATGGGATGGTTACAATCCATGCTAAGAGTGGGGTTTGAGGAAAGCAGACTTGTTGATTGACCTTGAACAGCCCACCTAATCTCTCTGTTTCTGTGCTCTCTACTGTGAAATGCCGGCAGTGTGGCCTCTTGACGATAATAACTAAGGTTGCAAAAGACCTCTAAGATCATTGAATCAAACCATTAACTCAGCACTGCCCAGTTCACCACTGAACCATGTTCTAAATGCCACATCCACAAATACCTCCAGGGATGGCGGACAGCTTGTTCCAGTGCTCAATCACCCCTTTTTCGGTGAAAAAATATTTCCAATCTAAACCTCCCCTGGCCCAACCTGAGGCCATTTTCTCTTGTCCTGTTGCTTGTCACTTGGAAGAAAAGATGGACATCCACAGAGGAGGGAGGGCCAATTTTTGAGTGTTTTCCCAGGGCTTTGAGGTTTTTAGGTTGGATTAGAGGTCAGTAGGACTAGCTCTGTCCTGTCACCTGCAGTGGAGGCAGGCTGCCCCGTGGCTGCTGCAGAGCGCTGCGGGTTGCAGGAGGTGCGGTGCATTCCTGCAAGTCAGTCTGTGCTCTCACTCTGCATCTTCATTTATGAAACTAATCACACAATTACCTGCAGGCATGTGTTAAATATGACACTGGTCTCTGCAAAATAATGGGCCAATTGCAAACAATGAATAAAGAGAGGCAGCTCCATTTATAACTGCTGTTTCAACAGAGCTGTGTTGTAATCAAAGTGATCTGAGGGTGACTCATTAATTAATTGATGTTCTTTTTTATTATGTGCTATTGAGTTAATGAGTAATTTGTGCTAGATAACTCTCTGAACACACTGATTACGTGAGATATTTTCTGGGGCTTTCATATCAATGACATGCTGAATAGGTGGAAGATGGTATTTGCTTATGTATACTCATTATTAGCGGGTTCAGGATGAATATAAATCAGCAGAAGGACATTTTAAAAGGTATTAGATACAAGCAGCTCTTACTTTAATGCTTTAAACAGATACTCTTCAGCTTTTAATGCCTTAAATAGTATTAAAATCACTTCCTTTATAATACTTCTATCACCCACAATTGGCAGCTTTTAAAAAGGTGCCTACACAAAGGATTTTTACTGGGAGCATGTTTGTGCTAATGGCCTATTACCTTGCACATATTGTATTTTGGTTTCCTTTTGCAAGATACTGAACAGTAAACAGGTTTGGTCTGCATCATTGGCCTGAAGTAGGAGGAATGTGTTAAGTGAATATGTAATTGGCTTTTTTTATCTAAAGTGGTATTTAAAGGAATAAAAACACTGTTCTTATATACAGTACACACTTTGCTTTGTGTAGTTTGACTTGTTAAAGCTTTTGCTTTATTGAAACCACAACATCTCCAATGCCATAGGAGTTTTTTATTCATTAAACAACAAATGGCTAAATTGATAATTTAGTCTGACAACAGCAGCACAGTGGAAGCTTTCAGGAAAATCAGCTAAATGTATAAAATTATACCCAGCAATCACTACAGACCTTCATTTTTGACAAGATTTGTTCTAGGTACAGATGACTGTAAACTACCTACTGCTGAGAAAATTATAAGAAGCTGCTGCATATTTCGTTGAAAAAAGCCTTTAAAGTACTTTAAAGTCTGTACAGTTGAAACCTTGCCACAGTCCCTGTTTGTTTCTTTTTCCCAGTCTCGCTCCTCACTGACCACTTTTCAATTTATCTTCCCCAACTCGTTTTATGTGTAGGCAATTAGGAACCTTTGAGGGATTGCTGGATGATTTTCCTTTATTTACATTACATGAGCAGAAATTTGAACATTTTGGGAGGATAGGAAAGCATGAAGGTGTGCTTAAAAAAACCCACCAAACAACCCAGAAAATATAAAAACACAATCACAAAATAGATCAACTTTTAGCCCTGGTCACTGTTTCTGCCAAATCCAGGCTGTCTTGATTCATCACCAGTTGTGGCAGACAACAGGCACAGCTGTTTACAGTTGTCAGAGGAGCTTTTTACAGTTAAACTCAAGGTTTGATAATATGTATTTTTCCGCATGGCTCAAAAACCAGCCATCCAAGAATGGCAGATTTAAAAAAAAATCATTGTTATTATTATTTTTGTCTGGCTAAACTTTGTGACGTGTACAGATAGAGATAAAATGCCCTAAAGATGGGAGACACAAGTGGAAGCATTCCTGCCTGGCAAATACACTGAGTAAGGGTCACTATCAGAGTGTTTTGCTGTATGCAAACAGCTTGTTGACACACACAGTGATGGAGAAGGGGAACCAAGGTGGATAACAAAAAAGCAACCCAAAGGAATGGTCTAGGTCTCTGTTAAAATGATCACTAAAGTGACCTGGCAGATAATGTCTCTCCAATATTGACTTATGATGATATACTTTATTGGGGTTATAAGTGTTTCCATTAAATATTTCAGCTCTCAGTCATTATTTTAACAGCCAGGCTAGATGGAAGTTTGAAATACAGGAAAATGTGTAATTGATCTTTGACCTACATCAAATCTAAATTTATTCTGTATCCTCTGCACACAAATTTTAGATATGTATGTGAATAAGATAGATGAGCATAAAGTGCTCAAAGCGGTGCCATACCATTGTGCACTGCAAATATATCCATATTTCTTTATCCTTGCATCAGTTAAGATTGATAGAATGCTGGGACTATTTTTTTTCCCCATAGCAGGACCACCTTCCTCTTCCACACCTTGAGCCTATGCCACAAAGCACACATACGAGCAACATGGCATGTAGTAATAAGCCACTCTTCCCCCATGGCACTCTCTTCGTTTGCTCCATAAAGAGCTGAGCAGTGGCACTTTGTGGGAATGAGGGATTCCTTTAGCACTTGCAGCACTATTAGTGTGCAGTTGCCATCATCCCCAGCCAAGCCTTCCACGGGCTAAGCTGGTTTTGGTGCTCTCCTGCCTCAGATCTGTGGTTACCTCCTGTGAATGCTCTGCTCTTCCCGGGATGTCCTGGTGCTGCTTGTAACACTTGCATGACTCGTGGTTTTCTGAAGAGCCAAAAATGCTTTACAAAAGCACTGTAGCCATTAGCCCCGTTTGACAGACGGGGACAACTGAGGCACAGAGAAGTTGAGTGACTTGTCCAAGCTTACAGGGAGTCAAAGGCAGAGTCAAGGACCCTTCTTTCCTATTCTCCAGCCTTATTTCTGAACCAGGGATTTCTACCCATTCTGCAGTCTACTACTGGGAAGCAGAAGAGAGATCTTTCTGATTTCTAATGGAAAGACGCAAGAGAGGCTGGAGGAGAAAATTGAAATTGGGCTCAAAACAAGATAATATGATTCTTCCCTTTCTGTCCATCCTGACCTTCATGGAAAGGACAGCATGTTTATTGCACTGAAGTAGATCTGTAAGAGCCTAATAGTACCTCTGACACCAACTGCTTCGTTATCCCAAAGACATTAAGGGACTGTGGAAGGGACTGGAAGAGACACTTGTGCTCAAGGTTAGGAAGGAAGATAGTCCACAAAAGAGGACTAAATTTAATTCGAAAAACTATGTGGAGCTATTTCTTCTAATTAACAAGAACAGCCTGAGGAGTTGTTGCTTTTCTTACTGATCCTGTATGAGTCAAAGTCAAGTTTTGTGAGCCATGCTTATTTTCAAAAGGGTTCACAGCCAGAAAAAACCCCACACTGTAACAACAGTCATTAAAACTAAATATCTAAGTCAAGCCACTGTGCAGTGTGCTCTTACCATACACTTAAGGAATTTCCCCACTGCATTACAAAGTTTCTTCCACCATCCCCAGCAAAAACACGTTGAAACTGCAACAGGACAGGAAGAGCAGGGCAGGACAGCAGTCAGCTTGAGCAGAGACATGGGTTTGTACTCTAAATAAAAACAAGAGCTTAGCTTCATAACAACATCGGGTATAGTGGGTTTCTTGGATTGTTTTTTTGTTGTTGTTCTTAATACTGTTTTGTTGTTTGTTTGTTTGTTTTTAATACAGGTTGTTTTCCCAGTGAGCTAGATTACAGTGGCAAACAGACATGAATTAAATATGCATTTAACAACTTTTTAAACATTCATCCTGCTTTTCTTTGCCAAACACCTGTAAGCTCTGTCAGGGGCATGAGCACTTAGGGACATCCTGCTGATGCAATAGCTTCATGGCTTTAAAAACAGAGGTCCACCTCTCCTAGAAAACGAACTGATTGCCAACAGGAGCTGTCAGCAGAGATTCCACCTCTGTCAAAAGGATTTTAATTGCCAGTATTGATGGGACAAACCTGTAGGATGTTGGCATGGACAGCAAAGTACCTGCGCAGTTGAGTGTGGTAGCTCTCGCTTGCTATTGCAAAGTTTTGTCCCATCCACATCAGCATTTAAATTACCTTCAGCATTCACTGAGGTGGGTAATTAGCAACCAGTCACTCTCCCAGTGTCAGCTCAGAGTCATTTCTTTAATGTAAATAGACCCTCAGAGGGGGCTGTTTACAGTGCCTTCTACTTTCACTTTTTCCAGGGTTTGTTGAGGACGCAGCCCCAGAAAACATTAGGGTTAAGCCCTGATTAAAACAAAAAAAAAGTAAAAAAAACCCCAAAACCAACGAAAAAAAAACCAACAAAAAAAAGTAAAAAAAAAAAAAAGAAAATAAAAGGAAAGAGAGAGAGGGAGATGAGAGAGAGAGACCTCTCAAATTTTAAGAATTTTTAAAAAAGTATATAAGCAGAAACCTTCTCCCTTTCCTCCCCCCCCAAATTAATGATTTCAGAAAAATAACATATATATTTTTATCTATATATATATATAAAATAAGATACCCAGAGGCACTGGTTTGCATTAGGGCTTAATTTCCAGCTAAATTAAAAATCAAATCCAGGCATTTGGAATGCCTAAGGGGCACAAAAGCAGCACCCAAAATCATTAACTTTTGCACCTTTTATAATATATCTCAAACCAGTCAGATTTGCTTTTCAAAATTTTGTAGTAAAATAAAAGTGCTCTTTGAGGAAAATCCATGCAATTAAACAACAGATGCTTAACCCCTGAAAAATAGAGGCTTATAAGAGAAGTGCTGATAGACCCTTAACCATAGCATCATTAGCAGCAGGTGCTGCTAGTTATTAGTTTTCTAAATAGTTTTAATGTAAACAGTATTCTTAAGCTCTAAGTGTAGCATAATGGTTGGGATTTGCTCTTTAATGCTTTTTACTAGAAAGATACAGCTCATTTAAAATAGCTGGTAGATACAGAAAGCATAAATATACAGTAAGTTTAGACACTGATTGTACTAAATGCAACAATACAAAGAAGCAAACAGGAACACAAATGGTAACACAATAAAACTGTATTACATTTGTGCTTCAAATATTACAATACATTATGTACAATAGTCCAAAATAAACATCTCATGCCAAATGACACAAAAAGAAACAAAAAACCCCAAACAAACCAAAAATCCCAAGAGCAAGCAAAAAGAATCCAGCTGTATATACAGTACCTTTTTAATTAACATTCAACTCTGAACTGGAGCAATTTTCACTACATACAGATGCAGTCCGCCTTTTATTTCACGCAACCATTCTGTCTCCCTATATCTATGCTATTCAGTAGGTTCCTGTGTCATTTCTTATATACATGTTGAGCAAAAAAGATAAAAGAACGTAGTGCTTTTTATTCTTAATGATGTGGCATCCGATCAGCGAACCTGGGGTGCATAACCTTCTTTCATTAAACCCTCCTCATAGTCTGTCTGGCACAGAATCATGTTGTTCTTCAGGAAAAATTTGTCTCCAACACAAAATCTGAAATTAAAAATAATAAAGAGAAAAGAAAAGAAGGAGATAGGGTGAGGATCAATGATGTGACACGGTCTTACAGGTGAGGGTCGTAGAGCAAGTGTTGGCTGGACAGCGCCCGCAGACACGTGTGCACGTGGGAAAACCCAGCAGAGGAATTGCCCTGGTGCCACAATTAATCCTGTGCTTTCAACAAAATCTAGTGCATTCAGGCACTTCTGCTTCCCCAGCCAAAGACCTCATTCAAAGCCCACCGTGGGCTGTGGGAGGCCTGGATCAGGTCACCGGCACACAGATAAAACCCAGTAAATATCCCAGGCTGCTGAGCTGAGTGAAAAGTAAATGTCCTGCTTTTGTACAAACCAGAAGGAAGACAGGGTGATTGCGAGCCGTGGAAAGCTTGTCTGAGATATGTTATAATTGTCTTGTGTGCCAGTAAGAATTCCTTGTTATGTTCCAGTTGGATATTTCACTAGATTTGATTTAAGATGATGATTCGGGGAACTGTTTCTAGCACACACACAGCTTTACAAATACTGTGGTGCAAACTAGACACACTCAGGCTTGCAGAGAAACCTTTCTTCTTTTTTTCCTGTAGGAGTTGATTACAAATTTAGTTACTCAGCTAACTACTGTCTCTCTTGTGGTATCAGCATACCTACCTCGTTATACTATTATGTGCATCGGAATGATCTGATTGCTGCAAAACGCTACTGAGAGATTTCATTTGCTTTTCTCTGATGAGTAGGACAATCACATAATATTAATGCTCCTGGCTGGCTGACTTCAAACTTCGAGTAAAGTAGGATTTCCCAGCTAAAAAATATGCTTGAATTTAAGAAGGCTCTTCCCTGACACACCCCTCAACCCTTTCCCGTGACAAAGCCAATCTTCTTGAAGATAGTTAGGAAGCAGTGAATGGGGCCAATGCAGAAAAAAAGTTTCCCTAGTGACTGCCTTGGCAGGGTTACATGCCTTTGTTTGTAGTGAACTCTCCAGCTATGAAATATACTGGGAGGCACTGCTTGCCTTACTCCAATTAAAATGAAAGAAAGTAACCTAAATGAACCCCTTAACACTGATGTGAATAAATGAAACCAGTTTCTACCAGCTAATTATGGATCTCAGTACATAAAGTATTGTTTAATGTGTAACGGATTATAATGTCCTTTTTTTATATAATTTCCAAATGGTGACATCCTGGACACAATTAGGGTCAGATATAAATGCTTGTGTTGTTTACGGTAGATTTAACAGCAGAGTAGCTATGGGAATAGCTGTATATGTATTTAATTGTAACAATTTAACCTTCAAATACTGGTGCCTGCTGTAGTTGACCCAGTAAAACTCCATAAATGACACAGGCTGACCCACCTGACCCCTGACAGTGGCCTGTCTTTATCAGATAGTCAATTTCTAATGATGTTCAAGCAGAAATCTTGGTGAATTGTCACAGATTAAATTGTGTATGGAGAGCAGTCCTTTAATGTTTTGTGAAGTTGGAGGTTTAAATGAGTAGCAGTTGGACTGATTTACATTTGTGAAGATTGGAATGCTAGACAAACAGTGAACCCATTTATTTTCCAACTGGGTAGCTTTGGAAATTTATCCTTATGCTAGCTAAATAGATAGAGGGAAAATAGTGTAATAAAAAAGTGGATTGAAAAGAATTAGCTCTGCTCTTAAAGGAAAATTGGTTTGTTTATTTGTGGACTTTTTTTTTCTGTGGGATTACTGCCTGCTGCTGATGATGATTGAAAATAGAGATTATGGAAGGATCCCGAAATCTTTAAGTTATTTATGGTCTACACTCTTTTACAGAATTTAGAGGTTGCTATTATTCTTCCCACCCCAATCCTGGTATACTAAGCCACTAACAACACAAAATGATTATGAGTAGCTATGTTGAAATGTAGAATTTGTGCATAAAAGTTTTCTTTGGTGTTTGTTTTCTAGTTTCCATCTTTTGTATTTTTGTCCATTGACAGCAATGCTGAAAAAAATTCTTCTGTGCACCTTACAAGATTAGGTAAAGGAGTCTTGACTAGTGCCAACATGTAAAACTTGCTTTTCCCAAAGAAGTCACATTTAAAATCAATAAACAACAAACAAAACCCCCCTGAACCCAGTGCACCAGTGGGAGACAAAACCACCTTTGCACCCATCAGAAAGAGCTAAGTCTGAACTGAGAACGTTATTCAGCTGTGTATTCCTTCTGTTCCAGGGTAAGACAGACCTTAGCAAACTAATTTGTTTAAAGTATTTAGTAAATGAAAAATACACTGCTGAAGTGCAATTCTCTTGCATGGCAATACGTAACACGTGTGACTTCTTGCAATATTGCTTGCATCAAAATCCTGGCTGAAGGATTTTGTTTCTCAGCCCTCAGAGGAGTGACACAGTTTCAATTAAACTGCACCAGCTACATGGGAGTGTCAGGATGCCTTTCCCAATAAAAAGTGTCAATGCCTTTTGTTTTACAGTGTTGATGTGTTGAGCCAGAAGTGCTCTACCTATGTCTACGTGGCATGTGACAGCTTTATGCATGAGTGGCTTTAAACATACACAGTTCCCCAGATCACTTACGTTCCAAGCGTGCAGCTGTCTCGTGGAGAGGCTGCCAGTGGTCTGTCTAGACATGCTTGGCTGTGTGATAACCTGTGGGGTGGGGGTGTGTCTGCATGGGAAGACATCCTCTGGATGGTCCTCTGTGCCTTGGGGGAAACCTGTTGCTTGTGATACTGTGGGTTCAAATTCTTCACACTCTTTTCACATTGTGCAAGCTCGGTGACAAGTATATTTGGCAAAGGCTGATGGTGAGGCTCTTGTGGGACCCTGGATATTAAATATGTGAATTGTGTGCTCATTAGGTGACAAAGTGGTAAACACCAGCTGAAAAACCTCTAATCCTGGCATGCTGGCTCCCAGGTACAATGAGACAGGGCAAGTAAGCAGATGAAGTAGGATGAATTCTGGCCATTCACACTTTCAACCTTATTTGACTCTCAAAAGCAGATTTAGCCTCTTCTGAAGTGAAAGAGCTATATCTGTAACTAATTCAGATTGGGTTTGCACACTGCAAGATTTAAACCTGGCTCTGCTTTAAAATGGGAGGGTAAATTGAAGCCTAGCCTCCCACTAAGGTTGGGGTTTTTTTATGGAATTGGCATAGGATGTAAAGCAGGGCACCATTTGGGCACATATATTAAATGGAGTGGAGGAGCATATTAAGATGCCACTGTGTTAGGAGTATATAATTAGGCAAGATTATTACTCTTCTAGCAGGCAGATGGTAGTCTTCAGCCTTCCCTAAAACCCTCACCCAATTTTTTTAATAGGCATGCAAGATGAACAGGAGAGAATATACAATAGGCTGCATTAACATGCCAGATTGGACTTAGCACCATAAATTGATAATAGTACTTTTGACACGACTGTGACATTAGTAGAATGACCATTATAATTAACCTACATCCTAGAACTCCTGTCATATTTCACAATGGCAAAAGGAAGGCCATTTATATTACAAAATGACCTCTGTTATCACCTTGTTTGGAAGGGGAAGGTGTGCCTAGACTAACCACAAGAAGTATAAAACTTCCATTTTGAGAAGTAGCCCTTTCATTATTCAGAACAGACATTTAAGGAGATCTCACTGCTGTCTGTCATCTTTTCTGATGCACAGGACTTGTGTCAAGGTACTGAAGACTTCTTAAGAAAGCAAGAGAAATATTGCTGTGGAAGAAGATGGCTGTGTGTGTGCCTCCTAAGGTTAGATCTTTGTCACTGTAGAAAGAGACAAAATCTGGAAGCATTTGGTTGATGTCCTGAGGATTAGGACAGCTCAGACTTGCCACACCCACATCCTTCCCCTCTGCTTTTTGCAATCAGTGATGTAACTTGGGCTCTGCTTTCCCCCTTCCCTCTCTTTTTAAATGCTGAGCTTCCAGTACAACTCACATTAATGTTAATCTCTGTGCACCACTAAGAGAACAAAGCCACTCTTTTACATCACAGTTCATCAGCCCACACCTGTGGTTTATTAATTCTGGGGTTCTGTCAAAATGTCCATTTCAAAGGCTGGAAAGTGGGAGCTGTGCTTGAGTTTGTGCATTTTCACCAGTACCTTGCAGAATACATAGGCACAGAATTCCAGTTCAACTTGGCAAACCTCAACTTGCTGTGCCTTTCATGTACTATTTTATAAAAGCAGGTATAGACAATGTGTTAATTTGTATTCTAAATTTTGAGACATCCAATGAAAAAAAGCAGAACTCAGGCTGTCAGAATTTATAAAATGTCCACTCATGCAAAAATCTGATATTGGTGTTTGAAATAAGGATGTCCCTGGCATTGCATTCCCTCTCCCCTGCTTGACAGAGAACAAAGGCAGCATTGTGTGGGCATTTTACAGTTTATACTGGAGGTAAGTGTTTACAACTACATCAGGACAGCAATTTCAGTGAGTGTGTAACCATTTTCAGTCCAGTTTCTATTAAAATAAAGGCTTTCAGATAGAAGGGTAGAACAGCTGATTTAAACACCTCTCAGTGGTAGCAGATGGGGGTTTTAAGCCATACTCTGAGCTGACTTCCAACGGCAGGGAGAAAATATCACAGAAGTAGGGAACAAGCTGCTAAAGACGCCGACAGAGAGTGAGAGGAAGGACACATAAACTCTGGGAAGTGGGAAAGCCGAAGGCAGACTGACATCATCGCTGTAGTCAAAAGTGTCAAGCACAGATACAGCTGAGCCCACTTGCAAGATTTTCCACTCCATTTTCTTAGTCACACACATGCAACCTGACAAAGTGTGAAAGGCAGTGTCTGTTTACAAGTTTATTTTTCCAGTGGTTTCCTTCCCTCCCTCCCTTTAAATTTTCTGCAGAAATTAAGTATATAGAGGTTACTGTCAGTGTGAGGTGAAGGGCTTCTGAAGAGAAGTTAAATATGTTTACAGAGAAGAAAGGGGAACACTCACACCATTAAGATGACTGTCACTAAGCTCTGCAGGTACTTAGGCGATGGAAAAACTTCAAATTAGGAGTAAGCTGGACAGAGACATGAGAGATAAGAGGATGCTAAAACCTTTAGGCTAGGAGCAGAGCTTAATATTCACCAAATTGCTACAGCTTTAAGCATCAGTATCAAGAAAAACGTGGGGAAAATATCTCAAAAACTGGCTGGCTGGAGCAATTAGATCCTAGAGCTGAATAGCTTTATGAAAGGGAAAATAGGAGACTGTGCCTATTTGACACCAGGGAACCAGGCTTAGTGGCTCAGGAGCTCTCTTTCAGGCCTATGCCTACAGTCTGTCTTCCTGGAATACAGGATGTGAGACAATGCCTTTTTCTCCTCACTCTGAAAAAGTCACATTCAGGAGGCCAAGAAAGGGACAGGCATGTTATGAGTCAGTTCAGAGCTGGAGTTCATGGCCTGAACAAAAGTCCCCTTAAGTGAAGGGAGCCTAATTACCATCCACACCGAGACTTGCACTGGATGGTGAGTTGTAGATACTCAAAAATAATAAAGCAAACAGTGGAGTTGTCCATAAAAGCAGAAAAATCACTGAATCTTCACAAAGAGCACTAGGGAAAAATGGGCAGGCATCTCTCTGGGCCAGGATCAATCATTTAAAGGGTAGGAATGTGAAGGTCATGCAATAGCAAGACTGAAGAACAGGCTGCCCGAAGGATCAGTCAGATGTGTGTTAATATAAATATTACTTAGCTTGAAAAGCAGAAGGGGCTGGAAGAGACAACCAGGCACAGAACATAAAAAAAAAAAAAAAAAATTCAGTGTTGGCAAAGACAAAGTAGAGCAGTCTGAAGAAAACAGTTCCATGAACTGTACTCATGAACATTGCATGCATTCTGAGAGGAAAAAACCTAACTGGTAGATGATAGCCGAAATTGAAATGTGGAATCAAACAGAGAGCACTACATGCTCTGCAGATCTACTGTAGAGAATGACCCAAAGGTTTTAAAACTTAATGGGGGAAGATGATGTGAAATTGGGGAATAAGGCTAAGCAGGTCTTGCAATAGCTGGTGAGCCTTGGTACACCCACTGGTGATTTTTGAATATTGTTGATGTGTTTGTGAATAAAAATATTCTCTTCAATAAATAAATAAATAAATTCCATATTGGTGGAATTAGTGGTTGGAGTGAAAGGAAAGAGCAAATCTAAAACCCCTGAATAACATTATTTTGTATACAAAGGGGCAGCAGAAACTTAATAAACTGCTGTCTTATAAACACATCCTCACTCAGAATCTGCTGTGTGGTTTTGATTACCTTGAGCAGAGGAAGAAAGAAGGATCCTAAAGGACAACAGAAATTATTAATGACATGGTGACTGACAAGATTTTTCTGTTTAAAAGAAAAGAGGAAAAGGTTTCATAGTAGATCTGAAAACCCCAAAGCTGGTGATGGGTCAGGTGTCTAGCAACACCTGTCTAGCAATGTGGGGGTTTACTGTTAGGCAAGTAACAAAAACCAAAAGATTTGAAGCTATTAATGAGAAAATATAGTCAGTGGGATGGTTTGCCATAGGAACCACAGAAGAGCTATGCTGGAACATCCATAAAATAGGATTTTTTTGTAAATAAACTAAAATTAATTCTTCAGAGGGCCACTAGTCCTAAATTGTGAGGAAGAAAGGTACCCTACAGGCAAGTCTGCTTTATTAGGCTCCATGAGAGCTATTGCAATAGAATCAGGATTAGGGTCACTTTTGAGAATTTCTGAAATTCTTCAAAACTCCTGGAACCACTCCCTGTTTTCACAAGATGAACTAGACTCTATTTCAGGTAAATTCATTCTTTTGTTCTCAGTCTAAGACACCTGTAAGACTATTTCAGCAACTCTTTGCCCAAAATACATGCAAAGTAAAAATCAAATAAAAGATTAGATTGAAGGCTCAGGAATAACGAGGCTGAGAATTATTAAATAACCCAGTTAAGCTCCATTTCAGAAGCATCTAACAGCACTTTTCCGGGGGGATCAGTGGCCCCAGGGAACACTACGACGTGTGTTAGCTGCAAAGTGAAATTGTACATTATTTCACAGTTGTAATGGTAAAAGAGGAATATTAAAAATATTCATAACAGCTGTGCTCTTTTTTTGGCAGGGGGATGGGGGAAAGAAAAAGAAAGTTCCCTTCCTCAGACCCAAGAGTGCTAACTATGATGAAAATCTTTTGCACTCCGGCTAACAAACATTGTCTGCTTTGCTTGACTGATGAAGATTAGCTGACTTCTTACATTAAAGAAGTTTGTCTTGTATGGGCTGAAGTGACAAGACAATAACTAAGTGCTAATTGTGCATAACCAACACTAAAGATATGCAGCCCCATTATGGCATGTAATAAATGAAGCGAACAACAGAAATATATTAGGCACTTTAATAATGATACCAGGACGGTGGTTTGGAAAAAAACAGGATGTGAAGGGTTTGGGAAACGAAACCTAGGACACTGTGTGTGTCTCTTAAATGGGTACTGTGGGAGCCTCTGCCTGCCTTGCTCAGAATACAGCTTCTCAGTTCTGTGGCAAGACAAAATTGATATAGGACTTTAAATAGCATTAGAACCTATAATTACTTTGCATTATTATATAGTTTAAGCAGTGGTTATTACTTGCCTGGTATTTTAATTTCCCATGTAACATGATGAAAAAGGTCAATTTGGCTTTTTTTAAAGAGCGTAATTGTAGTGTGCTACACTTATTAGCAGCTGTACATTTTATGGTTCTTTAGGGATGTTTGATTTTTAAATGACTACAGTGCTAAAAAATAATACTCTGTAGGACAAGGTGAGTTAGGAAAGCTTATTTAGAGCTGTGTCTAGCTTTGTTGTGTCAGGCTATTATCTTCCTAATTTTTCACTGCTTCCCTAAAAATGTACATCTTGCGTTTCATCCCAACTGAAGAAATTAAAAAAAATATGAATGCTATGAGATGCTAAATAAGATCATGTAATAACTGAAAAATAACTGAAAATAATAGGGACATCAAGGAATGGATAAAATTGGCTCTCTCACTTCCCAGACCTCATGGAAGTCAGTGGCAAAGCTGCTATCAGCTCTGGTGGAGGCAGAAATGGGGCTCTCGGTGAAATCTCTGACGGGATTTGGCCACCACTCTGAATATAGCTGGTATGAACTTGGCTCTATTCACCTCTGAAATAATCAGTTGTTACAATTTTACCATTTTGGGCATTCATTCTCCAACTGTGCCATACAGGTGATGCTCCAGAACAGGGTGTCAGGTTTGGATCCCTGGGATTTTTATAACCTACAGTTTGGATATGGGAATAAAAACAGGACTGTAAGAGCTTCAATGCTGCTGCAGAGGAAATGGTGGGAACAACATCTTTTAAATTTAAATGATTACAGTTCTGGCAACAGGAAGAAACAATGTGTACTTTAAAAGAAATACATGTGATAAAAATGAAGAATTAAAGTGAAATTAATGCAATAATGACAAATGGTACTGCTTTGCTCTTCTGCAGAAAAGGATCTCAAAGACCTTTATAAATATTAATTAATTAAACCTGACAGACAGCCTTTTGAAGGAGAGGAAGTAACATTATTCTTTTTTATTGATGCGGGATTTGAGGCACAAAAAGTTTTCTAGCCAAGGTCATGAAAGATGTTCTGTATCAGTCCCAGGAAAAGTATCCAGATCTTACTCTCTGCCTTGGGGTTCTGCTACTGGTAAATGTTTCCTCTTTGGAATGTATGCCCACATCAGTGCCGAGCTAGCACTTAGCTTATGGAACAGACCCAAGAAATTCTCTTACCTCTGATTACAAAGCTGACATGCAAAACAGTCCAGGTGATAAACATTGTCCTTTGCTCTCATCACCATCTCAAAAGCAGGTATGAGCTTACTGCAGGCAGCACAGTTTCCTGTAACGCCAAATAACCTGGAGATACAGAAAGAAATATATTCCTGATTCACTTTTTTTTTTTTTTTTTTTTTTAAAAATTTATTATTTTTTTCCCCCACAGTCTTGTCTTTGACTGACTTCCCAACACACCTCCTTTTGGAAAGGCTGGCCTTTGGTGGTTCAACTCTGCCCAATTACAGCACAAAGACACAGTCTTGCTGAAGAGATCTTTATGACAGACTAATATTGCACCCATTGTGATGTTATTATTTTTTTCTGCAGGTTATACTGACCTTTCTTGATAAAAGAAACATCTTGTTGAACTAAACAAAGAAATAGTAAACACATTAGGGACGTTACATAACTGTGCAGACAGAGGTCAAGCTGTTTGCATAAGTGGGAAGAGTCTTCTTAGATCCTGCCATGCAGGAGAGAGCCACATAACCTTGGCTTTTGGTGCTGCTTACTATTAAAACACACTTTAGCTAGAAAAGAAATAACACTTGAAAAAGCCAACATTCTTCGCATTTTTGACATCTAGTGCTAAAAGCTTTACCACTATTATTAAAAGAACACTTTATGAACAAGTCATTTAAATCGTCAGAAAGCATTAGTGGTTCATGCACCTTACAACCCTATACCATAGTTATTGCTATGATTATGTTATTCAGGTAGCACATTAAAGTAAATGAGGCTGTAAACTATATATAGTCACATCAGGAGCAGAAGTATAAAATACTGTAAGAACAATATGAAATGCTGTTTTTGCCAGACATCTATATAATTTTCTTTTTAAATTCCCTTTGCTAAAGATTTTTCAACACTTTTCAAGTGGGTGTATTACACACACAAAAAAACAACACACCAAAAAAAAAACCAACCAACATACATACACATCCTTTTGTGACACAGAAGGATTATAATGAACAAGAAAAAATACATTAGCTCTACGTGGCAGCAATCTTTGAAACTAAGTTTATTTAAACTACTTAATAGTTGTGATGGATTATTAAAAGTAATGCTCTGCTTGTGCATAGCAGTTAATGCTGTTTTTAACTATGAAGCACACTAGATGAAAACGCCACATCTGCCACTTTTCTTTTTTTCCTCAACATCAGGCTGACAGCAGAAAAATATAATGGCTCTCAAGGGAAACACCAAATTAAAAGCAGTTCTAAACTAATGAATTCAAAGGTGCTCTGTAGAAAATTCAGTTTGGTAACATAAAATGAACACAGTTTTTAATCACATCCCTCCATTTTACTGAATTTCATGGGTTACCAACAAGCCTACTTAATTCTAAATCCTTTTACCTTCTGCTTCTACTTAAGGTGTGCTGCCTACAGAATATGTGCCTGTTTAATTTAGGAGTTGTGACCCTTTTCCTCCTGTCTGAGATGCTGGTTACTCTGATCACCTGGAGAAATGCTGGGACAAGGCCATCCTCATCAGCTCCTGCTAGAATGACTCAAGTCAACTTCTGTTTTTGTGAAGTCTGATTACTAAACCAATAGGTTATTAAAGCAGATTATAAATATTCCTTTGGTCAAACTGTTCCAGTTCTACCTCCTCCACGTGTGGGTTTCACCGAGGTTATCTAAATCCCATTCAGACTTTCATGCCTTGTCTGTGGGAAGGACACAAGACTCAGCTGCCTTCCAGAGTCGTGGGCTGACTTTGTGTTAGAGATGATTATTAAACCCACGGACCAAAGCACTGGCTCTGTTTTCCTGCACATCTGTGCAGAAGCTGATGGCAGTTTAGTTGTATGAGGGCAGCAGACCAGGCTGCAAAAGGTACTAAGGGCTGTAGGTGCACAGTGCTGCTATTCCACGTGGTTGTAGCAAAGGGAAAGTCAGGCTTTAAGGCTGGAACACAGCAGCAACGTTTCAACACAAAGATGAGAGAGATCCCACTGCCTCCAAGCTCAGTGTGGGGGAATCACACAGCTCCTCAATGCTTAGGTGTTTAGGTGCAACAGCTGAGTGCTTGAGACACAGCTGAAAGCCCTGCCCAGATGGGGTGTGAGGTGCAGAGTCGCCTTCCATGGCCTCCTTGCAGGTGGGTGTATCTGGGAAAGTGGGAATCCATTACGGCCAGCACTGCAGTTTGCATGTTGCAGAGCAGTGAAACAATTTGGGATTGTCATCCAGCACTGCGGAGGAGGGAGATTTACTGCACCCGAGCCCACCATGTGCAGATTTCTACAGTCCTGGAATGAGAGACCCTGCAGAAACTGCTTCAGCTAAGCACCAGATACATTAAAATTTTTCAATTACGTAAAGGGAAGGAGGCCTCCTTGCTCTTAGTCCTTCTCCACCACACACAAAACAAACATGTGAGATTTATATTAGCTATTGTTAATTTTGGATAAAGCTGTTTATATGAAGAACATAGTTTTCTGCCATTAATAATAATAATAAAAACCCCACAATGCCATTTTGAAATTCTGGACATAGTTTCCCCCAATTTCAATTGCTCTTGCTCCCTGAGCATTTATCAGCTACCTGATTAGAATTTGTTTCCACACAAACCATTGATCATCAGCCTATTACTAGGCAAATGACAGTTAATTACCCACTACATTAACCACTGGGACCTGAGACCTGCTTCTGCTGCCATCAGTCAACATGATAAATGTGGCAAGTTCAGTAATGCATGGCCAGCCCTGAGCTGCCTGCTATAGTGTGAACAACCCTCAATCTCACTTCCAGGCCCAGGAAAATCTATGGCAATCTGCATAATTACAAGCTCTGGGTTAATAACAGACAAATGATTTGTTGCATCTAAACAAAGTCCTTGGAATGGTGCTGGTCTCCTGTGGCTGCCCAGGCTGCTGTTGTGCCACTGGTGTGCTTCCTGCTACAACATGCACAAAACACATCTCCGACGCTGTATCCTTCCAATTTGTTGCCCTCCAATTTATGGATTCTGCATATGTGATTTTTAATCATTAAAGAACTCTTGAAGCAATATTATCTTAATTATTCTCTGCTGTAGCCAGGGAATTAGGCTTCAGATAAAATTTTCTTCTTCTGTGCACTTTCCCTGCCTCACTGGAGGCTCCATCAGTTTTCATCTACACCTGGACTCTGAAATTCTAATGATGAATTATTGCCCCTTTTCCTAAGAGGGTGAACCTTACAAGGGAACATTTTACTGAACTGTCAGCTCACAGACTGAGTGCGGAGATGCGGAAATCTGATCTAATTTACTGCAAAACGATGCATTTGTTAGACTTTCTCCTCAGTTTTGTCCAAGGATCAAGAGATCAGTCAGGAGCCACCTTCCTGTACCCCTTTGCACAGGAGTATGTGTACTCAACTCTCCACATGCCATTTTGTTTCCCTCCTCGCTTCAAACCTGTTACACAAACAAGTTTCTAAAACATGACTTTTACTACTGGAGGGGAGAAACAGTTTCTTGACAGGCTCTTAAGTGGAGCTGATGCACCAAGCTACGGTCTCTTGCTTCATCTATTTTACCAAAAGAGTGGCAAGGATTTAATTTCTACTAGTCCTTGCAGCTGCTGGGTACCATTCTGTGCTCTATTTCCTTTTTTCTCTGTGGTAAGAGAATGCTTAAACTCAATCACATCTACTTACAGATAGTTAGACTGTGCCCTAGCTACTTCAGCAGATTAGAAAACTGAACCTTACTGATTTCACCTAGAAAAAGCAGATGAGAAAATTCTAAAGTACTAGGACAAGGCTTTTCTCTTGATGATCTGAACCAACATCTGGAATTTTACATTTATTCCATGAATATACCCCAACAGAGATTAGAACAATCAGCCCCAGCAAAAGCTTTCATCCTTAATGGATTTGAGCAGTACAGAACATCCCGCGCAGAGCTAAAAAATGAAAGACACGCAGAAGCCCTTCTACAAACAAACCCAAACCTGACATTTTGAGCAGCAAAAAGTGTGATTAAGCACCAGGCTATTGATTCTACTTTGGTAGGTTTACTAAACACAAACCTGAAGGTTAAGTACTGAGAGATGAGAAATGGGAAAAAGTTGAGAGGGGAAAGACAAGAGAAACAGAGGAAAGCAAGAGTGGACAGATGCACAAAAGAGCTGAGAGTTTGACTAAACTACACTATTCTCATGAGGCATGTGCTTTCTAGAGGGACCCAGTTTAACCACAGAGACACCAATTTCCATCCACTCCTACAGATTTTGGGTGAGGCTCTGAGTAAGCAGGGAAGACCTGGTTCTCATCATTGCCAAGGAAATGCTCAATCACAGAATTGCACCGTTAGGCAGAACTGCTACGTGTCAAGATGAAACGGATTTGGGCCATAATTCCCTGTCAAATTACATGGGACTTTCACAAGATTTAGGATCTAATGTTATTGTTGGTTACAGCTGCTCCCACAAGCTTCCTCCTTTTTGCCATTCTTTTTTGACAGCCGTTCTCTGTAAGATCCATTGGTTTGCTACCAACACCACTCTTTTGCCTACAATGATTTTGTATTAAAATGTTGCATGATTTGGATAAGATGCCTGGGTTTCCAGTAGGAGGACAAAATATCTGTTTGCACAATGGAAAATGAAGGAGAAAAAGACATCTTAAGATAGAGGAATGGCAAAGCAGACATTAAATGGAATTTCTCCTGTGGTGCAGTAATTACAGATAGCTTCACGTGGTTTAGAATTATTTTTTCTCCTCATTCTCACTACTGGGTTAACTAGGTTCATTAGGGAAAAAAAATATATTTGGGAGCTGAGTTCTAAACCTGCCTTCACCACTAACTGAGTGGGTGACCCTGGCAACTCACTTAATTTTGGTCTTAATTTATTCGTTACAAGGAGGTGAGACCTAATCTTCACATTGTAATATCCCTGCTAGATACTGTTTCTATAAAAAATTGAAATGCTACTTTCAAACCTCAGTTTCACCGTGCATGAGGGATCAAAATAATACACACATGGTTTTAAATGTAATCAGACATCTACTGAAATAGACAATCAGCTTTTTTTTTCCGAGTAGGTTTGTGTATTATTCAGGACTTCAATTCAAGCTGTGTGCACTGAAAGACAGAATTTGGCCCTTAGCAAATACTTCAGACAACATAAGATGCTATTTGGAGAAGCATAAAACCACATAAAAGAATCTAAAAGTTAATGAGAGAGACAAAAAAATTATCTAAGGATCTAGATTACAAAGCACGTTGAAAAGCATAGTTTTGAGAACATGTGAATTTTACATGCTGAGTATTATTTGGATTATTAGATGGAGATTTCTCAGACATTTTGAAGTGACTTTGGGACACAAGTACTACTGGCTTTAAATAGTTTATATTCTCTTACTTCCCACAAGGTGTTTTTGAAAATCCTCCCTGTCAAGGTGCAGAGAAAAGGAAGCAGGTAAATTTGTCCCACATGCATTTTCATGAATGCCTGGAAAACTTATTTCACTCCCACCCATCCTCCCTTCCCTGGAACAGTTTTCTAAATGCTCATTGAAAATTAAATGTGCTTCCAGCCAAGGGGAGAGGAGAATCTGCCCCACTTTGCCTGTTGAAGTTAACCCACGCAAGAAGCAAGAGCAGAGAGTTCCCATTGATCCTGCTCACCCACAGCCCTCCTGGCTGCACTCACTTGCATCCAGTGAAAGACTTTTGGTGGCTCTGCTTGAATTAACTCTGGTTCAATAATCAGAGACTGCATAGAAAGAGAGGAAAAAAGAGGGGAACGAGCTGACCACAGGAGAAAATGGCCACTTTTGAAACAGTGCTGGCTTCTGTCCTCTATCCTCAGTGCTGCTTGTACGTGCTTCTCTAAGCCCCTCTCTTTAAAAATATTTTATTGACAAAGCTGGGGTGTTGAAAGAGGGGATCACTATCAAGTTGCACAACAGGGTGCTCAACAAATCGGAGCCCTGGGCCTCCAAGCTGGATTTCCAGCACTTCCCAGCTGCAGGTGGTGAGGTGGGCAAATTTCCACGAGAGCTTGGCTGTCTGGGCACTGAATTATTTCAGAAAATGTAAAATTGCAAGTGTCCTAACATAGGAGCAGTTAGATAATGTGGTTTAGATGCCTCTCCAGATTAGCTTAAAACCTTGTCCCAAACTTCAGAGACTTCGAAAAAGGTGAAGGATGAGAAAAGTCAAACAAAGCAGCCCAGTTAGTTTAAGCGTGTTAAGGAAGGCATTCACACACAATTGCTGAAGCGTGCTTAAATGTCTGCTAAAATCAAAGGCTGATTCAGTGTTTGCCTTGTTTGGCAATGCTGTGAAAAGAGGGTTAGTTTTGCCAAACTAGAGCTGAGAAACCCTTTCATCTCAGTCCCCTTCATTTTCTTTTGACAGCAAACTCAGGACCCAAAGGCTGACGTTGGAAGTAGCTGATTCTTCTAACCCTGTTTGTAGGGATGCCCAGCCTGTGCCACCTGGAAACACATCTCCACTTTGCTGAGGGGGAGCTGTGGTGCTTAGATAGGGCCTGCACTGCTAAAAATTTGAGTTGGTGGCTTGATCTCAGGCAGCCACCAACGTGACAGCAGGGCATGGCTGCAGCCTCACAGCACAGTCCCACGCTGCCGTGTGTCAGAGTGTGTTTTGCTTTCACCTTTAGCTCACCTGCACGTGTAAGCAGTCCCATCTGGCTCTGTCAGGCCACAGGTGACATTTAGCACTTGTGTGTCTGCAGCTGGACCTGCACACTAAAGGCAGGAGGTGCAAATCTCTCTCAGCTGAAGCTGCTACTCCTCATGCCCTTCTAATCTAAGAAATCTAAGAAAGTAACTGTATTCAAACTGAAGTCCAACAGTTAATGCAGAGGGGTTTTTTTGCCTTTCTATATGTGGGGTGTATGTACTGCTTTCATCACTGTGGGTCACAATTTAATGTAGATTTCCAATTTGTTCCACCTGCTTGGAGCAAACTATCTGCTGAACTCTGTCCTGCATCTGCTGATGT
This sequence comes from Aphelocoma coerulescens, assembly GCF_041296385.1. Classification (NCBI taxonomy): domain Eukaryota; kingdom Metazoa; phylum Chordata; class Aves; order Passeriformes; family Corvidae; genus Aphelocoma; species Aphelocoma coerulescens. The sequence continues at coordinate 76,565,894 of NC_091014.1, read as the reverse complement.
TCATGCAACCAAGCCTTTTTTTTTTTTCCTCTGCAGACTGCATGAAAGAATTCTTTATGCAAAGTTAACGCGGATGAATTCCATTTTCAAACACCTCCAAACCAGACATTCAAAACAAAATATAGATTTACTTCTATATCCTTCCCTAATTAGGTTATTTGTGTCCTGTGAAACAATCTTAGGTTTCATTTCAAGTGAGTATAACCAGCCTTAATTTTGCCTGGAAAAATTTGAAGCATGACCAGACATTATTGATGTAATACCACTTTTCTAAATCTCTGGTTTGAAAAAGCTCTGGGAGGTGAGAATTTTGTTGTTCGGTCAATGGAGTGTTAACTCCAAAGCCTAAATCACACAACTTTCAAAACCCCTTGTTCATCCTAGGAGCAAATACAGCCACATCGTTTATGTCACAGCCTAGTGCTACCCTGTCCCTTCAGTCATGCAGTCAGATCATCAAACTTTCAGTCTAAAGCTAAAATGCAATTTTAAGGAGTATTCTGTCCTAATTTACTGTCTGCTTTTAATCAAGTCACAAATTTTCGTTTCATTTTAAATTTTCTTTAACCACTCTGATTGACTCAAATGAAAAGCAGGGATGATTGTGCACGGTGCACAATGATCTATGCCTGATATTGTGGAAATAAATTCAAGTTAAAAATGACCTCCCAGTGCACTCAGGGCTCCGCTTTGCACCACCACTCATGCATCGTGACATTCTTAAACTTCTACCAGTAAAGTCAACATCAATATTACATCCATTTCTACAAAGCAACCATATAAACTTCATCTTTCTACACATGCTTTACTTTAAATCATGCATATAAATCCATCTACACGCACAGGCTGAATCTAAAAGTTTGCAGATACTCAGCTGACGTATTTTCGTTGTCAAACTCGGGCAACTCAAAGCCAAATTTAATGCTGCAACTCAAATAAGAGTAAGACAGCAATATCCCAAGCAGGCTCCCAGCCTGGAGGTAGGTCTAACTGGCACAACACAGTGGTTTGGCTCAGACAAAGTGCTGTGGCCATGCAGTGCTGTGCTGAGAGGCTCATGGCCCAGCTAAGGAGCCACCACTTGCCACTTAGGTGTCTCTACACTCTTCCCAGACCTGGAAGCTTGTTTACAGCTTTGTGCTATGTCCTGCACGCTGTGGATGTCACTTGGGGCTGTACCTGCACCTTTCAGTCATGACAAAGCACTGCTGAGCTCTGTTTGCCACCTGCCCTCCTTTCTTCTCACCTGAAGGACTGAAATCAAAGATGGCTCACTGATAACTTTGTCAGGTTTGGGATGGAGGGGACTGGGATAACCGATTGCCTGCAATGGGATGGAGGGAAGGCACCCTCAGGGAGGGTGACTTTCACCACGCTCATACTCACAAGCCACGTGCAGCAGCCATCAGTCCTTGTGGTAACACCACACACCTGATGTCAGGCAGTGCAGGTGACCTGCAGTCCCACCTGGGAGGGGACCAGTGTCACCTGCAACAGGGATGAAATAGGTTTGTCACTTGTAACTTCCACATTGCTGCAGAGGAAGCAGAAACCCACAGAGGTGCTACTAATGTGCATTTCAAACTCATCTATCCACAAAGGGAAGAAGAGATCTAGAAAGAAAAGGACCTAAATGAACAGAATGCCCCCGATGAGCAGTGGCCAAGCTTCTATAATTTCCCAACACCTCTATTGTTTCTCCATTGACTAAGGAGAAAAGGTCTAAGTGGTGCATATGGAGTTTGCCCCTGGAGATGGGGGAAGGGAAGGAAATTAAGGTACAAATATATAATTAGCTGCCTAATGTGAGGGACATAAAACATAGACATTTTTCATTTTGCCCCAGAGGTGACTTAGAATGTAGAATCTCTGGGCAAGAAATCAATGCACAGACTGTCAGGTAAATACATATTGAAATATAAGTGGGGGGTAAGTTAATAGTTCTATGAGGTCATATAATAAAGTCTATAGTTCTTTCATGAGCACTGTGAACAATGCAGTTACTGTGTTCCTCCCCTGGTGTAATAGCAAAGACGGTTGCTAGACTCTGAAAATAAATTATGCCATGCTTTATTAAATGGTAAACAGCTGTTCCAGCCACAATACAGCACATGCTAATTGAAGAATGCCTTAAGCAGTCCTATAATAAAAAGCTTTTAAGAGTTGGAGAGGAAAAAAAAAAGCCAGCACCATGACAGACTTACTATCATGGGTTCCCTTAGTTAAAATTCAAGACATGGGTCATTCAAGGTGAGAAGTATATTCTGGGAGAAGATCTACAGTAATGAACATTTAAGAATCATTAGCAGGCTCTTTCATGCCACGATGCTGTAGGCAAAGACATGCTTAGGTAGGAAGTACAGCCACAAGGTTCACATCGTGTTTCCATGTCTTGTTTTGCTAAGAGATATGTATCCAGGAATACAACAAATGTGCCAGGAGAATTGCATTTTCTGAGGTGGTGATCCCCAGCCCAGAAACCTCCCTGCTCATGGGAATCACCCTGGAGACCTGGGCAGAGAATGAGAGCTATGGCATGAGCTGTGAAAGGGCACAGAGAGAAAAGAGAGGTGATGATACACAGCGTCGTGAGCCCCAAAGTGGCAGCATTTCCTGAGCAGATGTGTCACTGTCCCTTCACAGGGCTCTGGCCCTTGGTGCCAGCCTGGTTCTGTCGAGATGAAGAAGTGTGTAGTGCCCAGCAGTTATCCAAGGGGCTACTAGGAATGTCAAGGTACAGTCATTGTCTTTTTTTTTTATACATTTAGAGGTCTTTGCTGATCCCTGCACTACCTTTCTAAGCAGCCTTGTGCAAACATCCCCGCTTTGCACCTCAATTTTCCCATCTTTACCTTGCATTAAAAGAACTGGAAGCCTGGCGTGCAAAAGTCCCTTAAGAGTCCTGAATGATAGGTACTATGAAAATATAAATGTATTTATAGCAGCTACTAACTGACATAAGCATTTGCCCAAGAATGACATTCAGATATATGGCACTCAGACTAGCAGACACCTGCTTTCAGGGAAATTGCCCGCAGAGCTAACCGAGATGTGCGTGCGTGCAAGTGCGCGTGCAAAACAGGAACAGCAACAACGGTTTCACAGCAGAGAATAATGAGGGAAAGAGCCATGTTTTCCCCACTACACAACACAATAATTCCTTGTCCTGTCTTTGGGATTTCTCCTTTCTAAAAAGGCACTGTGAGATGAGTGCTGCATGGTGAGCGAGGTGATTTTTATTTTTTTTTTCCCCCTAATGTTTGCAATAAGCAAAGTGCTTAGAAATGAGGAATAAAGGATACGCGTCAATCCATTAGATGGCATGCAAATATTTCATTCTGCTCCTACAAATCATATGATGCGCTTGCAAATTCCTGCAACAAAGCGCTGGTTTAATGGAACTGCTCTTCCTATAGAAATGGAAACAGGTAAAGTTTTCCTTCATTGGACTGTGTGAGCATTTCCTTTATAAATAAAAGCTGCAGTATCTAAGGTATTTCCTTTGTTGTGTCACCTTTAGGACTTACTATTTGAAGTATTCCATTGAAATGGCTACGCTCTGTGCAGTGTTCAGAATTTTAAGTAAAACCTTAAGCAGTTACAAATCAAAGCATCAGGGTACTTTGAAGAAGCACATGCACTATATACATTGCATTCTGCATGCATATGCATTGCTGGTATCTATATATCATCGACACTTTCACAAAAAAACATTACAGCTTTGGGGAAAAATATTTCAAGCAAAATATAAACATTAAAAAAAAATAATGTAGTTTTCAAAACTCAGATTTCAGCATCTTTGGGGCTAGTTTTACATGTATGCTTTCAAAACATGTCAGAATCTGAGAGAAATCACTGTGACATTTTTTTGACATTAACCCAGTTGTTTTGATAAATATTGCAGTGCAATAAGAAGATGCATTAATTAAATAATTACAAATAGTAATATTTTTTTCTCATGTATTTATTAAATGTTTTAAGTTTTAAGGTATGGATATTTTTACACCTGCATCTGGTTTTATAGCTTCTTCCTCACTGTCTGCGATTTTTGTTTCTCTTCTAAAAAGAATGCTTGAGGAAATTCTGTGCTGTCTCACTCAAATTTATAATTAATGTAGCAGAAAATTATATTTCTAATTAAATAAAACTGAGCATGAATTGAGGCAAATGCTTGAAGCATTATAAACAGTACAAAGTTGGGAGAGGAACAAAATCGCAAACAATGAGCAGGTAATGTAACTGCATATATTAGAAACATCTCAATTATTACATCCACAAAGGCAGAACCTAAAAAGCTGCATTTCATAAGAAGGTGTCATGTTGACATATATTGCTCATTAAAAAAGGTGCCGTTTGTATATGGGTTACTGTTCTTCATATGCATGAGTACTGGTAACACTTTGTGAGAAAGGAAAGCCCTTGAGATTTTGTGTAGTTTGAATATTTAATGTAACAATAGTTTGCTCCCTAATAAAGAAAGGAAAGAAATTTGGGAGACGAGGACATAAATTTGCCTATTTATTATGTTGCGCTGACTGCAGCTGGGTATCGGCACCCCCCGTACACCTCTCCAGATCTGCTGTTAAAATTAGTGACTGCTCACAGCGGCTGCTCTTTAACCAAAACCACAGAGACTACAGACGAGAAGCTCCCCCTGTCCCTTTTCTAAGCAGAAAATAGCAGGTGGCATATATAATATTCCTATATTATATATATGTGTGTGTGTACTAACCTACTAGTTATCTCTGCTTACACCCCGGCTGTCAGGAAACTGTCAGCTGTAAAGGCGATAAGGTGGGCAGTTTAAAGAAGATACCGAAGCCTTAAGCTTCTTAATGTGCCACGAATCAATCCCATGAAAGCAAACAACTTGAAAAAGGGTTATATGTATTTAGGAAATCTCCTGGCTCCCCTCGCCTTGGCTGGAGCTGGAGCTGGCGCTGGAGTTTTCTCACCCTAATGACCCCTGAAGCGGCCCGGAGGGATTGTGGAACAAGGCCGTTCCAGGAGGCAGCTCGCTAATTGAGAAGTTGATCGGGGGGAGAGGGACCCCGCTATACCACGTTAAGTGTCCAAATCAAGCATGACCAGATTGACGTCGCCAAATCGCCGTCTGGAGGCCGCTCCACGCCAGGAGCAGCAGGGCTTTTCACACCTGATGGGGCCCTGCTCTATCTCCATCAAGTCGTATTAAGAAAGGGATGTGTTACAGGGTTGGAGCCCACGCCCCGTGCAAGCGCTGCCCGTGCCGGGTAATTGCTGCTCCCCAGCTTTCCTGAAGGTAGCAAACGTGCCCGGGCGGTGGAAGCACGCGTTGCCAGAGGCAGCTGTTGATGGCTCCCATCTCACAGCCCACCTTCACCTCCCCTCCAAGAGATCAGGCTGGCTCTCTGAGTTCAGGGGGAGCAATTAGAAGAATTAATTCTTTGTCCCGTGCTGAACGGGCATGTGCCAAAGTGCTCCGGAAAGGAGCGTGTTTGGGGGCTACTGCCTTTGTTCAAAGCCACCCAAACAGGGGAGTTTTAGCGACGCTTTGGACTCCAGCCATTAACTCCTGAGTGCTCCCAGCTGTCCTGTAGGACCGGAAAGGTGCAAGCCTTCCTTGGAGAGGAACAGAGACTGAAGCAGGGGGATTCAGAGCACAAAGGGCCGTAAAATGGTGAACTCTTGGGCTTTTCAATTACGGAGGGATGCCTAACTGTCTTCTACACTCCTGAAAATCCCCCTCATCAGCAGTTTGATCAAGGTGACAGAGACAGCCTGGGATTTAATCCCATCTAGGATTAAAACTCAACAGTTCCTGCCCCACGGTCCTCAGTATGCATCTACTTTAAAAGAGAGAAGTTCTTATTTTTCCATACTGTCAGGAGATGCGGCCACAATGTGGTCAAGGTTGTCTTGTCAATTTATCTGTTATTTATGTAGAGCAGGGGCCTCCTGAGCTGCACCGAGGTAAAATTTAAGCTGAGGAGGAAATATAGCAGGATGGGAGTTGTCAGCCTCTGAAATTCAGTGGAGACACTCCCAGGCAAACACTTAAGGGGATATTATAAAAGCTCGAGTAAATTTTTCCTTAACAGCATACATTGTTATATGAAAGCAGGCTCTATAGGACTATCAAATCCAGACTTTATTTCTCTTCATATACTACTTATTCAGATCTAAAGAAGGACTGCACAAAGTCAAGGCATAGCAAGATAACGTGATTTAGAGGAAAAAATATTGGGGAGAAACTGCAAGGCATTATATGGAGAATATTTCCATATTTACTTTGAAATTTCTTGGGAAGCCTGAGCTAGCTTTTATTCTCTTCAGGAATAAAAAAACTAACAGGCAAACCAAACCCACACCAAACCCGGCATTTCTGCTACTTTACATAAGTCCCTTTTCCCCTGAAAATTAGGGAACCTTCTGTGAGAAATATCTACCTGTGGCTTTAATATGGATTTTTTTTTAATAGAAGTATGAAGAGAGAATAGTAGAGGAAAAAATCTCAAAAGCATCAGCAAAAGTCATTCCATGAGAAATAGCATCTAGCTGTAGATCACACGTACTCTGTATATTGTATTACACACCACCTTTCACATATTTTTAAATGGGGATCACCAAATTACATCTCAGACATGACAACAGATAACTGCAGAGATCAGGATGGAATCTTCCTCCACCTTCAATATCCCTAACCCCAGAAAATCTTGACTAGCTCAGCAAAAGTTGTCTCACTCTGTTTCACCACCCTCCCTCTGAAACCGGTTCCTCTGCTCCTGTTGCCAGACCCCAGATATGTCAGATTAAAACACTGTGGCAAAGCCAGCGTTCCTGGGCATCACTCTGGAGAAGGGGAAACAGGGATTTTGTTTGGTTCCGACTGCTGTTCCGACTCGGAGCCCCTGAAGATGAGCTGATACTGCAGCTTATCCCTTGCCTGCCTGTTGCAGCAGTGAGCAGCCGGCGCTGCTGCGAGCGCAGACAAGCTCAAGTGATGGGGAGCGATAAGAGAGCAAAAAAGTGTGAATGAAGCAATCCTGTTCCACTGAGGTGTTGGAGCAGGTAAATTTATCCTGCTCTGGACTCCCTCTGTGGTATCCCAGGGCTGCCTTGCTCTAGGGCTGGTGCAGGCTGCTGAAGTTAAGGAGGTGTGTTACTCCGATGGTTTGAGGGATGGGGAAGAGGCAGATCTGAATTGGTTGCAGTTTTTGAGGCACTCTGCCCAGCATGGCAGCCCCTGGGCCCTCCCTGTTGCACTGTGTCCGTGGCTAGTGTGTGCATCTCCATGTGTGTTTCTGGAAGGGAGTACACTCTGCCATGGAAGCAGTGTGGGGGGGTTGTTCTTAAAAATGAAACTGCTGCTCAAATATACGCAAGTGGGCAGTGTGGGAGAAGGCACCATTGGGAGGAGAGACATGGATGGCTCTGGACATTTGCATGCCCTTCCTCCAAAATTGAGGTCACCCTGAGTTTGTGACTGTGTCTCCTCCTCCCTGGGGAAATATACCCTGCCACAGGTACAGCAGAGCCCAGTCAGATCTGTCCTGGCACCTGTACCAGCTGCTGTTGCTCCATAAAGTATCTCAAAAATACTCCACAGACACACATTCCCACGCATCCCACCCACCCATAGCCCTAAAAAGAGAGAAGTCTTGCAGCACTGAATGACTATTCTCTATTTTCCAGCACCTTTTGGAGGCCTTTGTGTCAGTGTAGAGATTTTAGATGCTGCCAAAACAAAAAGGATCTGCTGCTGCTCCATGCCTTTTCTGGTGACCTGACTGAAGCACAGTTAAGCAGAGGATAACATTTTCAGTATCCCTGCTCCTGTACTGTAAACCTCAAGTTCCAAAAGACACCCACTAGAGAAATAGGAAGTAGTGAAAATTGCAGAGGTGCCTGCCTCAGTCTTTTCCATCTTGTTTCTGCCAGCAGAACACAGGCCATTAGATAAAATGCTAACTTGGATTGCAGATCTTTTGTTTATTCCTCCCTACAACTCTTCAGTCGTTTGTCTTTGTCTGTTTCTACCTCATTCTAATTATTTCCCCTCCTTTTTATTGTTATTTCTTTTATTGTTACCTTTCTTTACTATTAAGCCTTTTCTGTTTCTGCCAGGCCCATCCCTGTAGTGAATATTTACTCACTCTCACTTAATACATTATGTTTCTGTGTAGACCCTGACCCAATTCACCATTTCACCCAAATTTCAAGTCTCATCTTCCGCTGGAGTGCATTTTTCTTCTAGCTCCAGTTGCATTTCAGGAATAAAACTTTTTCTAGACTGTAGTGAGTGGCTTCCAATGTTTCCAGTCTGACAGTTACCACCCTTTCTGAGGATTTAAAGATGTGCTTGGCACGATCACCAGGGCAAATTTAGGACATGTTCCATTGATACATGGTGTACTCTACCTTCCCTATCACCTGTGAAGTTAGGTGGGAAGCTTTTAGGGGAGTTGGAACTATGTGATCTCTAAGGTGTCTTCCAACCTGAATGATTCTGACTCTGTGATTCTTGGTAGCTTAAGAGGTGAGTTTAAAGTCACTCTTAAGGACCACGAAGGACGATAGATGAAGAAATGGAGGAGTCTTTCTCTTTCTATAACCAGCTCCTGGTTGTAAGAGCTATAATGGAGGGGTTAGGACAGGGCCCTTTAGAAAGGAGCCCACCAAAACCTTTTTTTTTTTAATGTAGCAAGAATAAGGAATATTCCTGTTCATAATTCATTGTAGTAACTGGCTACTCTACTGGAGTCACTGTACTCTTACCTCAGGCAGTACACAACCAACCAGACAAGGCTTGAGTTGCAGCAGTTCTCTGACCTGCACAGCATCAGTTATTCCTCATTTCTTGAATAAAAAATTGTCCTATAAATTGTCATTAGGACTTTTGGGGTGTAACTCAGGATTTTGAGAAACAGGCAGACAAAATTCTCAGAGGTTTCTTATGTCCAAATTCTTTGGAAATCTAGCCTCGAGCTCTTCATTTTGATGTGGTTCATTTTAGCACGAGAGGGCAACTCGAGATGATTTTAATTTAAAAAAATGAAAATTATCCTCTTTACAGACATGCACGTAAAAGGGAAAATAATAAGGCCAAAGCCCTTCATGCTACATTGTAATTGAAGCTGGAGAAGTATTAATCAGAGGGCAGGGAGACATTTCAGAACAATCAGTTACACATCAGATACGAAGCACACCCAAGGCCACCTCTGCGTGGCAGGACAGAGGCTGAGCCTTGCAAACGAGCACCGTGGCAGTAGCCCAGATAAGCCCAGTCTGCCCTGCTAGACCCAGCATTTCCCTCACAAAGTACAGCTTAGTGCTGTCTGTATGCAGCCACTGCTCAGCAGGGACTTTTTTCACCTGCTGCCCCATACAAGCAAAGGCTGCTTTTTCCTCTCACTCTTCCCGAAAGTTCTATTAAGGGATTTCCCCACTATTCATCTGCAAGTATTAAATTGACCTGAAATTATGGATGGGTTATTCATACAGATGATGGCCACAAATCCTGCCATGTGTTCTTTATGTACCTGCTAGGAAACCCATAGGGGTGAGAGATGCTCTTTCTGACTGAGCTGACAAAAACCCTAGTCTGAAAAAGAGTAATACGTTACAAACTGTGCTTGTACAAATATGGGTGTTCCACTCATACCAGATGGTTTCATTATACTGATACAGTATATTCCTATTAGGAGTATTTTGCCAATATGGAATGTCAATATTTCTAGAAGGCCAAGTTTTCAAAGCATTGAATATTCCTTAGTTCTATGAAGAAAAGATTGCAGACTTCAGAGGGATGAATCATATCCACACCAATTTCCTGGATCGGACCCTGTGTTACCACACTGTAAGAGTCTGTCTGGAAAAAAAACCCCAAACTTATGTGCAAATGGAACAAATGTCTGATACCAGGGAGAAGTGTTTTATCCTAATGAAAAAGCCTGCTTGCTAACTAGGCTTTGCTTAGCATTTTTATTTTTATTTAGAGTGTTCCCACAGGCCTATTAAATTCCCCTACTCTTAAAACTAATTAAAGGGTATTTTAATTATCCAAGATATCTCAATTCATAGATTATAAAATGTAGAAAGAAAAAAACCCCATAGTCTGGAGTAATAATGTGCAGCATATTGCAGTTAGAGATATTTCCCCAGGATCGTTTCTCTATAGTTCCATAGTCTTCCATATTTTCTATTTATTTCCAAAACACAAGCTTCTTTTCAGCTTATTTTGATTCCAAACTCTTGTCCAAGAAAAAGGGTTTAATGTGTCATCAAATAGTATTTTGGGTTTTTTTACATAATCACAGCATCTCTGAGGAGACCTGAAATTCCAGAATCACTGAATACTTCAGAAAGTACAGGACAGAAACTCACATTTGCACCTGTGTTTGCTTCAGCAGTGTAAATGGCTGCTTTATAATCACTGAATATTTGCAAACAGCTCGACTAAAATGCTTCCTGGCATAGACATTAGCTGAAATTAAATATTGCACACTATCCTTGGAATGATGGCTTTTTTCTACCACTAACTAAGCCTATGCATGGAAAACTATAGGTGCCACTATCATCTCAATTAGAAAAATAAATCATACGACAAAATTCTATGTTCAAAAGAATTCAGTTGAAAATTTTGTGATCTCACATTTAATCAATTAATTGTACGCAGAAAAGGAACCACAACATTTCTGAGTTTTCTGTCAAATTCATCATCTACTATGAAAAAGAAAAGGAAAGGAGGGACAATCATGGATCAAGCCTATAATAGTTGAACTTATTGCTTTAATGGAAGCTGATCTAGCACCCACTGATTTGAAAAGCAGGAACAAACCCCAAACAGTTTTTATTCCTGGGGTGATTTTTTTCCATGCACCCCCCCAGCATCTGCAACATCATTTAGTTTCGGTGAGAGCAGCTAAAGTTAGGCAAAACTCTCTACTTTGTGCTCAACCTCTACCCCTGAACTAATTCTTTTAGGCAGGCTTAGGAAGAGGAGGAAAACCAGCTTCCAGAGCAGAGGTGGGGTATGGTAATACCCATTCTAAATGCTCACTTACAGAGCTAAACAGGCACAAACCATTCTGTGGGCCCATCCTTTTGTGACCATGCACAAGGCTTGCACAGGGCTCGTGCACTAATGGGGCTCCATGGAAGCATTTCCTGGTGAGCCACAGCCATGGCAGTGATGGAAACACACACCAGCCTCAGGAACAGCACCTCCACACAAATACTAGCTGGTATATAAAGTAGATGCACAGTAAGAGCTCCCTGGTTTGGGAGGGAAAAAGCTTTGCGCTGCTGTATCATATCACTGCATCATAAGCATTTCTCCAGTAAGTTGTATAAATTTTTAAACAAGCAAATACTCTTATTGTGCTCAGTAGGTTCACTTGTATTAGGAAGATTTGCAGGACTGGCACCAAATGGGCAATAGTCATTATCCTCATTCCCTCTCTTTTTCTGTTTACACACACATGTGTGTAGAATCACAGAATCACAGAAGTTTGGGTTGGAAGGGACATTAAAGGTCATCTACTCCCAACCCCCTGTCGTGCACAGGGACACAGAAGAGAGTATCTGCATTACAGTAAAGAGAAAGTGTAAAAATACATCTAGAAGAGGGGGATTAACATTTTTTTTTTGGTGAATGCACAACAGATTTATCATTTCCTACTAGTTCTGCTCTTATAATTATAACCATGGGTCTTCTCTAGTCACTTGTCTGGCATGACCAAATCTGACAGAACCAGTTGTGCAGCTTTTTGCAATTCCTGCACTACTTCAGACACAACCATCCCTTCCTCTGTCTCTTGCAGAGGCATGATGAGGGCCCCACACAGGTCTCAGCACCAGCAGCGTTGCTGGGAATTTGAAACCAAGGCACCAGACAAACATAGGTGAAACCAACAAAACTAGGGAAAGCATAAGAAAGTGCTGAAAAATAAAAAATTGTTCTGATTGAGGTGGTAAACCCTGTCCAGAGTGCACTAATGCTTTAATCATATGTGAGGGAGTTTCTACAGCTCTGTTCCACGATGGGGTTTAACCAACCTCTGTGGTTTCACCCTCCCAGCAGCTTCTTGGGCTCTGGAAATTAAAGATATTGAAATATGTCAGGAACGTGTGTTCACCCGTTCTCCTCAGCTGCTGGCTGCAGGTGCATGTCCAGTTCCACAGTGAATCCATTTATCATCTTTTTTCCCCTCAGTACTTTTTGGGGCCATTTCCCAACACTCACTGGTGACCTTTCCCCATGGTCCACACCAGCTGGCCAGATGTGAGACTGCTGGAAAGGTTAATTGCTGCTTTTAGGGAAGGGGCAGCTATTCTAAGTCAGAGAGAAGGCCTTCCCACTTTGAGGAACAGGAGATGGTCATCAGAATGTCCCCTGCTGTTTTAAAGGTGATTCTGCATTTTAGAATGCATGCTCAAATAAATAGTCCTGTCTGATTTCTCTTTATTTGAGGTTTTATCCAAAAACACTGGCATTTTCTGTTTATACTTGAACTAGTATTTCACCTACAGTGATCACTACCATAAAAGGAAGCTCTTCATAAAGGAACTATTTAGCAAAAAATATGTGTATGTATATTTGAAACAGAAGTTTAAAAAAAATATATAAAAATTCTGTTTGCATAGTGAGATAGAATAAAAAACAACCCTACAGTTAAAAATTGTATTAAAATATTGAGTAATTTTAATGCAGACTGGAACACCTACACATTGCAGAATTCAGAACCTGCAAGTAAAATCGACTACAAAACCAAAGTTGGCTTTGTTGGCTTTTATTGCCGTAATCTTTGAGAAATGTAAAAAGCAAACAAAGAGAAAAAGGTATGAATAGTAAAAGAAAATGGATTTCAGACCTATGCTTGTCATAAACAAATCATTTGCAACAGAAGTATTTCTTTAGTGCGTGCAGTAAAACTTAAATTTGGCACCACCTCTTTCAAACTCTGCTGAAATCGTGTGTAAAATGAATATTTTTCTTCAACAATAATTTATTAACTTGAAGGTTTAACAAGTATTTAGGCCTTGATACCACAAAAATACAAGTGGTGACATCACTTAATACAATTTTATATGAAGAACCATCTCCAGGCTCAGAGTCCAGGAATTCAGAAACCTTCAAAGGACAACTTCTAGATGTGCTTTAAAGTCCACATATGAGCTTGCAATATTTTCATGGCAGGAGAGTAAACAATTAATTCATACATACAGTTTTATATTATTGGCAATCTTCAGGAATATAACTATATTATTAGATAATTATTTCTAGGGGCGTTTATTTATTTGTTTGTTAGTTTTTTCGTACTGTGGTGAAAATATTAATCTTAACATCAGCATGGTAAAATGTTCTTTTAGTAGCCAAAATAAGGCTGTTGCATGGGGGAAAGGGAATAAGTGAGGAACAACAACAACAACAAAATTTAAATTTCTTACAACTTTAATGGAGGAAAAAACTCTTCCTGCATTGTTCTGTTCATTTATTTTTTGTGACTTACTTGTACCTGATGGCTAAATGTAATTAATGAAAAATGCAGTATGGTTCTGGGGGATATCAGAGAATTTTCTGCATGTTTTTCCATTTAAAACAAGAATCATCTGAATAAATGTTCACTTTAAAAAAAATGACTTAATGTGGGTGTTCAATTGCTCTTTTGTTTAAACCTTTCGATTCCTTTCATCTCTGGGGAAGATTTTGGGTTGATGAACACAAAAATAACATGATATTCTGTGGAGAAAAAGAGCAATCCCCCCAAACCCCATCTCCTATTTCAAGTGTGAAAAGAAGCGGCGATTTCCCAAAAAATCTCCAAATGAGGAGTTCCCCCAGAATGTGCTGTCTGCTAAATCTGAAAGATCTGTGTCCACTCATTCCAAAACCCACATTTGCATGGTTAGGAGAGATGCTCTGGTGGGTATCCCCTGCCTTTCCTAGAACATCCATGTACTCCAACATCACCATGCATAACCCAAAATCGAACCTGTTGGGGAGCTTTCAAAACTCCCATTTTACACTTTACTGAATCTGCTGGATACAGATATAACTCTGTTTGTCTTCTGCACAATTGCTGTCCAGTGAGTGTTTGAGAAGTTAGAACTTCTTCCCAAGTTGCGTTGTTTATTTTGCTAAATAATTGCAAAAGGCAGATAAAAAAAAAAAAAAAAGGCTTTTTGGTACCCCACAGACTGATACACATCATGAACTAGCAATTAGAAATTTTCAGTGAAGAATTGGGAAGGAGCAAATTAATTCTAGATCCAAATTAGTGACCAATAAGTTGACCACTATTAACTTAAAGCCAACATCTGATGATCTAACTGTGCAAGGTCAGCCACCACAGAGCATTTGCTCACAGTAAACTGCTAATCTCCCTGTGCTTCTAAAACCAAAGAAGAATATGAAGGAATGCACAAACTGATTCAAATTAACCAGGACTCACGATTCATTTTATGAAAAGCACTGGGTGTGCCTTGCATCAAAAAGCAACAATTTGTTACGCACTGTGCTGCTACAGTGCTCCACAGCAGAACTGTTTAAAAATCTGAAGCATTCCTAAACTGTTTCACTTAAACATTTCTGCAATAAAATCTTATTGAACTGTTGCTTTTATTAATTTTTTACACACTAGAGACCAAGTGAATGCAAGTTGATTTTTTTCCTTTCTCCCTCCTATGTTTTTTTTTTTTTTTTAACTTTACCTACTACTAGCAAATAAACTATCCCTCTTTTTTAATAAAACCACGGCCTTGAGTTTTGGCCCCTTAATAGTAGCCTACATGGTCGACTACCCTTGGTGCTAAATTTTCTTAAATTGTATTTCTGTCGGTATATCATTTTTTTAAGCAATGGACCCTATAATAGCAAGCTCTGTTCTGTCAGGAGTACATTTTAACAGCGTGACACAAGTATTTTTCACTACAGGAGACAAACAATGATATGTATTACATGCAGTAAACATTGCCTTTGGTACATAGGGTTCTCTTAGCATTCATCTGTCTAAAATTTCATTGTGTCCTGCACAGGGAAAAAAAAAAAACCCTGCCTCTCATTATCTATTGCCAAGGGCTGTAGGTTTGTAAAGTGCCAACAATGCATTGTCACATTTCTCACAAAACAAGGGCTTGATTGAATATTACAGGAGTGGTAGAGACCCAGCAAGGTGGATTAAGGGATACTTTAATAGTGAAAACAAAATAACAAACCTTTCCCTGAGCTGCTTAACTAACAGTATTGTAATCAATTATCTTTTTTTTCCTTAAAACAGGCACCTTTTCCCCAAAACAAGTAGGGACAATAACATCATAAAATAGAGATGTTTGCCCTTGATAGCATCCTGGCAAGAGGAGAGGAAAAATGGCAATTTTTCTGTGGGAGATGCACCCAGGCCTGTGATTTTACAGAACAAGGACTGTGACAGCAGTAGTTCCGAAACTCACAGTGAATTTAGATAGGGGCTGCAGTTCAATAGTTAATCAGACTATCATACTCCCAGTTACTTGGGAAAACAAGTTTTCCAGTGCTCATGCACATGAAGTGCCCTTTAGGTACAAAGGGCCACCCCTGAGAATCTCTTCTCTGACGTCTTTGCCATGCTTTAGGTGGCTGTACACGACCTCACATGAGCCAGCTGCAGCGGGGTCAGCCCCTCTTTTCGTGCATTGGGTAGGCTGGGAGTGGATTTATAAATGGCTCAACACTGGCCCAATTCTCCTCTGACTCCAAGAAGCAGCAGGGCTGCTGAGCACTTTGAGAAGCCTCATCTGCTTTGCTGAACTCGAACGTGCCGTTCCCGCAGCACCTCAAACTACCAGCGCCATAAATGCACAACGTGCGGAGAATTATTCACAAGGATGAAATCAATCAAAGCATACAAAATTACTCAGATGAAAAACCGATGCATTATTCACTTGTTAATTGATCCTTAAAAGAAATATGACTTTTCCCCTCCCTTTGGGGTAGAATCATCACTGTCAGAAAAAGAAAACAAGCAGGATCGACTTAATTTTTTAGAGAGTTTGGGTAAAATCACTATGCCACAAACCCATCTCCTGTTGTAGGCAAATTACTCACAAGCTCTCAGTTGTCTCTACTATGAAAACTGGAATGGGACATTTTCTCAGCTCCAAGGGAACAGATACCTTGGGCAGAAATTCTGCAGTCCCAGGTTCACATGTATGGCAGAACTTCCTCCCTCAAAATCAGGAAAGGCTTTTTAGTGCCAGGGAATTATTGGAAAGGGATTAGCACAAGCACTGATTTAAAGTAAGCTACAAACATCTTGGTAAGATCTTCTGGGCCCAAAGCAGAGAGGTCTGCAGCACACGGTAAAGCAGCAGTCTGTATACAGAGGATGAGGTTAAAACAAACAACGTGTGGAGCTGGGGAGGGAGAGAGGGAAAAGGGGAAGCAAATGTCTTTTTAAAAGGTGACAAGACTTCTTAAAAGGCTGTTATGGAAATTACCAGGGATTTCTTCTTCCTGGGAATATTTTCAGTTAAAGCACTGGCATACAAAACGTCCAGTGGATCGATCAAGGAGAGGCAGATACACAACTCTTTATCCCAGGCACATAGTTCATTTTGCATCTGATAACTGTTGGCTGTTGTCAGGGCTGTTTAAAGGGTGGGGGGGGGGTTAAAGGAAGAGAAATTTACAGCTGTTTCACAGAGACAGAGAAGAGATCATTCGCTCTACACAGCCTTCAAAAAGATATATAGAGAGAAGCTGGCATCGGTAAAAGCTGAGATTCCTTGCCAAAGCCTGTAGCCTTATGAGATTCTCTATGCATCTTCTCAGCCGAGCTGAAGAAGGTTTGGCTGGAACAGAATTGCTTCTCACCAGCAACATCTGCTACAAGATCTGGAGATCTCTGTCATAACAAAGCCTGTTTTCAGATTCCTGCCCTCCTGTAGGTGCTGAGTGCCAGATGAAGGGGCTGGAACAGGATAAATGGACTCTGCAGGCCCTCCATCCAACTGAGGGGGAATTGCCATAAGAATGGGAAAACGCAGCCATAAACTCCTGTCCAAGGGCCCTTCCGACAAGCTCTGCTTTGGCAGAGCCAGAGGGCGGTTCACAGCAGATATTCTGGATAGACTTGTCAACATTATGCTGAGCTCCTTTGGCAGTGCAGGTCTGTAAATGTACAAAAAATAACTCCAAGAATCTTAGGCTGAAATTTCGGCGCTGGGTGGGATCACAATTGCTGGCTCTTTGTTCAGGAAACTTCCCTGTCCGACCATGCAGGAGCCACTCGGGCAGTCACGCTCCACCACCTGAGCTGGGACCAAAGCCCGTTTGGGACAGCTCCAGTGACCCAGCAGGGACAGGTTGCCGTGTGGTTCCCCACACACCCCACACTCACACAGCCAGACCAGGTTCCCCAGAGCAGAGTCCTGGATGTCTGGATCCATGAAGCAATTTATTCATGGCGC
Organism: Aphelocoma coerulescens; assembly: GCF_041296385.1. Classification (NCBI taxonomy): domain Eukaryota; kingdom Metazoa; phylum Chordata; class Aves; order Passeriformes; family Corvidae; genus Aphelocoma; species Aphelocoma coerulescens. The sequence goes on along the minus strand of NC_091014.1, from coordinate 76,548,464 downwards.
AGTAACACAGAAACTCCTCAAGCTCATGCCTCCGAGGAGGGACCCCAAACTAAGGAAGCCCCTGGGCTTTCATCCCCTCACGGACCAAGCTCGAGGTTCTCTGGGGTTTTCCTGCTGAGCTATCAGCTCCTGCCTTTCTGTGAGTGACCACAGGTTCCCCGGGCCCCTGCTGTGCAAAGCAGAGCTACCTGCACGGGCTGTGTTCCTCCACACTTTTAACTCTTTCCTGACTAGTATGTCTAGGCTCTGGTAGGACCTGTCCGAGGAGGTTCCCACCAGCACTTCCCTCACCCTGACAGAAAGGAGCTGTAAAACTGGAATACCTAGGCTGGGAACACAGAGAAAGGATGTGGAGAAGAATGGTACTGGGCTACAGGAGGTCATCAGAAAAAAACAGTACCAGAAAGGCTGAGAGAGAATCATATGAGTTGCCACATCAGCCAACATTGCTCGGAGAGCTGCTGCCCAGAGCCTTCATTGCTTTGCCCATCCAGCCATTATGGGTCAGCTCTGCAGCCTGACCTCTCCCACTTTCTCACAGCATGGCTGGGGGGGGAGGCTCAGCTGCCCTGCTCTCTGCACCAAAAAAAAAAAAAAAGAAATTATTTGACCCATTTTCATTCTTTCATTTCTAAAGAATGCAATGTTGAAGCATCAGTGACAACTGTGTCTTTAACACAGCTATCTTTAAGGACTGCCAGGTAATTAGGTTGCTTGATTTCTTGAGACTACAGAAAGAGCCAGGAAGTCCACGATGTGCACACGTGTGGTAATTGCTGTGTAATAAGATGCTCACCCATCTGTCCAGAGTCTTGTGTATCCATTCACTTCAGCTCCACTGACAGGCACACAGAAGGCCAGTCTGACTTCAGCATTCACAGGTGACATTGCTAGAAGAGGTTTGCCCACACCTGCTTTTTACTACAGCAATTAAATATTCATGCATATGCTACAAAGCTTCTAAAGAAAATGAGAAATACTCATAAAACTAGATTTAAATCAGCTCACCTTTGGTATTTCATCCCAGACACTTTACAACTGCTGGAAAAGGTGTTGACTACTCCTAAATAAATGCATGTGGGGGTAAAACCAGACAAACTTCACATGCTGCTCACAGCTCTGTATCAGTGCAACAGCCTAATGTAAAACAAAGTCCTTGGCTAGTGCCACTATGAGACTTTCACATGTAGAGTAAAGACAAAGCTGGGGACCTGCTCACCTCTCTTGTGCATCAAGCTCATAGCAATAGGAGAACAAGCAAGGAGGGGAAGCTAAAAGCAGGCTGCATTTTGCCACAGTCATTACTGGATCTCCTTCACCATCCTCAGACACAACTCCTTTTCTTGTACCTGCCCACCACAAATTTTGGGTGAAGCCTTAAAAAACTCTAACATCCATTGTTAAAAATCACAAACTAGAAACTCTGTGCTTTGGTGCAAGCAGCGACTTGGCTTGTGGGACTTTTGGAATCACTGCAGCAAGTCGTGAATGATGTATGAAATGAAAAATCCCTGCTCACTGCACACAATTCAGATAGTAAAATCTCCCTGAAGCATTAAAAAAAGCACTTGAACGTGTCATTTTATTTTTGTCCTGTACCCAGAAGACTCCCTCATCTCTCCCCAAGAACATGCAGATACCTCAGCTATCACTGGAGAATGAGAAAGCACTCCTGGAGCTAAAGTAGATGGGTTCAGTTTACACAGAGTTTCCAGGAAAAGAAACAGGGACCTGGAGCAAACCAGACAGAATTATATTGGAGTCGTGTTCAGGCCTTTCTCCAAACGCAGTTTTTTTGGTCATTTTTTAAAGTAATATCTAATCTCATCAGCCTGACTCTATAACTTGATTGACCTTTGGAGATTGCATTAAGGAAGCAACAACAGCATGCTCAATGTAGTTAGGGCCATGAGAAGAAACATTTGATATAAATATCATGTGTGGGACTAGACATCATTTATGTTGGGACAAATACAGCAACATGCTTTGAATTCAGGTCTCTATTCTTTGTTGTCCCTTTACTGGATCTTTTTTCCGTGCCTGCCCTTTGGTAGTGACCTTTTAAATCTGGCAGAGCCAAATGTCTGCTGCCATAATTTAGCCATCTTTGGACATGCTGCATGTGGTGCTAGAGCAATGAGATAGGAACTTTTTCTTGTGGTTTTTGAATTGTGTGGGGTTTTTTTCCTTTTGGGGGGAGAGGGAAACTGTGGCAGCAGCAGTACAAAACATAGAAGAATTCTGGATTGCTTTCAACAGGGATTTCTTCCTCCCAAGAACTGCTGCATGCAGTGGGCAACCTCTGTTCACACATACAGAGAGCCCCCCCAATCCCTTCCTCCTCATCCAAAATGACAGAAGATCTCCAGAATTAATCTTGCAGTAAAACCACTCCATTTAGAGCACACAAACTGTCACTCTTTCCCAGTCACTAAAAAGTGGGGAGTTGCCCAGTTTGCTGGTGCTCATTTTGAGCAGAGGGAGGATGGAAAATTGACAGCAAGGCTACAAATCTACGGAAGAGTGATCTGTCCAGATGCAGATGTCTTGGTGGCTGCATTTAGTTTTAGGAACAGAAAGCAGGGGTCCCATCTAAAGACAACTGATGTTGTCTTCTCTTGACAAGTTTTCTTAAATTTGCAATTTAATAATTTTTCCTCCCAAATTTCAGTGATGAGGAAGGACAGTCGCCTACACTGGCATGACATATCTGTCATCTTTCAGCACTCTGGAATTTCAGGGAAAGCAGGGAAAAGGGTGCAGCTGTTAACATTTTCACTTCTCTTGCTTCCTCATATAAAAACCAGAGCTGTACCTACTCCTCCCCCTTGTACACAGCAGAAGGAAGAAGGGACTGGGGGGATCATCAGACACCTGCCCCTGAGGCAGGGGCAGACACGGAACTTCACAGTGTATCCTCCACCCCCCCATCAGCAGTTCTGCCTCCAGCAAGCAGCACTGCAGTGAGGATGAATTAACCAATTAGATTGTTTGGGGTTTTTTTGTTCTTGTAGCAAACCAAGAAGGAGACAGCAAAGACACTGGTAATATCTGCTCTATTCCTCCTATCAGGAAGATGCCATCTCTACGTGTCACCACCCAGTCCGGGAAGCAAAGCACTGCTGGCAGCTGCTGTAGCACAGGGGCTGTGGAAGGGTGCTCTTCAGTGCCTTTCCTCAGCAGACAAACACACCAGGCCTAGGCTAGATTTGGTTTCACAAGAGGTCAGCTGAAGCTTAAGGAGCCAAAGAACTGGGGCTTAAAAGCATGCATAAAGGAGCTCTTCAGAATTTGGGGTAAGACAGTTCTTGAGTGCCTTGCAGGGATAGTGGTTTCCAGGCTTGCAGTGACAAAAATCACATCTTTCCACTTAGGCAAGATTTTTTTCTGGGAAACTTAACACGCTTGCAATCATTTTCTAAATCTGTTTCCTTCTCATTCCAATTTTTTTTCTTCCTTTTTTTTTTTTTTTTTTTTTTTTGGGAGGGAGGAAGAGAGGGAGTGGATAAGAAATACTTGTCCCCTGTACCATCTTTTTGATACTCTGCTAAAAGCAACAGTATATTTGTTATATAATATTGACAGTGTTGCACAAGTAAGCCAAACAGGAGGCACGTGGGAGTTGGTGGCAAGAACTAACTTTTTCAAAAAACACACCTTAAAACCAGAAGGATGAGGAGGAAGAGCTGGGTCTCAGAAGAAAAGGGCTTATAGTGGTTAAATCAGACAAACTTATAAAGTGGTTGTACGTCTGCTGAAACAACCTTACCATATATTTATACAAGCACAGATATAAAACAGATAAAGATTGCTTTTTCAAGCGGTCACAAAGAAAACTGTTTATCTGCCACCATAGTGAGATGATGTGATTAATAACAAGATTACTCAGGATAGTTCCTTCCAGAGTTATTTGTTCAGACAGAGTACATACCTATCAAGACTGATAATCTGGCAAATTGCAGTAAATTTTGCAAACATATACTGGCTTTTATTCAGAGTAAACCTCAGGGATCTTGTAGCAGAGGAGGTATATTTGTCTGGGGAGGGAAAAGAGGTGGATGAAAACAAGCACCTGCTCACCGCAGCAGGGAGAGGTTGTGCTTCTTGTGCTCACCTTCAAATTACCCCATGGCCAAGTTGTTGAATAACTTGCACTGGGTGCTACCACCTACCCTACACATTTCAGGGGTGCTCTTATAAGACATACTTGTACAATTTACCTGTAATTATCAGATGAGAGCCTATGAGGAACAGGGAGAATAAAGAAAGGTGCGGTTATGGCGACTACAGGAAAATGCTCAGGCTGTGCTGCACCTGGAGACAGAGAGTAATTGGGACCCTGCCTGGGACCCATCAGGGGTCATAATGAAAGGCCTCAGAAGAGCACAGAAGACACCCACTGCTGGATGTGTGCTCGTGGAGCTGCCCTTGCTCTTTGTTTTGCTCTCTGACTCTCTTCCCAGCAGTTCACTCTGCATTATGACTGAATTAGGTAAGGAGGTGCTGGGGGAAGTGCTCTTGGCTAACTTCAGAGTACAGCCAGGCTCATTAAAACCAGCACATTTGCTGCAGTGTGTGCAGCATTTCCTCTAGGTTTTAAGACTGTTTTAGTAAGCGAAGTTCTGAGCAGAAAAAATACATTTTAATTTACTTTTTAGTGGTCCCATTATAAGTATTCAATGTCATGCTGGATTTTAATTTTTTTTTATTACTACATGGAGCATAAATAAGCAAGAATGGAGTATCTTAATAAAAAGGTACATATTCTTCTAGAAGCCTAAAGCTGCTAAGTACACAGCACTTGTTCATTAGCACAATTTTGGAGCATGAAGAGAAAGTGCATCGAGAACCCAAGATGCACAAGCATCAACACAAAACCTCAGGGCTTTTTAGTAAAGTTTTGTCTCACCTCCTACTGCTGTCTCCCAGGAAAACTGTGGAGAGCAGAGCCCACAAGCTGCCAGTGGGTTGTAGAGACAAGCCTGGACTTGGACCATTAAATCATTCACCAGCAGTTTGATTTGGGGCAGTGGTACGTAGGATTAGCATACAAATAACCATCCTTCCCGTCAGAGACAAACAGGGCAAGGTTGTCACAGGTGTCAAAACTTTGATTGACGTCCTAGACACGGCAACAAGGTGCCTGGCCAGGATGAGAGCTGTGGGTTTGAGCTTTTCCTGGACCAGGGGGCCAGGGAGGTTTGTCAATAGCACATGAAGAACAAGGACACAGCAAGTCAAGGTGGGTTTGCATTCCAATTTCAAATATTTGGCTTTACTAAGGCATGTTTCTAAATTAATAGGCCCTATACCTTTCAATAGGATTATTCAGGGTACACCAAGTCAAGCATGTAGCACATGTTTGTAGGATTAGATTTAATGTTATTTTGGTATAGAGCATTCTTAAATGTATCAGGTTACAGATTAAGTAAGGAAGCCAGCAAAAACCTAGTGCAGAGCAGCTTGTTATTGCAACTGCCCTCCTCCTTCTTAACACTTTGTATAAGACAGACAGACACATTAGGCTTATAAAGACTTATTTGAAAAGGTTTCTTTGTACATCCACACCTCAAATCCTAGAAACTTCTGAATTCCCTATAAAATTTGTTTAACGCAAATTAGAAAGGGAGAAACGAAGTCTGTTCCTTACAGGAAAATGACTTTTTAAGTTTTCTATTGTCTTAAAATCTTAATTTTTAAAAACAAATTTTGAGAAAGAGTAGTAGCTCTGAACTGAGCTCAGTCCTGACTTCAGAAAAAACCCCAAGATTTATGTAGAAACAGCCACAGTGACAGAAGATAAGAAAATAATTCACAGTGATTGCAATTTCCATCCCTAATGTGCAGCCTGTAACTCATTTGAACTATCCCTACCTAGAAATTCTTCCTTAAAAAGTATCTAAAAGACAAAACCAAGTTCAGTGGCTGTTACTTGAACTATTGTTAGAATTTGATCAAGAATAATAAATTCTTCTGTTTCTTAGAGTGAACACATTTACAGAAGTGGTTAGTTATGAAAACTATTTACATCAACTTTCCTCTAATACATATTTCTCTTTAAAGCATCTGCAAAGAAATAATATTATAAAACAGAATAAAACAACATTTATTTTATCCCATGGTGGATCAGTAATGCTGTTCAATGCAGGGTTGCAATATAATAAATACTACCCACTGGGCTAAAACCTGAGAGATGGAGTATGCTGATATTTATGGCTTGGACGCTTGTCATGAACAAAAATCAGGTTGGGTTCTCAAGCAGTTTGAACATTGTATCAAAATAGATGTAAGAATGTCAAGAGAGATGTGATCATTTCTGTACATTAAATCCAAGGCTTTGAGCTTTGTTAAAAACAAAGGTGTGATAGCAGCAATACAAGAGCAAGGGTGCATTTACTACCTGGTGTAGGATAGAGTCCAATATAACAAGTACAGTATATTCAAATGTACAACTTGACATTCTCACTAGCTCTCACCACCCCACTTCAAAATTCTAAAAAAGATACAATAAATCCATAGTGTTCTCTGCTCTTACCTCCCACCCCAAAAATATTTTATCTTTTCATGTTGTGCAATTACCACTTTCATCTGCTATGTGCCAACATGAGATACCATCATTTTCGCAAACGAGAAGATGAAAAGTTTAAATTCCACTACTACAGAACACCACTTCACTCAAGACCTGCAGGGGAATATCCCAAGGAACATCATTCCAGAGACAAGCACACTCTGCTCTTTATAAAAAGTAGTGATTTTCTGCTCATGAAAAGTTTCCCTGTGCTGTGCTTTGCTATAAAATAGATCAACACGGTTCGCTCTAATCCCAAAGGAAAATATCTTGCAGTTAATAATTGGGATCATTGTGCTCTTTGAAAAATAGATGCCAAATACTCTCCAGTTGCTGGTATCTGCTGTTCTGATGTCAAGTGGGGAGAGAGACTGGATCGTGGATTCCTTATGCTCTGGATCATGGATTCCTTATGCTAGCACTCCACCACAACATTTTAGTACATCCCTAAATTAAGTCTGCAGCTAACCATGCCAGTTGCCATGGGGCTGTCAAAAAATGCTCCATGGTCAGCATTCATTTAAACTCAGTCCTCACTGGTTTAGAGAAGATGAGATCATGATCATCTTGCAAGTACCTGTAGAACATGGGATGAAGAACTCCCCCATGTTGGCTACGTGTAAATATCACACCAAACAGATATGCAGAGATTTATATGTAATTTGAAAGCTCTACATGAAATTTGATAGATTCATACATACAGCTAAGAAAAGATGCACCTTTCTAGAGATGACTTGGACATCCTTTTTTTGCTCTTTTAAATTATGGATCTACTGATCTCCACAGCCATTTTGAAATGTCCCAATGAGATGCAATGAGACCCAAGTGTTGAAAGGCAAATTGATTCAGGATAGGCAAGAAGCAGCTTCAGGAAGATGTAAAGTAACAGCACCAGAATTACATTACAGGGAAGGAGGTGTAGAGCAAGGAAAGCTTTTTGAGGAGGTTGCTTCAGATGTTTGTGTCTGAAAAACTACAAAAATTTCAGAATATTTTGACCCAAAATCTCCCAAATATGTAACTATTACTTAAATTTATTTAAAAGGTCATCCATTAGTATACTAAGGAATCCATTAGGAAATTAGCCATCAAATAAATAATGCATTTAATAAGGTATTCCCAGAATATGGATTCTTAAGGACAGCGAAAGTTAAGACTAGTTTCATTTGGAAACCATATCAGTGTTGCATACTGTGTATTTTGGTTTCCAAATCCATCATGAATATACTGAACTTCAGCGAGAAATTAAAAAAGAAAGCAATTTCTAAAGTCAGGAGGGCAAAACAGGTGTGCAACAATGTTAGCTCATTTTGATTTTTACATGTTATTCAAACATTAACATCCAGAAGGAATACTATATATTTGCTGGAAGACCTGAAAAATACAGTAAATATCAAGTAACAAAATTCAGGAATAGACCTTTTCTTTTAATTACATGGTAGGGACTTGAGGGGGTTTTTTCAGTTTTGTGTAAAATGTCCCCAAAAATTAATTAAAATTTCAAACAAATTTAAAAAAATTAGAAAAGTGTATTTTTTTAAGGAATGGATATGTAGAAGAAATCAGAACTTTTTAAAGGCATCTCTGTGTTAGGCTATTAGAACTCGATATTATTCTACTACATTATGCATGGATGCTTTGTCTCACATATGCTTCTGGTCAAAAATGCAGAAACTGTCCAATTAAACCTTGGCTATCAAATCCCATGCCACAATGCAGTTGATAATATTCATTCCTGAAGTCAATAACTTTAATATGGCTATTATTTTAAAGATATTTCATGAGAAGTACTAGTTGCAGAGTCACTTCTGAGGAAAAAAAATTATCAAGGATGAAAACAAGAAAGTTGCATTTCTTTTAAAAGAGGTTACAGGAAATACTAAGCAGAACTACTGAATTGTTGTTCTTTCACCAGGAACGTTATCCCATCCTCTGGCACTGCAGAATTACTTCGTCTTCCCCAAAATCACTGCTTTTATTAAGCTTTACTGAGCTGCTCTGTATTGGCAAAACCTTTGTAGTAAAATAATTTTCCATCAAAATACACGGCACTGTAGCACTGTAATGAAGAGCTGTAGGACAGGCTTTAAGAGGCACGGTACTTTCATCTGAAAAGTCTCCTGAAATTCTTTGAACGTTTCCAGGGGATTAATGAGGTATTTTGACAACACACGCGAAGCGTAAGGTTTTCAAGAAGCCTTATAAGAGGGAAGATCCACATTCTTGAAAATTAAACTGTGTATTTTAAGCCCCTAAAAATAACACAATTATTAAAAATTTGGCAGCTCTGAAGAAAACTACCAGCAGATACGGGGAAACACATGGAACTACTGAAGAGCGTCAAACTTGAGTACACACATTTCACAGCATTTCAACATGACTTAAACACCAATTTTAACAGCTTAATTGAATGTTTCTTATTAAAAGCTATCACAGATGAACTAAAATAAGAACAAGCTAAACTAGCCAGAGTGTAACTAAATCAAAAGCATTATTCTTTGCAAGTTGGGTGGATTAACTGTGAGTGCGTGCATCACTCTCCTTATCCCTTTCAACAACTGTTAAGGTGTTCGGGAGGTTTTCAAAACCTTTGGCAATTAGTGGAAGAGAGAGTATTCTTGCCTTTTTTTCCCTCTTTCCAAGACACACTAAATGATACCATTTATGTAAATTTAGAAGAACATCCATCACACACAGCAAAATTAGAACAAATGAGCTGCTACACCTACCATTTTTTAAAGTATTTAAAAAATATTTTTAGGGAATATTCCTGCAAACTACTAGTCTGTTGAATGCTTTAATGCATTGCAACAAGGATATTAGTGTATAAATAAGGGTTCGGTTCTAAACAGCTTTAGTGAAGAAAGTGGAGCTCTCAAGCCTCACTTCCATAAGTACCTCAATATTCCTGAAAACCCTGCTTGAATCTTTAAAGGTCTACCCTTATTTAATCAAGCTGGGCAAGAAACATGTTGAGGAGGCATTTTGAAAACAATTTATAACCCACTACCTATGAAAATATGCACACAGAGAGTATTTATACATGCATTTCAGCAAGCTGATAGCTTAGGTGTTTGTAATACTGCCCATGAGGTGAGAGAGGAATGGGATCTGCTAATCGGCACCAGGCCACAAGACATTTTAAGTCTCTCTAAGTGCTCCTACACAGTAATTTTTTAAAATAATAATTGCCTTTAGAGTGCGAGCAGTTGTACAGGAAAAAGCTGTTTCCTAAATTCTGCTCTTTTCAGTCTGCACTGAAGCTAAATATTTTACAGAGGCAATGTCTTTATAGTGCTTATGGTTGAACACTACTTTCTGTAGCCAAGTCTTGTTATTTACAAGATCTTCTCCAATATCCAGTTTTAGAGACTTGGCTTTTCTCAGGTCTTTATCAGCAAGTGGGGAAGAGAACAAACCCAACGTGTTCCATCCCTTTCTTTGGGAATGGTGATCTACTAATTTTCATAGCTGTTCAGTGATACTTTTAAAGTCTGCAGTATATTTACAGAAAGAATCAATACCGAGGTGGAGGGGGAAGAGTGGGGGGAGAGGGTAGACTCTATCATCATCCTCCCTATTCTCAATAAGGTTCTAGATGTGTATAAGGGCAAAAATTCCACCCCAATATATTAGTTTTGTTAATCCTTTTCTTATGATCTTGCATGCCTGGCTAGGGAAATTATGCAAAAAGTAATAAAAGTTCTAATTCAATTTCCATGTTAAGAGACGGATTTGGAAAAAAAAAATATATATATATATCAGAAACCATATTCTTTGTGTTTACTAAGAGATATGCACTCCAACATTTAGTGTCATGGAGCTGGAGTTAAAACCAGAAACGGCAAAGATAATTTAGCTGCATGAATGCCTGCTCTTCAGTAAAATGCTGCCAAAATTAAATAGGAATGAAACAGCACTTTGTAGTCATTGGTCGCTCAGCGGGGTTTGCGTAGTTAAAAACCTAAGTGAAAAGGGTGATTGACCTACATTGCAACTAGCTTAGCACAGCTGTACTTTCATATTTCTGCTGCATCCGAGGAAGCTCATTATTTAATACAACTGAGTTACATGTAATTGTTGGTCTTTTATTTTACACTTCTAGGGGCCAGATATTAATCTCAAATGTGCAGCAGGCGTTACCGTGCATCTGGAAACATCCACGGCTGCCCATTCGCAGGCAAGGCTAAGAGAAGGGATTGCACACAGTTGCACCTGAAATTAGGAGGCTGCCCAGGGGTAGGAGAACCTCACAAATATGCAGAAATCAAATGAGCAGATGGAACAGAAAGCAAATCCCTTGGCACCCCAAAGGCAAACGCTCTGCTGTTTCCCTATTGTTTTGAGCAGAAGCAGCCCAGAACGTGCAACCAAAGCACATTTCACACAACTCATACCTGCGGTTTAAATAAGTAATAACATTCCAGTTAACAACCAGTTTGACATGTTAACAGCCCAAGGGCTGTTAACATAATGACTGGTCATTAATGGCAGTAATGACAGATTTCAAAGGGAATATCGTGCTTGTAAATGGACATGCTGCCAGTCAGAAGAGAGGACAGAGCAGGATAGGCTGATGCATTAAGATGTCACCGTGCAGCTTTGGAGGAAAAAAAGGGGAGAAAAAAAAAAGTTCTTGCATATTTCACTTACTATAAATGGACTTGAAATGTTGGCGTAAACCTAAGTTCCTTAAATTAAGTCTTCACTTTCCAACCCAGGAGTGTATAAGCAGAAGACAGAAGCCTGCAGGGGAATTATACTCTGCATATCATTTTCATGGAGTGTATTATTTCTAACACTGAGCCCTTTCTTTACTCAAGTCAGTTCCCATCCTCGTTAACAAAACGGAGCTGGTTCCTGCCACGGCCACCCTGATACCCTGGTGTCGTACGCCACCTCGGAAACCACTGGAGTGCCTTACATGAATCAGATTCCAGGGCAAAGCTTCTCACACCCGGAGCATCTTTCAAGCTCATTACCTCATTAAAGATTCCTTCCATTCCCTCAATCCCTCCCAATCCGGAGAATAAGGTTTTAATGTAGTATAATTAACTAATTTTACCAAAGGAGACAGCTAAAGCAAAGCAAGTTTTGAAGTTCTGAAGATACAGAGTATTTATAAGAAGCTCAAAGTGGGGACCTCGGGGCTCAACTGCAGCACGAGAGTGTGCATCAGGGCTGAGGGAGGGGGTAGTTTTTTTGTCAGGCATTTCTAAATGAAAGATACTGGAAATATTTTTGCAAACAGACAAACACACAGTCACACCATTTATGAACGTAAATGTGAATGCTAAAGCACCCAAACTGGCTACATGATTGCTTGTAGCATCTGTAGAATGCCTGTCTTATTGAAAGGCATAATGAACACTGAGAGACAAGTTAATAAGCAATTTTACTCTTTATAGTATCGTTCAAGCCACATATCCTCTAGAGGGCACCACATAAATTAATAGGAAGCCAGAACAGTTTTATACGCAGCAAAGACTCCCTTTATGATTAAAAAGAAAAAAACCTAAGAAGATAGTTTGAAACCATAATCGAACTCTAATGTGATCATTAGTACAATGCAATTTGTTCCTTAAATTCGTATCAAGTGGGTTGCTAAATATGAAAGCTTATATGACTACAAAGCTAGAGAAAATTTAACTAGTTTGTACATTAGCATTAAAAAGATGACTTTTATAGGTTCACTGCCTAACTAAGTAGATAAGATGCAATGAGGCAAATGACTATCTGCAATTACCTTAAGTGCATCAGTTCGAAGTTTAGTGTAAATACCAAGTTTAAATCTATGCACTCACAAGTATCACTCAAAAAAAAAAAAAATCATAACAAAATAGCTTCATTAAGACTCAATAAATCCAGAGACAAAAATCAGAAACATCTTTAAACCATTTATAGGATTTCTCATGTATGCTGGTTTCATGTGCAAAAGTAAAAGGTGTTGTGTGTGAAGAAAAAACTGAAACACCAGTTTTGAATGTGATCATGACAGAAAAAGACAAAAAATTCTCTTTTCTCTGAATCACTTAGTGTGAGTTTTAACAATCTGTTAGCAAAATATTTACTCCTGTTAAACCTTCAAAGACCAGAGAGCAAGAGCGTGTGTGAATGCATCTGTGCTGGGGAAATGCTTTGCTCATATCTTTTACCACATCATTTCTGGTTTTGATTTTAAACATTTGATTTCAAAATAGTAGATCTGCTGCACTAGCACTTGGGAGATTCAGTAAGCTCAAAGTCTCCAGTAAATTTGGAACTCAGATGAAACAGCCATAGCAGTTCTCTCGCTCCTACAGGCATTTGTTGTGTAAAGATTATTAAAATGGGTTTTGAAAGTTGGGATGTTACTTCCCCCCACCAAAAGCTTTTCCAAACCCTCTCTACACGCACTCACCTAAAGACCGCAAGTGACCTAGGTTCATGTACAACAATTCCCTTCTGTTCCAACAGTTTTTAAAAGTGAGGTTTTGTTACCTGCTGCTTTGGCAGCTTTAGCACAAAGAGTTTAAGATGCAGCCTCTATGCTAAGTTCCCAGCACTCTATCTTGGGTTCAGCTCAGAGCTTTAATAGGTAGCAGAATACTTTTACCATTAAGAAGTCTAAGCCCATCTGAAGAACCTGATCTGCCTTTCAGCCCCAGCTCAACAAATGCACAGCGCGTTTGTGAAGGTTTTTGTTCCACTCTCTTTTTCTAGAGGTGGTTACGTGGAGAGCCAGAGTACCAATAGCTGTTAGTGCTTTAGTCTTGTTTCCTGTTCCAACCTACCCATGGTGTAAAGCTTGGGAACTGATCAGTGTGTGGGAACCTCCTGTTTGGTACCTGTACTTAAGCTGAACTTAGAAGTTAACGCACTCAAAAAGAATTTTAATTTTTCCCCAATGTATTAGCGACTTCAACGTCCCTTTAAAAGGAAAAGGCTTCACTAAAGGGGCAGGGGAAATATTCCCAGGAGTTCACCTTAGCCTGGAGCAGCTAGTCTCATTAGACCCCCTCTACAGGGAATGGAGGAAAGGTGTTGCTATAGGAAATAGGTGCTCGGAATCACCTCAGAGGAGCCTTTTCTCTCTATTTACTATTGAGAGCCCAGGGAAACTGAACTTCCCAGTTAAACTTATAGTCTTGCAAAGCAGCCCTATTGACACATGAGCTGCAGATAAACTATCCTGGTGCTGCTCATCTGTACTTTGCTACGAGTTATTCCTCAAAAACTTCTGAGAATGTAGGTCCACAAGCAAACAAGAAGATAAAAAAGCAGGTGCTGATTTGGTACCTCTAACAAGTGGCCACAGGTTAGCCAGCATCCTGCCCAGGTCACCAGCTGAAACCAGGAGCAGAGGGGATTGGAGCTCAGACACATGGTTACTAAAAATGGGGAAGACAGTTGGTCATCCTGGTCCAGCTTCTAACAGCTGAGCGGCAACATTCACAAAAGCTTGAGTGCCACAAATGAAATCCCTTGGCAAACTAAGAGGACAAAAGCGAAGACAGGTGAAACACGCCTCAATCGCAGGGTTCAAACCCTGCCCTGAAGCTGGTGAAAACCATGCATCTGGTTTCAGGCTGCTACACCTGGCCACCACTGTGCTGCCAGGAGGAGGAGACCACCACCTCCCCAGGAGCACGGTGCTGTGGGAAGCATGGGGGGAATTACTCTCTTCTACACCAGTATCAGCATCAGAAATCTGGCAACCACCTCCTCAACCTGATTGTGTGCCCTTTTTGACTCAGACTTTAATTTAATCTCCATGTTTCAGTACTTGTTTCCTCATCTCCACACATACTCAGCCTGGCAGCCCTGCTTATGCGAGAGCAGCTCCATAGGGAAGGCTGAACAGATTTCCCGAGTTTGTCAGCGAGTGGAAGAAGGCCATGACCTACCTCAGATAGTCTCTGCGACAAAGGATAAGGTTGGCTTTGGTGTACAAGGTAGAGCCCACCTCCCCCAGGCGACAGTCACAGCAGGCACATTTCAGGCAGTCTTCATGCCAATATTTGTCCAGGGCCTTTAGAAGATATCGGTCTTTAATCTTACGGTTGCAGCCAGCACAACCTTTCGGCTTGGTGTCTGGCTGGACTGAGAGCATTTGTATACCTGAAATACAATAAGACAAGAGAAGAGTGAAAATAGATATTCTCTCAAGTACAAAAACTCTTGCCCTTTTCTTCCTCCACCTCGTTGCTGCTCCCCCCACACCCAGTTCATTTAAAAGCAAGTGGTGTAGATAGGATAAAATAACCTAGTCAGTCCACAGCAAGCTGAAAACAAGGCTAAGATAAATTTGAGAGCAGAAACTTCCACTGCTCTAAGTTCCACAGCTTCTCTTTAACACCTCATTTACCTGGTCTCTTTGCTAAAAAGAAATATGATTTAAAAAAATAACATGAAATATTAAAACAGTTCAAAGTCATCCAATTTCAGCCACAGTATGCAATATTTAGCAATGCAAAATTTAAATAAACAGCATATCTCCAAAACTTAGCAACCCAAAATTTAAATAAACAGGGTATCTATATGGCGAACATAGTTAAGTCCACATATTTGGACTTATCTGTACTATCTTTATAAAATATAAAAGCATTTCAGATTCTAAAGAAGAAAAGATTGAAGCTTTTAGAGGCACAGGGCGAGAGTTTCTGGGAGACTTGACATAGAAATTTTGATGCTGGCGGGGGGGGGTGTTTTATTTTTTAATATTTTAGTTCTTTTTAAACATATTAATGAAGTGATGAGATTTCCAAAGACTTCAGTACCAGCAATGCCAGTCACAACCTGCAGCGTAAGGACCCTCTGAAAAACCTGACTTAAAATAATCTGCACAAGTCAGAGAGTTTCCAGTTTGTCAAGGAGAAAAAAAAAAAAATAGAAATGCTGCCCCACTTTCCAATCCCAGTTTTAGCCAACAGCTACCTCAGGACAAGGAGTACAGTAGTGTCCATTAAGTATATATACACCTTTTGATGTAACAGCTGAGAGCATTTAAAAAACCATTCAAACACCTGAAACACTGTTTAATGGACAGAACTGGCAAAAAGTGGAGCACAGTTGAGTGATGTTACTCAGAGCAACACAGCCAGCTTCCAGGGATGCATTCAAAAATCAATTGCCCTCGGCTTTACAGTAAATGGGGAGAGGTCGCTGCCCCAAAGTGCTCACACACTGGTCTCTCTGGTTAGCTGCATGAGCTGCCATCCCAGTGCACTCAGACTAATTCTCTCAAAGTTACTTCTTAGGATAAGCAAAATAATAGCCCTGTGGATATTTTAGTGGACATCAAACAGGCACAGGAGAGAAGGGAAGAACCGACGACAGCAGCTTATCTCACTGTTTTAAAGCCAGTGATGTAACTTGAAAAAGGTGTTACTCATTAGAACATATCCGAATATTGCAATGAGGATTTGTCAAGACTGGGGAACGAATGCTGTTGCCAACAAGCAAATCCTACTCCAACACTTGGGGTATGGAACCCTATTATTATCCAGAGACTAGAAAAGGTCAAATAGATTCTCAGAGCAAAGAAGAACAAATTCAAGAGCCCCTCATCATGAATGTTCTACTACCTGGAGTTAAGAAAGCTTGGCAGTCCCAGATCTTGGCTGGTGCTGTAACACCCCACCACAGACAGGCAGGTTCAGGGGGCTAGAACACAGGCTAGCTGGGGTTTCTTTGGTTTGGTTTGCGTTTGATTTTTTGAAATCTCTAGCGAGAAAAGCACGAAAACCAGTGTAACCTTCAAAGCAGTGGTAGAGTGTGCCTTTATGGATATCAAGGTTACAGCGACAAGAGGCTGAGGCATCCCAGGGATCTCCACACAGATGTACATGGAGCACATGGAACCTACGTGAAGCGCAGTGACTGCATGGCCAGTTAAGTGACTTTCCGGTGCTCCCGAGCTGAACTCCTAAGTCCCACCTGCAAAGCTGATCGCTGAGTTAGAAATAGCAATTCTTATTGCAACACATGGGCCCAGCAGCCTTGCTCCCCTCTTTGCAGTGCAGCCCACCACACACCTTGGAGTGTGATACATTTACGTGGTGGAGGAGCCGTTCAGTGGTGCGCAGGCAGTTCTGCTAGCGGACACCCCGAAGCACCCCGGCAGTGCTGCTGCACCACATCTGCAGCTCATGATAGAAGAGTAAGGTCTATATTTTTCTATCAACCAGTTTAAAATAGTCAGTGCTGCCCCTCCCATCACTCCCCAGCCGATGCTCATAGCTCCTCACCATGTAGTTACTCCTAAGATCTGTCTCTCATTCCCAAGGGGGAGGATGAGATCCAGCGACCTGCACAGGGCACCACAGTCTGTGGCAGATCTGGGAACGAACACACACATTTCCTCTTGAGAAAGCACCACGAGACAAAGGCTGAGCCTTTGCAGCATTTTCAACTGACAGCTGACTCCCCTGAATCCAGGGTACATCACTGAAACAGCAAAGTAACATGACTGCAAATAAACGACTCAAAGCATGAAAACATCAGAAATTTTTGGAAAGGAACCCTTTACCAGACCGTAAAGGGAAGTCCTGCTGAAACTCTAATAACATCACTTGGTCAAAAAGCCTTAATCTGTAATGTTGCTTATTGCAGTAGAGTGTAAATATAAACTAGGTGCCAACAACAGGCTTATCCCCAGACCCTCTCTTTGGCCGTGTAGAGGACAAATGCATAAAATCGGCCACAATTTGTATAAACTTCTTGTAACTCAGTAAAAAAAAGTTTAGAAGCATGAAGGGCTGTTCTAGGACTTTAATCTTTAGCTTGAGGGAAACCAGAATAAACTAGGAGCTAACACAGTTAAAGGCTTTAACAAAAAAAATCTTAATGTAAAAATTTCATCGCCTGATAAGGAAGCGGGTTAGAGAGTGGAGGCTGACAGTCTCTGATCCAGGCTGATCTACTGTCCTGAGCTGTCTGAAGAGAACAAGATGCCACAGAAACATGGCCAATCTAGTGAATGTCTGAGCAGATTGCAGTAATCAAGCCTGATAATTCCCGAGGTATATGCTGCAAACATGAGGTTATTGTATTACAAATAAAACTGCAGCCTGCACATAGCCTGCACAGCTTTTGAAGTATTTGCTACATGAGGAAAGTAGGCAGAGCCCTGTCATTCACACTGGTTAGACCAAACCCTTCTTGTAGGGGCAAGTGCAAAGGGGCAAACATGCCACGGAAGGAGTATTTGCAACCCTGCATGCCTATTTTCCTGATGCAGAGAGAAAAGGTGGTGCTGACACCCCACTGGCAGCATCTCCAGATTGGGGATTCAATCTGCAGCAGCTTTTGGAGGGAAGGAATGCTTTTCTGCTGTGATAGATCTGATCTGTTCTCACTTTACTTGCAATGAAACTGGTTCTATTTTATTATTTAAAAATCCCCGCTTCATCGTAAAAAAAAAAAGAAAAAGTTACACTTTTTTTGAAACATAGGAGGGTTCCAAACAAAGTCAAGAAGTGTTTGACACATCTCTGAATTTGAAAACGTCCTTTTCTTCACACGCCCTGTTTAAATTGCTTAGTTCTGACAGCAGAACATTTTATTACTTTTTTCCTGTATGGTATGAGCCACCGTAGTGCAGATCACCTCACAGACCATCTCTCTTCCCTTTAACATTCCCATAAGATCTCTGATGCTGTTGCACTTTTCAGATACGTGCTCATGTATTTTTAGCTCTCCCTTAATTTGGCAATAAGAATACCTTGCAGTTTACTGGCGCCCAGCTTTTCACAGGCTGCGGTTTAAGTACTCATTTATTTCCTAGGACATGGGAAAGGCCCTTTCAGAGGCTGGCAGCACCCACAAACCCATCCAAACTGCTCACTGCTGAAATATCAGGTAGCAGAGCACAGCACTGCTGCCGGGTTGCCTTCCTCTCCCCCTCCCCCAGGAAAGCAGAGCTTATGAAGCACTTTCAAAACATCATACAATTCCCTAAGTGCTACACCCAGGCTGCAAAAAAAAAAAAGAAAAAGAAAAATCAAGCCCAGCTTTCCCTTCAGTTCTGCAGAGTCCTACCCATGCTCTGCATCACAGAGCAGATCTGTTCTCAGAACTGAGAAATTTCAGTGCCTAGTCTGTCACTGTCAAAGAAACCCTTTTTATTTCACCCCAATATGCTTTCAAGGGCTTCCTGCATCCTTCCCTCCTTTCCCTCCCTTCCTCCACCCCTAGTCCTCAGGATACTGCACAGAAACTGCAGAGCTGTGTCAGGAATAAGACTTCTTCATCACCATTCACCACCTTTAGGATTTTTGAAGGGAGAACTTAATAACCTGACTTCCAGGTTTTCAGATTTCTTTCGATCTCCCCAAATAAGTTTGATGCAACTGACTGCCCTCCCTGTTTATTGTTATTATCGTGTGATGAAACACTGTCAACTGATTTGTAACTATGATTTTGTGATAAAGAGGAAGGGTTGCTGGAAAAAGCTAAATTAGGCTCCCGGGGAAGGGAAAGAAGCAAAAATCCATCTCACTCAAATCATCACCCTTCTCAAAAATCAAAGGGGATGAAGATTGGATGTAATGAACTATATTGTGTTAGTGATTTAGAAGCATCTGTAAGCGGGATTAGTCCCTAGTGAGCTGAGCTGAGCGTGGCATGAGACACTCAGAACTCAGCTCTTGTTTGTGGTACAAGCAGTCCTTGGGAGGAAGAGTTGGATATTATGCACTGGATCTCTTACAAACTTTTAAAGACCACACTTCCCCCCTTTTTCAGAGGTATGCACACAGTTCTACCAAGGACAGTAGCACAAACAGCCCAAAAGGGAAAACAAGCCTCAACTCAGAAAAAAAAAAAAAAAAATTAAAAAATCAGTTTGGAGCAAATTAATTATTGGGTGGATCAGTCTTTAAAAGCAAACTGACAGACAGCACACAGTCAACGAGAGAGTTAGGGGTCTAGGAGGAGATGAAAAGAATACTTTTCTGATGCTTTCCTACTTTGTAGCTTCATCCTAAAGGCATTCAGAGCTCCAGTAATTCAGGGCAACACACACAGACTTGGGAGAAAAAAAAAAAAAGTTAAGCTTTCAGAAGCTAAGAAACATTTCAGAACTCATATGTAGCACATCAGGAGTCGTAACTAGTTTTAGATTGGCATGTAAATTGTTCTGTGGAAAATTCTTATTGCCTCCGAGACCCTGCTATTCTGAGTTATTTGACAGTTTAAGGGAAATCATAATTAAAAAAAGAGACATAAATAATAGCCTGTGCAGTGTGGTGCACAGAAATAAGTGGAACCATTTCATTTAAACTCTGGTGAGCTTTTAATTGCCTGGATTGCATTGTGAACCAGCCTAACGGTTGATTGCCTCCATTATGCTCTCTTGTTCTGTGCCATTCATCCGCACCGTCTCAGCTTCTGTAGTTAACACAACAAAGTAACCGCAACTCCATAACACTCAGGGGTTTTTTAAAAAAAATAAAAGTAAGGATTTCAGTACTCTGAATATAGTCTCTTCTGTATACTTTTGAGTTAATTTTCCATGGTATATAACTAAACTTCACCTCCTGCCCCTTCTTCTACAGAGGAATCTGCTTTTTTCTTTTTTATTTTTGATTTTTTTTCTTTCTTTCTACATAAAGGATATGGGTTGGGAAGGAGGAGATGGAAAAAAAAGGAAAAGAGAAGAGGTTAGGCAAAAAATAAAAATGGGAATGCAGTCCCACAGCTGGGAGCAGTGATACAGATTAAAAGAATTTGGCCAACATGGCTAGTCGATTGCCAAGAGACACCAAACAAAAGATTTCTCTTCTTCTTTCCCCTTCTCTTTTTGAAAGCTAGATTGGGCCTAAAAGCTTGTTTCTCTCTGTTCACTGGCCCAGAGCATCCCTGCAGGCTGTAGCCCCCTAAGGGACAACACAGCAAATAGATGTACCCAGATCTCAGGGACCGGAGCTGCTTAGCTATGTTCCTACCCCTGGCGTGTCCCCCCCATCTCTCTCCCCCAGCCCCCCCAGCACTCTCCCCCTCCTTTTTTAGAGCAGTGGTGCTGGGAACCAATTTGATTCCCTTTTTCTCCAATGCAGCTGCAAGGCTCAGAGATACTGACATTTTTCCACTCTTATCAGTTTAATTACAGTTACCATGGCAGCAAAGTGCTAGTGCTTGGCAAAGGCCAACAAGAGATTTGCAAGACTGAGTTCAATTTTGATGCAGCTCACATGCAAAAATAAAAAAAATAAATAAGAAACATATACTCCACAACAAAGAATCCCTTTTCGGAGTTAGACGCTCAAGCCCTTTATGCCAATTCCTTTCCGAGCATCACAAGGATGGGGAGAGGGAGGTGTCGGGGACAGCACGTCGCGATGTTTGTTGCACCGAGCAAAACGAATCGGTTTAAAGCGCGGTCCTACAGAGCTGTCCTAGGAAGCGGTATTTCGGGTCTCCTCAGAGCTCACGCTGGCACAGCCGCTCGCCACGGCAGCGCGTCGGGGATGGAAGAGGAAGGAGGACCCCCCCGCCTCCCCCCGGGAGCGCACCGCTGCGCACCAGCGCCGGGCACCGCCGCCTTACCAAAACTTTTCTCCTTTTTCTGCATGAGTTGATTTACGGGCGCCTGGAGAGCTCCTTCTCATTGAAGCACCAAATCCCGGCAAAAGTAGCAAGTGCTTCCTCGGCTCGGGTCAAGTGAGCGGGAGCGCGGCGCGCCGCAGCGGGGGCGGGGGGCGGCGGGGCTGGGGGGGACGGCACACCCCGAGCCGCCGGCCCCGCACGGCGATGGCGAGCGACAAAGCCACATGCTCCCCTAACTCTGCCGTAAGCCTATAATCCCAGCGGTCTCTTAGCTTTGTTGTAACAAATGGGTTTGATTAAACTGTCACATGCGGCGTTAGCATACCGTATCGTGCTCGCTATGAAGGGAGAAGGTGGGGGGAAGAGGAAAAAAAAAAAAAAAAAAGCGGAAAAAAAGAGAAATGCTCGCAGACAGAAGTACCGCTTCCCAATGCCAGCCTGGCTGCCCTTGCCTCACGCCGGCCCGGGAGAGGGAGGATGCGGGAGCCCGGACCCGCAGCCGGTGCGCGTCCCTGCCGCCCCCGGCCCGCGCTGCCCCCCGGGCTCCCCGCCCCGCTCCTGCCTCCGCTCTGCCCAAAGGGTTAACCCTGCACCGAAGCAGTTGCAAATTAAACTGCCGTACGGGGAGGCTTGTGGATTAAAGCTGGGGAGTGGGAAATTAACCGACTCCCTTGATAATTGAGAGCATGTTTCGAGAAGCTCTGGAAGAAGCAAGAATAATAATAACAATAATAACGGGGAGGGGGGTAGTGGTGGGGCTGCAATTCATTGTTAACTTTGACTGCTATTTCTCGAGACATACAGTCGGATGGGTTTCGCTCAGCATCCTCTGCTTGCATGTATTTCATGTCTCATCATAAAAATAATGAAGCCTCACATGATTTAAACAAAACAGTCTCGGCAGAGCTGCAGCTTGAGTGAAAGTTGCAGTGCAGAGATGTGTGTGTGTATTGCAGCCCCGGCTTATGACTCAGAGAGGGAGAGAGAGAGAGAGAGAGAGAGAGAGGGAGAGAGAGAGAGTGATGCAGGCACACATACACAAATGACCCAAAGCTTATGTACACAGTTGCCTCGCTTACCTTCTCAATTAAGCGATACAGGGGAGGCAGTTCAATAAGCACAGTGGCTGCTTTGTAGCTCTTCTCCTTGGAAAAGGTCAAAAAGAAGCATTGTTTGGGGAAAAAAATAAAGAGGGGGTGGGAGAGATGGGGAGGGAGATCGCTATTCTTTAAGTTTAAAATAATGAGGTCCTCAAGGATCCGCCAAGTAATTGTGTTGACCGCATCCGAGCTACAGGTGTCCTCCTTTTAGTATCTTGCAGTCCAAGGCTGTCTGTCTCCGTCCTGGCTGAAGACAACTTACCTAAAGCAGCGTGTGAGGAGCCGAGTTGAATGAAGTCAGGGCTTTATCAGCTGCAAAATGCAATCCCTTACCAGCCAGACATAATACAGCAAAAGAAAAGGTCACTCAGTTATTACTGAGCCAGCAGAGCCCAGGCAGCTCTTGTGGAAGACCACAGAGAAGCAGCTCCCTTCCGATTTAAGGCTATTTACCTCTCCCCCCCCTCCACCCACCCACCCACCCTTCCTCTCCCCCCTCCCAACTCCCCCTTTCTCTCTCTCTCTCTCTCCCTCTCGCTTTCTCTCTCGTTCTGCAGCTCGCTCAAGTACAGCCGCCCTCGGAAAGTGCAAAGCAGCCAGGAGACAGATTGGGCTTTGTTGGTAATTTCCCATGGTGAAAATTTACAAGCCTGCAAGTGCAGTCAGCAAAACCACATGCATATGCTAGACACAAACACCAGGGACACACACACACGCACACACAAGTGACCTCTGCTGAAGCGGCTCAGGATCACCTTCCCAGAGAGTGCTCCAGGAGCAGACCCGGGCAAGCAGGGGAGCGTCGCGCCCCCCACCCGCCATCACTCCTCCCAAAATACTTTGCTTAAACAAAACCAGAAGTTGCCCACGCAAAACGGCAAAAAATAAAAAAAAAAAAAGAAGGAGAAAAAAAAAAAAGGCAAGATACATATCTCTCTATTAATGAGTAATGAGAAAAATCCCTGAAGGTGAAAACTCTGCCTGTCTCCGTGCTAGATCTGAGCTACTCAGAAAGCAGTGGAAACTCCGGTGTGAAAGTTTCCTGCTCCCCGGCGCAGTCCCGGCTGTACCACCCCTGGGCCCCGCTTGCCACATGCCACCCCCCTCACTGCACTTTTGAAGCTGAATGCTGAAGGAAGCCAAGCCATTTCCCCCCTACAGCATCCTCATCCTAGGAGTTGAAGACACATC